>NC_053489.1:207905135-208640963 GCF_905171775.1 Rana temporaria | reverse complement strand
GTTCTATTGGATTTCTTGGTAGAGGGCTGCACTGACTTTGAACATGATAAAACACAGTGGACCAACACCAGCATATGACATGGCTTCCCAAATCATCACGGACTGAAAGTTTCTCTTTTTGAAAGTTAACTTTTTGATATTCAAATTTTGATGCACCTGTATGTGTGGGGTGTCTTTAAAAATAAAAAAAAATAAAGTGTTGAAAAGCATAAAGCTTTCCAAATGCCCATGAAAGTCTTGTTTTTCTAGGGGTAAGTGATGTAGAGGAAATTATCTGCTTTGAGGTATATTTGGGTGGTGGTTTGGCATTTTTGTGATTTCTTCAAGATGGAATCGAAATCGTATACTTTGATTTCTTTGACCCTTGGCTTGTCCCAAGTCAAGATCACGAAAAGAAAAACTTGCTGCCATTAGTGGTGCAACGGATCGTCACCGATCCGTGATCTGAACGGGTCACCTTGTTCGGATTGGCACACCACGCACTCCGCAGCCTCGGCCATAGGAGAGTCCCCGACTTTGGCCTAGTTCCAGGGCGGTGTCCATCTTGGTACACCCGGCGGCGGCTGTCTCGTCAGGAAGTGACGTTTCGTCGCCACCATCTTGCTCCACCCCACACCCCTGCGCAGTAATGATGGTGAGAAGGGGGCAAGCAGACATCTTGTTGCACCCAACGGAGTTGTAGATTTCAGTTATTTTCAACACAAAACTGAGCTTATATGCTTAAATACAGTATTCGGAAATTCAACGGACTGTTTACATGTTAAATTTTAAAAGCAGCAGCAAACCTTTTAATACATTGTTAAACCTTACATGCTTGCTAATGTGACAGAACACCTCTGATATTCACATTTAGTTAAATGTGAATATCAGAGGTGTTTTCACATTAGCAACCATTGTAAGGTCAGCAGGTTTGCTGTGGCTTTTAAAATGTAACATGTAAACAGTCTGTCAGGTTTACATATACTGTATTTAAGCATATAAGCTATGTTTTGTGTTGAAAATAACTGAAAACTAAAACTCCGGTGGGTGTAACAAGATTAGTCTTTTTTTTTTGATCCGAAAAATGATCCGACCCGTGACTCTGATCCAAGGATCGATCCGTGAGTTTTTTTTGATCCGTTGCACCCCTAGCTGTCATGGTCACTTGATTGTACAAACACTTGCCAGCATGGTCGCTTGCTGGCAGGGACTCTTGGCATTGAAACACATCTTTGATACAAGAATGCTCAATGCCTCTGCCTATTGCCGGGCACTGTCAGTATTGCTGGTGGCTTGATGCTTTTGCCTGCACGCAGAAGCAAATAGTATTACCACATGGCTGCTCTGTACAAACAGGAAGTGGCTAGAGCTGCTATGTCAGTACTGTTTTTTTTCCCAGTGCATTCTGGGATACAGGAACATTCACAGCCTTGCACCCAGCTAACACCCAATGTTTCACTAATGAGCCTTAAACACTATAAGCTACAGTTATGGCATGCTACCATTGAAATTAAGGGTCCTTTCACACAGGCTTGTCCTCTTGCTCAGTGGGTGATCGATCCGCTGAGCTGGCAGTTGACAGGTCAGTCTCCGCTCCATCTGCTGAGGAGGACCTGTCGGTCCTGCTCACCTCTGTGGAGAGATCGGATGAAAATGGACCGCCTCTCAGCTTTTCATCTGAGATACGCCAGCTGAATGGAAAATAAGGTTACCATCCGTCTGGATTTCCTGGATCGGATGGCAGCGGGTGTCAGTGGACATGTCACCTGAAAAACTGATCGGGAAGCCTGTGTGAAAGGGGCCTTAAGGTACATTCACACTTGTGCGATCAGCTGCGAGAACTACAGCAGGGGTTCCTGTAATTGGCCGAGAGTAGGCAGCCCTGTTGAAAGCAATGGGAAGCTGTTGTCTCTTGTAGCTAAGCATGCCCACTCGCATGTAATAACTCAAGCAGTGATCACATGCGAGTCATTGTCCCTGAATGCAAGCAGTCTGTGTCCAGGGCCGATCACTTGCATGTGATCGCTTAATGAGTAGTTACATCTGAGTGGGTTGCCTAGTTTTCGTGCTTTCAGAAATATTGTCAACAAATGGTTATAGATTTGTTTACTGTTGCATGAAGTACATGGCCCATTTTTCCTCTTTGTACATGTGCCGCTACTCGAGAGATACAAAAATCTCATTATGGTTAAACCTTTACTAAGTGTCTGCTAGTTGTCTTAAAATGATTAAGGGATGTCGGCACTTGGACTGCTTCTACTAGTTGGCGCTTCTGCCAACTGATCATAGAGCGGATCCAATCTTTGCTCCCATCTATCTGCCTCTGATCGAAATGATCAGCATGCATCACTTCCGGGTTCCCTGGTGCCATTTTTAAAATGTTATCACACAGATCTTGGTATGATCAAATGCTTTTAAGGGCAGAAGAGGGATCTGGGGTCTTGCTGACCCGGATCTCTCCACAAAGAGTACCGGTTACTATCAGAAGGGATGTTTACATTCCTAAAAAAAAAAAAGTAACGGCAAACATTTTTTTTTTTGAAGCATCCCCGTACTCGAAAAACGCATGCGTTGGTCCCGCATGCAAACAGATCATCCCACACGTGGTCGATCACCGTAAAATTCAGATCATGTAGTAATGCAGTAATTCTAGCACCACACCTGTGTAAATCTAAAGTGGTAACCTGTAAAGCAGGGGTCGGCAAATCCCGGTCACCATGGCGACTAGAAATGGTGTCCTAGCGACTTGGCTTGGAAGGTTGGCAAAAAAATAAAAAAAAATTGTGAGCTGGCGCCATCTGGTGGTGAGCCTTTGATATTACAAGTTATGAC
This sequence comes from Rana temporaria, assembly GCF_905171775.1. Lineage (NCBI taxonomy): Eukaryota > Metazoa > Chordata > Amphibia > Anura > Ranidae > Rana > Rana temporaria. Next base: position 208,638,152 of record NC_053489.1, on the reverse strand, counting down.
CACCAGATGTGTGAGCTGGCGCCATCTGGTGGTGGCCGTTGGTATTACAAGTTAAAGCGGTGGTTCACCCTACTAAAATTTTTTTTTTTTTTTTTAATGGCATTAAATTAGGCATAGTAACGCGAGCTACAGTATGCCTGTATTGATTTTTTTTTAGCCCCGTACTCACTGTGCAATCCTATATAGAAGATTCTGACTCCCCGCGGGGAATGGGTGTTCCTATCAAGAGGCAGGATGATTGACGGCCGGCTATGGCACGTCACGCTTCTCCGGAAATAGCCGAAATAGGACTTGGCGCTTCACGGCGCCTGCGCATAGTCTGTGCGCAGGCGCCGTATAGCGCCGTGAAGAGCCGAGACCTGTTCCGGCTATCTTCGGGGAGCGTGACGCGCCATAGCCGGCCGTCAATCATCCTCCCTCTTGATAGGAACGCCCATTCCCCGCGGGGAGTCGGAATCTTCTATATAGGATTGCACAGTGAGTACCGGGCTAAAAAAATCAATACAGGCATACTGTAGCTCGCGCTACTATGCCTAATTTAATGCTAAAATGTTGTTAGTGTGGGTGAACCACCGCTTTAAACAGCAATTCTAATGTCATTTTTCACTATTTTCACTGCCATCTTCTTCCCTCTAATTAGAACCCCCAAACATTATATATATTATCCGAACACCCTAGAGAATAAAATGGCGATCGTTGCAATACTTTCTGTCACGCTGTATTTGCGCAGCGGTCTTACAAGCGCACTTTTTTGGGAAAAAATTATACTTTTTTTTTAATTAAAAAAAATAAAACGAAGCTCTCCCCATTTTTTTAATATTATGAAAGATAATGTTACGCCAAGTAAATTCATACCCAACATGTCACGCTTCAAAATTGCGTCCGCTCGTGGAATGCCGACAAACTTTTACCCTTTAACCCCTTCCCGACCGCTGCATGTACATTTACGTCGGCAGAATGGCACGAACGTGCACATTGGCGTACCTGTACGTCCCTGCCTTTCCACGGGTCGGGGGTCCGATCGGGACCCCCCCGCGACATGCGGCGGTCGGGTTCCCGCGGGGAGCGATCCGGGACGATGGCGCGGCTATTCGTTTATAGCCGTTCCTTCGCGATCGCTCCCCGGAGCTGAAGGACGGGGAGAGCCGTATGTAAACACGGCTTCCCCATGCTTCACTGTGGCGGCGTATCGATCGATCCCTTATATAAGGGAGACTCGATCGATGTCAGTCCTACACTAGGTGAACAATAAATCCTACAGCGCCCCCTGTGGTTAACTCCCAAACTGCAACTGTCATTTTCACAATAAACAATGCAATTTAAATGCATTTTTTGCTGTGAAAATGACAATGGTCCCAAAAATGTGTCAAATTTGTCCAAAGTGTCCGCCATAATGTCGCAGTCATGAAATTTTTTTTTTTTTACCAAAAATAGGTAGAATACGTATCGGCCTAAATTGAGGGGAAATTTTTTTTATATATGTTTTTGGGGGATATTTATTATAGCACAAAGTAAAAAATATTGCATTTTTTTCAAAATTGTCGCTCTATTTTTGTTTATAGCGCAAAAAATAAAAACCGCAGAGGTGATCAAATACCACCAAAAGAAAGCTCTCTTTGTGGGGAAAAAAGGACGCCAATTTTGTTTGGAAGCCACGTCGCACGACCGCGCAATTGTCTTAAAGCGACGCAGTGCCGAATTGTAAAAACACCTTGGGTCTTTAGGCAGCATATTGGTCCGGTCCTTAAGTGGTTAAAATCTTCATAAGCAACGTTTAAAAAAATCTACGGGTTGCGTGTTTTGAGTTAGAGGAGGTCTAGGGCTAAAATTATTGCTCTCGCTCTACCAATCGCGGCGATACCTCACGCGTGGTTTGAACACCGTTTACATATGTGTGCGCTGGTCACGTATGTGTTGGCTTCTGCGTGCAAGCTCGTCCGGACAGGGTGCGTTTTCTGGCTCCTAACTTTTTTAGCTGGCTCCTAGATTCCAAGCAAATTTGTCAAACCCTGCTGTAAAGGCTTTTAAAGTGTCCTCTATGGATAGTAAAATGTAAGTGGTTTCCGTTGCATCGACGTGCTCAATTGTAAATTGTTTGGCATTTACTCGGCATAACAAACTTTTATATTTTTCCCAAAGTTGGGTTATGTATTGTTTTTTGCAAAAGTGTATCAAATAAAAAAAATATTTGTCTAGAAAAACATGTGATCTAAATTGCAACGCCTGCCAATTCCCTTGCGCCTCTGTTTTAAAAAATAAGTTTGGGTTATTAAAATTTTCTATCAAAGAATAAAACCTATTAAGTTTAAGTTGCCGTAAAGCCCCTTTATTTGTAACCACTTGCCGACCATCCGCCACCATTTTACGGCGGCAGAATGGCACGGCTGGGCGAAGCGCATGTCCAGCGGGCGAGATGACCGCTGGGGACCTGCGATCACTCGTGACAGAGCGAGAACCGGGATCTGTGTGTAAACACACAGATCCCAGTTCTCTCAGGGGAGGAGACTAATCGTGTGTTCATACAATGTATGAACAGCGAGGGGTTTCAGAGAGGCGATGTGCTGGCATGACATTAAAAAATGTGCCACTGTAGCAGCGCTTTGCGAGTGGTTTTTAAACCTTTGTCGGCCACTAGCGGGTTAAAAGCGTCCCACTAGCAGCCAAAAACCTTCACAAAAACGGCAGTAAAGCGCCGCTAAAAATAGAGGTGCTTTATCACCGCCCCTGCCCCAGTGTGAAAGGGGCTTTTAAGGGCTCTGTGTAGGGAGGCTAATGGGCTGGAGGCTAATGTTAGAGCTGCACAATTGTTTAAAAAATCGTGATCTCGATTAAACCCCCCTGACTATCTCCAATGCAGAGTTAGCCGATTTTTTTATTTTTTTTTCCAATACAACAAGTAGAGACTTTATCTGCTCGCTCAGCTGTCAAAAGAAAATATCCGGCAGTCTGCCAAGTTCTTAATAAACATTGTAACTAATGTTTCCTACTTAGATCAAAGGGATAAACTTCTGGGCAGTCTGCCAATTTTGTAATAACATGAAACATTGTAACTAGCTTCCTCCTTGGAGCAAACTGTGTGTAAATGCAGGAAGTTTAACCACTGAAAGTCCAAATCGTTTTCTGATACTTTCTTAAAGGGGTTGTAAAGGTAAACCCCCCCCCCCCCCCCCTCCTTAAATAGCTTCCTTTACCTTAGTGCAGTCCTCCTTCACTTACCTCATCCTTCGATTTTGCTTTTAAATATTCTTTTCTCTTATCGTCCATGGACGGACACAGCTCCTTAAATCTTGACAAGTGGGGTTATGTTTCCTGTTTACAGGAGAGGACTAGGCAGAAACATGTTGGATAATTAGATACATGTTACATTAACAGAGTTGAACAGCCCCACCCAGGGGGCGGTCCCTCCAGACATAACCCTCCTCACTGCAGCCTCGGTTTCGTTCTGCCTAGCAAAGGACGTATGGCTCCCTTTGGGCCCAGCGCCCCGAGGAGAAGTTTTATTTTTCTTATTTTTTTTAAGAATCTTCTTTCAACTTTTTGCTGAGACAGGCTGGATAATATAGATCCTTGTAGTCTACTCAGTCCGACCAGCAAGCGTGGGCACACCTTTGCAAAGAGGTTGGGTCTGCCACGCCATACCCCATGACTCCTGGGGTGGCCGTGAGCTTTGCTCCGAGGTCCACATATGACTGGGCTGTGGTGTGGTCTCACTCGCAGTGGACCGGGCCAACAGCTACCTCCATTGCGGTTGTAGTTCTGTCAGGAATGCGTCAGCGAGTCCTCGCTCGGACGGGTAAGTACAGTCCCTCCTGCTTCGGTGGGTTGGTACGGCTGGGCATTCCTGGGGTTCGGGGGTCCCTTCTCCCTTCCCTGCTCCTTTCCCTTGCTGCATTGCTAACATTGCCGCTGTCAGGGGGAGGGGGCCTTCCTGAGGGGACTGTTATCTGGCCTGTGTTTTTTCACTGTTAAAAAGCCCTGTGATGAGCACAGATGTTTATGATTACCCTGTGTTATACTTCAGTCAGTAGTTAGACGCTGACTGTGGTGATCCTTACTAGAGGTCGACCGGTATGTGTTTTTCTCTGGCCGATGCCGATATTTGGAAATCGGGGTGGCCGATGGCCGATATGTGTGGCGGATATTTTAGGCCGATATTTTAGGCCGATTTTCTTTCTTTCTTTTTTTTTTTTCTTCATCTCAAAAAACCTAGGGTGGAGAGGTGGGGAGGAGATAATTGTTTAGGGTGGAGAGGTGGGGTGCAGCCTGTCAGTGACCACTGGTGCAGTCCATCAGTGCAGCCTATCAGTATCCATTAGTGCCCACCAGTGCAACCTCATCAGTACCCACCAGTGGAGCCTATCGGTGTCTAGAAGTTCCACGATAGTGCCCACCAGTACAGCCCATCAGTGCCACCTCATCAATGCCCACCAATGCACCAGTGCATCCCACCAGCGCATATCACCAGCGCATATCACCAGCGCCTCACATCAGTGCCCACCAGTACAGCCCAATGTCATTCACTGCCACCTCATCAATGCCCACCAGCAGAGCGCTCCAGGCTCCGTTGCATCTTCTAGCCTAGCACAAGAAAGCTCCATTGGTCAAAACAGACAGTAAAACAAAGTAGCAACTATTGAAAGTCCCAAAGTCCAATATAATACTGCAGCAGCGCTATTTCCAAACAAACGTTTGAAAAATGAAACAAACTTCTATATTGATTATATAGAAGTTTGTTTCGTTTTTCAAACGTTTGTTTGAAAATAGCGCTGCTGCAGTATTCTATTGGACTTTGGGACTTTCAATAGTTGCTACTTTGTTTTGATGTTTACATTTTTTTTTTTGCAGCTGCTGATCATTGTCTCATTTCTTGTGGCCAAATTTCTGTATTGCCTACTCCTGAGCGCTGAGCAGTGCTAAAACAGAAGGAAGGGCGATATTAGCACTCTATCCACAAAGCTCCATTCGTCCCTGTTGTGCTGCCTACAATCACCAGAATGCAGAGCGGGCCTTTAACAACCAATCGGCGGCCGCCGCTGCCGTCATCCTCCACTCTGGAAAAAAACGTCCCCTGACATGCTGCGCGCTCTGCCTACAAGCCCCAGAATGCAGCGCGGGCCGACAGTTACCGGCCCGTGCTGCATTCTGGAATTTGTAGGCAGAGGCAGGGCACGCAGCACGTCAGGGGACATTTTTTTTACAGTGGAGGAAGTCTGCAGCGGCGGCCGCCGATTGGCTGTTACCGGCCCGCTGGTTGGCTGCAGACTTCCTAAATGGAAAAAAATATAAAGTCAGCAGATAGCAGCGAGCGGGCAGGCAGGCGGAACAATTCCACCCAGCACAGATCCTAGACAATCGGCCTAATTTACGCAATAATCGGCCGATGCCGATATCTTTAAAAACGCAAAATATCGGCCGACCGATATATTGGTCGACCTCTAATCCTTACCCACCTGTAACGGTTTTGTATGGTCATTGCAATGTATCTGTGTCTTATCCTTTAACCACTTAAGCCCCGGACCGTTTTGCAGCTAAATGCCCAGGCCAGGTTTTGCGATTCGGCACTGCGTCGCTTTAACAGACAATTGCGCGGTCGTGCGACGTGGCTCCCTAACAAAATTGGCGTCCTTTTTCCCCCACAAATAGAGCTTTCTTTTGGTGGTATTTGATCACCTCTGCGGTTTAAATTTTTTGCGCTATAAACAAAAATAGAGCGACAATTTTGAAAAAAATGCAATATTTTTTACTTTTTGCTATAATAAATATCCCCCAAAAACGTATATAATTTTTTTTCCCCCTCAGTTTAGGCCAATATGTATTCTACCTATTTTTGGTAAAAAAAAAAATCGCAAAAAGCGTTTATCGATTGGTTTGCGCAAAATGTATAGCGTTTACAAAATAGGGGATAGTTTTATTGCATTTTCATTAATTATTTTTTTTTTTACTACTATTGGCGGCGATCAGCGATTTTTTTTTTTTTTTTTTTTTTTTTTTTTTTTTTCGTGACTGCGACATTATGGCGGACACTTCGGACAATTTTGACACATTTTTGGGACCATTGTCATTTTCACAGCAAAAAATGCATTTTAAGTTGCATTCTTTATTGTGAAAATGACAGTTGCAGTTTGGGAGTTAACCACAGGGGGCGCTGTAGGAGTTGGGGTTCACCTAGTGTGTGTTTACAACTGTAGGGGGGTGTGGCTGTAGGACTGACGTCATCGATCGAGTCTCCCTTATAAAAGGGATCACTCAATCGATACACCGCCACAGTGAAGCACGGGGAAGCCGTGTTTACATACGGCTCTCCCCGTTCTTCAGCTCCGGGGAGCGATCGCGACGGAGCGGCTATAAAGCCGCGCCGTCGTCCCGGATCGCTCCCCGAGGGAATCCGCACGCAGCGGAGGGGGTCCCGATCGGACCCCCCACCCGCTAGAAGGCAAGGAGATATATATATATATATATATATATATATATATACATACATACATACATACATACATACATACATACATACATACATACATACATACATACATACATACATACATACATACATACATACATACACATACACGCCCTTCTGCCTGTCCGTGCCATTCTGCGGACGTAAATAGTCGTGCGGCGGGCGTTGAGGGGTAAAAAAAAAAAAAGCCCTAGGAGGCTTATCCTGTTTAAGTGCGGCATTTTGCCGCCATTTGGCACACAGGTCCCTGCAGATGCCGCACAGTTACCTCACGGTTCTTTTCCTCTCACACGCTGTGTGCTGAGAGCGGACGGCAGCGCTGGGCAGTCTCCTCCTGAGGTGAGTCCCCTGGTCAGTGCAGCAAGTGGGTGAGAGGCCCTGAATAGGGCTCTAGGAGCTTTTGTTTATTTGTGAGGACAGGTGTGCATATTATAATACACACTATGTAAATATTATTAATATCTGGAGTCAGTATCTGGGTCCTTCCCCACATGCTGGTGGTGGCAGTAGGTGTTAGCACCTGGGATTCCCACAGAGGTTTTATTGTTATTCCTGGACACGTTTGTGCCAGGGTGGGGGTGAACTGCGGACGGGCGGTAAGAGTGCCCCCTTCCCCCGTTATCCCCTGGGGAATGCTCTGTTATGGAGCCATGGACCAGGTACCTGGGTAGTAAAAAAAAAAAAAAAAAGCAAGCTAAGGCATTTATGGGTGCGCTTTTTACTGCTGCAAGGGACTCTCTTAAAGCGGTAGTTCACCCCCCCGACACGATTTTACCATCGAGACAGGCATTGTAGCGCAAGCTACAGTATGCCTGTCCCGATTTTTTTAACCCCGGACTCACCTTGTAATCGGACATCGTAGATTTCGGCTCCCGCGGGGAATGGGCGTGCCTATGGAGAGGGAGGATGATTGACGGCCGGCCCTGGCACGTCACTCTCCCCGAAGACAGCCGGAGTAGGTCTCGGCTCTTCACGGCGCCTGCGCACAGGCTATGCGCAGGCGTCGTGAAGAGCCAAGCCTATTTCGGCTATTTCCGGAGAAGCGTGACGCGCCAGAGCCGGCCGTCAATCATCCTCCGTCTCCATAGGCACGCCCATTCCCCGGTATCTTCGATCTACGCGTACAAGGTGAGTAGGGGGGTAAAAAATTCGGGACAGGCATACTGTAGCTCGCGCTACAATGCCTGATTTTATGGTAAAAGAAAAAAAAAAAAATTTTTTTCGTCGATAGGGTGAACCCCTGCTTTAAGCTGGATAGTGCAACTGGGTTTTTGCCGAGGGCTCTGTCTTTTTTGGATCACACAAATCGGACCGCTCTGTGTAGGTTTTCTTTTCCTTCTGTGCCCTTCTTTGATAATTTCTGAGATGCGGAATGAGAAAAGCCATTGAGGGCTTTTGTAGTCCCTCACCGCCGGGCGGGAACCCCCGCTTGTATGGATCTGACTGATAGAAGATCCGAAGTACTGACCCGTTTCAGGTTTACCATGCTGGGGTCTGACTTGCGGCCTATTGTGGCCACTACTCTGGGGTCTCAGTCGGCACTGGCGCCATTTTTTGGGAGGTTTTTCAATTACTTTGAAAACTCCCATTGGGGGCCATTTTTTGTATGGCGCAGCTTACATTGCGGTCGGCCATTTTCCTGTGGCCACGTTCTGAACGCTCGGCGGCCATCTTGGAGTAGTCCTGACCCCTAGTGCTGTATACAACTCACGGAGAAATCCACATCAGGGGTTCAGAGAATACACTGGCAGACTATCTGAGCAAAGTGAGCATCGGTTCCAGCTGAGCATCAAGGCACGTTCCAGGAGATTGTGCGAAGTTGGGGCCTTCCTGCAGTGGATCTTTTTGCCTCCAGTCTCAACAGAACGCTGACGGCTTTTTTCTCGTTGAGAGAGACGGGGTCCTTGCGGATGGATGCTCTCTCCTTCCTGTGGGATTCCGCTCTGGCTTACTTTTTCCCTCCTTTTCCCCTCCTACCTCTGGTAGTTCGGAAAAATTTTCAGGATCGGGTAGAAGTGGTTCTGATTGCTCCCTGGTGGCCCAGGAGGAGTTGGTTTTCCTCTCTGAAGACCCTCTCTGTGGATCTTCCCTGGCTCCTACCAGATTGGAAGGATCTACTGCATCAGGGACCAGTGTTGCATACAAATCCTCAGACCTTCCATTTGACGGCCTGGAGGCTGAGCGGCGCATCTTAGTTGAGAGGGTGTTCAGAGAAAGTTATTTAAACTATCCTGGACAGCCGCAAGTTGGTAACTAGAAGAATCTATAGGAAAGTTTTTGGAAAACTTTTAATTCCTGGCAAAGGAAATCTAGTTTAGATTTTTTTCCACTGTATATTGGATTTTTTGTACAAGGAAGTGGAGAAAGGTCTATCTGTCGGCACCCTTGGGGTTCAGGTTGTGGCCCTGTCTGTGTTTTCAGACAAGAGGCTAGCGGAAGATCCTTTAGTCAGAAGGTTCCTTTCAGCCAGATCTAGACATGCTCCCAGGATTGTCTAACAAGGTCTCCTTTTGAGCCTTTGCATGAAGCTTCCCTGAAATGTATTTCCTTAAAGATTTCCTTTTAGCTATTGCGTCAGGGAGAAGGATTTCTGATCTACAGTCCCTTTCCTGTAAAGATCCCTTCCTGAGGATTCTAGAGGACAGGGTAGAGATTAGGCCTGATCCTTTCTATTTGCCCAAAGTGTCTTCTAACTTTTCATAGGTCCCAGGAAGTAGTCCTGCCTAGTTTCTGTACCTCTCCCAAAAATGCGAGGAGGAGGAAAGATTTTGTTTTTCAGACGTAAAGAGATGTCTTCTACTTTACCTAGAGAAATCCAGTGGGTTTAGGAGTTCCTCCCAGCTGTTAGTATTCAGTGGCCCCAAGAATATGTCCAAAGCGTCTAAAAGCTCTATTGCTAGATGGATTTGGGAAGCTATCTGCAAAGCTTACAAAGCGTCGGTCGTATTCCCCCTCATAGAATTAAGGCCAATTCTACAAGATCCATGGCTATGTCATGGGCAGAGAGCGGGGGCATCATGGGAAGAAATTAATAAAGCTGCCGTCTGGTCCTCCTCTCATGCATTTGTAAAACATTATAGAGTTCAGATGCTTTCCAGCCAGGACCTCCCCTTTGGTAGGAAAGTGCTTCAGGCTGTTGTCCCTCCGTAAGGCCGCATTCACACCTGAGTGTAGCGTTTTCGGGCGTATTCCCGCGTTTGCATACAGCGTTGTCCGACGTTTTTGAACTTCAAGCTAGACGCTTGAATCGAGCGTTTCCATTAGTTTCTATGGGAATACAAACGTTTAAGAACGCCAGATTCGCGCGACAAAAAAGGGTCCAGAACTTGTTTGAGCTTCAGGCGTTATTAGAGAATAATGTATTTTTTCCCCTCTACCGTTTTTATAGTGTTTTTTATTTTTTATTTATTTTTTAAATCTACCCAACAACAAATTGGCCCAAAAAAATAAAATGCAAATCGCAGCAAAATTACTTTTTTTAAAGCGGGAGTTCACCCAAAAATTTTTAACATTGCATTCAGCCGGCTGATTTTATTTTATTTTTTTCCCCGTACATACCGACTTTCACCGCTGCTTCCGGGTATGTCGTCTTCGGGACTGGGCATTCCTATCTGATTGACAGGTTTCCGACCGTCGCATACAGCGCGTCACAGGTTGCCGAAAGAAGCCGAACGTTGGTGCGGCTCTATACGGCGCCTGCTCACCGACGTTCGGCTTCTTTCGGCAACTCGTGACGCGCAGTATGCGACGGTCGGAAGCCTGTCAATCAGATAGGAATGCCCAGTCCCGCAGAAGACATACCCGGAAGCGGCGGTGAAAGTCGGTATGTACGAAAAAAAAAAAACAGCCGATTGTCATTAGGACAACTCGGCTGATTGTAATGTTCAAAATTTATTTTTTGGGTGAACCTCCACTTTAAGGTCATTTATCGATTATGAAAATAATCGTTTGTTGCAGCCCTAGTTAAGAGGAAATAAAGAACCACATCCCTTAAACCACTTCAATACCAGGCACTTTCGCCCCTTCCTGCCCAGGATAATTTTCAGCTTTCAGTGCTGTCGCACTTTGAATGACAATTCATGCTACACTGTACCCAAACTAAACTGTTATCATTTTGTTCCCGCATAGAGCTTTCTTTGGGTGGTATTTGATCACCACTAGGGTTTTTATTTTTTGCTAAACTAAAAAAGACCAACATTTTTGAAAACAAGTTTTTCTTTTTGGTTATAAAATGTTTTCTCCTTCACTGGTGGTCACTTTATTGTGCCGCACTGGTGGGCACTTTATTGGGCACTGACTGGCAGATGGGTACCTTTTGGGTAACTGGTGGCACATCTGATGAAGCTGTGATGATAATCAATGTGCTCTTCAGCTTTGTAAGTTTTTACCCCCTTCCTGACCAGGCAATTTTTTGCGATACGGCACTGCGTTTCTTAAACAGACAATTGCGTGGTCGTGTAACACTGTACACAAATAAAATTGTGTCATTCCTGCGGCTTTTATTTTTTGCGCTAGAAACAAAGGCCGACAATTTTGGGAGGGGAAAAACGTTGTTTTACTTTTCTGCTATAAAACATTCCCAATAAAAAAAATCAAATGTCGTAATCAGGTTAGTCCAATATGTATTCTGCTACATATTTTTTGTATAAAAAAATATAAAAAATCTCTAAGTGTATATTGACTGGTTTGTGCAAAAGTTATAGCATCTAAAAACGATGGGATAGGTTTATGGAGTTTTTGTTTACTAGTGGTGGCGATTAGTGAGTTATTTTTTATTTTTTGAGACACTGACATTGTGGCAGACAAATCTGACACAAAGTGACACTCTTTGGGGACCAGTGACACAGTACAATGATTGGTAAAAGAGAGCGCTGTATAAAATACACTGGCAGAGAAGGGGGTTAACACCTGGGGCGATCAAGGGGTAAGTGTGCTCATAGGAGAATGCTTTCTAACTGGGGGGAGTGGATGCACTGGAGGAAAATAAGTCTTTTACTCTCTGACCGAACAGCAGTCTGCTTTGTTTACAAGGGCAGACCGGTGTCGTGCCTTTCCTTCGAACGATCAGCGGGTCCCGGCAGCCGCTGGACCCCATGATTGGCTAACACTGTCCAATCACAGCGGGAGCAGCGCGCTCTTAAATTGCGTGCACAAAATCGCATACAGGTACATGATTTTGTGCAGCTGGGCTGCCCTGCCACAGTATAAATGCGGTGGGCTGTCTGGAAGTGGTTAAACTGACTTCATTTGCAGACCAAAGTTCATCCACTTGATCTGTAAATGAACATAAAGATGTCATTTTTTTTCTTTCAGCGCTGAGCAATGTTGATAAATTTTGCTGGTTGCCTTTTTTTTTGGGACAGATGGGAGCAGGGAAAATGCTGGATTGTGTGTATCGAGATCACGATCTTTTAACGATTAATCGTGCAGCTACTGAGAATGTGCTCTGGTTGGATGAGCAACTTTATCGAAATGTATCTTTTTCTTGCAAGGTCTACAGTCTAACATGAAAATATGAAAAAGATAATGATGTCTGCGCTGTGAAACACTAATACTACAAAAGGGGGGGGGGGTGAGGGATGTGGGAGTGAGGTACAAATGGGTCTGTGGGGACAGAGCAGTGATGAAGTGTAATATACAATAAGAGTTCAACATAAACCTGTGCAAACCTGCGATAATGTAAAACGTAAAACTGAAACTGAAGAAAAAAACCTTCAGTGCATTTATATAACAGTCCCAGGTTAAAATGAAAAGAGGAAGCCAAAGTTCCAAGGAATACTGTTGCAGAAAAACAAATGAGTGGATGATCGAAGAGTGAAAAAAGTTCCAAAGCCAAATGAATGGAGATGTGCAGGAAAATCAAATCCAAAACGTGCACCCACACCGTTGGTGATCCTAGCAGCTTACCTCCCGGCTGTCACTCAAAGCCAAAATGTCAGTGCTCCAGTTTCTCGGTGAATGGTTATCTTCCTGGTAGATCTCGGTAATCAATCATATATGTGGGAAATATAATAGAGATGCTATAGCAAGATGCTCATAACATACACAAGGGTGACTCTATAGGGTGGATGGAAGTGAACTCACACAACTTACACGCTGTGTAGAAAAGGAGTGCCTATCTCCACGAGCGCCGAGCTCGTCTCCCAGGCTTCTCACTGCCACAACTCTCTCCCTTCAATATCCCTAGAGCCGATCGCTCATGTGAAAATGGAGGGAGTGGAGGAAGGAGAAGGAAGGGGGCACATAGCGTGATACCATATAAACAGGTTTTATTAAAACGAAAAGACCATAAATAAAAACTCACATGGAGCAGTCTTGTGGAGGTGACATATCCTACGAGCGCCGCGCTCGTTTACCGTCCGTCAGGTGCTGCTACCAGTGCTCAAAGTCCCGACGCGTGTTCGTCACATCACGTGACTTCATCAGGGGATATTTACTCGAGTGCTGGTCTATGTTTAAATAGAGTCTCGCTAATAGGACATGACGGCGGCCATTTTGTTGAAGTCCGCAAGGTAAGCAAAAATAAAAACCACAGAGGTGGTCACATGCCACCAAAAGAAAGCTCTATTCCTGGGAACAAAATAACAATTCAGCTGAAAGCTGAAAATTGGCGGGGGCAGGAAGGGAGTGTACGTGTCTGGTATTGAAGTGGTTAAAGTTGGCGTTCCATACACGTCAAATGGGGATCAAATGTATGTACAGTAAGTACATATAGCTAATCACAATGAATCTGGTAATCTAAGTATTTTTTTCCTACTAGTTGTAAGCAGCAGTTATTTACACTTTATACTTTGCAGTTTCACGTAATCTTTATCCCAGGCGACAAGTTAATTTCTATTATTCAAAGTACTGTAGTAGTTACTGCACTATAATTAACATGTCTGAATTCCAATGCCTTAGTTCTGTCAGTAGATGAAGTCTAAAAATAATCTGGTGAATTTTCATATCTTAAAGACTTTTTATACAAAAAACAACTTGTCCAAGAGTCTCAATTGGGGTCTCAATCTACTTGTTTTGAGATAAAAAAAAAAAATTATATATATATATATATATATTAGATTTTTAATCAAAACTGTATTTAAATCTGAGGTGCTTTTAGGAATGGGGCTTCAACCGATTCCCGACCGGCTCACGTCTGTTAACTGGGTCAGAATGTTACCCCTGCACGAAAACCTGTATGGGTTTCCTTTAAGAGCCACCAGAGGACACACGTAAGGGACATGAGGTGTGCGTGCAAATACCTGTGCTGCCAGACACATTTTGTTTGTTCCTAGTAAGTAGGAACAGCAATATGTCTCCCCTCCTACTCAGTCCTATCCCCATACAGTTAAAACACACAGGGGACACATTTAACCTCTTGCGTGCCCCCTAGTGTTAACCCCTTCCCTACCAGTGACATTTACACAGTAATCAGTGCATTTTTATTGCACTGATCGCTGTATAAATGTCAATGGTCCCAAAAACGTGTCGAGTGTCCAATCTGTCTGTCGCAATACTGCTAAAAATCTTATCGCCACCATTACTAGTAAAAAGCCATAAATCTTTCCCATAGTTTGTATGTGCTATAACTTTTGCGCAAACCAATCAAATATACGCTTATTGTTACCATTTTTAATTTTTTTTTACCAAATATATGTAGAACAATATATTGGCCTAAACTGAAGACATTTTCAGAATTTAGAGAATCTGAGCGATTCTAAAAATAAAATACGCACCTCATCCTAGTAATTAACCACTTGCCCACCGGGCCTATTCTGGCACTTCTCTCCATGTGAAAATCACAATTTTTTTTACTAGAAAATTAATCAGAACCCCCAAACATTATATATTTTTTTTTAGCAGACATCCTAGGGAATAAAATGGCGGTCATCGCAATACTTTTTGTCACACCGTATCTGGGGTCAAAAAGACCTCAGATCTCGCAGCGGTCTTACAAGCGCACTTTTTTTGGGGAAAAAATCACTTTTTTGAATTAAAAAATAAGACAATTTTTGCCCAATTTTTTTATATATTGTGAAAGATAATGTTACGCCGCGTAAAATGATACCCAACATGACACGCTTAAAAATTGCGCCCGCTCGTGGCATGGCATCAAACTTTTACCCTTAAAAAATCTCGATAGGCGACGTTTAAAAAATTCTACAGGTTGCATTTTTTGAGCTACAGAGTAGGTCTAGGGCTAGAATTATTGCTCTCGCTCTAACGATCGCGGCAATACCTCACTTGTGTGGTTTGAACACCGTTTTCATATGCGGGCGCTACTCGCGTATGCGTTCGCTTTTGCGCGCAAACTCGTCGGGACGGGGCGTTTTTAAAAATTTTTTTTTTTTATTTATTTTTATAATTTTTTACACTGAAATAAAAAAAAAAAAAATCACTTTTATTCCTATTACACGGAATGTAAACATCCCTTGTAATAGAAAAAAGCATGACAGGTCCTCTTAAATATGAGATCTGGGGTCAAAAAGACCTCAGATCTCATATTTAGGCTTAAATGCAAAAAAAGAAAAATAATTAAACTGTCCATTTTTTTAAATGACAGAAAAAAAAATGTTGTTTTAAGACGCTGGGCGGGACTGACGTTTTGACGTCACTTCCGCCCAGCAGAGCTATGGGGACGGGCGAAGGAGATTTTTCCTTCAGTCTCGTCCCCAGTCACTTGCCGAACGGACCCGATCGCCTCCGCCGCTACCGACGGCTACGGTAAGCGGCGGGAGGGGGGCCCTCTCCCGCCACCGATAACGGCGATCTCGCGGAGACCGCCGTTATCGTTTACAGGACCGTCGGCACTAAAGATGCATACCTCGGTTGTGGCAGCAGCTGCTGCCGTTACCGAGATATACATCTTTAAAAACAGGACGTCTTTTAGACATGAGGCGGTGGGCAAGTGGTTAAAGAACAAGAGAGGAAAGTGGGATTGTAACAGTGCTAGACACATAAGACAATGCGCATAAAATATAGGTTTTTTTATTAATACAAAACCTCTACAAAAAAAGTTCATTCAAAATTATCGGAGCAAATATTGGAAATGGTGGGTCGCTGGTTTCCCAAAATTCATAAGATGATCACAGGAGGATGTCCCATCCCTACATGTTTCGACGTTTAGGCTTCCTCAGGGGGTTTAATCTGGGGCCACCAGTCCATAGTCCAGTTCGAACATAAGGTATGAAAACGTATTGACAATTTGCAAAGTACATATATTTAGACATAACAAAAAAGATTTATTAACCACTTTCTGCCCAGACCAATTTTTAGTTTTTAGCGCTGTTGCACTTTGAATGACAATTGCGTGGTCATGCAACACTGTACCCAAATGAAATCTTTGTCCCCCCCCCCCCCCCCACAAATGGAGCTTTCGACAATTAAAAAAAAAAACATTTTTTTTACGTTTTGATATAATATCCCAATTTTTTTAAAACAATATTTTTCTTCAGTTTAGACCAGGGATATGCAATTAGCGGACCTCCAGCTGTTGCCAAACTACAAGTCACATGAGGCATAGCGAGACTCTGACAGCATCAAGCATGACACACAGAGGCAGAGGCATGATGGGACTTGTAGTTTGGCAACAGCTGGAGGTCCGCTAATTGCTTATCCCTGGTTTAGACCGATACATATTCTTATTTTTGGTAAAAAATGTATTTACCGGGAAGAAAATACGTCATGACGTCCAACTGGAGGGAGGGAGGGTTCCTGCCGGTGTCGTTTTATAATGGCCCGGTAAGAAAGGGGTGAAATGTGAGTAAACACTAATTACCCACCTTCATCCAGCCCTGTAGTTGGGCACGGCCCTTTTCAATCGACCTTTGGACTATTTTCCATCTTTGTAGGGTACCGCATGCATTTGCCCCTCGTCTGGGCTGGGTGAAGGTGGGTACTTTTTTTTGACAACTTTTTTCATACCTTATGTTAGAGCTGGACTATGGGCAGGTGGCCCCAGATTAAATCACCTGAGGAAGCCTAAACAGTGAAACATGTAGGGATGGGACATCCTCCTGTGACCACCATCTTTATGAATTTTGGGAAACCAGTGACCCACCATTTACAATTTTTGCTCTGATTAATTTTAAATTAACACTTTTTGTAAATGTTTGTATTAATAAAAATTAACCAAATTTGTATGCACATTGTCTATGTATTGTGTGTCTAGCACCGTTACAATCCCACTTTCTTCTCATTCTTTGAAGAAATTTGTTTAACATTTTTGGGTATATTATAGCAAAAAGTGAAAAATAAATATAAATATAATATAGCTTGTTTATAGCACAAAAAATAAACCAGAGGTGATCAAAATGCACCAAAAAGTTCTTTTGGTGGGGGGGAAAAAGTCGCAAATTTAGTTTGGGGTACAGCATTGCACAATTGCTAGCTAAAGTGATGCAGTGCTAAATTGTAAAAACTGCTCTGGTCAGGAAGGGGGTAAAACCTTCCAGGGCTGAAGTGGTTACAAAAAAAAATTGAAAGCCTTTATGGGGACTTTACATTTTTTTTTAATGCTTTTTACGTTGCCCTGTTACGGTGTTTTTCCTAAAATAATAAAATAAGCCCGGGTCTTATATTTTGGCAACAAAAGACACAGGGCTCATTTTCGGGGTAGGTCTTGCCATGTAATGTTCTGTTTCCTCTCCCCTGTAATCCCCAGTGTGAACTGAGTTAAAATGCTTGTAAAATTCTATAATCCACTCTTACAGTAGTAAATGTAATATGTGTGTTTCATCAGATTGGCTTTAAATACAATCAGAGGTCAGATTTTAGCCATTTGAGCCTATCAAGGAAATTCCATTAGACTTGCTGTCACACAAGCTAGCCTTTCTAATGGCCATCACCTTGGCTGGAAGGGTATCGGAGTTGACGACCCTTTCGTGCAGGGAACCATACCTGATCCTTCACCACTACTTGCAGGTTCCGCATGACTGAATCATATAGTAAGAATAAGTTGATGCTGGATTCCTGAGCGGACACATTTATTTTCCTTCCCCCCCCCCTTTTTTTTTTGTTTTCCCTGTGCTTGTTCTCTCCATTTTGGCCAGCCTTTGTGTCATGTCCTCTTAGCTTTTCCTTCTTCCTTAAGCTCTTGATGTGAATATTTTTGGGGGTCTGGAGCCCCTTTGTGGAACCATTACAATGCTTGGCAATGAGTAATACTATGCGAGCTGTGGTCTCTGGATGTGGGCTTTAACCACTTGACCACTGGACACTGAAACCGCCTTCCTAACCAGACCAATTTTCAGCTTTTGGTGCTCTCACAATTTTGAATGACAATTACTCGGTCATACAACTCTGTACCCATATGAAATTTGTCTTTTTTTTTTTTTTTCCACACAAATAGAGCTTTCTTTTGGTGGTATTTAATCACATTGGGTTTTTCTATTTTTTTTTTTTTGTGCTATAAGACTGAAAATGCTGTAAAAAATTATTTTTTCTTTGTTACAAAATTTAGCAAATTGACTATTTTTCTTCAAAATTTTGGCAAATTTTTACTGCTACATATCTTTGGTAAAAATTAAGTACAAACTGGTGTATATTATATTTGGTCTTTGTGAAAGTAAGAGTCGGTTCACACTAGGGCGACACGACTTTCAGAGGCGACTCCGACACGACTTGAGCATGAACCACAGGGCGATCTGGGGCGATTTACAACACGACTTGAAGTCGTCTCCAGGACAGGAGACTTTCCAGTGGCCAATCAAACAACAATCAGCTCTAGGGGGGGGGGGGGAGAGGTTTGCCTGAGAAATGTATGTTCTCTTCCTGGAAAGTCGCTTCAGTTAAGACAGTGATCAGACTTGGAGGCGACTTCCATTGAAATCAATGGGTACAAATCGCCTACAAGACGGATTGAAGTAGTACAGAAACTTCTTTTGAAGTCGGAGCGACTCGAGTCGTGTGTATTAACACCGCTCCCATTCACTTGCATTGTTTTTCTCGACAGCGCGACTTGGGACGTCTTGAGGCGACTTCAAGTCGGATCCCAAGTCGCCCCAGTGTGAACCAGCTCTTAGAGTCCACAAGCTATGGTGCCAATATCTGAAAATTGATCACACCTAATGTACTGACGGCCTATCATTTCCTGAGACACTAACATGCCAGAAAAGTACAAATGCCCCCTAAATGACCCCTTTTTGGAAAAGACATTCCAAGGTATCAATTTTTCCCTTCTTTGCAAAAATCAAGTTTTTTTTGTCCCCCTCACGAAATTGTCATATTAGCAGGGTATTTCTCGCACACAGCATATGCATACCACAAATTGCACACCAAAACACATTCTGCTATTAATCCTGAGTATGGCGACACCACATGTGTGAGACTTTTACACAGCGTGGCCACATACAGAGGCCCAACAGGGGTTCTGGAGCACCCAGGCCAATTCTGAGATTTCTCTCCTACATGTAAAATTCATCATGTGCTAAAAAACATAATGTTTTGGGGTTCTATGCAATTTTTTAACAAAGACCCTAGAGAATGGCGGTCATTGAAACGTTATCTCACACAGTATTTGCGCAGCAATTTTTCAAACGTGTTTTTTTGGGGGGGGGGGGGAATGTTGTGCTTTAAAAAAAACGTAACGTTGGCCCAATGTTTTTGCATAATGTGAAAGATTAAGTTAAGCTGAGTAAATGGGATACCCAACATGTCACCCTTCAAAATTGCACACACTCGTGGAATGGCGCCAGACTTAACTACTTAAAATCCCTATAGGCGACGCTTTAAATTTTTTTTTTTTTTTTTAACTGGTTACATGTTTTCAGTTAGCGGAGGTCTAGAACCAAATTTATTGCTCTCGCTCCAACGTTCGCAGCGATGCCTCACATGTGTGGTTTAAACACCTTTTTCATATGTGGGCGGGACTTGCGTTCGCTTCTGCATGCAAGCACATGGGGACAGGGGCGCTTTAAAAAAGTTAAAAATATATTCATTTTTACAGCCACTTTTTTTAGCCTTTTTTACAGCTCAAAAACGCCTGTCCATGTTAAAAAAAAAATATATTTTTATTTTTTGAGCTGGAGCTCAAAAACGCAGCGGTAGCGTTTTTGAGAGTTTTTGAAAGTTTTTTTTTATGTCTGGCGTTTTTACAGCTCTAAGGCTGGAGCTTCAGAACGCACTGGTCCTGTTATTTTTTTTTGCAGCTTAAAAACGTCTCGGCCCTCTACAGGTCAAAAACGTCATGGTGGGCATGAGGCCATAGACTAACATGAAGAGACGTTTTTAAGCTGCAAAAAAAGCTCAGAAAAGCGGCTGTAAAAACGTCCATGGAAATGAAGCCTTAGGGCTCTTTCACACGTCCGCTCGTCCGTGTATTACAAGTCCGTTCACGGACTTGTAATCAGGGCTGTGGAGTCGGTAGATAAATGTTTTTCCGACTCCTCAGTTTTATGTACTTCCGACTCCTCTGTATTAATATGCAAATGTATTTTATACATTCCTTGAGTGAAAGAAACGCAACCTACCACAGGACTACTGGCTGGGAAGCCAACAGTCTACTGTATTGCACAGTTTAAGCAAAAGACAAACACAATGAAAACAACGTTTTTTATTCTAAAACATGATTTTCCTAGGAGAATCCCATAGTCATGTTTAAAGTTTAAGCTAACAATCGGAGTTTACAAGTTTTTATAGCCTTAGCTAAATGACAGCAGTTTTTCCAATGGTTTACAGCTTCAGTCTTGAACTATTGGCCCTCCATTCCCTTCACTTATACAAGTGTCTCACTCTCTAGTCCTGCAAAAAACATATTTATTTAATCCCTTATCAGTGAGAGGCTAGGTTACACATGGACGCTGCGTTCCCTGTAACAGCAGAACACAACACTATGGAAAGTATAAGTATTGCAGCTCCTAATTGTGCGTTGCGTGCCATATAGTGAAGCACATGAAAAGCATGCTTCTTCACGGTCACTTAACGTGTTCGTTTTGCGGTTACGTGAGGCACTGCATGCATTGGTCTTTATTCTTACAGTAGAGAAGTCATTATAACTTTTTGTGAATTGGGACATTTAAACTTGCTTTTTTTTTTTTTTAATTCCAATCTAAATTTAGTAGGAGTCGGTGCATTGTTTGCCGACTCTGACTCCAGGTACCCAAAATTTCCCTCGACTCCGACTCCACAGCCCTGCTTGTAATACATCCCTATGGGATCGCGTCCGTTAGCGGATGGAGCATCTGCTAACGTCCGCGTCCGGCGGGATCTGCTTTTGCGAACGGAAGAAACACTATTTTTCTTCCGTTCGGCGGAACGGATCGGATGCAGACGGTCCGTCTGCATCCGATCCCCCATAGGGGAGAGCGGAGCAGAGACAGGGCGGTCTCTGCACTGTGTGCGGGGACCACCCTATCCGCCGACAGCTCAGCGGGGATCCCCGCTGAGCTTTGGCGGACACAGAAACGGTCCGCTCCATGTGAAAGAGCCCTAAAGGTTTAGAAGTTTGTGTGTGTGTGTGTGTGTGTGTGTGTGTGTGTGTGTGTGTGTGTGTATATATTTTTCTGCTCCATGCTTTTTGCCTTATTGTTGTATATACTGGATGGTGACAGTTTTAATTTTATCTTCAGTGATTTAGAATTAAAACCTAACAATTTCAATGGTTCTCTTTCTTTCTAGTTCTGCATATGACAACGTGAACAAAGTTCGAGTTGCTATCAAGAAAATCAGCCCTTTTGAACATCAAACATACTGCCAGAGAACACTGAGAGAGATCAAAATTTTGTTGCGCTTCAAGCATGAGAATATTATTGGAATAAATGATATTATCCGAGCTCCAACTATCGAGTCAATGAAAGATGTGTATCCTTTTCTTAACCATAGCTACAAAACCTGTTTTTTTTTTTTGTTTGTTTTTTATATTGGGCCCTGTTCTGTTCACTCCTGAGCAATTTTCTGTTTGAAGCTTGTAGCTCTAAAATGCTGAACCAGCCAAATCCCATTCATTTCTATGGCCCCTTTTCACATCTGAGCGATCTGTCGCTTGAAGCAAAACGCCTGTTGCTCAGTACATGAGCTTCTTTTTGGCAGATTACAAGTGTGTTTGGCCCCATAGACTTGAATAGAAATCTCCTGACTTGAGCATTTTACGATCGCTTTGTCGCTTGTTTTCTGCTCTCCACCCATAATTTCCTCTCCCATTAGTGCTTTCTATTGGATAAAAAATAATGCCTGAAGCTGTAAAACACTTGAAATACCCTTTACAAAAGCTTGTCACAAACTCCAAAACTTTTTAAACAAATTCCGAAAAATGCCACTAAATCGATACGCCCAGGTGTGAATGGAGCCTTAAAGTGCAGTTAGGTTTTCATTTTGCATATTTAGGCTCATTTTCAAGGATGCAGAGGCACCTACAACATGCAAGAGCCAGTTTCTAAGCAGCATGGCGCTGTATGCAGGCAGCCTGTGTAAAGCCTGTTTTTTTTTTTTTTTTCAAACCTTTCTTCTCAAGGTGGCCTTTTTTTTACCTTAAAGTGGTTGTAAACCCTGTTACACCACTTGTACCTACAGGTAGGCCTATAATGAGTCTTACCTGTAGATAATGTAAATATCTCCTAAACTGTGCAGGTTTAGTAGATATTTGCCATATATAAGCTTGCACCGCCGAAATGGCTCACTCGTGCAGTTTCTTCAGCAGCGTGCCATGACTGGTGCTAGAGTGACGTCATCACTGCTCCGGAGCCTACGTGCCTGGAAATAACTCAGAGACATGTCGCTGGGCACAGCGGTGTGCGGGGCTGCTGCAATGGCTTTGATCTAAGGTAAGTATTTCATAATAAGCTAGCATACGATGCATACTAGCTCATTATGCTTTGTCTTACTGTGTGTGTGTGTGTGTGTGTGTGTGTGTTTTTTTTTTTTTTGGAGGTTTATACCCACTTTAACCAGAGCATTGTTACACCATCGCTCGTCCTGCTTTCTATCTGGCTGTGGTACACTGTTTGAGTTTTCCTTCGGCTACAGCTCCTTTTTGACAGTTGACCTTTTTTTATCATTCCTAAAGGTCTCTGTAAGGGACAATGTGCTTTTTGTTCCACTATTACCAGATTTTAGAACTCCCTTTTCAAGACGGACCACAAGGGCTATATGCCACCTTTTCCTTTCAAGGAGCGCTCTACCTGATCAGTTGATGCTTTTTGGTCCTTTCAGCGTGTCATTGGTTTCTCAGATGTGCTGGACCACCACCCGGTCTTTTGTTGACACTTGCTGTTTTAAGTGGCCATTCAGTTCTATGTGATGCTGGCTTTGGTCATAAGGTTCTTTAGAAGGCTCTGTTAAACTGTTAAATATTTTGGGCTTAATAGCCATTTGTTGCTCTGTTGCCCATAGCTTAGTTGGACTGCATTTGGACATTCCAATTTCATCCTGTGTTCCTTTAGTATGTGGTTTCAGAAAAACATAGGATTTTTGACTTCCTGTATATCCTTTTATTGCTGTACATTAAGGAAAAAAGGGCAATGTGCTTTGTTTAGATCCGCCACTACTATTGCTTGTTACAAAATGAAGGCAGGCTGGGAGTGTCGGGGTGATAACGGGCTGCTGTCGTAGCTTTTGTTTGCCAGTGTCAATTCTCCTGAGGGCAGCATCATAACCCAGTGTACCTAAAGATTTCACCCTGTGTCCCTTAATGCAGGGCTCGACAAATCCCGGTCTCCATGGCGACTAGAAATAGCCTCCTGGCGACTTGGCTTTGAAGGTGGGCAAAAAACAAAAAAAAATAAATGTATTTATTTTTTTTGCGAAGTCCCCAGCTCTTCCTTGCCGTTGGTATTACAAGTTAAGCATTACAAGTTAAACAGCAATTCTAATGTCATTTTTCACTATTTTCACTGCCATCTTCTTCCCTCTAATTAGAACCCCCAAACATTATATATATTTTTTATCCTAACACCCTAGAGAATAAAATGGCGATTGTTGCAATACTTTCTGTCACGCCGTATTTGCGCAGTGGTCTTACAAGCGCACTTTTTTTTGGGAAAAAAATTGCACTTTTTTTGGGAAAAAAATTGCACTTTTTTGGGAAAAAAAATTGCACTTTTTTGGGGAAAAAAATGCACTTTTTTGGGAAAAAAATTGCACTTTTTTGGGAAAAAAATTGCACTTTTTTGGGAAAAAAATTGCACTTTTTTGGGAAAAAAATTGCACTTTTTTTGGGAAAAAAATTGCACTTTTTTGGGAAAAAAATTGCACTTTTTTGGGAAAAAAATTGCACTTTTTTAATTAAAAAATAAAACAGTAAAGTTATCCCCATTTTTTAAAATATTATGAAAGATAATGTTACGCCAAGTAAATTCATACCCAGCATGTCGCGCTTCAAATTTGCGTCCGCTCGTGGAATGCCGACAAACTTTTACCCTTTAAAATCTTCATAGGCGACGTTTAAAAAAAATCTACAGGTTGCATGTTTTGAGTTGCAGAGGAGGTCTAGGGCTAGAATTATTGCTCTCGCAATCGCGGCGATACCTCACATGTGTGGTTTGAACACCGTTCACATATGCGTGCGCTGCTCACGTATGTGTTCGCTTCTGCGCGCAAGCTCGTCAGGACGGGGTGCGTTTTCTGGCTCCTAACGTTTTTAGCTGGCTCCTAGATTCCAAGCAAATTTGTCAAACCTTGCCTTAATGCATCTCAAGAAAAACATTTAATCCTAATTGTTTTTTGGGTGTGTGTCCCTTTGGGAAGATTTCCCTTCACTTCTGGGGAAATCTGTCCAAAGCAAGGGTCACTGGAATAGATGTTCATTCAAAGATTTACCTTCACCGCCTGTTTGACTTTTGTGATTGCCCAACAATTTCTGTCTCGATCACTGACCATGGTAACCATGAGATACAGACTGCAATGAAAATCTGACGGATTTAAAACTTTATTGGCAACACTGTGGACAGGAGAAGAGTTAAGTATACAAAAATAAAATGATTTACTACCCACAAAACTTCCCCTTTTTTAGAAGTGTTCTTCACTATATAAGGCCATTATATATCTTGAAAGCAGATCTGCCACCACCAGTGTTTGATGATGTCTTTGACTGATTAGATGGGCGTGTTGCCCTAGAATCAGAACCTTTACTGTTTTTTTTTTTTTTTTTTTTATTCTTGCTTTTCAAGGACCAGGTTTTACAATGCACAAATTGCAGGGAGCTATCAATATTGGTAATGTATACAACTTTTCTGCTACTACAAATTAGTGGTACTAAACCCATAAATTGCGTTCACTAAATCTGGTCGTACACAGAACATGAAAATGCAATCATTTTATTAAATATAAACTGCTAAATACCCTTTCTCATCTGCAGTATATGGCAATCTTGTGACTTGTATCACTGACTGCTTAAGCTTGTAGGAGGAGTTTTCATTCTCAACCGATCCTCTTTCTGGACAGTGCTGATTGGCCCTGTGCTGATCACATGCACACTCGCAAGGAAAAAAAAAAAAAAAACGCTAGCAATGCACACCAAACTAAGCATGTGCAGCCTTACTCCTAATGCTCTGTTCAAGAGATAGGTTGGAGTCAGTTAAAGAGGATCAAAGACAGGCGCACACAGCCTTTATACACAATTCAGAGTATTAACCCTTGACTTGCTGAGTTGCAGGGTCATTTTACCTGTTCCGCAGGACGAGAGGTTTCAGGGATTTTATTCGAATCGGTTTGTGGTCCCGAAGGAGGACGGAGTCCGTCCAATCTTGGACCTCCAAGCCCTAAATGACTTTGTAAGAGAACAGAAGTTCCGTATGGAATCAATAAGTTCGGTGGTGGCTGTGCTCCATCCATGGGACTTTCTGGCATCTTTGGACATCAAGGACGCATACTTGCATGTCCAAATTTGCACAGGACACCAGAGGTTTCTGCGCTTTGCGATCGGCGAAGACCCCATTAGTTTGTGGCTCTTCCCTTTGGCCTAGCGTCAGCGCCAAGAGTCTTCACCAAGGTGCTTGCCCCAATTCTAGCTTTGCTGAGACAGCGAGGCATTGCCATCGTGGGCTACTTAGACGATCTTCTTCTGAAAGCAGCTTCTGGCTCAGAATTAGAGGTAGATGTGTCTATAGCCAGACCCTCCGAGAATTTGGTTGGGTGTTAAACATTCAGAAGTTGGTCCTGGTACCGACTCAGCATTTGGAATACCTTGGGTTGATTCTGGACTCCGGAGGTGAGTCTTCCTTCCCTTGGAGAAATTGCAGACTCTCCAGTCTGCGGTGAAGCTGTTGGCATCCCGAAAATGGTCGTCTCTCTGTTGTTTCATGCAAGTCCTGGACCTTATGGTAGCCTCATTCGAGGCAGTACCGCATGCCCAATTTCACACGAGTATTGCAGAGGGAGATCCTGTCCAAATCTCCATTGTCTCTGGATCGTCAGATTCAGGTAGGTCACCTAGTCAGTCTCTGAATCGGTGGCTGAGATCCCCGACTCTTCGTCGTTTCTCCCCTTCCATTGGACGGTGATTACGGCGGACGCCAGCCTCACAGGGGGGGGGGGGTCAAGTCTCATGATCGAGGAGGTTGCAAGGTCGCCCAATCAGGATCCAGTTGGACAACGCCACGGCGGTGGCTTATGTCAACCATCAGGGGGGAACACAGAGCTTGGCTGCAGCAACCCGAGGTCGCTCACATCCTGCGGTGGGTGGAAAGAAATGTGTCGGCCGTCTACATTCCGGGCGTAGAAGACTGGCAGGCCGACTACCTAAGTCGCCAGATGCTGGACCAGGGGGAATGGTCATTGCATCCGGAGGTGTTTCAACTCCTTTGCAGGAGGTGGGGCACACCGGACATGGATCTCCTGGCTTCTCGACTCAACCACAAGGTGTCGAGGTTCGTGGCCAGATCCAGAGATCCCTGGGCAGACATGTTGGTGGCCCCGTGGGGTCAGTATCAGCTACTTTATGCCTTTCCCCCACTCAAGTTGCTTCCTCGTCTGCTCCGCGGAGTGGAGACCGAGGGGATCACAATGATTCTAATCGCTCCAGATTGGCCCTGGCGTCCTTGGTACGCCGATCTTGTGCGCTTGGTGTGTATCTCAGATCACTGTAGCTCAGATCACTCATTACAGGCTCTAGAACAGAGCATAACATACACAGTGAGGGATTTGAAAAGCTTAGGCTGGATCATAAATACTGAAGTCGGCCTCAAAACAGTCAAGTATTTGTCTGGTCCAAGCAAGAGTATTCTTGCCACCTGCAAGTATCAGGTGTGTCAGATAAGGGGCACCAGACAACCCTCCATTAGACTTTGTGTGAGTTTTCTAGGGAGGATGGCATCTTCGTTCGAGGCAGTGCCCTATGCCCAGTTCCATTCCAGGCCTTTACAAGACATCTTTTTGGCTTGGAACAGAAGAGGACAAGCCCTGGATTATCCAATACTCTTATCTCCTCGGGCACGCTTAGCCTAAACTTGATGGTTGCAGGATCAAAATCCTTCCTCCCGGTAACTTGGAGAGTACTGACAACAGATGCCAGTCTCTCAGGCTGGGGAGTGACCCTAGAGGGGCTCAGAGCTCAGGAGAAATGGTCAAGGACAGAACAGACTGCCCATCAACGTCTGGCCCTACGGTCAGGACTGCCCTATCGGTGTTCAGTCTGACAGCCCCTGTAGTGGCCTGTATAAACCACCAAGGCGGTACCAGGAGTCATTCAGCTCTGAAGGAGGTGAACCACATATTGGCCTGGACAGAGAGACATGTGCCGATTCTATCAACAGTCCATATCCCGGGAGTAGAGATCTAAAAGGCAGATTATGTCAGGTGCCTGGGGAATGGTCCCTACACCCAGGGTTGTTCCATGAAATTTGCCAATGTTAGAGATGGCCAGAGGTCGACCTACTGGCATCCAGGTTCAACAACACAACTACAGCAGTTTGTGTCCCGAACAAGAGATCCTCTGGCAATCACGGTAGATGCTCTAGTATTTCCATGGAGCCAGTACTCCCTGGTTTATGCTTTCCCTCTGATCCCTCTCCTTCCACACTTGTTGCGCAGAATTCAGAAAGAGGGAGTTCCAGTCGTTCTGGTGGCACCAGCCTGGCCCACAAACCCCTGGTTCCCGGAGATTGAGACTGTCAATAGACGGGCCATGGATGCTTTCACGTCGCCCCGATCTACGCTCTCCGGGTCCTATATTCCACCCCAATTTACAGTCTCTAAATTTGACGGCATGGCTATTGAAGCCAGGGTGTTAAAGGATTGTGGCATCTTGGGACCAGTGGTGTCTAGCCTAGTGAATGCTAGAAAAGCTGTCACTAGGAAGATCTATCATAAGGTCTGGAAGACTTATATTGGTGTGAAGCCAAAAAATGTCATTTTCGGAAATGCGTGATTGGCAGAATTCTCTTTTCTACAGTCTGCTGTGGAAATCGGATTGGCTTTGAGTCCAATCAGAGGTCCGATTTTGGCCCTGTCAGTATTCTTCCAAAGGCCTTTAGCTTCCTATTCGCTGGTCCGAACCTTTATGCAGGGGGCAACTTGTTTGCTCCCCCCCCCCCCCCCATTAGGTCACCTATGTGTCCTTGGGACTTGAGCTTGGTGCTGTCTGTGTTATAGAAACAACCATTTGAGCCCATCATGGAAATTCTATTAGACTTTCTGTCACCTCCGCTAGAAGGGTGTCGAATTTGGCAGTCCTTTTGTGCTGGAACAATACTTTATCCTTCACCATGACAGGGTCGTGTTACAACCTGTTGCATCCTTTTTGCCAAAAGTGGTGCCCAGATTTGTAAGACGGCTACCTGGTCTTCGGTGCATACGTTCACAAAATGTTATCAAGTGGATGTTCAAACAGAGATTTGGCATTTGGCTGCAGTGTACTGCGGGTTGCTGTATAAGGTCTGATGGGTATTGTTTGGCAGGGTGTCTCTCCCCCTCAAGGCTATTGCTCTGGGACGTCCCAGCAGGTAATAAATATTGGCCTAACTCTGTGTCCCATGATGTATGAAAGAAAATAGGATTTTTTTTCATCATACTTGCCTGTAAAATCCTTTTCTCTTGAGTAAATCATGGGATACGGATCTCTCCCCTCTTTTTGAGGATTCAGTGCTTGCTACAAAAATGAAGTACTTCCTGTATGAGAGGTTTATATAGGGGATCACTCCCTGTCTACCAGTGTCCATTCACCTGGAGATTATAATCCAGCAGGTAATGGTAGCCTAACTGTGTCCCATGATGTACTCAATAGGATTTTTTTCGTCATACTTGCCTGTAAAATCCTTTAACACCTGAAGATTTTTCCCCTTTAACTGACAATTGCGTAGTCGTGCAACGCTGTTGTAAGTAAAATTGATGTCCTACCCCCCCCCCCCCTCCCCTACAAATAAAGCTTTGTTTTGGTGGTAATCTCTGCGTTGTTGTTTTTTTTGTGCTATAAACCAACAATATTTTTTTGCTATATCCCCAAATTTTTTAACCATTTCTTCATCAGTTTAAGCCAATATGTATTCTACATATTCTTGATAACATCGCAGTAAGAGTATATTGGTTTGCACAAAAGTTAGTGTCTGCAAAATGGGGGATAGATTCATGCCATTTTTATTTGATGTAGCAATATGGCGATTCACGGGTACGTGCCAACCTGCCGCTGTAAATGTGCGTGAGCTGGTCGGCAAGTGGTTAATCGACAACTGTTTTAAAAAAAATCAAATAAAAACGCTCTTTTCTGTCTGTATTTTACAAAAACGTGTGGTAAAAAAAAAATGACATCTTCAAATGACTCACCATTACTTTTTTATTTGTTTTGTTGAAGATACCTTGGGGTGTTGGCATTCCAAAATGTCATTTTGTGGGTGTTTCCATTGTCCTGGAGCCTCCAGAAATGCCCTTGAATACCTGATGGTGCTCTTTGTGCACAGACCAGGTCTATAAAGACATGGATGAGCGAGGTTTGGGGTGCAAGCTACAATTACAGCCTAAAATCTGAGTATGATGCTATAAGCTTGGCACACCTATTTTTGGGCAGTCTTTCCCAGTCTTCTTTGCAGGACCTATCAAGCTCCATCAGGTTGGATGAGTAAGGGTTTGATATTAAGTTGGCACACCCTTTGCCGCTATAACAGCTTTAACTCTTCTGGGAAGGCTGTCCACAAGGTTTAGGAGTGTGTCTATGGGAATGTTTGACCATTCTTCCAAAAGCGCGTTTGTGAGATCAGGCACTGATGTTGGACGAGAAGCTCTGCTCTAACTCATCCCAAAGGTTGAGGTCAGGACAGTCAAATTCCTCCACCCCAAACTCTCTCAACCATGTCTTTATGGACATTGCTTTGTGCACTGTTCCAAATCATTTGATTGAGTGTGTGTGTGTGTGTGTGTGTGTGTGTGTTTTTTTCAGGGGGTTGGGCTTGGTTCCAGTGAAGGGGAACTCTTGAGGCATCAGCATACTAAGACATTTTGGACAATTTTCATGCTTTCATCCAACTTTGTGGGGATGGTTTGGGAATGGTCTTTTCCTGTTCCAACATGACTGCGCACCATTGCACAAACCAGGTCTATAAAGACATGGATGAGCGAGTTTGGGGTGAAAACTACAATTGCAGCCTAAAATCTGAGTATGATGCTATAAGCTTGGCACACCTATTTTTGGGCAGTCTCTCCCAGTCTTCTTTGCAGGACCTCTCAAGCTCCATCAGGTTGGATGAGTAGTGTAGGTGCACAGCCATTTTCAGATCCCTCAGGAGATGTTCAATCAGGTTCAAGTCTGGGCTCTGGCTGGGCCACTCAAGGACATCGGGTTGTCCCGTAGCCACTCCTTTGTTATCTTGGCTGTGTGCTTAGGGTTGTTGTCCTGTTGAAGGATGAACCGTCGCCCCAGTCTGAGGTCCAGAGCACTCTGGAAAAGGTTTTCATCAAGGATGTCTCTACATTGCTGCATTCATCTTTCCCTTGATCCTGACTAGTCTCCCAGTTCCTGCTGCTAAAAACATCACCACAGTGCTGCCACCACTGAAAAGTGCTTCACTGTAGGAATGATATTGGCCAGGTGATGAGTGGTGCTTTGGTTTCCCCCAGACGCGATGCTTGCCATTCAGGCCAAAGAGTTCAAGCTTTGTTTAATTAGACCTGACAATTTTGTTTCTCATAGTCTGAGTCCTTCAGGTGTCTTTTGCCAAACTCCAGGTTCTTGGTCACCACCTGTCAGGGCTGGACTCTCAGCCCTTTTATGTGCTCAGGTTGCTCAGCTGTCGTATAATTGCCAGAACTCATCTTCAACAGTGGCTCACCTGTTGATCACCTCCTGCTTGTCAGTCAAGACCACAGCCAGCCCCTCCTGGCTATTTAAACTGCCTGGTTTATTTAATCAATTGCCTTCACCTTGGTCAAACATATCTAGAGACTCTGCTGTGTAGTTGTTGAAGATTTGCCTGGCTGACATCCCCTTCTGATCCCTGATCCCATCTCCCTGATTTCCTGGCTTGTTCTGACTACCCGATTTGGCTACCGAACGCTGGCTAGGTTTTGACTACTTGTCCTGGTGGTTCAAAACTTACATTTACGGATGATGGAGGCCACTGTGCGAATTGGGACCTTTAATGTTACAGAAATTTTTCTGTACTCTTCCCCAGATCTGTGCCTCAATACAATCCTGTCTCGGACAATTTTTTGGCCTTCGTGGCTTGGTTTGTGCTCTGACATGCACTGTTAACTGTGGGACCTTATATAGACAGTTGTCTGCTTTTCCCATTCATGTCCAATCAACTGAATTTACCACAAGTGGACTCCAAGTTGTAGAAACATCTCAGAGGATCAGTTGAAACAGGATGTACCTGAGCTCAATTTTGAGTGTCATGGCAAAAGAGTTAAATACTTATGTACGTCTGATTTTTTTTTTTTTTTTTTTTCTGGACTATCATTGTAAAGATTTCAAACAAACTTCTTTCATGTTATAGGGTTTTGTGTAGTTTTCTTAGGAAAACTGATTTAATCAATTTTGGAATATAGCTAACAATGTGCAAAGTGAAGTGCTGTGAATACTTTATGTATTCTTACACTCGCGCACACTGAGGGAATAATGTATTTGATTCCCCCTGCTGATTTTGTACATTTGCCCACTGACAAAGAAGTGATCACCCTATAATTTTATTGGTAGGTTAATTTTAACACAGAATAACAAATATCCCCAAAAAAAAAAACATATTTTACAAAAGTTAAATTGATTTGCATTTTAATGAGTGAAATAAGTATTTGATACCCTGTCAATCGGCAAGATTTCTGGCTTCCAGGTGTCTTCTATACAGGTAATAAAGAAAGTTTACCGCTCAGAGAACTGCAAAGTGGAGTCCAAACACTTGGGTGCAGGCACTGCAATAGTATGCAAAAATGTATAAGAAAGAACCAGGACGGCCGCACTCCAAAAATAAAAATGTGTTCCTTTTAATAAAAACTGGTCACAACATGGATGTCACGGCAAAAAATCAGGAAAAAGGGCTAACGCGTTTCACACTCTCATACAGTGCTTATTCATAGAAACTACCCAAATGACCCTGATCTGACCTAATCTGTTTGTTACCTGTATAACAGACACCTGTCAACAGAAACAATCAGATTCCAATCTCTCCACCATGGCCAAGACCAAATAGCTTTCCAAGGATGTCGGGGACAAGATTGTAGACCTACACAAGGCTAGAATAAGCTACCAGACAATCGCCAAGCAGCTTGGTGAGATTGACTGCGATTTTTCGCAAATGGAAGAAACACAACTGTCAATCTCCTCTGGTCTGGGGCTCCATGCAAGATCTCACCTTGTTGAGTTTCAATGATCATGAGAACGGTGAGGGATCGGCCCAGAGCTACAAAGGAGAATCTTGTCAATGGTCTCATGGCAGCTGGGACCATAGTCGCCAAGAAAACAATTGGTAACCCACTATGCTGTGAAGGACTGAAATCCTGCAGCGCCCGCCATGTCCCCATTCAAGAAAGCACATGTACAGGCCCTTCTGTTTGCTAATGAACATCTGGTTCAGAGGAGAACTGTGAAAGTGTTGTGGTCAGAGGAGTCCACAATCAAGCTTTCGCATCAACTCAATGCACTGTGTTTGGAGGAGGAATGCTACCTATGACTTAAAGAACACCATCCCCACCATCAAACATGGAGGTGGAAACATTATGCTTTGGGGATGTTTTCCTGCTAAGCAGACCAGACAACGTCACCACATCAAAGGGACAATGGATGGGGCCATGTACAATCAAATCTTGGGTGAGAACCTCCTTCCCTGGGTATTCCCGCATAATGACCCAAAACAGACAGCAACAAAGGAGTGGCTCAAGAAGCACATTAATGTCCTGGAGTGGCCAGTCTTCAGACCAGGGCTCGACAAATCCCAGTCGCCATCTGGTGGTGGCCATTGGTATTACAAGTTAAACAGCAATTCTAATGTCATTTTTCACTATTTTCACTGCCATCTTCTTCCCTCTAATTAGAACCCCCAAACATTATATATATATATATATAAACACCCTAGAGCAGGGGTGTCAAACTGGCGGCCCTCCAGCTGTTCCAAAACTACAAGTCCCATCATGCCTCTGCCTGTGAGAGTCATGCTTGTAACTGTTAGCCTCCGCTCGTGGAATGCCGGCAAACTTTTACCCTTTAAAATCTTCATAGGTGACGTTTAAAAAAAATCTACAGGTTGCATGTTTTGAGTTGCAGAGGTCTAAGGCTAGAATTATTGCTCTCGCTCTACCAATCGCGGCGATACCTCATGTGTGGTTGGAACACCGTTTACATATGCGGGCGCTGCTCACGTATGTGTTCGCTTCTGCGCGCAAGCTCGTCGGGAAGTGGTGCGTTTTCTGGCTCCTAACTTTTTTAGCTGGCTCCTAGATTCCAAGCAAATTTGTCAAACCCTCCTTCAGACCCTAATCCCATAGAAAAATATGTGGAGGGAGTTCAAGGTTCACATTGCCAAACTTCAGCCTCAAAACCTTAATGACTTGAAGAGGATCTGCAAAAAGGAATGGAACAAAATCCCTCCTGAGATGTGTGCAAACCTTGTGTCCAACTACAAGAAACATCTGATCTCTGTGATTGACAGCAAGGGTTTTGCTACCAAGTCATGTTTTGTGAAGGATTCAATAGAAAAAAGCAAGGAGCACCAGACTAAGTGCAGTATTACAGTATACTTTATTATGACAATACAAACAGCCAAATGGCTCCACGCCGAGGCGCACTTCCGGTTCCTGTCCTGGTCCTTCGCAGGTAGCTGTAACTACACATTACGCTTGTTAGCCAAGCCTTGGGATTCCCCTGCAGACGCCTCATCGCTGCCTGATCCTTTGGGTTACTCCGCTGCCCCATTCATCCACTGACCCTTGTATGCCTATTTATGCCTCCGCCCTGCTTCTGCTTCTATGGTAGCTGCCGTCCGTGCATACTTTTATAGACTGTACCTTCTGCCCTACATATTATATTGGACTCTTATAGAGACTATGCCCATTTGATCTTTGCGCCATCCTACCTGTTCCCTGTTTTGTGAAGGAGTCAAATACTTTTACTTGTTAAAATGCAAATCAATTAAACTTTTTTTAAATTGCGTTTTTCTGGATCTTTTTGTTCTCTCTCGCTGTTAAAATAAACCAACCATTAAAATTCTAGACTAATATTTTTTTGTCCGTGCGCAAACGCACAAAATCAGAAAGGAATCAAATACTTTTTTTCCCTCACTGTGTGTGTACAGTTGTGCTCATAAGTTTACATGCCCTGGCAGAATTCGTTTTTTGCCCATTTTTCAGAGAATATGAATGATAAAACACAAATGTGGGAAAGTAACATTTAATTGATATTTTAACCCGTGTGCCACCTTCTGTGTCTGTACCAAGCCAAACATTCCAGGGTATGTAAACTTTTTTGATCATGGTCATTTGGGTAGTTTCTGTTGTCATGATTTAAAGAGTAAACTGTGTTGATTTGGTTGATAAATGGCTCCAGCCAAACACTAACTATGAGTGAAAGTTTGTGTTATCATTCATATTCTCTGAAAAATGGCCAAGAAATCATAAATTCTGCCAGGGTATGTAAACTTATGAGCATTAGTTTGTAGACTGTAACCACAAGACCAATATACACCCATTTTGTTTTAAATGCCACCAAAGAAAGCTGTCTCCAAAAATATATCGAATTTACTACAGTATTGCATGACTGAGAACTGTTCAAATTGTTACAGCACTGAAATCTGAACAATTGCTTGGGCAAGAAGGGGATGAAACAGTCGGATCTTGAAGTGGTTAAATTCCAGTTTGCATTCACTGGTGTAGCCCTCTGTCTTATGTTTATGGTAACGTTAATTTGCCAAAGTCCCCTAAAAGGTGTCTTTCTTTCAGTGTCTGGAGTCTTATGCTTTAGTTGGGATGACTTGTTACAAGCCTCCTAAGCTTCTCTATCTTTGGTCCTGCTCTACAAAGTGATTAACTTGTATGGTTTCCCAACGCGTGGGGTATATTTTGCTGTGGAAATTGAAATGTAAAATTGTGTAACATGAATGCAGAGAAACCGATTTGGCCATGTGACAGTTTACTCTGGTTATTGCTAGCTGTCTCCAGCTGTTTTCCCCCCCCCCCCCCCAACAAATAGCGCTTTTCTTTTGGATGTATCTGTTTTTTTTTTTTTTCCCTCAGTTTAGGCCGATGCGTGTTCCTCGACATATTTTTGGTAAAGATCGCAATGAGCGTTGATTAGTTTGCGTTACAGCGTCTACAAAATGGGGGATAGTTTTATGGCATTTTATTTACTAGTGATGGTGGTGATTTATTTTATTTTTTTTATTTTTCCGTGACTGCGACATTATGGCGGACACTTCTGACGCTATTTTGTGACCATTGTCATTTATACAGCAATCTGTGCTATAAAAATGCACCGATTACTGTGTAAATGACACTGGCAGGGAAGGAGTTAATCAGGGCGAGAAAGGGGTTAAGTGTGTCCTAGGGAGTGATTCTTCTAACTGTGCGGGGGTTGGGCTACATGTGACACTGATCACTGCTCCCGATGACACACAGGCACCCCCCCTGTTCTGCAGCTCCGTCACACATTTACAGGACATAGTCCGCGGGCACGGAGCTCACGGCAGGGGTGCATGGCGCGAAATTCAAAGCGATGCATGTATATATACGTTGCTTTGCGCAGCCAACGTTGATCATGAGATGGTTGGCAAGCAGTTAAAGCCACATTCCAGGCAAAAGTGACATGCAGAGAGTAACAAGGGCACTCAAAGGATCCTGCAGGAACTAAATTCATGTGACATGGCTTTAGGTAAACTGCATTTACAGTTTATTTTCAATCTGTCAGGGGGAAAAAAGGTGAGCAAAGAATAGTTTTATTCTGGGTAAAGGTTTTCATCTGTGCTTAGATAATGTTTTTTTTTCTGCAAGCTCTGACATTTTGCAGAATACCTTGTACTGGTCGGCGCCTAGCGGAGCTGGTACATTATATAATTTTTGCAGGCAGAACTAAAGGCTACAAAAGGTGTGAAGGTGCTACATGAGCAAATAAAGCTTAATTTCTCATTTGCCTTAACATAAATATGCATTCAGATATATTGTTCAGGACCTTATGGAGACCGATCTGTACAAGCTCCTAAAGACCCAACACCTTAGCAATGACCACATCTGTTATTTCCTCTACCAAATCCTGAGAGGGCTGAAGTACATTCATTCAGCCAATGTTTTACATCGTGATCTTAAACCATCAAACTTGCTGCTAAACACTACTTGTGATCTGAAGGTATGCAGTTCTGTTCTACTCTAGCTGAAAGGATTCATTTATGGTGTTCCCTGGTTAAGGAATTCTGTATGTGGCTTTTGCCAATTATGTGCTTGCTATACCATATATCGGTTATGACATTTTATGGAGACTCTCCCTCCAATTGCGGAGTTTCACTTCAGAGAACGTTGGACCATTTCAGCCGCTTATATAAGATAAATTAAGAGTGCATGATCTCTTTCTCTCCTTGACAGAACTGTACTGATTCTTGACCATAGGGTTTAAAACGCCACCTACAGGAGTAGGCCACTAGGCAGAAAAAGGGCACAACACCTCCCATGGACAGTCCTAGCTAATATAAACCTGTGTTCTGCTATGGGAAAGCTAGTTACTTCTGCTTGGTGTTTCAGGAGTAAGGACCTAGTTTCCTGCTGGGACCTATTCTAAAGCTTTTTTTTTTTTTTTTTTCCTCTTACTGCTGAGATCTTGAATCAACGTCTCAATGACGGACTGGATAATCGCGATCCAATGGTCAGCCCAGTCTGGTCAACGAGTGCATGCAGACGCTTGCCCTGACCTCATCCACAGGTGGCATCCATGTTGGCCACCCACAGCTCTTCCCTGGTGGTCAGGTGGTGGGGAGCCCTTCCTGGGCCATTTCCCTTTTCTGCTGTAGTTTGCCTGGGGAGGGGTGTTTTTGTTGCTCCCTTTCTCCTGGGTGGCTTAATTTTTAGACATGCTTTGCCAGAGTGGGTTGGCCATATGGAGTCTTGGGTGCATTTATTCCCTCCTGATCCCCTTATGGAGGTGGATCCCCTTTGTTCCTCTAGACATGCTTTCGGTGGTCCTGGAGTTCATCTGCCGGGTAGAAGGCAGTGTTTGGGAGCAAGGCCAGCCGAAAAGCACCACTTGCCATCTGCGTCTTCAGACACAAACTCAATGGTCAAGAATCAGAAGATCTGTGTTTGTCAATGATTCAGAGAGGGATCTTACATTAGTAAATTTTAGTAACAAAAATCCTGTTTTTTGTATCCAGTCTCTGAACCAGTAAACCTTTTTTATGGGTGTTTTTGGGCTATACAAAAAAAAAATCGTGGATAGTGGGAATATAAATTACTATCTACATACACTTAACCTTAAAGTAGTTAAATATACCCCTGGAAAAGTGGCAGTCATTATTTTTATTTTTTTTAGATGTTCTGAAAATGTGAAACTCCAGCTATGAGTTCTTAGTTGGCTTTTTTTTTTTTTTCTTCAATATATAATGGTAAACGTTGCATTACTGTTTTCTAAAATTATCTTTGGTTATGCTTGTACTTTATGCCTTCTAACTTGTTTGTTTCCACACAGATCTGTGATTTTGGATTGGCACGTGTTGCAGACCCGGACCATGATCACACTGGTTTCCTGACAGAGTATGTTGCAACTCGCTGGTACCGGGCACCAGAGATCATGCTAAATTCCAAGGTAGATGGCTATATAAGATATGCTGTGGTTTTACGGCTTTCAAGGCCCACCTCAGCTGTACAAAACAGCAAGCAGAAACAAGTGTCCTGGTGACGACTTGTAACTTCTCATTCTAGTCTCTTGGGGCTTGGAGAAATGCCCCCCCAATGAAGTGAGATGGCAACAAAAGAACTTGCAAATTCTAACCTTTCCCCATTCTAGTAAAAGCTAGAAGGAATGCTGTTGGCAGGAGATGGCTTTAATCAAAAATAATTTAAGTGAAGTGAACTCCTGCGCTGTCTAGAGTGAGGGGACAAGTGAAAAGTGGGGATACTGCTGCAAATAAAAAAGAGGTCTACCTCGATAGACAAAAAGTGATAATTGTAACAAGTGAAATATTTGCGCTGTAAAGTGTTATACAAATTAATGTGTGTGTGTGTGTGTGTGCGCATATAACCACATACATATACAAGTACAAAAAATGGGGAGTGACACTAATATACCAGTAAACAATATTGTTGAATAGTCATTAATCGAGGGCACAGTGCTGAAGAGGTCCAGGTACAACAAAATCCAACCATGTAGGGGTGCAGTTCATCAATACTTTATCCAATCAATAACGTTGTGAAGTGAAAAAT
This sequence comes from Rana temporaria, assembly GCF_905171775.1. Taxonomy (NCBI): domain Eukaryota; kingdom Metazoa; phylum Chordata; class Amphibia; order Anura; family Ranidae; genus Rana; species Rana temporaria. The sequence goes on along the minus strand of NC_053489.1, from coordinate 208,599,967 downwards.
GTTGAAAAACACAACAATAAAAATAAAATATAGAAATAAAAATAAGAATAAGGGTCAAAGTATTTCAGAAGAAGGAGGCCTTGTATCCAAAAAGGGTGAAAGATAGAGAGTGAGCCGTATCCAAGATCTCATATATGCACCTCTAGTGATCCCAGCAGCTCACCTCTAATCTGGCAAGCTGGATTAAGTCAGCCTGATCCTGATGGGTGTGGTCCGTTGAATATCACATACGGGTCTCCATAAAGTGCATTACATGAAAAAGTAAAAGGAGTAGAAACCAAATGGTGTGATAACGTCACAGAGAGGGATAGCAATGATCCCCTGATGAAGTCACATGTTGACGATACGCGTCGGGATTGGAGGGCTTGACACACTCCAGCATCCGACCACTGGATATACGAGTTCGCCACTCGTCGGATTGATGCAGCAATTTCGATTTTAAATGTGAGTTTTTAAGTGCTTTTAAAATAAACTTTTCACGTCTGACTGGGCTACGCTGTGGTTGTTTATTCCACTTCCCCCCATGTATGACTGCCACATCTGAGTGTCCGGACTGAGCCACAGATAGAGGGGAAGTGTTGGAGGCACAGATTTATTGCGAGTCCGCACTCGTGGAGGAAGGTCTTTTATGTTATATTGTTCATGTGAGTGCATTACTACCTGGGCATTCCTGGGGGTTTTTTTGTTTATTGTTGATGATATCACATGATCAGGCTTGTCCTCTCTTACCCCACATACACCACCGAGATCCTCATACATAACAAGAGCCGACTCGTGAACCATTGAGGACACGGGACTCCTAACCCTGGTGAATCAGTAAGGGAGAGGAAGGAGGGACTGACGAGCTCGGCGTTCGTGGATAAGAGCCCCAGTTTTTTCACCCACATGTGAGTGCATCTCCACTGGTTTAAATCAGAAGACATTGCTATCCCTCTCTGTGACGTTATCACACCATTTGGTTTCTACTCCTTTTACTTTTTCATGTAATACACTTTATGGAGACCCGTATGTGATATTCAACAACGGACCACACCCATCAGGATCAGGCTGACTTAATCCAGCTTGCCAGATTAGAGGTGAGCTGCTGGGATCACTAGAGGTGCATATATGAGATCTTGGTTACGGCTCACTCTCTATCTTTCACCCTTTTTGGATACAAGGCCTCCTTCTTCTGAAATACTTTGACCCTTATTCTTATTTTTATTTTTATTTCTATATTTTATTTTTATTGTTGTGTTTTTCAACATTTTTCACTTCACAACGTTATTGACTGGATAAAGTATTGATGAACTGCACCCCTACATGGTTGGATTTTGTTGTACCTGGACCTCTTCAGCACTGTGCCCTCGATTAATGACTATTCAACAATATTGTTTACTGGTATATTAGTGTCACTCCCCCTTTTTTGGACTTTCCCCACCCATTTTTTGTACTTGTATATGTATGTGGTTATATGCACACACACATTAATTTGTATAACACTTTACAGCGCAAATATTTCACTTGTTACAAAAATAATTTAGTGCCGTGTTTTTTTGTTTGTTTTTTTTTTACCAAATTAACATTGCATGTATTTACCAAATGATTTGAACATTGAAGGCATTGATTACTTTTTACTGTTGCTGCTGTGACTGTTATGATGGAAGAGCCGTGTTTGCAGCTTGCTAGGTCAGTAACTTTTATGGTGGTTTATTTACTTCCATTAAAAGCTTATGATAACTAAATTAACCCTGTCTGTGAAATTGTAAATATGATCAATAGCTCTTTGGTCAGCATTCAATTCACTAGTCCTCTAAACGTGGCAGCTGCAGTTAAAATGTGTGACATTTTTGCACAAGAAACGCATATCTCAGCTCTTCCACAGGTCCTTCACAATGTCCCATGTATACTTCTAGTGCTTAATTGGCTTTTGGGAGGTACTGCCTCAGTGTGTCCCATGTTTCATAAGAAACTGAGAATGTCAACCTTGTACGTAGTTGTGTGGGTATAATTAAGAGTATGCAGAATTTCTCCTGGGATCCTGAACAAGAAATTTCTTAGTAAGGAGTCATCTTCAGGCATTGACTGTTAATGTAAGAGGTTTGGTCATCTCTTACCTACTGGAACCCTGTGCATATTATATAGGAAGAGTATCAGAGAACATACAATATTGTGGGTAGTTTCACATTAACAATGGATGCCAAATACTCCACGAGAGCCAACTAAAACTGCTCCCCGTGCCCGATTGCGACAAACCAGGAGAAAGCTCTGGCCTGACAAATGTTGTTCTCTTTGACCCATTTGTTTTACCCCACTCTGGGTTGATTTGCATGTGTCCCCCCCCCCCCCCCCCCACACACTTTCTATTCTGAAAATAGTAGTTGCTTGAACCTCTGACATAATTTCTCTGAAAAATGTATTCACCAGATCTGCATACTTCAGGTCAGTCAATTCAGATTACTTTGCAGTCAATGGACCAAAATGACAACCTTGGAGCTAGTATTTTCATAAAAGAACATTAGTAATGACAGCTTCCATACTTGTGCAGTACAAGTTTCATTTGATGACTTTCCTGACCACTTTCCGTCTGTGCTGCAGTATTTTTTGAGCCGTCTTGAAAATGGATAGGTTTGCTGTCTTTGTTTTGGTAAACAGATATAGTCCAAAGAGCAGCAACATTTTGTGTAATGTTTAAAGCAACGCTATCACTTGTTTATAAAAAATAAAAATAAAAATGTCATACTTGCCTCCATTGTGCAAGTTTTTTTGCACGGAGTGGCCCCCGAACCTCCTGTTCTGAGGTCCCACGGCGGCTCTCGGTACTCCTCCCCGCATTAGATACGCCCCTCTGGGAAGCTCTCTCCCGAGGAGGTTACCTTGCGGGAGCGTTTGTGTCATACTCGGCGAGGATCCGAGAAAATTCTGAATCTTAAAAACTTCTGTGGGGGAACCCCCCCCCCCAGCTCCACCTTGTAACCGCAGGAAATAATTGAGGTGACTCACTCGTTTAAATGTTCGTAAAGTGTAACAGCCTTCCCCCCCCCATTCAATGGAGTGGCTTGGTGCTGGGTTTTAAAATGACTTTGGACCCAGGGCCCTTTCTGGCCCTTCGGCTTGCCCCTGGCCCTAGCGACCTGTTGGCGGAACCGCCTTGACCCTGAGACATTTGAGGAAGCAGTTCTGAGGGTTTTTTTTAACAAGGGACGTCTGATGCTTTTCTTCACAGGAAGTAGAGAACTCTTCCTTCCGGAAATCCTTTGGATGTATTCATCCAAATGATCGCCAATAAACATTCTCCATGAAAAGGGAAACCTGCCAATAACTTTAAACAAGGAAGCACAGCTGTCCAGTTCTTAAGCCAAAAAAGGTCTGTGCACATGTACAGACTAAAGAGCCAAACAAACCTGTGGTATTGAATCCTTTTTAACCAGTTAACTGCCTTATAGACGATATACGTCTACACGGCGGTTGCTTAACTCTGGGAGGACGTCCATGGACGCCGTCCCAGAATCGCACACACGGGAATGTCCGTGACCGCCGGCTAATAGCGGCGGTTTGCCACGTGATCGCTCCGTCCAGTCTTTTTTCTCTTATAGCGCAAAAAATAAAAAACCCAACGGTGATTAAATAACACCAAAAAAGCTCTATTTGTGTGAAAAAAAGGACGAAAATTTCATTTGGGTACAGTGTTATATGACTGAGTAATTGTCATTCAAATTGTAAGAGCACCGAAAGCTGAAAATTGGTCTGGTTATTAAGGGGGTTTACGTGCCCAGTGATCAAGTGGTTAAAGGCATCAACAGCAAAACCCAGCGTTCGAGGGTTATCCGTCTTACTTTGTCAGATCGCACACCATGAAACTTGCCTGCATATGAAGCTCTCCGCCAATGCATTGTCACCATCTTCCTTCTGGGTCTACGGACTCTGCCTGTGTGGATGGCTGGAGCCACGATACGTCGCTCCCGCACGCGGGAGCCGCTGGTCACGGCACAGGGATCTGAAGAAACGGCACGAGTGGCCGTTCCTTCAGAGCACGTGCGCTGATGACGTCATTCGGCTGTAAATCTCCAAAATGATGCCAATTTAGAAAATATTTACAGTACTTGTAGGTAAGCCTTATAGGCTTACCTATAGGTACAAATCATTGAAGTTTATTTGTACTTGTAGGCAAAGCTGGCCGCAAACTGTTCAATTCTCGGCTGGTTCAAAAACCCATGTGTGGGTAGGCTGAATGTACCAAGTTGATCGATGGACTTGGGTACAACCACCCTGCTGGATTCACTTGCGATTATCACTAGAACCTGCTGTCTTATCATGGAAGGGATGACTCTCGCCCCCAATTCTGCTGGGTACTGACCGCTGAGTTTTAGATGACCTGCTTTTTTTTTTTTTTTTTTTTTTGAGCAAATTTGGTGCTTGATTAAGACCACTAAATAAAAATGTTGTATTCTTAACTGTATTTCATTTTCTCTTTTAATAGGGATATACCAAATCAATTGATATCTGGTCTGTCGGTTGCATTCTTGCAGAGATGCTTTCTAATAGGCCCATATTTCCAGGAAAGCATTATCTTGATCAGCTTAATCATATCCTGGGTAAGGGCAACCGCTATAGGTGTTAAAAATGATGGGGTAAAAATGTGATTCATATTAATGTTTTTTCTATATTTGCAGGCATTCTTGGATCTCCTTCTCAAGAGGATCTAAACTGTATAATTAATTTGAAAGCTAGAAACTACTTGCTTTCCCTCCCTCATAAAAATAAGGTTCCCTGGAATAGGCTGTTCCCAAATGCAGACTCCAAAGGTAAATGTATTCATTTTTAAAAGCATTCTGCAGGTTTAGAAATCTAGGAATTGCCATCTTGGTGTGCCAGATAAAAGTTCAGAGGGGAGTTGCTGCCCCAGAAAAAGCATGTGTGGATCAGGTTGTCTGATACTGGGCTGCGTGCTTTTTCTGGGTCTGTCTTTCACAAAGTGGTTGCGCGTCTGGAAAAGAACCATGTTGTGACTCTCCTATTAACACTTGGCAAGATAAAAAGTATAAAACTGTCAAATGGCCCCATATTTAAGTATATGCAGCCTGACTGCTGTAAAATAATCCAGGTTTTAAATGGATTTTAAGCAAAGCCATATTGGCAGCTCACACTTGATCTTTATAGTTAGTTTTACTCAAGGTATTTTGTGTTTATATATATATATATATATATATATATATATATATATATGACACTAATCTTTTGTCTGCATTCAGGTTTAAAGTACTATGACATTTATGACATAATTATTCTGTTAGAAAATAGGAGTTCCTTGTAGCAGTAATCTAAGATTTCCCCCCTGAATTTCTAACAGTGCCTGGCTTTCTGTGTACTATAGAGCAGTGGTCATAAAACCATGTCCTCAGGGCCCACCAAGATGGCCTAGACTATAAGAAGATTGCCAAGATCCTGAAATTGAGCTGCAGCACCGTGTCCAAGACCATACAGCAGTTTAACAAATCTGGTTCCACTCACAACAGGCCTTGCTTGGTCGACCAAAGAAGTTGAGTGCACGCGCTGTGTCATATCCAGAGGTTGTCTTTGGGGGAAATAGATGTACGAGTCCTGCCAGCATTGCTGTAGAGGTTGGTGGAAGGGTGGAACAGCCTGCCAGTGCTTAGACCATATGCTGCACACTGCATCAAATTTATCTGCATGGCTGTCATCCCAGAAGGAAGCCTCTTCTAAAGATGATGCACAAGAGAGCCTGCCAACAATTTTCTGAAGACAAGCAGACTTAAGCACATAGATTACTGGAATCGACTCCTGTGGTCTAAAGAGAGCAAGATAAACTTATTTGGCTCAGATGGTGTTGGGAGTGTCATGGTCTGGGGCTGCATGAGTGCTGCCGGCACTGAAGAGCTACAGCTTGAGGAAACCATGAATGTCATGTACTGTGACATACTGAAGCAGAGCATGATCTCCCTCCCTGCAGAGACTGCGCCGCAGGGCAGTATTCCAACATAGCGACCCCAAACACGCCTCCAAGATGGCCACTGCCTTGCTAAAGAGTTGGGTAAAGGTGATGGACTGGCAAAGCATATCTTCAGACCTAAACCCCATTGAGCATCTGTGGGGCATCCTCAAACGCAAGGTGAAGGTGCGCATGGTCTCTGACATCCACCAGCTCCATGATGTCATGGAGCTGGGAAAGAGGACTCCAGTGGCAACCTGGAAACTCTGAACTCCATGCCCAAGAGGGATAAGGCAGTGCTGGAAAATAATGGTGGCCACACAAAATATTGACACTTTATGTCCAATTTGGACATTTTCTCTTATGGGGTGGTACTCGCTTTTGTTGCCAGTGATTTTAAAAAAAATGAACCAAATGAAAGTGTTTTTTTTTTTTTTTTTTTTTTTTTTTTTAAGCATTTTTCTTATAAAAATTTTGCAAATTGGTAATTTTTCTTAATTTTTCATAAAAACCTGAAAGGGTTGCCTCGGCAACTAAAATTTTTATACTGCTACATATCTTTAATAGATCTAACCCAAATAAGTTCATTTTATTTAGTCTTTGTGAAAGTTAGTCTACAAGCTATGGTGCCATTCACTGAAAATTGATCACACCTGATTAGAGCTGCACGATTAATCGTCAATCGTTATCCCGCTGCAATTCTTGACACAGGGTTTGGCGATCTTTGACATGAAAATAATTTTCTCTCTGCACTTTGGTATGCAAAGAATTTCCTGTCTGCTCTCAGCCAAAAGTCAGTCTGGGCAGCCTGCCAAGTTTTAAAAACATTCTTTATCAGTGGAAAGTTAAGTCTAAACATTGTATCACTTCAAAGGAATAAACTTCTGTATGTAAATTAGGGAACGTTTAACCACTTAAACGCCAATCCTTTTTCTGACAGCTCTTTTCAAGTTAAAATCATTATTTATTTATTTTGCTAGAAAATTACTTGGAACCCCCAAACATTATATATTTTTTTTAGTAGAGACCCTAGAGAATAAAATGGCGGTTGTTGCAATATTTTATGTTGCACTGTATTTGGGCAGCAGTCTTTTTAAATGCAATTTTTTGGGAAAAAATTACTTTCATGAATTAAAAAAACTAGCCAGTAAAGTTAGCACAGTTTTTTTTTTTTTTTTTTTTTTTTTTTTTTTGTATAAATGTAAAATTTTACGCCGTGAGAATCGTGATCTTCATTCTAAGCCAAAAAATCGTGATTCTCATTTTGGACAGAATCGTGCAGCTCTACACCTGATGTACTGTACATTTCTTGAGCCACTAACAAGCCAGGAAAGTACAAATACCTCTCAAATTACCACTTTTCGGAAAGTAGACATTCCAAGGTATTTAGTAAAGAGGCATGGTGAGTTTTTGAAGTTGTAATTTTTACCACACCCCAAAAATTACACCCCAAAACCTTCTACTACTCCTGATACCACATGTGTAAGACTTTTAACCATTTCCATACTGGGCCTATTCTGGCACTCCTCTCCTACATGTAACTGTTTTTTGCTAGAAAATGTACTCGGAACCCCCTAACATTATGTGTTTTTTAAGCAAACACCCTAGTGAATGGAGGTCGTTGCAACTTTTTTTTATCTTCATCTCAGACAATTTTTTCATGAATTAAAAAATAACAAAACGGTAAAGTTAGCCCAATTTTTTTTTTGTATATGAAAGATGTTAAGCCGAGTAAATAGATACCCAACATGTTGCCAAACCTCGTTACTTAATCTCCATAGGCAATGTTTTTTTTAACAGTACAGGTTACCAGTTTAGCGTTAGAGGAGGTCTAGTGCTAGAATTGTGTTCCAACGCGCACAGCGATACCACACGTGTGGTTTGACCGGCGTTTACATATGTGGGCGTGACTTGCATATGTGTTCGCTTCTGAGCGCGAGCTACCACGGATAGGGGCGCACGGGAAAGCCTGGAGAAGCACCGGATGGTGGTGGGGTGGGGGTGTCCCCTCATCACCTGTAAGAACGAAAAAGTGGTGGAACTGCCGCTATGATTATTCTTATGGTGCACAAAATCGCTGGCTGAAAACGAGGATATCTGAATGATGCCTGTAGCGGCTGGCATCATTCAGATATTCCCACTGAAATATTAAATGCTTGACATCCTTGGGCTGGAAGTGGTTAAACAGTGTGGCCACATAGAGGGCCACCATGCAGGGAGCACCATCAGGAGTTCTAGGGGCATAAAATACATGTATAATTTCTTGACTACCTCTTACACTTTTGAAGGCCCTGGAGCACCAGGACAATGGAAACTCCCAAAAAATGACCCTATTTTGAAAAAATGCCCCAACGTATATTCTGAGGCCCATAATTTCCCTTTGTGCTTGTATTGCCACCCACTGCTAGGAATTCAAGTTGACTGTCAACAGCCGTATAGCGCCGACTCGCAGCTCGGCTATTTATGGAAAACTGGTGACGCGCCTTGTGCGACATGGGAACTTTTTCACAACACGTCAATCATCTGACCCAGGGATAGGAACGCCCAGTCCCGCGGGAATCAGAACCCGGAAGCCGGGGAGAAAATCACACTATCGGTATGTACGGCGAAAAAAAAAAGACCTGCATACTGTTAATGTCATTCGTATGCTGGATGTAATGTTAGAATTTTTTTTTAGGGCGAACCCCCGCTTTAAGCATCAGACAGCTAACAGCCATATGCAAAAGGCTTTTTTTTTTTAGAATCTGGTTGTCAGGTTGTGCTTTAGTTGCCAAGGCAACCCCTTTCAGATCCTGGTTAAAGGCATGTTTAAGGAAAGTGTGTGTGTGAATATATATGTATCTCACAAAAGAGTACTCCCCTCGCATTTTTTAAATATTTTATATATTTTCATGTGACAACACTGAAGAAATTACACTTTGGTACAAAATTTGCGGTCCCCTCAAAATAACTCGCAGCAATTAAAGGGCAAGTTCACCTTTTGTACACTTTTTTAAAAAAAATTGCAGCTCCCCTATGCTGGCAACTAAAGCACAACCTGACAACCAGATCATAAAACAAACCCCCTTTGCATACGGCTGTTAGCTGTTAATTGTAGTCTTAAACCTGGGGAGGACAAGACTGTGAACCAGTCTGATGCTTAAGGCTGTTGACAGGCAACTTGAATTCCTAGCAGTGGGTGGCGCAATACAAGCACAAAGGGGAAATTATGGGCCAAATGGTAATTTTATCCTATGAGATGCCACCCGTGTTAGGCAATGGCACTGTATTTGGCAGCTGCATGTGCTGTTATGGTTAAATACAATAGTTGACAGTAGGGTCATCGATTAATAACCAAACCCCCATCCCAATTTGCAATTGAGTCGTGCATGGCTAGCTTAACTGTATTGTTTTGTCAATTTTGGTACAGTAAACTTGTGCAACCTTAACTCAGGTTTTCTGTCTCTCTAAATAGGTTGGCTCAAGCAAACTTTTTCCTAAGCGATGTAGCTGTTGTGTGCTGTATCATACTATATGTAGCATCAGCTACATATATATTATGCAGCACTGTGTTTCAGAAGCCTTTTTGTCTGCTGCTGGAACAAAACGGTCATTCTCAGCTATTTACAGGAAGCCTTGTATTTTTACCAATGAATATAACTTCCTCTGATTGGCTGGGGTTAAGATTGTGGCATCACCTGACTGTCTTTCCACCTCCGTCCATCAGCCTTGTATTGATAAAATTACAAGGCTTCCTCTGGCTGAGGAGGAGCGCTCGGCCTGACTCAATTTAGTTTGAGCAGCAGATAGGATGTTGAGTAAGGGCCAATTAACATGCAACGTACTGTCCATGTTGGCTGCATTAGGGGGTGGTGTACACACGGCTTTTTTTTTTCTTAACTTTTATTTGAAGTGTACAAAAGTACACTTCATGTCACTGTACAGCACCGCTCTGTGCTGCTGTACAGTGACATGCGATCATGTACAGTGCATTGAGATAAAATGCAGCCTGTCTGCATTTTATCACGGCTCTGGGCTGCGTTGCAGTGTGAATGGGGCGTGCAGAAAAAAAATTGTGTACTTGTGGTAACTGCCATTTTACACTGCATTTTAATACCAGCCACTGCACTATGTGCGAATACGGCCTTGGGCTTAAATCAAAGCATTAAAGTGGAGTTCCACCTATAAATATAACATTACATCAGTAGTTTTAAAAAAAAATGTCATTAGTCCTTTAACCACTTAAGGACCGCCTCCTGCACATATACGTCAGCAGAATGGCACGGCTGGGCACAAGCACGTATATATACGTCCTGTACGTGTACCCAGCCGTGGGTCCGAAGCTCCGGGACCGCGGGTCCCGCGGACCCGATCGCCGCTCGAGTGCGGCGATCGGTCCCCGGAGCTGAAGAACGGGGAGAGCCGTGTGTAAACACGGCTTCCCCGTGCTTCACTGTGGCGGCGTATCGATCGCGTCATCCCCTTTATAGGGGAGACGCGATCGATGACGTCACACCTACAGCCACACCCCCCTACAGTTGTAGACACTCACACAGTGAACCCTAACTCCTACAGCGCCCCCTGTGGTTAACTCCCAAACTGCAACTGTCATTTTCACAATAAAGAATGCAATTTAAATGCATTTTTTGCTGTGAAAATGACAATGGTCCCAAAAATGTGTCAAAATTGTCCGAAGTGTCCGCCATAATGTCGCAGTCACGAAAAAAATCGCTGATCGCCGCCATTAGTAGTAAAAAAAATAATGCAATAAAACTATCCCCTATTTTGTAAACGCTATAAATTTTGCGCAAACCAACCGATAAACGATTATTGCGATTTTTTTTTTTTTTTTTTTTTTTAACAAAAATAGGTAGAAGAATACGTATCGGCCTAAACTGAGGGGAATTTTTTTTTATGTTTTTGGGGGATATTTATTATAGCAAAAAGTTAAAAATATTGAATTTTTTTCAAAATTGTCGCTCTATTTTTGTTTATAGCGCAAAAACTAAAAACCGCAGATGTGATCAAATACCACCAAAAGAAAGCTCTATTTGTGGGGAAAAAAGGACGCCAATTTTGTTTGGGAGCCACGTCGCACGACCGCGCAATTGTCTGTTAAAGCGACGCAGTCCCGAACTGTAAAAACACCTTGGGTCTTTAGCCAGCATATTGGTCCGGGGCTTAAGTGGTTAAGAAATGTTTTTTTTTTTTTTTTAAGATGCCTTCAAAGTGTTGCTAGGCAGAATAGTTAATCCTCCCTCTTCCTGCACCTAGGTGCTTAAGCTTCCTAACCTACACTGCACACACTCCTGGGAATGTAGTGGGTGTAACTTTCCAGGAGTCTGTGCACTCCCCAGTCTCGAAGAATCATGTGACTTGGACAGTACAGGTACCTGATCTGAAACCTATTACACTGCTTGTGCAGCACCGAGCATGTGCGAGATCTGCAAGGCTGAAATCCAGGAAGTCATACAGTCTGGCTTCATGATGGCCCCAGTCAATTTCTATTTTATAAAGTGTCTAAATGCTGTAACAACCTAACAAAACGGACCTTGGTTTACAGACTAACTTTACTAGAATACATTAAGTTTGTGTATTACAGGGGTATTTATATTTAAAAAGTGAAATTGTGGCCGGAACTCTGCTTTAAGCCACAGATATTTACAATTGCTTCTTGCCTTGCTTGGAGGAGGAAAAACAATGTCCATTGCTTTTCATATATTTACTGTATGATGTAAGAAATAAGCTTGCTAGCTATTTTTATTGCTTTGTGCATAAATTGTAACTGAATAGTGTGAGTATAACAATCATTTGTAGGTACATTTTAGAAGCGGTTTCAATTCAGTCTGTGAAAATAAGTTTTATGCAAAGGATCCAATCGCAGTAAAATCTTGGTGACGCCACTTAATCACTTTTTTTTTTTTTTTTTCCAGCCCTTGATTTGTTGGATAAAATGTTGACCTTTAATCCACACAAACGAATCGAAGTAGAGGCAGCTCTTGCTCACCCTTATCTGGAACAGTATTATGATCCAAGTGATGAGGTATGTTATGGATGGTATACGAAAAAGTGTGTATATATTTTACACTGTGTGTGTGATGTAAAGCTGGTATTGAATGATAATACATGGGTATTTAATTTTCCACAATATTGCGATTTCTGCATATATTTGCTTATGTCATCTGGACAGAAATGAAATGATGGTAAACTATATTCACAAAGGATATTGCTGGAGGTACTTGACAAGACTACACTGATCACTGCTACGATCTCCTGCTGTTCTGGCAGTCTTCAGTCTTTCCCACCATTCAGCCTAGAACAGTGATAGCTAACCTTGGCGCCCAATGTTTTGGAACTACATTTCCCATGATGCTCATGCACTCTGCAGGGTAGGTAAGCCTTGTGGGAAATGTAGTTCCAAAACATTTTTTGTGCCAAGGTTCGTCATCACTGGCCTAGAGGAAGCACCATCCCGCATCTGTTCCTTGAACGGTCTGGTTGTATTACTTAATGGATGCAACATTTCCTAGCTAAGACCCAGAAAGGACAGTCCCACTGCTATGAATGTCCCCAGGAGCATTTATCTGTTATACCTAGTAGGAACAGTCACCTGTAATCTGCATCCTGAGACTTCTCTTGTTACAGGGTCGTCGTCCTCCACGGCTCCTTTTGGATTTTTGAATTTTCTAGTGACTTGTGCTATGCTACTGGTGCACTGTGCCCACAGAGGCTCTAAATGTGCTTCAACATCACACTCTCTTACCTCCTGAGCCCTTATATAAAGCTGGGCCTCTGTGGTACCTTTTTTCATCTCTTGGACAGATGGGCTATGAATCTAGCTCTGAAGTGGCTATTTTAAGCCCCTGCAATCTCCAGCCATCACAATTTACAGGGCATTGTCCTACCCATAATTTAGTGCATTCTTTGCGGCTTCTGGAGGATCTCATGTGCTGTTCCAGGCATTGAGTCTGTTAGACATCCTACAGCTTCAAATATCCTTTCACCAAACCTGCAGTTTAATATAGTCATTTATACAGAATGGGAAGTCCCTGAGAGTTCTGACTTTCTCCTTTTTTTGAGGCAATTGGTAAACCGGTAGCCTGTTTCCACTGTAAATGTACTAGTAATCCACCTCAACAAGCACACCATTAAATTGGTTTAGGGAATGCTGACCTTTCAAGATTTTGCTGATTAACATCTAGAACCCTTCTTTTAAGTCTGTTTGAATTGGCTTGTTATACTCTTGGCGACTTTAATCTGTCAGCCCATGTTAGAATGTGTATGTTCTCTCAAAAGGGATCCCTCCACCACCTGCGTAGGTCCCCATTTTCTTGAACAAATCTCTGGAGCCTTATGTTTCAGTTCTGATGACTTCTTGCAAACATCTAAACTTGTGTATCCCTTGATGCTGATTTCTGTATAGATGCACAGAGCACGCTGGCTGATGCTGCATACAGGTAGACTTGACTTGTTTAACCTTTTGGGAGATGTGATCTACTTGGTCCTGACATTGACACTGTGATCAGCAATGCTGTGGGTGGAAGGAGCGTTCTCCCACGACACAGGAGGTCTGGGAAGGGATCAGAATAATCGCACCCCTCTAAATTTGCTGGTACTCGCAGGCACTTGGAGCCCAATTTCCAGAAGCCAGCTAGCACCTTTGAAAAAAACCTACTACACTTAAAGCGGTGGTTCACCCTGCTGAACAACATTTCAGCATAAAATTCGGCATAGTAGCGCGAGCTACACTATGCCGGTCTTAATTTTTTTTATCCCCGTACTCACGGTTATATCGTACATAGACGATTCCGTCTGCCGCGGGGAATGGGCGTTCCTAGCAAGAGGGAGGGTGATTGACGGCCGGCTCTGGCACGTCACGCTCCCCGAAGACAGCCGGAGTAGGTCTCGGCTCTTCACGGCGCCTGCGCACAGGCTATGCGCAGGCGCCGTGAAGAGCCAAGCCTATTTCGGCTATTTCCGGAGAAGCGTGACGTGCCACGGCCGGCCGTCAATCACCTTCCCTGTCCATAGGAACGCCCATTCCCCGGAATCTTCTATGTAGGATATAACGGTGAGTACGGGGAAAAAAAAATACAGACAGGCATACTGTAGCTCGCGCTACTATGCCGAATTTAATGCTAGAGGGAAAAAAATATATATATATTTTTTTTTATATAGGGTGAACCCCCGCTTTAACTTCCTGTAGTCACTTCCTGCTCTGAGCTCACGAACCAGTCTTAACAGGTTCGTTAGCGTATACATTAAGGAATCTTCGCTTCTAAGACAATAAATGTTCTTAAAATGTAATTGTTCCTTTATGCTATAAAAATCGCTAAGATGGCCATGGCTACACATTTTAGCTTGATTTTTATAACCTGATTTAGGGGGAAAAAAACTCGAAACTAGCATTTCTCAGCAGCTCTATAAACCTTTGTCGGGGAAAAAAAGGGTGAAATCTCCCATATTGTAAATGATCTGGGTAATTTGGGTAGTTTCTTCTATTATGATTTAACGAGTAAAAACGGTTGATAATGGCTTCAGCCAAACACTAACCATGAATGAAAAATGTTTTTGTAGTCATAATTTCTGAAAAATGTCCAAGAAATCATAAATTATGCCAGGGTATGTAAACCTATGAGCACAACTGTATAGTTCCACAAGTGACTTATATTTTTTTTCTAATTTAGCCTGTTGCTGAGGCACCTTTTAAGTTTGAAATGGAGCTGGATGACTTGCCCAAGGAGACACTGAAGGAGTTAATTTTTGAAGAAACTGCTAGATTCCAGCCAGGGTACTGACCATAAATTGACCACAGGTAATATATATGTAAGATCATTTGTAATTTAAATGCAGATTTTTTTATTTATTTATGCAGTCCTGTTTTGTACACCTGTTGCTAATGTCTTTAGTGTATCAGATGCACAACGGTGTACAAAGAATCAGTGACACACAATTGCACCTGTGCTGTCGTCACTCCTTTGAATTCACATGGATGTTCAACATCATGCAATTTTTTGCTGGCTTGGAGCCATTAAAGTGGAACCAAACCCCGAAAAATACTTGCGGCCTCTTTCCAGCAATGCTATAGTTAAATTTCTCACTGGCTGTTATCTTCTCCCCACTTCTGGGTGCCGGGTTTTAAGCCTCCTGATTGGCCTTCAGGGGTGACATTGTCTCACGCATGCACCTTGGAATCTGGCACTACCAGAGTGTGATGCTGTGCATGCGCAGCTCGGTTTACATTTGTTAGATGACTGAGCAGGCAGGTAAGTGTCTTATTGCAGAAAAGGCATAGCATGATGCCCCTTCTGCAATAACTTGATTGTAAAGTCCTTTGTTATATAATTTTTTTTTTTTTTATCTACCTGCCCTGTGCAGTGGTTTTGCTCAGGGCAGACAGATCCTTTTCTCTGGTCACTCTTAGGTGCTCCTGGCGAGTGCCGCCACAGCAAGCAGCTTACTATGGGTGGCTCCGAAGCCAAGGTACAGCTCCGTCTATCCATTCAGATGCGGAGCTGTGGTTCGGTCCCACCCCCCCTCCTGATTGGCTAGCTAAGTTTGACAGCAACGGGAGCCAATGTTGTTGCTGCTGTTGTGTCTCAGCCAATCAGGCGGGAGATTCCTGGACGGCCAATTCACTCGTGAACATCGCTGGATAGAGATGAGGCTCAGGTAAGTATTAAGGGGGCTGGGGGAGTCTGCTGCACATGGAAGGCTTTTTATCTTAATGCATAGAATGCATTAAGATAAAAAACCTTCTGACTTTACAATCACTTTAATGATGCTTGTCTTGGAAGTTTTAGTATATTCTACAGGAATTTTTCCTGCTGGTTGATAACTGCAATTCCAGGTGGTTTAAAAAAATGCATTAAAAGGCACCTCCACCTTTTTTTTTTTTTTATGCCAAAAGCGAAATTTGTTTCTAACGGCTTCCTTACTCCCCATGCACTTATGTCCATTTACATTGGAATCGGTATAATCGGTACACTTTAGGCCAGTTCACACCATAGAAACGCAGTCCGGATGGGTTCCGGATGCTTTTCTGCATATGTGTGTTTGACGTTTTCCAGTGTGTTTTTGATGCAGTGCATCCAAGCCACCCCCCCCCCCTTTTTCTTCACTTTTCCTTCACCTTGTATGAGGGAAAGTATGTGCCAGTCAATTGTGCATTCATTCCAGTAAGTTTTTGTGGTGCGTTTTACTGCGTTCTGGTACAGTTTAGTGCAGAGAAACTGCATATTTTAATACTGAAACACAGGGAACTGACCGCACTGTTGTGAACTTGGCCATTGAAAACCATATAACCTACTATGTGTTTTTGATGTAGAAAAAAAAAACACACTGGACTGCATGTGGTGTGAACTGGCATACATTTATTTTAGATCTTTTTCAAAGCTTCAGCACTGTAGCATTCCTTTAGAATCCCTTAGGGCAGGGGTGGCAAACTCAAATTCATCGGGGGCCGCATCAGCAGTATGGTTACCCTCAAAGGGTCGGGTGCGCTGCGTACACAGTGCATGGGTCAGGATTGCGCTGCGTACACAGTGCATGGGTCAGGATTGCGCTACGTACACAGTGCAGGGGTCAGGATTGCGCTACGTACACAGTGCAGGGGTCAGGATTGCACCTAAAAATTCCTCACATCTGTACTCTATTCTACCTTCCTACCTGGACCAGCTCTGGTACCTCCCTGTGTAGGCTGCTCCCTCCCTTTGTATTGGGCTATAATACCTTTTTTTTATTGGGCTACAGTGGTACCATCCCTCTGTGGGTGAATCTTCTGTGTCATCAGTATTTTTTTTTTTTTTTTTACTATAACTGTAAAATAGCAGCACACAGTGCAAAACTGCCAGCAATCTCTGCCACAACATTCAGTGGCATTCAAAAAAAAGCCAGGATCGCTGGCTGGAAGGACTGGGGAGGCGAGGTGGAGACGGGGCGGTGGTAGAGGCGGAGATGGAGGTGGGCACCAGATCGGCATTGTAAGCCGTCATGCCTGCAGAACGAGCGGAGGCGGAGATAGGGCGGAGGAGGAGGCGGGCACCAGAGCGGCATTGTAAGCCGCCTTGGCTGCAGAAAGGGAGACAGGGCGGAGGCGGAGACCAAAGTGGCAGCCTGGGATGCAGCGTTGGAGGCGGAAACGGAGCGGCACAGAGTCAGTAAGGGGAATATGTAATGATTACATATTTCCCTTACTCATTACATCTCCGTCCCCAACGCTGCGTCTCAGGCTGCCACTCTGGTCTCTGCCCTGTCCTCGCTCGCTGAAACCTGGCAAAATGAGGTGGCTGCTGTGCGGGCCACATTACAAGGTCCTGCGGGCCGGATTCGGCCCGCGGGCCTTGTGTTTTCCACCCCTGCCTTAGGGGGAAAGCTCTGGGCTAGTTCAATAGGTTCACAGCCTGTGTTTTTATTTTTTTTTTATTTTTTTTCCAACCCTGTTTGTAAAATTCCTTATTCAGTGCAAAACTGATAGCGACCTTGAAAAAATGCTTTTACAGCAAATATATTTAAAGTAGAAAACCTAGTCACTAAAATCAATTTCAATAACGTAATCTGTAACGTTTGATAATACCACATCCTACCACAAAGTTCTTATTTAGGCACTTGTTATGGGGTGTCAACTCTGTCCCTTTTTTACAATTAATATGCCCATTTAACCCTTTCACCCCGAGCATACGCATATATGCGTCCTCGGCTTTCGGGGGTTATACCAGGATGATGCCCGCAGCTGCAGGCATCATCCCGGTACCGTTGTTTAGAGCCGGCGATTGGCTATCCAGGCATGACAACCGATGCAGCTAAAAGCCGCTTGGTTGTTATGCGGAAGGGGACACCCCCCCCTCTCGCCGCTCTGACAGGTCCTCCCGTCCCACCGGGACACCCGATCCGGCACCTCCGATGTCCGGGCGCAGACTGAAACGAAGCCGTAAATGGCTTTGATTCAGTCTCCGCAATGTAAACACGGAATCAACGTCACTTCCGGGTTTCTCGGCTGCCAATGGCGCCGGTTTTAAAAAAAATACACAGTATTCAGAATTGCCGTTTTCGGTGATCTGAATACTTTGAAGTGCAAAGGAGGGATAGGGGGTCTTTTAGACCCCGATCCCTCCATAAAGAGTACCTGTCACCACCTATTACTGTCACAAGGGATGTTTACATTCCTTGTGACAGCAATAAAAGTGATCAAAATGTAAAAAAAACACAATTTTATTATTATAAAAATAATAAGGATTTTTTAAAGCGCTTCCCTGCCCCGAGCTCGCGCAACAAAAAAAACGCATACGGAAGTCGCGCCTGCATATGAAAACGCTGTTCAAATCACACATGTGAGGTATTGCTGCGATCGTTAAAGCGAGAGCAATAATTCTAGCACTAGACCTCCTCTGTAACTCTAACCTGGTAACCGTAAAAAAAAGTTTAAAGCGTCGCCTATGGAGATTTTTAGGTACCGTAGTTTGTTGCCATTCCACGAGTGCGTGCAATTATAAAGCGTGACATGTTTATCTATTTACTCGGCGTAACATTATCTTTCACATTACACAAAAAAATTGGGCTAACTTTACTTTTTAATTTTTTTTTAATTCATGAAAGTTAATTTTTCCCAAAAAGTTGCGTTTAAAACACCGCCGCACAAATACCGTCCAACATAAAATATTGCAGCAATCGCCATTTTATTCTCTAGATTCTCTGCTAAAAAATATATATATAATGTTTGGGGGTTCTAAGTAATTTTCTAGCAAAAAATATGGATTTTAACTTGTAAACACCAAATGTCAGGCTTGGGCATGAAAGGGTTAAATGCGCTTTCAGAAAGAGACCATAGCCAGGCATGTTTATTCCAGCACAGGCAAGTAATGCCTATATCACTATTGAGTGATTAAGAAGCTCGGCCATAGCATTGACATCCCGCTGCATCCATATAGATGTGGCCTCAAAGAAAACGAAGGACTTCAGCAACACAAAAACCAAAATATGAAAACGGTGTCTTCTAATAGAGCAGTTTTTTTATGTGCTTTAGCAATCTAAATGTCGTCCAGTTATGGTTTAGATCTACTTTACAAAAAAAAATCCCTTGCAGATAAACAGATATGTAGTCCTTGAACTGATTGAGACTATACCAGCATTCTATTACTCATCTTTAACAACTTAAGGACCCCTTCACGCTGATATACGTCGGCAGAATGGCACGGCTGGGCACAATCACGTACATGTATGTGTCTCTTCAAGCCCAGCCATGGGGTCGCGGGCGTGCTCGTAACCCGGTCCCAAGCACCGCGCCCATGGACCCGATCGCCGCCGGTGTCCTGCGATCGTTCACCGGAGCGTAAGAACCAGTTCTTCATTGTGGCAATGTCTGTGATCGTCTGTTCCCTGATATAGGGAAAGACGATCACTGACGTCACACGTCCAGCCCTGCCCCCCTACAGTTAAACACATATGGTCACACTTAACCCCTACAGTGCCCCCTAGTGGTTAGTTCATAAACTGCAATTGTCATTTTCACAGTAATCGGTGCATTTTTATAGAACTTTTTGCTGTGAAAATTACAATGTGTCAAAATTGTCTGTGTCCGCCATAATCTCGCAATCACGAAAAAAAATCGCTGATCGCTGCCATTAGTAGTAAAAAAAAAAAATTATAAATGCATTAAAACTATCCCCTATTTTGTGAATGCTATAAATTGAGCGCAAACCAATCGATAAACGCTTATTGCGATTTTTTTTTTTTGATTTTTTTTTTTTATACCAAAAATAGGTAGAATACATATCGGCCTAAACTCAGGGGAAAGTTTTGTTTTGTATATTTTTGGGGGATATTTAAAAAGTTAAAAAAAAATGCATTTTTTTTTCAAAATTTTCGCTCTATTTTTGTTTATAGCGCAAAAAATAAAAACCGCAGAGGTGATCAAATACCACCAAAAGAAAGCTCTATTTGTGGGGAAAAAAGGACGCCTATTTTGTTTGGGAGCCACATCGCACGACCGCGCAATTGTCAGTTAAAGCGACGCAGTGCCAAATCGCAAAAAAGGCAAGGTCCTTAACCTGCATAATGGTCCGGGTCTTAAGTGGTTAACTGATGGGAAGTTGAAATTAAGCGTTTATTGCTTGTTCACCAAATGTTGAGGATTGTTTTGGCACCAGCAGGAGCAAAATATGTAGGAATGTGAAATTTAGTGGCAGTATGATCTGTGTGGGTCGAGTCCTTATTTCATTTTGGCAGTTGCACGTTGTGCTCAAAGGTAGAACAAACATGGCACAATTTTATATTGCATGACGAGTAAAGACCTGGGTTTGGTGTGAGGAAATATTTGGGCTGTAAAAAGTTTTTTTTTTTTTTTTTTTAACCCAATTAAGGTAAAAACAAAGCTGAATACAAGAACCCAAAGCTTATATTGCAACTTACACATTTCTCCAATATTCATTGAGGGGCACAGGATTTCAGAAGCAGTTTGGGTTATGCTGCCGCCTACAGGAGTTTGGGACATTGGTAAATGGAAAAGTTGAAAGCCAGCCTCAATATATATTACCTTCTCCACCCTGCTTGCCTTGATTTCTTTTGTTTCTGCTTGTTGAATTGAATGCCTTTTTAGCTCTGCCACTGCTTGTGACTTCAGTCAAGAATCTTTTGCTTTTGGGGCTTTTTTGGACCTTGTTATACTGGACTGTGACTTGGGCCAATGGCAGACGGCACTGATCAGGGTGCTCTGGCGCGGGGTCCGTCCCTGTCAGAACACAATAGCTCAGCGGGGGAGATGACTGAACTAACCTTGCATGGTTAGTACAGCGGCTCTGAATTTTAGTGTGTACCCTCCTTAAGGCTGATGAACAGAGTACCGATTTAAACAGCTGGTCACACCAGGTGACCAAGTAAAAGTATTTTATGTGTTGTCTAATGTTGGGCTTAGTTGCTCACCACTACACAGATCTTCAGTCCTGCCATGCGAGACTTCAGCCCATACTTCTCTAGTGGTTCTGGTTAAACATGTAATCTTGAACCTTGGACCTCTATTGTTATAGTGTCATATTTTGGAGTCTACTTCAGCTCCATCAGGTGGCAATGAGGTTTTTCCCGTGTCCACAGACCTTCGTTCTGGACTTTTTTTGTTTCTACCTAGTTACTGAAACAGACTGCCAAAGCAACTCAATTTGCACACATTCCTAATTTCTAGCAGAGCCTCTTGAGCAAGTAATTCATACCAGTCTTGTAGCAGCTGTTGCTGATCCAGATTCCGTCTGAAAAGCCCATTTTAGGTGACGTGGATTTGGATCACTGCAGTCTCCTGCAGGGGGGACATACAGGTGGCTGTTTTAAACGTAGCATTGTGTGTTGCCCTGCCTCTGAAGGATCAACCTGCTATTGCAGACCTTGAATGTTTGTTTTTATAACTCCTACAGCTGCAAATATCTTTGCACTATACTTTCTCTGAGTCAATTCTCTGTGCAGACTGGAAACGTTCTGAATTGTCCACCTAAAAGCGTGCCAGAACATTTTCCCCTTAAACGGTTTTGTAAACCATGGTCTGGGCCCACTGTGGATGTTCTAGTAAGTCTACTAAAAATATGTTGAGGGCTTGACCACATTTTAGAACTTCACTAACCGTTTCTCTCCCTAGATCCCAGTTTAAATGGTTTGGCCATTCACCCTGTGTTGGTAGTAACTGATTTGTCAAACTGCATTTTAGAGAGCATATGTAGCCCTGGGCCTTGGATGTGGCTGCTTGTTATAAGCCTAAACACATGTCTTAAATACAACTGATGTCTTTACAAGTGTATAGTGCATGTTGAGTGTGGAATAGGGTTGCCACCTCATACCTTTTAACTACTTGAGCCCCGGCATATAGTCAAATGACGGCGGCAAGGTGGCTCTATAAATCCCAGCCGCCGTCTTTTGACGTCTTTGTGTCCTCCGGCCACTGTGTAAACACAGAGCTCCACGTCCTGTCAGGGAGAGAGGAGACCGATGCTGTGTCCCTTGTACATAGGGACACAGCGTCGGTCACCTCCCCCAGTCAGTCCCCCTCCACACACAGTTAGAACACACCCAGGATACACATTTAACCCCTTCCTCACCCCCTAGTGTTAACCCCTTCCCTGCCAGTCACATTTATACAGTAATCGGTGCGTTTTTATAGCGCTGTTCGCTGTATTAATGTGAATGGTCCCAAAAATGTGTCAAAAGTGTCCGATGTGTCCGCAATATCGCAGTCCTGACAAAATTCGCAGATCGCCATATTACTAGTGGAAAAAAATTAATAAAAAAAAAATTCAGAATTCTTTCCCCTATTTTGTAACCACTATAACTTTTGCCCAAACCAATCCCTATACGCTTATTGCGATTATTTTTTTTTTTTTTATACCAAAAATGTGTATTGTTTTTTTTTTTCAAAATTGTTGCTTTTTTTTTTTGTTTATAGCGCAAAAAATAAAAACCGCAGAGGTGATCAAATACCACCAAAAGAAAGCTCTATTTGTGGGAAAAAAGGACGTAAATTGTGTTTTGGGAGGCACGACCACGCAATTTTAATTTAAAGCGACGCAGTGCTGAAAGCTGAAATTTTTGCCTGGACAGGAAGGGGGGTATATATGCCCAGTAAGCAAGTGGTTAAAACTGAACATATAATAATTACACAGCTTCTGTGCCTAATTAAGATGGTAATTAAACTCTGTGCCTTATTTGCTATGAATTTGCCTCAGAACCTGTGTAATTTATGTGTTCGGGTTTAAAGGGATGAGGTGGCAACCCTAGAGTGGAATGCTGATGTGAGTTTCAAGAACAAATCCGATTTTCTTATCCTTCAGAGGACATACTCTTGACACTGTCCTCAATGGTGCCAAAGGTGGCGACGTGAGCTTGGCTCCTAGCAGGAGATCTAAGAAAGGAGAAGGGTGCAATTCCTCAAACCCTTCATCTGCTTCTGCAGCAAGTACCCATTGGCTTTTTAGAGCTGATCTCCCAATCGGGCCACAAGGACCTGGAGCCTGGTCAGCTAATCCCACTCATGGGCCTTTCCATAGGTTTGCGGGGGGTTGCATGTACATCCAGATGGGTCCTTGGGTTGTTTGCCTCCCTGACCTTTTTGTGCTCAGGACAGTGCTTTTTTGTCTGGTAACTTCTTCCATATGAAACTTTCCTTTATTTAGTTGCCCCTCATCTTTGTGCTAATGCATTCACTAATGTGGCTTCTCTGCACCCTGGCACCCCCTGTTTTTCAGTTAAAGTTGCCTTCACTCTATAAATGTTTCCTTTTTGGAGGCTTCTGCAATTTCTCCTAGCTCTGAACCTGTTGTCTGTCCTAATCCCTTTCCCTGGCACCCTCATAGTGAAATGTTTAGATGACCTTCCTTGGAGAGAACGGTCTTTCTGGACCATTGCAGCTAGAGTTATTCTGTGGGGCCCAACAACTGCAAGTTTCAACCTCACAGTGGTTTGGTGTTGGTAACTAGATAGTCCATTGATGACCAGTAAAGAATTCTACACCCTGTGGTCTATGGACCCTTCCCTATTGGGTGCTTCTGGGGTCTTAAGGAAACACCATCCTAACATTGTGGTTGATTTACTAAAGGCAAATAGTCTGTGTGCTGCAAGTACAGTTGCTCTAGATCTGAGGGGAACATGCAAATAAAATAACAGCAGTATTGCTTGCATATGATTGGATGATAGAAGTCAACAGCACTTCCCCCTCATTTAGAGCTTCCCCCTCAGATCTAGAGCAACTGCAGTTGCAGTGCACAGTATATTTGCCTTTAGTATATCAACCCCACTGTTTCCCCTACATTTGTTGACTGTCTCCTGTAGTCTCCTTCTTGGTATCTGGATTTAACCACTTCTAGCCCAAGGACATCATATGACGTTGACTTTCAGTGGGGATATCTGAATGTCTGACAATGTCTGACAATGATTCTGCACCGTAAGAATGATTGTAGCGGCAGTTTACCTTTTTTGAGCGTTCTTGCAGGCGACATCCCCCATCCTGTGCTTCTCCAGGCTCTGCCGTGCCATCGGGGACCTGGAGAAAGAATCTGCTGCCGGATGTAGAGCATAGAGATTTCCAGTCAGAGGCCCGGGCACAACGTTATGACGTCAGGTCTGTGCTGCGGATGTCGACAAAGCGGCAATCTCTGCTCGAAAGCATCAGATCTGTAAAAATAAAAAATTGATCTGATGCTTTCCAGCCTGGAGGAGAGATGTGGGGTCTTATAGACCCCATAGCTCTCCATAAAGAGGACCTGTCACACACCATTCCTATTACAATTGATGTTTACATTCCTTGTAATAAAAGCGATCAAAAAAAGTTGAAGTGTAAAGAAATTACAATAAAAAATTTAAATTCAAAGCGTGCCCGCTCACATAAGTCCCGCTTGTTCAAATCACACGTGAGGTATCGCCACGTGCGTTAGATCAACAATTCTAGCACTAGACCTCCTCTAACTCTAAACATGTACCTGTAAAAAAATAATTAAAATAAAAAAAACTGTTTGAAGTTAACTATGAGCGCTGGTGCTAGAACATTTGCTCTCACTCAAACGTGTGTGCTGTGAACATCATTTACATACATATGCACACACTGGGCCCTAAAGTATTAGCTGGAGTTTGGCTTCAATTTGTTTAGTATGTTTTAAATCTGCTAGGACATCTAACACGTCTCTTCCCTGACTGTCAATGTTGAGGTCCAGTTGTGTCCCAAAGTGGGGGCACTCTAAGGCATGCCCAAACATTGATAATTTTTCATTCATTCAACCAGCAGGCTAAACGAAAGACCCGATTCTCCCATACGCACATTCAAGTAGGATGGAGTATGTAGCGTTAAATAGAATCAGTGTTGCTGGCTATAGCTGGCAGCATTGATTGTTTGGGAAAAACCCTGACAGCCTGGCTGTACCTGAGTCGATAGAAGATCTTCAGCTTCCACAGAACTGCACCAGCAGTACTTGTAGAGCTGCCGTGGCATCAGGTCTATATGAAATAATGGCGATGGTAAGGCTTAAGGGCCCGTTCACACCAGATGCAGTTCAGTTTTTTTCTGCACCAATGCAGTCAGTTCTGTTCAGTTTGCGGTCAATTTCTGCACCGGAAACTGACTGCACTGGTGTGAACTAGAGCCATTAGAATACATGGAAAACACTGTGCATGCATTTTTAGTGCAGAAAAAAAAAGCACACGGAACTGCGTCTGGTTTGAACTAGCACTTAAGGAAGAATGTAATGAAACAAAAAGGTATGCGTTTTTCCCTTTTGGACACATTTTAACATTTTACATGGTTATCTCACCAGGTTTCAAACTGTTATAGCTCCAAATATTTCCCTATAACCTGCAGCCTTGTTTTTTCTTTAAAAATGCATGCAATACGGCAACCTACAGGCATTCTGCACACAGTCGATTACAGAATTTCACAGAAATATAATTTTCCTGCTTTTCTGATTGGCCGTCCCCCCCAGGAGTCTGCATTAAGATACGAGTCACAAGCATAAAATTGTAAAAAGCCCATCAAAATTCTCATGGCACTGGAGGTAGCTAAAAACTGCCAGGCCTAATGCACAAACCTCAACGGATAGGGGTACTGAGATGGTAGTAACTGAACAAATGCACGAGAAATTTCAGTCCAAAAAATAAAAAATCTAATACCTGGACAATCCCAAAACACGTAAGAAGGTGGCAGTCTTTCAAACAATGCCAGCATGCAGATGAGTGCAAGGGAATGTTTTATGTAATCTTTGGGGAGTGAAATGGATTCTTTGAAAAATAATAACTTTTATTGATCTATCCCTGGCCCAAACCAGGTGTTCCCAATCCTCTGAATGTGCTACTTTATATATTGACTTTCATCATACATGGTGGCCACAGACCACATGGTTAGGGCTTAAGCATCGGAACCTCCCATTTCTGCCTCTACAGGAGAAAAAGTATTTGTTGCTGAAAGTGGAAATTGCCCAGTACATTGCGAGTGTACTTTAATTCCAGATACGAGGTTGATGTGATACAGGACAGTAACATTACCTTATATCTTCTATGTAAAGACCATACATGGAAGTCTGATATTTCTGTTTAACCTGTATTTCAAATCTTATACAATGCACTTCATAAATGTTTGGAAAGAAAAGGTTATCTAGTCTTGTAGAACTAATTGCTAGAATTAATTTCAGTTAAAGTAGAATAGCAATTGTATTCTGTTACTGCAATAAAATATATTGTTTTTCTTTTAAAGGGAAAGGCTGTGAAGGACTTCATACTCCGACATCTGTGTTCTTGACAGTTCTTCCTCCTTGGCCATGTCCTGTGACCCATCTCAGCTTGTCCAGTCTAACTCCTTTGGGCCATTAAGGAGGGCGGTTCCTGGTAGTTGTGGCTTTTTTTATGCTTCTGATGAATCTTTCAATCTGGAGAAGTGTTCTTGACACTCCTTTCGTAAAGCCCTTTTGCAGTGTGGTACAGCAAGCACTTGCTGATAACCGTAAATAACTGCTTGTAAATTTATTTTCTTTTTTTTATATATAAATACAGTGGTTTATTTCCCATGAAGTGGACAGTGTCCTGACTTTTACAGGCTTTACATATTCTGTTGAACCCATGTTACTGATGACTGTGGTAACTGGCATTATTTTTGTTTTTCTTCTTTTTGGGAGAGCTATTTCTCTGGGCACTTTAAATCAACAGAGAGCTCAATTTACTCACACATATCATTTTAAACCCATTGCAGTTAGAAGCTTTGAAAACCTGGTTGAAATCATTGTATAATATCCAGGTAATCTCTGGCATGTAGCTGAGCTGTGTGAACATTTTTAACCATTTATGTGCTTGAGGGACCTGATAGATACAAATCCTATTCATAAAAATCTGCTTACTTGTACATCAAACTCGATGGCAACAAAAAAAGCTGCTGCAATATACCATTTATAATATATATAAATATATATACGTATATATCTAACTTGGGGCATTGTGCCATGCACTGGCCTTTATAGGTCTGCGTGTTTCATGTATGGATGAGTTGGAGGAAGAAGAGCTTTCATAGGACAGAAATAAAGCAAGCAAGTGAAACCAAAATCTCATACGTTTTTATTTTCAATTGGTGTTGGCATGAGGCCCCACATATTGACTTAAAAAAGCATGCCAGTGCTATTTCTAGTGGAGCCATGTTCACTGAATGTTTTGACGCTTAAGTGTAAATTTCCCCATACACAAAATAACCAGTGATAGTTACCATGCTGTAACTAATGAATACTGTATCTAGTTATTGGGGATGCCAATGTTCTTCTCAGCAATCTCTCCCCTGCCCCCACTTCCCAAGATAAAAATACATCTGTATAAAGCTAACCTTTTTTTTTTTTTTTTTTTCTTGTCATGCTGGAGCAGCAATCAAGCAAGCACTAAACTCTTTTAAATTGTTAAACATTATTTTCTTTTCTGCAAGTATTTGTTCTTGGAGTTGTGTTCTGTGGAGTTTTAGATGTTCTGTCCCAGTGCAGTGCCTCCTACTTTTTCCTCACTGCTCTTTGTGGTGAAAGATTTGCCTTGTTTCAGATGACCGTGCCCTCGCATGACTGTTAAGCTTTTCTGTGCAAAGATTGTCTAAGTGCCACATGCCTATGATTGATTGGATTAAGATCTCTTACCTCTGAGTTGTGTTTAAATGAAATCTTATCCTGTAACCTTCATAAGGATTATGAAACAACTCTGTTTTAAATACCCTTCCCCAACCCTTCTCATGTCTATATTATAGCAACATTTATAGAGACTTGTTGAACTGCCTAGGAACATGAGCAAAAATTGCACTTGTAATTAAAAATAAATTTGAAAGTCTCCTCCATTAATATTTTTTTTTTTTTTTTTTTTTTTTTTTTTACAGTTTGCTTAGTGGGTCAATTTCTGTGATGTGGGTTATGTAAACATTTTACAATATTGGTGAATGGGATTAATAATTTTATTTTGCATATCAACTGATCAGACTAACCACTTGATAGATCAAATGCTTATGTCTTATTAAACGGTTGTGCACGATATTTTCTGTAGAGCGTATACTTTTTTTAAATAGTCTTTATTGATAGGCAGTGAAATGCTGAGCCTGACAAACCGTTTACATGAAAAAGGGATTGATTTTCTAGGGTGTTAGGCCTGCTTTACTTGCCTTATTTCTCTTATTTTATTTTAGTGTTTGAGGGAACCATTATAGCCATACTAGATCTTCACCAGTAATTCCTTTCATGCCCAGTACCTGTGATTGTTGTTTTAATAATCAACATGTCATACTGATAATGGATTTTGATCTATAGAGATAGTTTATTTAGTCAGGTCTTGATCAAAGGACTCTGCCTATGTTTCTTAAGCAAACTTATTTTTTCTAGAATTCCCCATCTCCAACATGCCACCAAAACCCTTTTTAAGAAATGTTAACTCTTCACCTTGCATTTAATAATGAAGCAAATGTTTATCTATGCACTGACAAAATTCACACTTTTTTCCCTTTGTAAGTGTAATGCATGGATAGTTTAGTCATAATTGCATCAGGGAAAGAAGAAGCCATATGTAATTCTAGAAATTTAGAAAATGGTCTGTCTCCCCATTAATTGTGAAAACATCATATTGGGAGGTTGGGTTTTTAACATAGTCTGGAGAAACCCTTGATAAACCAACTAAAGGTACACTAATATGCAGTAGCTCAACAGAGGCCAGTCTCCCTGTGATAGTAACTGCAACGTATATTCTGATCCGTTTTCTGTTTGAAAACCTTTTGCACCCAGGCAATGAGAAATATTTCTAGAATCCAGGATTGTCATGCTTGACGAGCATGTCTTGAAATTAGTATCATGTAATCCATTCCAGTTTAGGTATTGCATATTTTGCATGATACATCTTGCAGGAGCATCTGAACAGCCAAAACCGCCTGCTGCTTTCCACTTGGAAGTTTCTCACTACTAAATGCACTTCACCTACTGCCTTCAGATCTGCTCTTGTTCCCAAGACACCCATAACAACCATACACCAGTGTTTTCTTACGGTTGCTTGTATTCATTATTACTAATCAAATACCATTTTGGTGAAAAAGGGCATATGCTTATGGTCCATTTAAAAAATAAAAAAAAAGCAACCAGCAGTTGGAACTGGTGAGACTCCTTCCCTCATTGTCTTTTTGTGTTGTCCATATTCAAGCACTCTTAACAGATTACTAAAAAGAGCTTTGTACTTGCTTTGTACTGTTGGTGCCTTTTTAGTCTTGTATTCAAAATGTGTGTAGCTGATTTAAGTAGGTTGTAAAGTTTAGAGGCTTCACTGCTTAGTTGGACTGATATTCCCTTTGGATAAAGACTTTGAAAGAATTGACTGTCCATCAAGCAGTGAATAAATTGAGAGAAATATTTTATAACAGATTCCTGTATGTTCCTTTAAACTGTAATGTAACAGCTGAACATGTATTTTATTGTGAGAGATATGTAACCTGGTTAATCAATTAAGAAACAAAATTGTATGAGGTTTATATTTTTTGTTAATTATATTGATGTATTTAACTTTTTCCTCAATTGGTTGGATGTTCTATATTTCTGGTTAAATTGTGTAAAAAAAGAAAAAAAATCTTGTAAGACACCACAAAATGCAGATTAAATCATTAAAACTGTATTCCTGTATTACCAAAACAGGTCTATTTATATTTGTTACAACTTAAAGCTGAAGGCAAACAGAAGTGCTCAAAAAATATAATTTTTTTTACTTGCCAAATGATTTGTTTTGCAATCGGTCCTAAGATTTGCACAGTGAGGCAGATGCCACCCCTTTATGTGTTATAGAATGCAGAAAAGATGGTGGTATCCTTTTTCTGTCCCAAGCCTGATGATAAAATTGTGGGGAGCAGCAGTAAACCAATGTTATCTGTCTGCTCACTTTGTCCCCCTCCTGTCGGCATGTTTTGTCAGCCCATTTCTATGCAGCACACTTGATTGGCTTGCAGTCGGTGTGCTACTTTAGAGGGGATTGCAAGAGGCTGATACCAAGAGAAAGTAAAGTACTTAAAATAGTTGCAAGGAAATAAATGTAATTGCTAGCTGCATTGATTTGTCTTTTGTTTGCCTACAGTTCAGCTTTAAGTTACTGGAGAGAAATGCACACACGGCACTAAAACTTGATTCTAAACCTTTTCAGTGTTATGTTTTTGTGTTTTTTTTTTTTTGTTTTTTTATAAAACATGCATGCTTTTGGTATGTAGTAATCGATGCAACATTTTAAACTATTATTCACTATTATTCACCCAATTGGAATCCAAAGGACTTTGAACTGTGATAGAATTTTTCTTGACCCTGAATATCTCAGTAATTTTTAAGTGAAAACCCAGATCTGCAGAGTGAATGCAAATTAACTGATTGCATTTGTATGCTCCCCCCCCCCTTCTTTTTTTTGCGCATTCTTGAATCAATGTTGCAGCCAATTCTTTCTTTGAGTCACATAGTTTGTTAGCAAGGCCTGTTTATAGTCTATTATTATTTTTTTTTAAGTGATTGTTGTAAACTCACTGCAGCAATGGTGGCCAACTCTCTTGATTATAGGGGGCCTTAAGTGTGGCCACTGACATCACCAAAGGGCCGCCAGCTAATATAATACAACAGAATTCTGTCAGCCTGCACATATGCAACAGGATATGGTCAAAGACTATGGACAGGTAATAAGAGTGCAGACACGCTTTAGAAGTTGTTTGCGACTGGGTAACATGCTTAAAGGGACACACACTTGAGGTACATTACATGAGATGTCTAGAGATCACTGCTAATTTAGGGCAACAGGTAAACAGACTTTCTGCAGTGGCCTCAGTCCTGCACAAAATGGATAAATTGATGCTTATTTACTATCTGCAGGAAAAAGAGTCGCCCTTGGGACTTTAAATGAGGTGGTCACAGTTTGCCACTGAGTAACAAAAATAGTAACAGTATAGATTTTTTATTAAAATGTACATACATGAATAGTACAGCATGGTAGCTCAGCCAATGGATTTGCACATAATAAAAGGTAATTAAAATTGATACAAACGTTATACAATGCAGTATATATAAATGCACGCATCAGAGAACCCGATGCACGTTTCGCAAGATCATTGCTCGCTCATCAGGTGGATGCAGATGGAATGTATCTAAAATAAAGAGATGTGTCACAGTGGTAAATGCATGAACAATGGCAGAATGGGCCAGAACGAACTGGCCCGATACTTACCAATGAATGAAGCTAGTGTCTCCATTGCTGAACCCCCAAATGGACGGCAGCAGCCAAGGTGTGGCAAGGGAGCTGAGGGTAAGAAAACGGATACCCCCAGGGAGGACGTCAAGCAGCAGACATGGGTAAAGGTGAATGGTCCTAATTGTCTCAGTATGCGACTTGATAGATATCAGCTGTAAACATAATTATATGTGTCTCAATGATTTGCCAAAATTGGTAAGATAAATGTCAAGGTATATAGTATAAAAGTATTTTTGTGAGAGCATGTATGCTCTGACATGAGTATGTATATCAAACCTTACTAACTAAGCAAAGTAGACAAAAGTTATTTGTATAGAAACATGTATGGACTAACCTGATCCAATAATGGAGCAAACATAGAGACCATGGGTAAAAAAAAAAGTAAATCCTGGAGCAGTTTGTCTGTCTGGGAATTCAATCCCTATAGTGTGAAAAAAGAACTTGGTTTAAAAAAAAATGCAAAGAATTCAGGTGAAGCACCAGGTGAGTGCTGGGGTGGCGAAAATATGTTTTACCTTAATGTGTAAAATTGCTGAGCAGCAGTAGAGGTCCCTGTGATGTGCATGGTGTTGGTGAGTAAAGGAAATGACCTCAGCCATGTCTCACCACTGACTTATATCCCTGAAGGGGTGGGGTCTGCCCCTCCCCCAGCGCCATGTAAGGATGGATAGGTATGCTGATGCAGGGGCGTCCGCTGCCAATGGGAGTATGCATATGCAGTAGACTCCTGTCCATCCAAGAAAACAAACTGCACTGCCACTAGGTGGCAGAGCTATCGCAGATGCCACCAAATGGGGTGTAAAAGCATGGCGCCGATATGCTGGTGCCCCCCTGGAAAAAAAACGGACGGGGGGGGGGCAGCAGGAGACAGAAATCTCCCTTACCATATCGCAGCTCCCATGCCAGACAGAAACCGCCAAAGGAGACAGCAAAAGGACACAAGGCCACAAAACACCACCACTGTTGGGGGCAAAGTCAAATTCTAAAACATGTATATGGAGTATATTTGTAAGGCACAGTGGCTAGTGGGGACAGCAGGCCAGTTTTTGGGCTAGATGGGTGTCTTCCACCTGGATTCAATTGAAATAAAGATAAAAGATCTGCAGACACCGGTGATACACCTTCATCCCTGTATGCATATGCAGAAAAAGAGTCGCCCTTGGGACTTTAAATGAGGTGGTCACAGTTTGCCACTGAGTAACAAAAATAGTAACAGTATAAATTTTTTATTAAAATAGATGTACATACATGAATAGTACAGCATGGTTTCTCAGCCAATGGATTTGCACATAATAAAAGGTAATTAAAATTGATACAAACATTATACAATGCAGTATATGTAAATGCACGCATCAGAGAACCCGACGCACGTTTCGCGAGATCATTGCTCGCTCATCAGGGGTGGATGCAGATGATGAATGTATCTAAAATAAAGAGATGTGTCACAGTGGTAAATGCACGAACAATGACAGAATGGGCCAGAACAAACTGGCCCAATACTTACCAATGAACGAAGCCAGTGTCTCCATTGCTGAACCCCCAAATGGACGGCAGCAGCCAAGGTGTGGCACGGGAGCTGAGGGGGAGAAAACAGATACCCCCAGGGAGGACGTCAAGCGGCAGACATGGCATGGGTAAAGGTTTACTATCTGGAAGGTATGAGTTCTGGTGAGTTCATTGTGGCATAACCCACACCATGAAGACCTGAACACTAAACGTCATGAAAATATTTTTAAAAATCACAAGACAAGGGATGTATATAGGAAAACTTCCAAGTCACGGAGTGTCCCATGGAGTACAAGTTTACCAATTGGTAAGAAAAAGTATGGTATAGCAGGAACACAACACTGCCTAGAACAGGCCATCGACCAAAAGTGAATGACTGTGAAAGAAGTTTAGTGAGTGGGAGATCACCAAGAGATCTATGACAGTGGAGTTACAAACCCTGTGTTCCAAGACTGCGGCAGCTATGTTTTGCAGTTAAATATAAGAAAGCCTTGTAGCAAAATCTGATGCATTGAATGCAAGAGACCCATGCCTAAGAGACTATTTTCAGTTAAGCAATGTTTGTATGTATAAAGTCAAAACTACTCAAGAATGTTTTTTTTAAACACAAAATGCATATTAGCCCTTAGATTATTAGTCTCTAAAACCTATGATTTCTGAAAGCAAAGACCTATAGAATAAAATTGTGACAGTTGAAAAAAATATTTTGTCATCCAATATAAGCTCAACAGTTTATCAGATTCATACTTGGAAGTAAAAAAGAAAAAAACATTTTAGTGCACACTTTTTTTTTTTTTTTTTTTTTTTAATTTAAGATGAGGTTGCATTGAATAAATGGATATGAAACATAAATTATTTGTGCCTGTGAATGGGCAAAACGCTAAAGTGATAAATTGTCTTTTTAAAAAAAGTTCACCCCTCTAGGGGGAAGTGCTGAAGGCGGAAGCTTTTCTTCCACAGCATGTAGATGGGATCAGCCACTTGAATCCCAACTGCATAGTGAGTCTGTTTACATGTTGGTGCTGCTGACATCTATTATTTTTGGCAGTGAAAAGGTTAATACAACAATATTAACAAAGTTAATGTCCTGAAAAGGCCACATTCAGAAGACATTCCAATAGTGAATCTATGGGTGGACATGTAAAGGGCTTTTGACTTCACATCACAATATAATTTGAATAAAACCTGTTCTTATGGACGTTAAAGTATTCTAAACAGAAGTGTTAATTGCCATAATTCAGTCACTATATATATATATATATATATATATATATATATATATATATATATATATATACACACGTATAAAAAGACAGTGCAGTGCTGGAAAAAAGTCCATATATCGCAGGTAAACCAATATGTGGTATCTTCAGTGATGATATATAAAACATGCAGGTGACTTTGTGGGGGAAAACCTTCACCAATGAGAAATGGCTGCTCACCTCACAGAATGGACCCTTTAATTACAGAGGGTCTAATGCGCTTCCCCAAACAGGGTGTATTGGTAACCAACCACAGACCGAGCAAACAAATCCTAAATCGTCCCTTCTTGGGTTAGCAATGCCACTTTCAATGTGCCAGATGGTAATAACCTCAACTCCAGAATCACAGGAATTATGCGAATAAAAAACAGTGCTCTCCACAGGTATAAAACTTCAATTGTAGTAAAAGCAGAATAAAACTTACAAATTGGCACTATAGTGAAGTGCCTGGTATTACAGCGTGTGATGGCCGTGGGTGATGTCATGTGACTTCCGTTTGTCCGTACATGTTATGTCTCGCCCACTGGGACGTAACATGGATGGAAGTCATGTGATGTCGCCTGGGGCCACCACACGCTGTAATACCAGGCACTTGGCTATAGTGCCATTTTTGTAAGTTGTTTATTCTGCTTTTACTACAATTGGTTTTATACCTGCGGAGAGCACTATATATGTTCTTTTTATTCACATGATTCAAGTAATTCTGGAGTTGAAGTTGCTTCCATCTGGCACATTGAAAGTGGCATTGCTAACCCAAGAATGGACGCTTTAGGATTTGTTTGCAGTTGGTTACCAATACACCCTGTTTGGGGAAGCGCATTAGACCATCTGTAATTAAAAGGTCCATTCTGTGAGGTGAGCAGCCATTTCTCTCATTGGTGGAGGTTTTTCCCTATGAAATCGCTCGCATTTTTTATATATGATCACTATCGATACCACATATTAATAGTTTACCTGTGAAAAATTGACTTGTTTCCAGTGATGCACTGTCTTTTTATATTTATGCCTTAGGGAATTCAACTATTGACACTTGGTGTTCAGCAGCTTTAAAAGGGGTTATTTGTATTGCGCTGATTGTCTTTCTCTATATTTATATGGGGTGTGTGTCTTTCTCTATATTTATATGGGGTGTGTGTATGTTGATACAAGTACTTTATTTCTGCAGTGCTTTTGTGTGGTCACATCATCTTTCCTGGTTCTTTAGCATTTGCAGGTAAAGATTGTTGGGAGGGACTTCTATAACTCTGCTGATGTATGGTCTCTACAATGTGCATCAGTGTCTGGCCAGCCCTGATTGGTGCTCTGACAGTCACATGACTAAAAGTTTTTTAACCACTTGCCGACCAGTCGCCGTCATTATACTGCACCATGTTTGGCTCGTTGTCACAAATCGCTGTACGTTGGCTCTTTTAAGAGCCATAGCAGGCGCAATCGTGGGAAAGAGCCATAACGGCCAACTGTCAATGTAAACGGGCAAATCCCTTTTCTGACAGGGGAGGGGGAGAGAGATCTGCTGTGCCTAGTGATTAGGAACAGCGATCTCTCCTTCACTCAGTCCCATCCCCCACACAGTTAAACTTGCCTCCCAAGAAGGACCTTTAACCCCTTGATTGCCCCCCCCCCCTTATATATTTATATATACAGTGCCTTGCGAAAGTATTCGGCCCCCTTGAACTTTGCGACCTTTTGCCACATTTCAGGCTTCAAACATAAAGATATAAAACAATTTTTTTTTGAAGAATCAACAAGTGGGACACAATCATGAAATGGAATGAAATTTATTGGATATTTCAAGCTTTTTTAACAAATAAAAAATTGGGTGTGCAAAATTATTCAGCCCCCTTAAGTTAAAACTTTGTAGTGCCACCTTTTGCTGCGATTACAGCTGTAAGTCGCTTGGGGTATGTCTCTATCAGTTTTGCACATCGAGAGACAAATTTTTTGCCCATTCATCCTTGCAAAACAGCTTGAGCTCAGTGAGGTTGGATGGAGAGCGTTTGTGAACAGCAGTTTTCAGTTCTTTCCACAGATTCTCGATTGGATTCAGGTCTGGACTTTGACTTGGCCATTCTAACACCTGGATATGTTTATTTGTGAACCATTCCATTGTAGATTTTGCTTTATGTTTTGGATCATTGTCTTGTTGGAAGACAAATCTCCGTCCCAGTCTCAGGTCTTTTGCAGACTCCATCAGGTTTTCTTCCAGAATGGTTCTGTATTTGGCTCCATCCATCTTCCCATCAATTTTAACCATCTTCCCTGTCCCTGCTGAAGAAAAGCAGGCCCAAACCATGATGCTGCCACCACCATGTTTGACAGTGGGGATGGTGTGTTCAGGGTAATGAGCTGTGTTGCTTTTACGCCAAACGTAACGTTTTGCATTGTTGCCAAAAAGTTCGATTTTGGTTTCATCTGACCAGAGCACCTTCTTCCACATGTTTGGTGTGTCTCCCAGGTGGCTTGTGGCAAACTTTAAACAACACTTTTTATGGATATCTTTAAGAAATGGCTTTCTTCTTGCCACTCTTCCATAAAGGGCAGATTTGTGCAGTATACGACTGATTGTTGTCCTATGGACAGAGTCTCCCACCTCAGCTGTAGATCTCTGCAGTTCATCCCAAGTGATCATGGGCCTCTTCGCTGCATCTCTGATCAGTCTTCTCCTTGTATGAGCTGAAAGTTTAGAGAGACGGCCAGGTCTTCGTAGATTTGCAGTGGTCTGATACTCCTTCCATTTCAATATTATCGCTTGCACAGTGCTCCTTGGGATGTTTAAAGCTTGGGAAATCTTTTTGTATCCAAATCCAGCTTTAAACTTCTCCACAACAGTATCTCGGACCTGCCTGGTGTGCTCCTTGTTCTTCATGATAGTCTCAGAGGTCTGTTTTAAAGCGCAGAGAGCATCACAGTGCAGGTGCATTTATACAGAGACTTGATTACACACAGGTGGATTCTATTTATCATCATTAGTCATTTAGGTCAACATTGGATCATTCAGAGATCCTCACTGAACTTCTGGAGAGAGTTTGCTGCACTGAAAGTAAAGGGGCTAAATAATTTTGCACGCCCAATTTTTCTATTTGTTAAAAAAAATTTAAATATCCAATACATTTTCGTTCCACTTCATGATTGTGTCCCACTTGTTGATTCTTCAAAAAAAATTAGTTATATATCAGACAGGAGGCTTCGTATCTTATGCAAATCTCTCTTTACTAAAGCTCATAGCAGAAATACACAAAACCTTTATAGTAATCTAAAAATAAACTCAAGGAACCACCAATCCCAGCAGTCCCTGGGCCAACGTAGCCCCTCCCAGGCCTCAGCCTATATAAGGGACTGTCTGAGGTAACCACATCCTCTTTCTTTCTGCTCATGGCAGCTTACAGATAAGTACTACTTGTTTTTTCCTATACAGCTGTTTTAGAGTGGAGTTGGGAGTGGGGTAATCCCCTACCTCCCCGTTTTTCTTCCTCAAGCTGTTTATTCATGTACCGTTCGTTTTACTGTGTCTATATTATTAACTGGTTTTTACTGCTTGGTGGAGTCCTCACAGGTGAACCCCCTCTGTCCCTTCCACCATCGCTGGCCGAGAAGTGCGGGCACTTGCCCCGCACGCGATCGTTGCGGCATTGCGGTACCCCCGTCCTCTCCCCGTTTCTCGCCTGTCAGCGATCACAGCACTGCAGACGGCGCCATCTTTCCCCCCTCTCCTCACGTTTTCGCGCGCTGAGGAGGGGCGGGACTCGGCGTTAGCCAATCGGTGCTCTGGTAAGCGTAGTCTCGCGAGACTTCGCCCCAGAGCGCGGAGGATCGCGGGCTTTCTCCTTCCCACCGCTCCCAGTGCAGAACGGTCGGTGTGGAGGTGAGGAAGCCTGCAGCGCTGCTCCCATTTCCCCCCTTTCTCAATATCCTTTCGCCTGCCTGTAGATACTTGCTATCTCAGGCCACACAAATAACTCCCAACCTATATCCATCTCCTATGCTTACAGCAAGATTCCTCTGTAAGGATAGAACTGAAAGTTTTAAGGGGGACCATCACCTGTATACTTTAGTCTAAACAATATTATCTAGAGAATTAACTTTAACTGATATATATCTATATGTACTGATTTAACCATATATAGATATATATATAAAGAATTTGCCCGTGATTGAGAAATCCCTCGCAGGGGAGGCTTTTACCCTGGACACTACGCAGTTCATGACAGCTGCTCAGATCCAGGATCTGATTAATATTTCTGTCCAGACGGCTCTGGCCTCGGCCATCCCGTCCACTGGACCACGCCTATCAAAGCCTGCTATGCCTAATCCTCCAGTCCTAAGTGGCGAACCGCCAAACAAAAAAGGCAAGGTTTCTTTTAAACAGAAACACATTCTAGCGGCACCCGACTCCCCGACAGGGGAAGTAAACAACGTGTTCCAGGCAGTTCCTTCCCCGGTCTGCCAACCCCAGCATCCACCAGACTCTGATCGACCCCTGGGCCTCAGGGAGTTAGACACAAAGAGGCAACGGTCCTCTAGAAGGACTAAACCTGACTCCTACGTCGATTCCTCGGACGAGGACTCGCCAGGCGTTTCAGGAAAAAGCGAGTCTGACGACTATGAGTCTGATGACGATAGACAAGATGCTGGGGATACGGCATTTCACTCCAATGCCACCCCTGATACACAGGGCGAAGTAATATTAAACGCCTTGGGGGAACCATTCTTTCATCCGGACGCCATCGCCCACCCGCGATCTGGCGATTGGTCCCCCTTGCCACACGTATCTCAATACGTGGAGCTCTGGGCCAGGAAATCCCTGGACAGACCCGCCCGCAACAAACTATGGGCCGAATGCCCTAGACCCTCCATCCCCAATAAAGTGGTGGCCACACCAGAGGTGGACCCCATGCTGGCCAAATATCTGGCAAAATCGGGAAAACTTCCCAAAAAAGGGATTGAGCGTTCCTTTAAATCTATTCGGAACGCATCCTAGATTTAATGGGACCATTAACTAAGATTCTGAATTTATCAGAACAAGCAGCCGCTTCGGATCAACCGGTAGACTTAAATCAGCTACGCGGCTGGGCCCAGAGGGCTATTTGTCTAGCAGGTACGGCTAACACCTCCTGCTCGGTGGAGAGACGCCGCTCTATTTTAATGCGGCTAGACCCCCAACTCTCCCACCTGGCCGAGACCGAACCTGGTCCTGCAGCGGTCGGCATGCTCTTTGGGGATAACCTCCTCAAAGATATTAATAAGTTTGTGGGACTATTTTCAGGACTTGATAAAGCCCAGACATCATTGAGAAAATCAGGGGCTGTGAGAGTTTTTAACAGGGCCGGCAGAGGTAGAGGCCGATCTGCCGGCCGCGGGTCTGCCTATAGGCCACAGAACAGACCAAACCCCCAGTACCAATATCAGCAGGCTCCTCCCACCTACCCCGTTCCGGTGGCGCAACCAGCACCGTTCTTTCCGCCCCGAGGAAGACCATGGCGCGGACGCAGCGGACATGGATACACCCGATCCCGGCCTCCCTTCGGTGAGTATACCCTACATTCCGCAACCACACATACCAGTGGGGGGACGCCTGAGGTATTTTATCCACGCCTGGTCTGCGATTACGGCAGACCCATGGATATTGCAGACGGTCGGGGGTTTTCAAATAGAACTCCTGTCGCCACCGACATTAAATGTTGTCCCTCATCCTATCAAATTCACACGCCAAAACGTTGCTCTCATCGAGAACGAAATAGAGGACCTCAGGTCCAAACAAGCAATTTTAAAAATAGAAAATTGTTCCCAGGGCTTCACAAGCAATCTTTTCCTTGTCAAGAAAAAAGGGGGCGGGTTCCGTCCCGTAATAAACCTAAGAAATCTGAACCAACATGTCTGCTACAGACATTTCAAGATGGAGGGCATTGCCTCCGAGACCTCCTGCAACCGGGAGACTGGTTAGGCAAGATAGATCTGAAAGACGCCTACCTCACCGTCCCAATTCACCCGGAGTCACAACACCTACTCCGTTTCCTCTGGAAAAGTCAGATGTGGCAGTTTACCTATTATCGTCGGCACCATGGTGTTTCACGAAGTTGATGAAACCGGTGGTGGCTTCACTGCGAAGCAGAGGGGTTCGTCTGATCATTTATCTGGACGATCTCCTCATCATGGCCCATTCAAGGACCCTAGCTTCCCTTCACATGTCATGGACGGTCTCCCTACTACAGACACTGGGGTTCTTAATCAACCGAGAAAAATCGGTTCTGGTTCCAGCCCAGGTAATGGAATTCTTGGGTTTCCTAGTGGACACCAAACAAGCGGTCCTCCGTCTCCCAAAAACAAAATTAACCCTAATTCGCAAGGAAATCAGAGCAGTGCTTCGCAAAGGCTCCTTATCCTTAAGGGTTCTAGCCCGCTTAGTGGGGCTCTTAGCCGCATCTATCCAAGCCATCTTCCCGGCCCCACTGCATTACAGGGCCCTTCAGAGGCTCAAGATTTTACACCTTCGCCAGGGCCTCAGGTATGCGGACGAGATCCCTCTCTGCCCGGAGGCAATAGAAGAATTGCAGTGGTGGCTTCGTCACGCCGTCGAGTGGAACGGCAAGACCATTTTCAACTCCGGACCCGACATCATCATAGAGTCGGACGCGAGTCGCCACGGCTGGGGCGCTCGCTGCGGGACAGATTCCACAGGGGGGACTTGGTCTACCTCCGAATCGGAGTTGCACATCAATGCTTTGGAACTTTTGGTGGCATTTTTTGCCGTCAAGAGCTTCATCCCACAGGCTTCCAATTGCTGTGTACTGTTCCGCATGGACAATGTGGCGGCGGTTCAATACGTCAACCGCTTGGGAGGCACCAGGTCCAGGATCCTTGCAGACCTTGCAAAGGAGTTCTGGCACTTTTGCTTGGCCCGCAACATTGTCCCCATCGCGGAATATATTCCGGGGGTCTCCAACACGGTAGCCGACTGGAACTCACGCCACCTTGTCGACTCCAGCGACTGGCGACTGGATCGCTCTGTGTTCCTCCTTTTAGAGTGTCTTTGGGGTCCTTTGAGCATGGATCTGTTCGCTTCTCGTCTCAACCACCAGCTGCCTCGCTTCTTCAGTTGGAGGCCGGACCCAGAAGCATCCGGGGTGGACGCTTTCCGTCACATTTGGCCAGAGGGAACCCACTACGCGTTTCCCCCCTTCCAGATGATACCCAGAGTTCTCCTCCACGCCTTGAATCAACAGGCAACGATTGTACTGATCACGCCCTGGTGGCCGACGCAGCCCTGGTTCCCTCTCCTCTTGGGGATGGTCGTGGATCACCCCAGACTGATCCCCCTTTTCCCACTATTACTGACCAACCCGTCCGGGGACCTCCATCCGCTAGTCGTGGAGGGCAACCTCCACCTCCTAGCATGGCTGATTTCAGGATCTCAGAAGCGGATAACAGCCTTTCAGGATCAGCTAGGGATCTCCTCGCCGTGGCCTGGGCCCCCGGGACTAGATCAACCTACCAGCATGCTTGGCGACTCTGGGTTCGTTGGTGTGATCAACAACAGGTTGATCCCATACGTGCCCCTGTATCGGTAGTGGTGAATTATTTGGCAGAATCTTTTGATTCTGGCAAATCTTACAGCTCCATCAACATATACCGCTCGGCTATCTCAGCGTATCACTGCCCAGTGAATTCTGTAGCTGTGGGAAAACATCCACTAGTCTGTAGACTCCTGCGAGGTATTAGATTCCAACGCCCCCCTAGGCCTAGATATCAGACAACTTGGGATATCTCCAAGTTGCTCGACATGTTTGCCTCGTGGGAAGACAATGATGACCTATCCCTGCGATTGTTATCTTACAAAATAACAGTCCTGCTTTGTTTAGTCTCTATCAAGCGTGTCTCGGACGTGCGAGCGTTAGACATTTCCAGGCGTCAATTCTCGCCTCAAGGGGTCAGATTTTCGGTGGTCCGTAGAACAAAAACGGGTATTCATTCGGTCTTCTATCCCTTTTTTCCCACTCACCCGCGACTTTGCGTGGTTCGCTGCCTACAATCTTATGAGGCACGCACGATTGCTCTTCGACCGCCGACTTTCTCCCAACTTCTTGTCTCGTATGTCAAGCCTCATCACCCAGTCTCTTCCGCCACACTGGCACGATGGGTACGTTCCACCATGGAAATGGCGGGCATAGACATCTCCCTATTTGGAGCACATTCTACTAGGGGCGCTATGGCTACGAAAATCGTCTCCTCGGGAGGCTCTCTTTCCGACTTACTTACGGCGGCTGATTGGTCCTCAGAGTCCACCTTTCGTAATTTCTATTTCAGACCGGAGGCCCATGTGTCCATGTCAATTTTATGAGGTTTACCTGCATTATGTACAATGTTAATTCTGTTGTTTGCTTTGAACTTGCATAAGATACGAAGCCTCCTGTCTGATATATAAATTGAGATTTTCCTAGCCTGTGAAGGAAAATATTAGTTATATGAAGACAGGAGGCGAGTATCTTCCCTCCCTTCCCATCCCTATTACGATTATTCTTTTCTCCTTGCAGGATATTGAACATTACAATCCTGAACCTGGAATGCGGATGGTTTAAGTTGCACACAATCCCCGTTGGATTGCAGTTGATACATTTTCCCTGAGGACGACTGACCGGTCGGCTCGGAGTGATTTGACTTCTCCTGACCCCGTTGGGTCGAAGTTAGTTCGTATGAAGTGGTCCAAGTTGGTCCTACCTCCTTTTCCCTCCAGATGCGGATATCGTGTTTCAACAGGACTGTTCCTGGCCATCGCAAGGAGAGTTGATTGGACTTTCGTTTCCTGATTGCACGGATTTGCACAAAGAAAGAGGATGTGGTTACCTCAGACAGTCCCTTATATAGGCTGAGGCCTGGGAGGGGCTACGTTGGCCCAGGGACTGCTGGGATTGGTGGTTCCTTTGAGTTTATTTTTAGATTACTATAAAGGTTTTGTGTATTTCTGCTATGAGCTTTAGTAAAGAGAGATTTGCATAAGATACTCGCCTGCTGTCTTCATATAACTAATATTTTCCTTCACAGGCTAGGAAAATCTCAATTTTTATATCTTTATGTTTGAAGCCTGAAATGTGGCAAAAGGTCGCAAAGTTCAAGGGGGCCGAATACTTTTGCAAGGCACTGTAGTTCGATATTCTCCCGGGCACCATGCACCATGCACCATCGCAGTAAGACCTTATAGTTTGCCTCGATCAGCAAGGTATTTATATATGATTTGGTGGCACATTGTGCTAACTTACGCCACTCTTTAACGTCCAAGTTCTCTCTCAGATCCTGCTCCCATTTCTACATATAGAATAACTTTTCAGAAGTAGAGGATAAAACACTATATATTTTAGATATGTGACCAGTGGTTTTGTCAAAACGTTTGCATGGGTATTCCATTGACGTAAAGGTGGTTAAATCCAAGGTGCGATTCAGTGTCGCCAAAAAATGCAATCTGAGTGTGTTGATAGAGTTCAGAGTTAGGAAGCTAAAACTTCCTGGAGTGATTGTTTTGACAACACACCTCCTATGGTCACAAAAATCTGCTATTCGCAGCATGCCCTTGTTGGTCCACCAAAGTTTTGAGGGTGAAGACCAGGGGTGTACGAGGGATTGCCAAGTAGCGGGGCTAATAGATTGTGTAGGACAGTGTTTTTCAACTCCAGTTCTCAAGACACCCCCAACAGGTCATGTTTTCAGGATTTCCCTCAGATGAAATGGCTGTGGTAATTACGAAGGCTGGATTCACACCTATGCTTTTATTTTCTGCTTTTTGCATTTTGCAGATTTGCACTACAGAACTTGTTCCATAGGAAACAATGTTAAATGGGCTGTAGTGCAAATCTGCAAAATGCAGAAAGCACTGAAACTGCATAGGTGTGAATCCAGCCTAATGCCGCGTACACACCATCACTTTATGTGATGAAAAAAATTACGTTTTTAAAAACGTCACTTTAATTGACCGTGTGTGGGGGAAAACGTCGTTTTATGTCTTCTAAAAAACGACCAAAAAAAATTGAAGCATGCTTCAATTTTATGTGTCGTTTTTCAAAACGTCAACTTTTACTTCACAGAAATTGACCGTGTGTAGTAAAAAACGTCGTTTAAAACGACGTTTTTTCACCCGCGCATGCCCAGAAGCTACTTATGAAGCAAGCTTCAATGGAAAAAGTGGTGAGAACGTAACCTCGCTTTGCTAGAACATTGTGAGAAAAACGATGGTGTGTAGGCAACTTCGTCTTTGAAAATTGAAGTTTCAAAAACGTCATTTTTTACCTCACAGAAAATGTCGTTTTTTTTTCATCACATAAAGTGATGGTGTGTACGGGGCATAAGGCCTGATTCACACCTATGCATTTTTTGTGCTTTTTGCAGATTTGCACTACCGTCCATTTACCATGGTTTCATATGAAACACGTTCTGTAGTGCAAATATGCAAAAAGCAATAAAAATGCATTGGTGTGAATCGGGCCTAAGGCAGTGAAACTGATTAAAGCACCTGTGCGCCTTGAGGCCTGGAGTTGAGAAACACTGGTGTAGGGATTTAATTTCCTACGTAGGCGCTAACCTGTCCCATAAGTTCAATGAAAATTATATAATTGGGCACAATAGGACAGGTCTGTCCTTTGCCTGCATTCACATTAAGTGACTTATCTCCTCTTTGGGGGAAAGGGACGATTCCGAGGACATCCAGAGCAGCCTGGAGTTTCTTGTATAAAAGCTGATCAGCTAAGCTAGCTGCACCATGTGAAAATATTTAATCAGATCCGGTACACCCAGACCTCCACTCAATCTAGATGTGTACAGTGTACGTCTGTTCACCCTGGTCCTCCCAAATATATTTTACCAATTGCCTTTGAAATT
This sequence comes from Rana temporaria, assembly GCF_905171775.1. Taxonomy (NCBI): domain Eukaryota; kingdom Metazoa; phylum Chordata; class Amphibia; order Anura; family Ranidae; genus Rana; species Rana temporaria. The sequence goes on along the minus strand of NC_053489.1, from coordinate 208,555,216 downwards.
TTCTTCGGTCCGACATTACTATCGATATAGGGAGTGTTCTAAATAATTTAACACTTTCGCTGCCAAGCCCTGTGCTCCATTCTGTACACTCAGGTGGCCAGGCCATTTTTGCACGTTTTCCTTTTTATTTTTCACTTGTAGCTTTCAGAATTTGTGAAAGACCCCAAAACCATATATTTTCTGAAAGCATATGACCTCTAGAATAAAAAGAAGGTGCTACTAGTTTTTTTTAGACCCCGCGGTATTTGCGCAAATGTTTATCAAACCAATATATTGGAAACAAATACACCATTAAAACAATTATTATCAGATAAAAACAAAGCCAATTTTGCAAAATTCCTGCTAAATCCTTACTAAATATAAAGGTTAACCTATATAGAGTTAACAAATATTTGTACATTTTTAATTGAGCCTTTTTGCACTTACATTTTTAATTTTTCACTTACAGCTTTCAGAACTTGAAAAGACCTTTTAAACTAGACATTTTCTAAAAGCGTATGACCTGTAGAATACAAAAAAGTGCTCCAGATTTTTTGGGCCCCGCAATAATTGCACAAATGTTCATCATATCACTACTCTACATCAGCGGGGATCAGCAGATAGATCCCCTGCTGAACAGGCAGATCTGCTTGACCGAGTCCGCTCCATGTCCACAAGCGGTTGGTCCATTGGGGGTGCCACCCCCCTGCAGGGTGCCCGACTTTTTTTTTTTTTTTTTTCAAGCCACACGAGGCTCAAATTGACTTAAAAAAGGTTGGGCTCGGGGAGCAGAGCATTAGACCCCGAACCCACCCACTTGTGACAATAGTGAATTAATATTTGCTATAGTCTTCCGGCTTCTCCTCCTGGCCAATCAGGTATCCGTGGAGGGGTGAGTGTGGGGGCGGGACAATCACCTTGGAGGGGTTAGTGTGGGCAGGCCTGGGGGGGTCTTAATGTGTTGTTTTTTTTACGCTTTTTTGGTGGGGGGGGGGATGTCTTTGGTGAGATATCGGAGGTCTAAACCGCCCCCCATCGCTCTTTTTTTGAGACAGAGAAAAGAACTGAAAATAGTTTCTCTGTATCACTTTACTTGAATGCATGAGGAATCTGTATAGAGATTTATCACTCATTCATAAACTGGCAGTCTGATACATAGTAATTCTTGTGGTTACTATTATCAGATGTCAGTGGGCATATAGGAGTGATCGCTGCATGCGCCCAGGGTGCCACACTTAGGGGGTGGTAAAGACATGTTTACCAAGCCCCCCTACGCCCAAACATCACCGGCTCTGCTCCCCCGCTGCGATTCCCAGCCTACAAAAACATGGTTTATCCAGGCTGTCAGCTTACAGGAGCAGAAACTGCAGGCTGGGGGAGGGGAGGGAGAGATGCCGCTGGAGCAGGGATGGATCGGGGTTGCAGGGGGGCGGTATTTGGGGGCTGAGTGATGGGGGGGGGACACATCTGGATCCCCCAAGCCCACAGCAGCACCTGAAGCCGGTGGGAGCGGCAGAGGAGGGATGCCGGCTTATGATGGTGACTGCGGGGGGGGTTGGATCGGGTGTGGGGGGTTGGTCAGTGCTGGGGGGGAGGGAGTTGAAGGTGATAGAAGAGGAGAGTGGGGGAGTAGTTTTAGGTGGAAGGGAGCTGCAGTAGCGAGGCTGGGGACAGGGAAACGGTGGCATGGAGGGGGTCAGTCACATTAGGGGTTAATAACTCTGATCAGCGGCTTGTAATCAGCTGATCAGAGTTATAGAATTGTTCAGCAGAGTCTGCTGAACAATTCTGATGTATATATTTTTTTTTTCCCCACTTCAGACTCCACCACAAACAGAAAGAAGGCAGCGAGACTTGCTCACAGTTCATTTGCCCATTACGTCTCTTCTATGGTTTCGCATCATATGTGGGTTTTTTTTTTTATTTGTTTTTTTTTTCCTTCCCCCCTTTTCCTTGTTATATTTATATTTATTTTCTTATTTATTTTATTTATTTTCTTTACTTGTTTTTTATGGGGTTTTTTTTCTTCAGAAAAGGGAGAGAAAAAAAAGGGGTTGTTAATACATCTATATCTTCATGAGAACTACTTCCCTTCCCTCCTCCCCTTCCCAACCCCTCCCTTCCCTACCGACCTCTCTCACTTGGCTCTTCCCTGCTGACACCTGCTTTCCAGCTTCTTTTTCTATCCGTGTTGTTACCTCATACCATATCTTTAGGTTTAGGCGCCCATCACTTCTGCATATCCCATTGTATACTTAAACTCTTTCTATTTCTCCCACTTCTCTTCAAACTCCTCCCATTTCTCTTCATCCCTGTATCTTTGCTATTCCATATTTTAAGTTTCCTCAACTCTCTTGAACAATTCTGATATAAGCTTATGGTTATTGAAGTAACCATAAGCTTATAGGTGAGGGAGAAAAGTGTACGCCATACTGACCTGGCCACCAGCAGGCCCTTTTGTAGGTCTGTACGGTGTACGGACTTGGCCGTGAAAGGGTTAATGGAATGTAGTTGACCATCTTTTATGATCCTCCAATAATCTTTTAAATACTCAAGGGTAATTTTCCCAATAAAGTGTGTGAAGGGTGGGGGTTAAAAAGATTCCTAAATACAGAAGAGCCATGTGAAGGAAAACTAATTTCTCCCGGCTCGGACTATGTGAGCTTCTAGAGATATGTCAAGTGCTTGGGATTTAGAATGGTTCACTCTCAGGCCAGAGATATGAGTAAAGATTTGTAGTTATAGATTTAAGTTTGGTAGTGAGGTGAGAGGGGAAGAGACGAACATTAGTACATCATCTGCATCCCATCCCGAATTCAAAGCAGAAATAATATCAATAACTTGTCGGGTTTGATCAGGGGCATGTCTATTAAGAAAAAATCCGTCCTGATCTGGATGGATATATTTGGACAAAAAGGAAATCTTGCGAGTGGCCAAAATCTTCACCATTGTCTTTAGGTCAGCATTTATTAACCACTTCAGCCCCGGAGGATTTAGCTGCCAAATGACCGGGCCACTTTTTTGCAATTCGGCAATGCGTCGTTTTAACTGACAATTGCACGGTCATGCGACATGGCTCCCAAACAAAATGTATGTTCTTTTTTTCCCCACAAATAGAGCTTTCTTTTGGTTGTATTTGATCGCCTTTGCAGTTTTTATTTTTTGCGCTATAAACAAAAATAGAGCGACAATTTAGAAAAAAAAACAATATTTTTTACCTTTTACTATAATAAATATCCCCAAAAAATATGTAAAAAAAAAATAAAAATGTCCTCAGTTTTGGCCGACACGTATTCTCCTACATATTTTTGGTAAAAAAAATCACAATAAACGTATATTGATTGGTTTGCGCAAAAGTTATAGCATACAAAATAGGGGATAGAATTATGACATTTTTATTATAATTTTTTATAATTTTTTTTTTTTTTTTTTACAAGCAATGGGGGCGATCTGCGCTTTTTTTTTATCATGACTGCGACTTTATGGCGGACACATCGGACACTTTTGACACATTTTTGGGACCATTATAATTTTTACAGCTATCAGTGCTATAAAAATGCACTGATTACGGTGAAAATTACACTGGCAGTAAAGGGGTTAACCACTAATTGCTGGGTAAAGTCCAAAGCACTCCCCGTCACTCGAGATGTGAGGTCATGTTTCTAAGTCCAAAAAGCGGCTATAAGGGGACAGTCCCACCACACATGGAGAGGCGTCCCCTCTGCTGTCAAGAAATACCAGCATTGATTGGAAACCATACGATCGGTCACACAAATCTTGTCGGAAATTCCAACCGTCAAGATAGTGGTGACGTACAAGACGAGCCAAGATCAATTAAGTTCAATAGGCAGTTTGGTTCTTCTTCTCGAAATTGCATACAGACGAGAAAAATAGAAAACCTGCTCTCAATCTTTTGTTGGCAGAAATTCCGACAGCAAAAGTCCGATGGAGCATACACACGGTCGGAATTTCCGACTAAAAGCTCACTTCGGACTTTTCTTGTCGGAATTTCCGATCATGTGTACGCAGCATAACACTAAAATCGCTACTTCTACAGACATCCATGATCTTAGGCCCCGTACACACGATAGAATCCATCCGCTGAAAAATCTCAGCGGATAGATTCTATGGTGTGTACAATCCAGCGGATCTTTTTCCGCGGATTTTTATCCCCTGGGATGGATTTCAAGCGGATATAAATTTGAAGACATGCTTTCAAATCTATCCGCTTGAATCCATCCCAACGGATTGATCCGCTGGTCTGTACAGACTCACCGGATCAATCCGTCCGAAGGGATCCCCCGCATGCGTTGTAATGATTCGACGAATGCGTGGAATTCCTTATATGACAGCGTCGCGCTCGTCGCCGCGTCATCATCGCGGCGACGGCGCGACACGTCATCGCGAGGGGATTTCGGCGCGGATTTCGATCCTATGGTGAGTACACTCCATCGGATCCAAATCCGCTGAAATCCTCTTGTGTGTACTAGGCCTAAGCCTAACCTATCAAGCCCCGTAAAAAAAATCGTTATACATGCTTTTCTTGAAGCCAATCTGGTCCTGTTTCCAGTGACGGAAGCGCTGCAAAGGACACAATCAACAACTGCTGTGAAATTAATGGGAATGGGAAGTGACATCACCCATAGACTTATTATGGGACTTCAGTTGTCGGTAAAGTAGTCATTTTAGTTGACTAAATGAAGACTATGTTAGTTGACTAAAATACGACTTAAACTAAAACAATTGAGATGACTAAAATACTACTAAAACTGAAATGACATTTTAGTCAAAAGACTAAAATGGGACTAAAACTAAAATGCCATTTTATTCAAAATACTAAGACTAAAACTAAATTGAAATTCGACTTCAAAATTTAAACTGGTCTGTAGAGCATGTTCAAAACTCAATACCATAAATAACATATTCGATTCTTCACTCCAGCAGTATATAATGAGTTTGGAAATTGTAGAGAAATGTTAACTAATGCATTACAATTTAATTACACCCATTCGATTTTAGACGACTAAAATGAGTTTTAGTCGACTAAAATGTACTGGAGATTTTAGTCGACTAAAACGTAGAACATTTTAGTCGACTAAAATCTACTGGAGATTTAGTCGACTAAATATGACTAAAACAATTGCAGAAGACTAAAACGGGACTAAAACTAAAATGCCATTTTAGTCCTAAGACTAAGACTAAAACTAAATCGAAACATGCTGCCAAAATTAACGCTGTCCAGAAAAAAAGTCTATGTTAAGTCTAAGTGAGGTCAAGGGCCCAGGAGAGCCGATGTATATTACATGTGAGCCAAAAGATGCCAATGGCTTGTCCATGAAAGCCTGTTCCAGCTGTACCAAATCCTTATGTGCCGTGTGGTTGGCCCAGTCCACTATTCTTGTCACCTGTCCTGCCCAGTAGTATTTTTGGAGTTCGAGAATGCCGACCCCCTTGGTCTTCGTACAGGGAAAAAAGGAGAGGCAAATTCTCGCCAGCTTCTTCCCTAAAAAAGTCTTGAACATGCAGCGAATCGACTGAAAACAGGCCTTAGACAAAAAGATTGGGTCTACCTGCATCGCATAGAGAAATTTAGAACACATTCATCTTCCTTAATGAGGTGTAATTTCATGAGTATAGTTGGGTCACATCTGCTGGAAGTACAATCTCTAAATAGGTAATCGCATCCTCAGTCCAAGCAAACAAAGTTTTGTTTACAAAGCATCACCTTTGCGGGAGTAAGGCCTAGGTTAAGTATCAATGATTTAATGATTTGGTATAGTTATAGATTCGACAGGTCAAAATAGTTCTTGAACACTTCTAAGAGGTTTGGAAACTGGCTGAAGCCACAACATGTCGCCCACATACCGGCAAGTTTATAATACTGCCAACTATGCCGAAAGCCTTTGATGTCCTGGGTCCTGTAAAAAAACGGAGAAAGAGCTCCAATTTCAAGATGTAGGTCAGTGGGGCAGCCCTGTCTGGTACCATTATGGATCAAAAACTTATTTGACAAGAACCTATTCACCTTGACCTGAGCCGAGATTACAAGGTTAGGACATACTTACAAAATTGAGAGTTTAGGCCCACCGACTGCCACACGATAGTCCCACAACACTCTGTCAAATGTCCTCTCTGCATCAAGCAACAGGAGAAGGCCCCTAATGCCAAAACAACTCACCCACAATTAAATGTTGTTTACCTTCGTAGTGTTGTCTCTCTCTTCCCGGAACAAAGTCTACCTCTGTGAGCTGAGGGCAGGGCAACAGGCGATTCCTAAACACTTTAGCATACAATATGACATCCACATTGAGAAAGCAGATAAGTAGGGATGAGCTTCGAGTTCGAGTCAAACTCATGTTCGACTTGAACATTGCCTGTTCGGCGAACAACGAACAATTAAAAGCCGCGGAACACCCTGTTAAAGTCTATGGGAGAAATCTAAAGTGCTAATTTTAAAGGCTAATATGCAATTTATTGTCCTAAAATGTGTTTGCGGACCTGGGTAGTTTTTTTCGGGAGCAGTGAATTTAATAATGCTAAAAGTGAAACAATAAAAGTGAAATATTACTTTAAATTTCGTACCTAGGGGGGTGTAAAGTTAGCATGTGAAATAGCGCATGTTTCCCGTACATAGAACTGTCCCTGCACAAAGTGTAATTTCTGAAAGAAAAAAAAGACATTTAAACTGACTTGCGGCTATAATGAATTGTCGGCTCTGGCAATTCAGAGAGAATTCATTCATTAAAAAAAAGCGTGGGGGGTCCCCTCAAATTCCATTACCAGGCCCTTCAGGTCTGGAATGGATATTAAGGGGAACCCCGCCGTCAATTTAAAAAAAAAATGACGTGGGTTCCCCCCAAATATCAATTCCAGACCCTTCAGGTCTGGTGTGGATTTTAAGGGAACTCCACCCCAAATAAAAAAAAAATGGCGTGGAGTTCCCTAAAATTCACACCAGACCCTTTATCCAAGCACGTTAACCTGGCCGGCCGCAGAAAAGAGGGGGGGGACAGAGTGCGGCCCCCCTCTCCTGAACCGTACCAGGCCACATGCCCTCAACATGGGGAGGATGTCCCCATGTTGATGGGGACAAGGGCCTCATCCCCCACAACCCTTGCCCGGTGGTCTGAGGGTCTGCGGGCGGGGGGCTTATAAGAATCTGGAAGACCCCTTTAACAAAGGGGACCCCCAGATCCTGGCCCCCCCTATGTGAATTGGGTAATGGGGTACATTGTACCCCTACCATTTCACAAAGGAAGTGTAACCCAAAGGAAGTGTTATCTGAAATTGGGTTATCTCATGGTAAAAAGGCCCCTATGGCCATTGTCAACAGAGCAGTCTCATGAGTCACATGGTCAGGCTGTAGAGGTCTCCCATCAATAGCCTCAATGGTAAGTGGAGTGGCACGAAGCTACAGCAGAATCAAGTGCTTAGACACAAAGGCACTGTCTATGAACAGAGTCGATTAGAGTCTGTGTGTATCAATGGACGGACTCAGCCCACGAAAGGGTAGCCAAAACTAGAGACTTATCATTCAAGGTAACTGGGGACGTAATAATGCCACCTAAGGTCTGTCCTCTACAGGACCTCAGGCGAAGGCGTTTCCCGGCCGGGTAGGACAAAAGACTTCAAGAAGTGACCTGTCTGGCCACAAAAAAGGGCACAATCTCTCTCTCCTCCTAAAGGCCCTCTTATCTGCACGTGTGAATCCAGCTTGGGTTCCACTTCACTGACACACACTCTGTACGAGGAGGCATGGAAGGTGAGGGAGGCAAGGGTGGGACTAAAAATCTTGGATCCAAATGTACAGGAGGCTTCTGCAAGTGCTCCTTAAAGGAAGGTCACTCCTTGGAGTCTAAAGTCAATGAGAATGGCAAACGTGATCAACTCCAGATCTGTAGGTATGTCTCGGGCCTGCTATCTCATCTTTGATGTATCTGAGAGACCATGAGAAAAAGCAGCCACGAGGGCCTCATTGTTCCAAGCGACCTCTACTGCCAGAGTACGGAATTCAATGGCATAATCGGCATAGTTCTCGTACTCCGTTTGATGGACATGAGGCTCTTGGCAGTAGAAGTGGAGCGTGCGGGAATGTCAAATACCCTTTTAAAGGAAGCCACAAACTCTGGGTAACTCAGGACAATGGATTTTTGTGTCTCCCATAAAGGGTTTGCCCAGGCCAAGGCTCTATCAGAAAGCAAAGAAATAATGAAGCCTACTTTGCTTCTGTCCGTGAGGAACGCCTGGGGCAGCATCTCAAAGTATATCCCAACCTGGTTGAGAAACTCTGTGCATTGAACTGGATCTCCCCCAAATTGCTGGGCAATCGGAGCGAAAACCAGACATACCTCTTACAAAGGTAATATTCGAGGGGGTGCCTGCACAGAGACTGGAGCAGTAGCAGTTATGGCCTGCAACCTAGGTTGTACCGGAACAGCCACAGTGGGAGGATCCAGATGAGCAGTGCGAATCAGGAGCGTCTGTAACGCTATGGCAAACTGATCCATGTGGTGATCCTGCTCATTCAACCTGGAAACATTATTACCACTAGGTGGATTGCCTGCATCTCTTGAATTCGTGGTCTTCGCCTACTGTCATGGAACCATGAAACAGACGGAGACAGAAAATGCAGTAAAAATCACACCTTTTAATAAAATGGTAGAACTGGTAAATGTAGTTAAAAGCCAGGGTTCAGTAGCCAAATCAGGTAGTCAGAACAAATCAGGAAGCCAGAGATCATTGTAGTCAAAGGCAGCAGACAGGATCAGGAACCAGAAGGGGCATCAACCAGGCAAGTCTTCAACAGGAACATAGCAGAGAGTCTCTAGCTATGTTGGCCAAGGCAAAGGCATTGAGAAATGAACCAGGCAGTTTAAATATTCAGACTGGGGTGGCTAACAGCTTGACTGAGGAGCAGGAGATGATCAACAAGTGAGCCACTGTGGAACGATGAGTACTGGCATTTAACCGACAGCTGAGCAACATGTGAATGTCACTTGAAATTCTGATCCATAGAGCTATATATTGTATCGTTTTTTTCTCTGATAATGAATATTTGTCTTACTTTTCCATTTTAAGATCATCGTACACAATACTCAACCCTGCTCTGAAAGCTTTTTTCTCAATATTCCCTTGCACATTTGTATGTGTGTTTTTTTTTTTTTAAACACATATATTTTTTATTATTAAAATACACTGTTTTGTTATTAGAAAGATCTTTATTGCAAAGGTCTTTTGCAAGTCGTGTGTCTTTTAGCATTAGTATTTTGCAAATGGGCAATATCTGTGCCTTAGGAGAAGGGCGGATTTGACCAAGGCTTACAAATCATTGTACTAGCTGTTTATTTTAATATTTATTTGCTAAAGTGAACAAGCATCAGCCTCTAGTTTAAAAAAAATAGAACAATAGCATTGCAGTTTTCTGAATTACACCAGCTAGTGCTCCCACTTTGAACAAATGGTTTGCTGGCATGGCAACAAGCTGTATAAAAACAAAAAAGCAAAAAAAAAAAACTGTCACATGACAGAAAGAAAAACAGCCTCTTGTGAATGGATTAACTCTGACTTTACTGGATGAGCTTGATGCTTTAACATACAATACATGTAAGTGGCCCTTTTTGTCCGTACTGAGTTAAAGGCTGATGCACAGAACTTGTTGCTGTAGCATCAAGTCCTTGGATACTGTTGCTGCATCAAGGAATTGTGTTGTTTATGAGTGATTTTTTCCCCTTGCAGCCCAATTTTTCACAATCTGTGCCAAGTACATAGTAAAGGAGGAGATAAAAGTGACCTTCTAGAAGAGGACGGCATCAACACAAATCACTGATGATTTTGTTTGGGGGAGACGGGACTCGCCCTAAATTGAAGAATTATAAAGGTTTGATTATACAGAAGAGAAAACATAACAGGTGGTTTGCAACAGATTGCCATAAAAAGTGGTAATCAAAGCAATTGATATAAAAAAAAGGGCGTATAAGCTGTTCCTGTCTTCAGTATTTTGCAGCCTTATGCCGCGTACACACGATCAAACTAAGGCCGCGATTCAGATACATTGGAGTATCTTTGAGCGGGCGTAATGCATCTCCTATGCGCTACACCAACGTAACATTGAGAGGCAAGTACTGTATTCAGAAAGCACTTGCTCCCAAAGTTACGTCGGCGTATCGTAAATGGGCTGGCGTAAGCCCGCGTAATTCAAAGTAGCAAGACAGTGGGCGTGTTGTATTGTAATGAAGCGTGACCCCATGTAAATGCATGGCCGATCTAACGGCGCATGCTCAGAGTCACGTCGCAAATACTCCCTAAGATACGTCGGCTCAATGCTTTGTCGACGTGAACGTAACATACGCCCAGCCCCATTCAAGTACAACATACGCAAACAACGTAAAATACGATGCTGTTCCGACGTTTCCGACGTCCATACTTACCATGACTTACCCCTGCCTATATGAGGAGTAAAGTTACGCCGGAACCGACGCCTTACGTAAACGGCGTAGCTAAATCCGACGGGCAAGTACGTTTCTGATCGGCGTTATCTAGGTCATTTGCATATTCGATGCGTAAATCTACAGAAGCGCCCCCTAGCGGCCAGCGTAAATATGCACCCAAGATACGACGGCGGTAAGAGAGTTACGTTGGTCGTATCTTGGCCAAATCAGGCGTAACTGCCTATATGAATCAGCTCATAGATACGGACGGCGCTCATTGGACTTACACGACGTATATGGAAATACGCTGTCGTAAGTCCTTTCTGAAATCGCGGCCTAAGTTTTTAAAAAATGTCATTTAAAATGATTGTGTGTGGCTTCACATAATTTTTTCGGGTTCTGAAAAACAAAATTTTTTTTTCGAACATGCTGCATTTTTTAACAACATTTTAATTGATGTCGTTTTTTCGGGTTGTAAAAAATGATCGTGTGTGGGCTAAAACGACGTTAAAAACCTGCGCATGCTCAGAAGCAAGTTATGAGACGGGAGCGCTCGTTCTGGTAAAACTACCATTCGTAATGGAGAAAGCACATTCATCACGCTGTAACGGACAGAAAAGCGCAAATCGTCTTTTACTAACAGGAAATCAGCTAAAGCAGCCCCAAGGGTCATCCGAATGGAACTTCCTCTTTATAGTGCCGTTGTACGTCACCGCGCTTTGCTAGAGCATTTTTTTAACGATAGTGTGTGGGCAATGTCGTTTTAATGATGAAGTTGGAAAAAAACAACGTTTTACCTACATGACGAAAAACATATTTTTTTTCAATGCCGAAAAATGATCGTGTGTACGCTGCATTATTCATTAAGTCTGATTATAATCCTAGCTGTGAGGCCTTGTACACACGGTCGGACCAAACCGATGGTGACTGGTCCGTCGGACCGTTTTCATCGGTTCACCTCTGAAGTGGCCGTACGGCTGTTATGTGTACAACACCCGTCAGTCCAAAATCCGATCGGGTCAGAACGCGGGTGACGTCAAACACACGACGTGCTGAATAAAACAAAGTTCAATGCTTCCAGCATGCGTCGACTTGATTCTGAGCATCGCGGGTTTTTGAACCGATGCTTTCTGTACTAACCATCGGTTTAGTCCGATGGGGCAGCGGTCCACTCGGTTCGGTTTTGAAGCATGTTTTAAAATTTTGGACGCGAAGGAAAACAGACCGATGGCCTATACACACGGTCGGTTTGGTCCGATAAAACTGAACTTCGGTTCATTCTCATCGGTTCGGTCCGACCGTGTGTACGTGGCCTGAGAAAGAACTTGTTTTTTAACGTGCTACTCTTTTAAGAATCATTACATTTTTTTTTCCATTTAGGAACAGGGGGCCAGATTCACAAAGGACTTACGCCGACGTATCTCGAGTTGCGCGGCGTAATTGAAATTTGCGCCGCGCGTATTTTTGCGCCTGATCCTCAAAACGAAATACGCCTGAAAACTAGTTTTTTCCGTCCTACCTAAAAAAATTACACCGGCGCTTCTTCGAGCGCAAAATACGCTAGACACACCATTGTTTTGCTAGGCAAAGATGCAAATGAGGGAGATAAGGCGATCCACAAAATTAAGTGTGTGCGGCGTAGGCTACGCCCTGTGCGCATCTGTTAGTTTCCCGGAGTAATTTTACACTTTATAAAAGCAGCCCTAACTTTTGCTCCAGCCGTGTAAAGGTCAGCTAAAGCAATACCATTAAGGAAGAGCTGAGCACACACACTTGCCGGACTACAATCTGTCTGCCAACATGCCAGGGGCATCCATGCTCATAACTATACTAGTGACTTTAGAGGCGCAAAGAAGGAGGAGGGAACGGAGGAGGGCACAGGAGAGGGTTATACCGCAGACGCCTAGATGTGTTTGGCATGGGGGAAGCAGAGGTGTATCGCACCTTCAGATTCAGCCGTGAAGCATCCTGGAAATAACCACAATCCTGCAGAATGATCTCACCAGCCCAACACAACGCTCACATGCAGTGCAGCCACTGATCAAGGAACTGGCAACACTCCATTTTCCTGGCCCCTGGCTCTTTTCAGCGCACAAGTGGAGTGGTGGCTGGGATGTCACAATCCTCCATTAGCAGATGTGTGCACCAGGTTGTCCCTGCAAATCCTGAGACGCATGGCAATCAAATCATCAAACCCTCCCAGGAGGTCCAGCGAAATGAACACAATGACAGATTTTTATAAAATTGCAGGATTCCCACGCACCATCGGGGCCATTGATTGCACACATGTGGCACTACAGCCCCCCCTGTGAGACAGAGCACATGTAACCGCAATAGGAAGCATTGGCATTCAATCAATGTCCAGGTGATAGTGGATGCCCACTGCCTCATATGGCACGTCTGTGCCAAACACCAGGATCCAGCCATGACCAGCTACCTATACCGTCACAGCAACATCTCCAGAGAATTGGAACAGAACGTGTATGGGGACAGCTGGCTGGGTGGTGAGTGACATTGGGGTGTCAGGTATGACTGTCTCCCCCCATGATGCAGACATCACGAGGGGCACATGCATGACTAACATCCTCCTGTCTTTTCCCTTCCAGGTGACTCTGCATATGCACTGGACCCCATCTTATGACTCCATACCGGAACCTCCAATCCAGGAGAGAAAACTACAATGCTGCACACATACGTACCCGTGGAGTGGTGGAACGCACATTTGGCCTCCTGAAGTCCCGTTTCCGATGCCTGGATAAGTCTGGGGGTACCCTGTTGTATTCCCCAAACTTTGTGTGCCTGATCATCGGGGCATGTTGCACTGCTGCACAACTTCGCAGTGAGAAGGGGCCTGGAGAGTGACATATGTGATGACCTGACCCCCGAACCAGACAGTCCCCCCCCCAACCAACTCCTACCCAGTCTGCTGAGGGCACACAGCCAGGAGATGCCTCGCAGAAGGTCATCTTTGCACAGTAAACACACACATTAAACATGGCACAATGAGAATGCATGGAATGCACACCCACTGTGGTCCCTAGCACAGACACATCACATGCACATCCTAATTGGATTGGACCCAAGAAAACCACATGGTATTAGGGAGCAGTGACGCCACGCCACGGCTCCATTATGTCACTGTGCATTCATACACCATTCACATGGACCTGGGATCACTTCTCCCTGGTCCTGGGATCCCTAATCCACCAAAAACTGAGGGTGACACCCTTTTACCACCAGGAATGTCACCCCCACATTCACACATCATTCACACACACACAAAAAAAAGAATCACCCACCAAAAAATTACTTAAAAAAAAAGTACACCCAAAAAAATCAATGGCGGCGGCGTGAGCTACGCCTGGCCAGCCACGGGCACAGCCCTCAGGGAGCCGCATAGGGGGGAGGCAGGGGAAGGAGGATCCTCATGGGGGGGGCAGGGGAAGGAGGATCCTCACAGGGGGGGCAGGGGAAGGAGGATCCTCCCCGGGTGGCTGCCCACCTGCTGGCCTGCCCTCCAAGGCCACGGCGATCCTGGTCAGGCCTAGAGTGAGGGCTGCCTTATTGGCCTGGAGAGCCTGTGTGTTGTTCTGAACAGCCTGGGTCAGGGCAGTCACCTAAAGGGCCATGCCTGTTGTGGCGGCCTGCAGCTCAGAAAAACAATTAATAAAAGCCAAAGAATTAGTGCTGACGTCACTCACTGAATCATTGATGGAGGCCAGGCTCTCCTCTATCTGGGCCAAAGTCCGGGTGACCTGACCCAGATGGCGGGTCTGAAGGGCCTGGTCCCTCTGCAGATTTGCAGGCAGGAACTCGGCCACCCCCTGGTCTTCTGGGTGGCCTTCCTGCCTGCAGTTGAGGCTTGTGGCCTGGGAGGAGGGGAGCCCCCTGGGGTGGGAGCCCTGTTGGGGGAGGAGTGAGAGGGGTCTACCCCTGATAGTGGCCTGACTGCCTCCAGCTGAGGCTTGTGGCCTGGGAGCAGGGGATCCCCTGGCGGGGGCAGCCCTGTTGGGGGATGAGTGGGAGGGACTACCCCTGATGGTGCCTGACTGCTGTCAGCCACAAGGGAATCCTCATCCCAACACAGCATCACTTCTCGTGCAAGCTCCATCGGATCATCCTCAACCTCCCCTCCCCTCATCCTCCTCCCCCTGAACCTCCTCCTGAGGTGAGGTGTGTGCCCTCCCCTGCCCTGGGGACTCCGGACTTTCTTGAGGCTCCTCAGGCAGCCTGTTGACCTGGGGGTGGTGCAGCCTGGCCTGATGGCCCAGCAACCTCCTGCCTGATGGACCAGCAATCTCCTGGCCATCTGTGGAGGACACAAAAAATACACAGGTTGGAGGATCCACACACTTGCACATATTCCCTTCCCCCACCCACACATGCTACTCACCAGATGGAAATCAAACAGGATCACAGGTTCCACAGGATCATCAGATTGAAAGCCAGGCAGGGCCCACCACTTGCTGGCTGTGAAGCACCGGGCCACCGCAAGTTCTCCTCAGGTCCACCTTATGGTGCAAGGTGGACCTCCTCCATGCCCCTGGCATGGGCTGCTTGCTTGGCCATCTTCTCCCCGGACCAGGCTCCTAAGATCATTGATCTTCTTCTGAATCCCACTGGGGTCCTTGTCTCCCCCCCCCCCCCCCTCCGCATTGATCCGATCAGTAATCTCCTGATTATTGCCTCTTCCTGGCCGGGGTGACATCCCGGCTGTCAGGGCCATGCAAAAATCTCCCAAATTGGGTGATCGCCCTGGCCAGCAAGTGCTTCTCTCTCGCACCGAGAAGTTTAATTTTCTTTCTCTTCGGTGCCATCTCACAACACAGCACTCAGCAACAGACACAAAATTCAAACAGAACAAACAAATACAGAAACACTGAACAAACAGCCAAAAAGACACTGAACAGACAGCCAAAAAGACACTGAACAGACAGCCAAAAAGACACAGAACAGACACACAAAAAAAATCAGACAGCAAAAAACAAAAACACAAGCAGACAGCTAATACAATTCAACCAAAAAAACACAGAAGAAACTGACACAAAAAACACTCCGAAAATACACACACCTACTACAACCTCCTACTACAATAAATCTTTAATATAACACTACACTCACCAACAAACAGCCCCCAAACAACAGAGCAAAAAGACACTTGCTTTAGGAAGGGAAACACAGGGATGTACTTTTGCAAGGGAAGTGTGTTTGTCTGGGGCTATTTAAGGCACAGGGCGATTCTCAAAACTAAGTATGCTTGGTCTTTTTTCCTATGTCACTGATTGCGCCGAGCCGAGTTCTGCACATGCCCAGGTGAGGTGCAGATTAGTGCGCGCATGCGCAGTACGGCCGGCCCTTCATTTGCATGGGGTCACGGCTCATTTCAATGGAGCACACGCCCACTTACTTCCACTTGCAATAACCCCGCCTTACGCCTCGGTATTTACGTCGTGCTGGTGCAAATTTGGGCTCAAAAGCGCTGTGGATACGGCACTTACGTCACAAAATTAAGGCGCCCTAACTTAAATGATATACGTTTGGAGTAACTTAATTTGCGCCGCTCCTACGTGAATCTGGGCCATAGCTTGTAGGCAGGTGGATTTGGTGGGTCCCCTTTTAGAGTTGGTCCTCCTAACTCGAGAAGAATTGTGGGAGCCTCTATATACACTATATACAGTGAGTGAAGGGAATGCTCAGTGGTTGGGAAGCCTGAGAGGAAAGAAATAATTATTAGAGGGTTTTGCCCCCCCTCCATGGAAAGGGTCTGTGCGGGGCCTCTCTCCCACACTGAACAGTTCTGCAGGTATGGGGGTATCTCAGTGGACAGGAGGAGCATATAGCATACCCGTGTTGGTCAGAGAGCCTTGGCAGGGCCAATATGCTGGATCTTTATGCATGTCCAAATGCCTCCCGCATGCAGGCTCCCTATTATTTGCCAAATTTACCAACTGGAGACTGTGATCAATACACTGCCTGTTGAACAGTGCCGATCCTGACCTCTCTGGGGCTCTAAGCACAATTCTGCTAAGGGGCCCTCTTCCTGACCCGTTATGCCGTGAGCTATGTAAACCATTTGCCATTGCCACACAGTCACACCTAACACTTCAGTGCTCCCAATACAATTCTCCCTCCTTTAAACAAATCAGTCAAAGAATAAGTACAACAATATAGAACAGAATGAGGTTCAAACAAATAATATTTATTGAATAGAGTATTTTCTATAATATTAAGATAACAAGTGAATATTATTAAATAAGTGAATATTAATGTAAACATAAATAAGAAACAAATAATAAATTATAACCCTGAACTTTGGCTTTGGCTTTGCACAGTGGCTCCATTTGATGGCATGGCACAGTGGCGACAATTGATGGGCACAGTGGCATGGCACAGTGGCGACAATTGATGGGCACAGTGGCGACAATTGATGGCATGGCACAGTGGCGACAATTGATTGGGCACAGTGGTGACAATTGATGGGCACAGTGGCTGCGTTTGATGGCATGGCACAGTGGCGACAATTAATGGGCACAGTGGCATGGCACAGTGGCTGCATTTGGCATGGCACAGTGGCGACAATTGATGGGCACAGTGGTGACAATGGCATGGCACAATGGCGACAATTGAGGCATGGCACAGTGGCGACAATTGACGGGCACAGTGGCGACAATTGATGGCACAGTGGCTGCGTTTGATAGCATGGCACAGTGGCGACAATTGATGGGCACAGTGGCATGGCACAGTGGCTGTGTTTGCATGGCACAGTGGTGACAATTGATGGCACAGTGATGACAATGGCATGGCACAGAGGCGACAATTGATGGCATAGTGGCGACAATTGATGGGCACAGTGGCAAAAATTGATGGCACAGTGGCTGCGTTTGATGGCATGGCACAGTGACGACAATTGATGGGCACAGTGGCTGCGTTTGGCATGGCACAGTGCTGCATTTTGGCATGGCACAGTGGTGACAATTGATGGGCACAGTGGCGACAATTTGTTGTACACACTTCCAGACCACAGACAAATACAAGATTTTAATGGGACTAGATCCTGCCAGCCTCCTGTTTAGGAGGCGTTTTCACCCTTCTTCCCTGCCCACTCCTCTTAATCTTTCCCTCCCTGCCTCCCTTCTCCTGTACCTTTCCAAGTTGTAGTTCTAGTATTCAGACGTCAGTGGAGTCAGGTGACGTCGCGTGAGACGGCCGCCGCTATTACTTATGGAGTTGTAGTCTACAACTCCCATAAGTAATAGCGGCGGCTGTCTCACGTGACGTCGACTGACTGACGTCAGAATACTAGTAGTGAGTGACAAATGCGGCGCCGGCCATAGTTCTAGTAGTTCTAGTATTCTTCAGACGTCAGCGAGTCAGGTGACGTCGCGTGAGACGGCCACCGCTATTACTTATGGGAGTTGTAGACTACAACTCCCATAAGTAATAGCGGCGGCCGTCTCACACGACGACACCTGATGTAACAATATGCCAAATTAGTTTCAGGTTTATGGATCGCAACTGCGGAGACTTCTCAGGTTCAAACCCAGGTTTCACTCTTAACTCAGTTAAGAGTTTGGGTTCTATCATCACAGCCTCAGTAAAGTAAATAGTGCTTATTCCAGCATAAGCAACATAAAAGTAAATCTTGGTATTAATGGTATAGAACAGGTATAAGGATAGGTGTAGCCGCAGTACTGGGACTGCACACTAGAGGTCAGTAATGAACACAGGCATAGAAGCAAAGCAGGTAACTGGTATCTATAGCAGTGAGCATAGCATGTGAGCTGCAGTTCAAACTTGAGTGAAAGTACTTTAGCATAGCAGTGAACATAACTTGGAAGCAAGCGGCAAGTATGGAGATCAGCGTTTAGTAATTGGTTTCTATAGCAGAGTACTTGCGATTGCAGATAGCTGGGCATGGATGTGCGTCCTGGAAGCCTGGACCTGGTTGATGAGAGCAGTAGCTGCAAACAAGGAGTCCTGGTTATCCAGTTCAGGAAGCTGGAGATTCAGTTCAGGTGAGTCTGGAAGCCCAGCTGACAGTGGCGTTCTGTCAGCAATAGAGGAACACCTTCCTGTCAGTGCTGGGAGTTTAAATAGGCCACACAGGAGCGAACCAGGAAGTACCACTAGGTGGCGCACCTCCGCAACCACCGTGGGGAGCAAGGCTGCAGGAAGTGAGAGGCTATTCAGAAAGAAGGAAGAGAGTTGACTGGGAAAGAAGAAACTATAGTTGTACTTAGTGCAAAGTTATTGGTGTGACGTTACACCTGACTCACTGATGTCTGAATACTAGTAGTAAGTGACAAATGTGGTGCCGGCCAGGGGGCGGCCATTGTTTTGGTTATCAAACAGACACACACTCCATGCTTCCCAGTGGCCGCCCCTGCTGTTGAATAATGTTTGTGAACTGACTGTAATGCTGCAAGCAACCTTTTTGAGTAAAGAGTCCAGGCCTCTGTTTGCATCTGTACTATAAAGTCATCCACAACCAATACATGGGAAGTGTGACCAGAAGAATGTGATTTGTGCAGACCTGGTGACTGAGTCCTGGAGCAAGTGTGGGACTCTGCGTGCAATTATCCCTGGGAGTAGGGGGTATATGAGCTCAGCCAGGCAGATGGGAGGGTTTGGTTCCCAGTCACTATCCCCGCACAGCAAGGAATTGGTGGGGTGGAGTGGGAGAGAGGGCATTGTGTGGGATTTTGGCGGTGCCAAAAGTCATAGAAAATAACTTTGCATATAAAACAAATACATTTTATTCACATAAAGTAAAAAAATGGGTTTTTATAAAAATACATTTATATGGATACATATCATGTCATTGATCATTGGAAGCACAGCGCTTCCCACTTATTAGTTGTGGACATATTCTGTGTGACTGTGTAGAAACTGCTATATAGTTTACTAATGAATATTCTTTGATTATATATATGGTTTGTTTCTACCATAGTCTTGTGAACAGTGGTGATCTGTAAATCCCCTGAAGAAACCAATCCTGGTGAAACATGTTGGGATCCAGGCATGTACTGGCCATCAGGACTACCGGGAGTTTCCCAGTGAGCCAAAGAGTCAGTGGGCCGCTTCAGTGACAGACAGCCTGTCACATCCGCTGACACTCCATTATGTTGCATTATATGTATGTTTAATATTTATATGATATCTTGATTCACTTTAGATGTAATACCTGCACATGCCTTGATGAAGAATGCCTAGCATTCGAAGCGCGTCGGCTATCTGCTACAACTTACCTCCCAAATCTTGGTGATGGTACCGTATGCTGGACAGTATTTACATCATATATGATTTGTATATTGTGTATACATATGACAATTTTGTATATTTTGGATATTTTGTATTGTGTAATATTTCTATATTTTTTGTAATAAATCAATATATTTTTTATATATTTGAAGTTTTTTGTGTGTTGCCTACATAATCCCATTCCTTGAGGTTTTTTCGAATATTTTCGATGCTTCACTTTATTCTGCTGTAGCCTTGTGCTTTGGATCATTGTCATGTTGGAATGTCCAAATACGTCTCATGCGCAGCTTCCTGGCTGATGAATGCAAATTTTCCTTCAGTATTTTTGGATAATGTACTGCATTCATCTTGCCAACAATTTTGACCAAATTTCCTGTGCGTTTGTAGCTCACACATCCCCAAAACATCAGCGATCCACCTCCGTGTTTCACAGTAGAATGGTGTACCTTTCATCATAGGCCTTGTTGACTCCAAATGTCTCCAAATGTAGCGTTTATGGTTGTGGCCAAAAAGCTAAATTTTGGCCTTATCACTCCAAATGTGCCAGAAGGTTGAGGCTAGTCTCTGTGCTGCTTGCGTATTGTAAGCGGCATACTTTGTGGCATTTGCGTAATAATGGCTTTCTTCTGGTGACTAGACCACATAGCCAATGTTTCTTCAAGTGCCTCCTTATTGTGCATCTTGAAACAGGCCACACAACAGGCTAGATTCAGATAGGGGCGCGCAATCTAACGGCGGCGCAGCGTATCGTATTTACGCTACGCCGCCGCAACTTACAGGAGCAAGTGCAGTATTTACAAAGCACTTGCTCCGTAAGTTGCGGCGGCGTAGCGTAAATGGGGACCGGCGTAAGCGCGCGTAATTCAAATGTGTAAGGGGGGGCGTGTTTTATGTTAATGTGTGTTGACCTGACGTGATTGACGTTTTGTAACGAACGGCGCATGCGCCGTCCGTGTACATATCCCAGTGTGCATTGCTCCAAATGACGTCGCAAGGACGTCATTGGTTACGACTTCAACGTAAATTACGTCCAGCTCTATTCGCGAACGACTGACGCAAACGACGTAAAAAATGCAAAAATCGAAGCGGGAATGACGTCCATACTTAACATTGAGTGCGCCTCATAGAAGCAGGCACAACGTTACGCCGAAAAAGCCTTACGCAAACGACGTAAAAAACGAACGCCGGGCGCACGTACGTTTGTGAATCGGCGTATCTAGGTAATTTGCATACTCTCTGCCAAAAAAGATGGGAGCGCCACCTAGCGGCCAGCGTGAGAATGCACCCTAAGATACGACGGCGTAAGAGACTTATGCCAGTCGTATCTTAGGCTAATGTTGGCGTATCTAGCTTTCTGAATACAGAAAGTAGATACGCCGGCGCAGCTTTGAATTGACGCGGCGTATCTATGGATACGCCGGCGTATTCTTTGCTGAATCTAGCCCAACATGTTTTCAGAGAGTCCTGTATTTCATCTGAAGTTACATTTGCCATAAAAAGTATGTGAACCCTTTTGGAATGATATGGATTTCTGCACAAATTGGTCATAAATGTGATCAACATATAGACAATCACAGTCTGCTTAAACTAATAACACACAAATAATTAAATGTTACCAAGTTTTTATTGAACACACCATGTAAACATTCACAGTGCAGGTGGAAAAAGTATGTGAACCCTTGGATTTAATAACTGGTTGAACCTCCTTTGGCAGCAATAACTTCAACCAAACATTTCCTGTAGTTGCAGATCTAGGGGCAGATCCACAAAAGGATTACAACCGGCGTATTTACTGATACGCCGGCGTAATTTTAAATTTCCTGCGTCGTATCTTTGTATCCACAAAACAAGATACGACGGCATCTGGGCTCGATCCGACAGGCATACGTCTTAGTACGCCGTCGGATCTAAGCTGCAATTTTTCGGCGGCCGCTAGGTGGCGTTCCCGTCGAAATCTGCGCCGAATATGCAAATTAGCTAGTTACGGCGATCCACGAACGTACGCCGGCGTATTTTTTTACGTCGTTTCGTTCGGCTTTTTTTCCGCCGTATAGTTAAGGCTGCTATATGGTGGCGTACTCAATGTTAAGTATGGCCGTCGTTCCCCCGCGTACAATTTTGAATTTTTTACGCCGTTTGCGTAAGTCGTTCGCGAATAGGAATTTGCGTAGAATGACGTCACCGTCGTAAGCACTAGCTTGTTCGGTTAAATTTTGAGCATGCGCACTGGGATAACCCCCAGGGACGGCGCATGCGCAGTTTAAAAAAAAAAACGTCGTTTACGTCGGGTCACGACGTATTTATATAAAACACGCCCCCATTACATCCATTTAAATTCCGCGCCCTTACACCGCAAGAGATACACTACGCCGCCGTAACTTACGGCGCAAATTTGTTGAGGATTCAAAACAAAAAAAGTAGGTTACAGCGGCGTAGTGTTTCTTAGATACGATTACGCCCGGCGCACTAATGCGCCGTTGTACGAGGTTCTTCACCTTGATGTGCACAACGGTCAGGAGTAATTCTTGACCATTCATCTTTACAAAACTGTTTCAGTTCAGCAATATTCTTGGGATGTCTGGTGTGAATCGCTTTCTTGAGGTCATGCCACAGCATCTCAATCGGGTTGAGGTCAGGACTCTGACTGGGCCACTCCAGAAGGCGTTATTTTCTTCTGTTTAAGCCATTCTGTTGTTGATTTACTTCTATGCTTTTGGGTCGTTGTCCTATTGCAACACCCATCTTCTGCTGAGCTTCAGCTGGTGGACAGATGGCCAAGTTCTCCTGCAAAATGTCTTCATATACTTGGGAATTAATTTTTCCTTTGATGATAGCAATCTGTCCAGGCCCTGATGCAGCAAAAGCAGCCCCAAACCATGATGCACCCACCACCATACTTCACAGTTGGATGAGTTTTGATGTTGGTGTGCTGTGCCTCTTTTTTCTCCACACATAGGGCCAGATTCACATAGAATTGCGGTGGCATAATGTATCGCATTTGCGTTACACACCGCCGCAAGTTTTTACGGGCAAGTGCTTGATTCACAAAGCACTTGCCTGTAAACTTGCGGTGGCGTAGCGTAAATCCGTCTGGCGCAAGCCCGCCTAATTCAAATTGGGCGTGTATCATTTAAATTAGGCGCGTTCCCGCACCGAACGTACTGCGCATGCTCCGTTTTGAAATTTACCGCCGTGCTTTGCGACAAATGACGTCGCACCGACTTCATCTTTTGAACGGCTACGTGCGTTACGTCCTTTCCTATTCACGGACGACTTACACAAAAAAAAAAAAATTAAAATTCGACACGGGAACGACGGCCATACTTTAACATGGCTAGTCTAAATATAAGCACGAAATAGCAGCCGTAACTTTACGCCGGGAAAAGCCAACTAGCGACGACGTAAGAGAATGCGATGACCGCGCGTACCTTCGTGGATCGCCGTAAACAGCTAATTAGCATACCCGACGCGGAAAACGACGCGAACTCCACCCAGCGGGCGCCAAAGTATTACACCTACGATCCGAAGGCGTACATAGCCGTACGCCTTGGTTTGAGAATTCAAACTAAAGATACGACGCGGCAAATTTGAAAGTACGCCGGAGTATCTGCTGATACTCCGGCGTACTTTTTCTGTGAATCTGGCCCTGTGTGTTGTGTGTTTCTTCCAAACAACTCAACTTTGGTTTCATCTGTCCACAGAATATTTTGCCAGTACTGCTGTGGAACATCCAGGTGCTCTTGTGCAAACTGTAAACGTGCAGCAATGTTTTTTTTGGACAGCAGTGGCTTCCTCTGTGGTATCCTCCCATGAAATCCATTCTTGTTTAGTGTTTTAGGTATCGTAGATTCGCTAACAGGGATGTTAGCATATGCCAGAGACTTTTGTAAGTTTTTAGCTGACACTCTAGGATTCTTCTTCACCTCATTGAGTCTGTGTTGTGCTCTTGTAGTCATCTTTACAGGATGGACACTCCTAGGAAGAGTAGCAGCAGTGCTGAAGTTTCTCCATTTATAGACAATTTGTCTTATCGTGGACTGATGAACAGCAAGGCTTTTGGAGATACTTTTATAACCCTTTCCAGCTTTACTCCAATTAGCTCTTGGAGATGTCATTAGTCTAGGGGTTTACATACTTTTTCCACCTGCACTGTGAATGTTTACATGGTGTGTTCAATAAAAACATGGTAACACTTAATTCTTTGTGTGTTATTAGTTAAGCAGACTGTGATTGTCTATTGTTTGTGACTTAGATGAAGATGAGATCATATTTTATGACCAATTTGTGCAGAAATCCATATCATTCCAAAAGGGTTCACATACTTTTTATGGCAACTGTATTTGTGTGTTTTTCTTTGCATCTGGAACAATTTCCTGGCAGTTGTGGCTGAAATTTTAGTTGGTCTACCCGACTGTGGTTTGGTTTCAACAGAACCCCTCATTTTCTACTTCTTGATTAGAGTTTGAACACTACTGATTGGCATTATCAATTCCTTGGATATCTTTGTATTACCCTTTCCAGTTTTATACAGTTCAACTACCTTTTCCCGCAGATCCTTTGACAATTCTTTGGCTTTCCCCATGACTCAGAATCCAGAAATATCAGTGCAGCACTGGATGAAAGATGCAAGGGACTGTCAGGAGTCCAGAAACTCATTGACCTTTTATACACACACACACTAATTACAAGCAAACAGACCACAGGTGAGGGTGGTTACCTTTAATGGCCATTCAAACCCCTTTGTGTCAACTTGTGTGCATGTTATCAGGTCAAAATCACCAGGGTATGTAAACTTTTTGATCAGGGTCATTTGATTAGTTTCTGTCGTCATTATCATTTAAAAAGATTAAATACAGTTGATTGATAATAAATGGCTTTAGCCAAACACTAACCATGAGTGAAAGAAAGGTTTTTGTGTTATCATTCATATTCTCTGAAAAATGGCCAAGAAATCATAAATTCTGCCAGGGTTTGTAAACTAATGAGCACAACTGTAAATGTATTTTTATTGAACCCATTTTTTAACTTCATGTGAATAAACTTTATTTGTTTTATATGTAAAGTGGTTTTCTATAACCTTTGGCACCACCATAATCCCACACAATACCCTGTTGCTCGGTATATAAATTAGAAGGCCAATATGGTGGCCTGAGTTTATGGGAGAAGCCCGGAGGGTATTTAAGCAGCCCACTCACACATGCTCTTTGTTGGTTCAGAGTGCAGTACTACAAGTCACTGGGCCGACTCTTCACAGCTCACCTCATGTCCGTGAGTCTGCGCATTCAATCGCAAGTGCATTGCAGCTTCTCAGTTCATGGTCTTCGTCTGCGATTCCCGCTTACTGTCGCAGGTAGTATTCAAACCTTTTCGTATCATGTACAATCTTGCAATTCGTTATGCTTCCTATCCTGCATCCCTTTTGTAAAAAACCTGCCTCTGAGTTATTGCTCATGTTCCAACATTATTCGGCACAGGCGTAGTACATTTGTAACTTCCTCCTGCCAAACATACGATTCATTTGTACATCCAAGCCTCCAAACCACTGTTGATCGTTGTCTGATATCACTCGCCTCAGGCTTCACTGGTTATAAAATTCACTGTCCATGGGGTTGCCGTCTCATCCATTTGGAGATTGGAGATGTATTGTTTGTATGGGTTCTTTGGCAGATTGGGTTGCCTTGTCTGCACTTGATTAGCCTGGGGGGATGGGTGGTTGGTAGGTGTTCGGTTTCAAAGCAAGGGGTAGCATACACTCTACAACCAATTCGTATCAGATTCGTTCAGCAGCCTGACACTCATTTGAGACCATTGCAAAACGCAATATCGTCTCAGCAACCCCTTACTTGTTGAGACCCTTGCAACCACACAATGCCATCTTAAAACAAACCTCATAATCATCGAGACCTTTGCACCCACGCAATATCGTCTCAGCAAACCAGACTGAGACCCTTGCAACCACGCAATACCGTCTCAGCAAACCAGACTGAGACCCTTGCAACCACGCAATGCCATCTCAAAACAAACCTTCATACTCATCGAGGCCCCTGCAACCACACAATATCATTCCAGCAACATGACACTCACTGACACCCTTGCAACCACACAATATTGTCTGCAGTAGTATAAAACACTTTGCAGCATGCACCTATGTGCAAACCTGAATACAAACCAAACTTGCAAACATACCTCAGTGACAATCAGCCACACAAACACGCAGTGGCACCCAGTTGGCCATTTATCTTCAGTGGCACGCAGGCCACTCATCTTTTCTCTGTCTTTTTCCCTGAGGTTAGTTCAGGTTTCCACCCAGCACCAGCGAGTGCACGTTGGTCTGCGAGTGCACGTTGGTCTGTGAGTGCACATTGGTCTGCGAGTGCACGTTGGTCAGCGAGCGCACGTTGGTCTGCGAGCGCACGTTGGTCAGCGAGCGCACGTTGGTCAGCGAGCGCACGTTGGTCAGCGAGTGCACATTGGTCTGCGAGTGCACGTTGGTCAGCGAGTGCATGTATATTGTCTTGTTGAGCACCTGTGATTTGGGAGGAAGTTTCCATCTCTGCCTGCTTGCCACTGCTACTCAGACTTTGTAGCACGGAGCCGAGGAGCCCTGAAACACCTCCTCAGCTATGTGCTACAGTAGGGGGAACTCTCTGGACACTGTAGTGTGCTGGGGGAAAAAAGCCTGCACATACAATGGAGAGTGTTGACGGCAGAAGAAGTGAGGGATCTGTCACCGAAAACGAGGGAGAACGTTTGCAGAGACTGAGTTTTTTTTCAGAGAGGAGTGCACTGTAAAGTGTGGGGAGGGGGGAATATGCGCAGAGAGGCAAAGTTTGTGTGTGTTTAGAAGAGGGGAGAGCATTGTACACAGAGGAGAGTTCAGGGGAATTTGTGCAGAGAGGAAACCTGGGAAAGTGTGTGTGTGTGTGTGTGGAAGGGGGGAGATTTGTGATGAGAGGGGAGCTGGGGGGATTTGTGATGAGAGGAAAGCTGGGGGAGATTTGTACATAAAAGGGATCTGGGGATTTGTGATGAGAAGGGAGCTGGGGGGATTTGTGATGAGAAGGGAGCTGGGTGGATTTGTGATGAGAGGTGAGCTAAAGGGGATTTGTGATGAGAGGGGAGCTGGGGGGATTTGTACACAGAGGGGAGCTGGGGGGATTTGTACAGAGAGGGGAGCTGGGGGGATTTGTACAGAGAGGGGAGCTGGGGGGATTTGTACAGAGAGGGGAGCTGGGGGGGGGATTTGTACAGAGAGGGGAGCTGGGAGGATTTGTACAGAGAGGGGAGCTGGGGGGATTTGTGATGAGAGGGGAGCTAGAAAGAATCTTCTTGCTGGGCACAGCTGAGAAGTGGTATTGTTTACTTAAGTGACAGTGTGGTGTGAGATTGACTGGTCCTCCTTTATGAGTAAGTGCGAAGGGCAGGGGTCTGATACCCACGTTCGTCACACCTACTCTAACACAAAAACCCAACTCTAGCACTGTAGCAACGCTAGGGGGCACTACACTAGCTAATTGTCTGCTTTGTAATATTCCTTTTCTGTAAACATTTTCTTGCACATTTTCTTTTTCATTAAGGCCCCTTTCACGCGGGCGGACCGTTCAGGGCGCTCCATACAGGTCTATGGTGACATGTCCGCTGACATCCGACCCACCACGATCCGCTAAAGTCTGGTGGATGGAAACCCTATTTTCCATCCGTCTGACAGAGCAGATCGGATGACAATGGACTCTACGGTCCGTCTTTATCCGATCCCCATAGAAGAGAACGGCGCTCTGACAGGTTGTCCCTGCATAGTGTGCTGAGACCGATCTGTCACCTGTCGATGGAGCAATCCCTGCTGAGCAAAGCGGAGCCCGTACACGGACATGTCCGTGTGAAAGGGCCCTTAAACAAAATTATTACGCTCAGTCTCTGAATGCTCTAATCAAAAATGTAACAGCTTGCTTATCAGGGCATTTTTTTTTACTTTTCACAAACTGTACATGTTAAAATCAGCATTTTCTGCTAGAAAATTACTTAATATATATTTTCGGAAATCGGAGGCCTCCAGAGAATAAAATGGTAGCTGTTGCCATTTTTTATGTCACAAAATATTTGCGCATCTGTTTATCAAACAAAAATTTTCAGGCAAGAATACACTTAAATGCATTTTAGTGCACATAGACACAATGGGGCTGATTTACTAAAAGCAATGCGCTGCACCGGTTCATGGCTTAATTGGCACGCCGGATGAATCCTTAATTAGGCGCATGAACCGGCGCAGGAGCCAGCGCAATGCAATTAATATTTAAAGCCGCTGAACTCCCTTTAGAAGTCTATGGGAGAAATCAAAAGTATTCATTTTTAAGGTTAATATGCAAGTTTTTGTCCTGAAAAGTGTCCTGCCCCAGGGGACATGTATCAATGCATATTTTTTTTTTAAAACTGCGTTTTTTTTCGGGAGCAGTGATTTTGATAGTGCTTAAAGTGCAACAGTAAAAGTGAAATATTCCTTTTAATTTCGTACCCAGGGGGGGGGGGGGGTGTATAATAGGCATGTAAATGAGCGTGTGTTTCCCGTGGTTAGAACTGTCTCTGCACAAAATTACATTCTGACGGAAAAAAAGTAATTTAAAATCACTTGCGGCTATAATGAATTGTCGGCTCCCGGCAATTCAGAGCAAATTCATTCATAAAAAAAAAGCATGGGGTCCCCCCAAATTCCATTACCAGGCCCTTCAGGTCTGGCATGGATATTAAGGGGAACCCCGCCGTCAAATAAAAAAAATGACGTGGGGTTCCCCCCAAATATCCATACCAGGCCCTTCAACCCTGGACGGTGGTTGTGGGGGTCTGCGGGTGGGGGGCTTATCGGAATCTGGAAGACCCCTTTTAACAAGGGGGACCCCCATATCCCGGCCCTCCCCCTGTGTGAAATGGTAATGGGGTACATTGTACCTCTACCATTTCACCAAAAAAAAGTGTCAAAAATAAAAAAAAAGACAATAGCCGGTTTTTGACAATTCCTTTATTAATGTCTTCTTTCCGCGCTTCTTCTTCCATCTTCTTATTTTCTGCTTTCATTCGGGTTTCTTCCTCCATCTTCTTCTTCCTCTGCTTCTTTCTTGGGTCTTCTCGTCCGCATCTTGCACCGGCTTCTTCCTCCATCTTCTTCTCCTTCCTTCGGTCTTCTCGTCCGCATCTTGCACCGGCTTCTTCCTCCATCTTCTTCTCCTTCCTTCGGTCTTCTCGTCCGCATCTTGCACGGCTTCTTCTTCCCCGGACGATCCACTTCCAATTGAAGTTCCCGCTGTGTGACGCTCCTGTGACCCCGCCCCCCTCTGACGCACGTGTACCACACAGGACTTTTTTATGGCTTTCCCCGTGGTGTCAGAGGGGGGAGGGGTCACCGGATGACGCCGCATCCTCAGTGATAAAAGTACTGTCTGAAGAACGGGAGCGTCACACGGCGGGAACTTTAATTGGAAGGTGATCGTCCGGGGAAGAAGAAGCCGTGCAAGATGCGGACAAGAAGACCAAAGGAAGGAGAAGAAGATGGAGGAAGAAGCCGGTGCAAGATGTGGACGAGAAGACCGAAGGAAGAAGAAGATGGAGGAAGAAGCCGGTGCAAGATGCGGACAAGAAGACCCAAGAAAGAAGCAGAGGAAGAAGAAGATGGAGGAAGAAACCCCAATGAATGCAGAAAAGAAGAAGATGGAAGAAGAAGCGCTGAAAGAAGACATTAATAAAGAAATTGTCAAAAAACGGCTTTTGTCTTTCTTTACATTTTTGACACTTTTTTTGGTGAAATGGTAGAGGTACAATGTACCCCATTACCATTTCACACAGGGGGGGCCGGGATCTGGGGGTCCCCTTTGTTAAAGGGGTCTTCCAGATTCCGATAAGCCCCCTGCCCGTAGACCCCCACAACCACCGGCCAGGGTTGTGGGGATGAGGCCCTTGTCCCCATCAACATAGGGACAAGGTGCTTTGGGGGGGGGACCCAAAAGCACCCCCCTCCTCATGTTCAGGGCATGTGGCCTGGTACAGTTCAGGAGAGGCGCTCTCTCCCCTCCTCTTTTCTGCGGCCGGCCAGGTTGCGTGCTCAGATAAGGGGTCTGGTGTGGATTTTTGGGGGAACTCCACGCCATTTTTTTTTAAATTGGGGTGGAGTTCCCCTTAAAATCCATACCAGACCTGAAGGGCCTGGTATGGATATTTGGGGGGAACCCCACATCATTTTTTTTTATTTGACGGCGAGGTTCCCCTTAAAGGGTCACTAAAGGAATTTTTTTTTTTAGCTAAATAGCTTCCTTTACCTCACTGCAGTCCTGGTTTCATGTCCTCATTGTTCGTTTTTGCTTTGATGTTGCTGTAAATCCTCTCTGTTCTGGACACTTCCTGGTTGCCTGTTTCCTGATAACCACAGTACTGGGAGATTTCTCACGGTGGTCACTAATCAAGGAGGTGTGATTATTGTGTGTAAAACGAAACTGGATTGGTGCTGAGGAGTTTTAGACAAAGTATCACTGCTCTCTATTGGCTGACTGCCCTCTAGTGGCTCTCTGTACATCAGAGAACCAGCAAACAACAGCAAAAACAAAACTACACTGCAGGCACATTATATGATTGTTTTTTTATCTATTTTTAATCATTTTTAAAAGGAATCAGTTAACTATTATGTCTCTATACCCTGTAAACAGTCATTTCAGCTAAAAAAAAAAATTCCTTTAGTGACCCTTTAATATCCATACCAGACCTGAAGGGCCTGGTCATTGGATTTGGGGGGACCCCCACGTTTATTTTATTTTTTTATGAGCAATGACTGTATTCTTTATAGCCATGAGTACGTTTAGATTACTTTTTTCCCTTCAGAAAGGACATCTTGTACAGGGACAGTTCTAAGCACGGGAAACATGCACTACTTCACAGGCATACTTTACCCCCCCCCCTATGAAATTTAAAGGAATATTTCACTTTTATTGTTTCACTTTAACCACTTCCATACCGCGCCTGTTCTGGCACTTCTCTCCTTCATGTAAAAATTATATTTTGTTCCTGGAAAATTACTCAGGACGCCTAAACATTATATATATTTTTTTAGCAGACACCCTAGGGAATAAAGTGGCTGTCATAAAAAAAAATTATTTCCAACAGTATTTGCGCAATAATTTTTCAAACGCCTTTTTTTTGCCCAAAAAAAACGGTTTCAGGAATTAAAAAATAACAAAACAGTAAAGTTAGCCCAATTTTTGGGGATAATGTGAAAGATGAGTAAATAGATACCTAACATGTCACGCTTTAATATTGCACACACTCATGGAATGGCGCCAAACTTCGGGACTTAAAAATCTCCATAGGCGACGCTTGAATTTTTTTTACAGGTTACCAGTTTAGAGTTACAGAGAAGGTCTAGTGCTGAAATGATTGCTCTTGCTCTAATGCACGCGTCAATAACTGTGCGGTTTGAATGGCGTTTACATATGTGGGTGGGACTTACATGCGCATTCGCTTCTGAGTGCGAGCTACTAGGAACAGGGGCGTTTTATTTATTTATTTTTATTTATTTTTTTCAGAATTATTTTTTGTTTGTTTTGTTTTTTGTTTTGCACTTTTTTTTATCACTTTTATTCCTATTACAAGGAACGTAAACATACCTTGTAATAGGAATAGTGTGTGACAGGTCCTCTTTATGGAGAGAGATGGGGTCAATAATCCCACATCTGTCCTCCAGGCTCGAAAGCATGAGATCGGAAAAAAACACTGATCTCATGCTTTCAGCCGCAATCATGTTCATTCAGCACAGTGGTGTAGTGGATAGCACTTTCACCTAGCAGAAAAAAGGGTCGCTGGTTCGAATCCCACCCATGACACCATCTGCCTGGAGTTTTCATGTTCTCCCTGTGCCTGCGTTGGTTTCTTCCCACAATCTAAAAACATGCTGTAAATTGGATCCTGTCTAAATAAGCCCTAATGTGCAGTAGTATATTTAGGTTTTGTGCTGCCCTAGGCCTGACTAAACTTCTGCACCTCCTAATAGAAAAATTACACACCCCTTGCTGTCAAGGCCACACCCTGTTTTTATATGACACGCCCAGAAATTTTCAGGGGGGGGGGGACACACACTAGTTGTGGGGGGGGCATTGGATTCCCTTAATTTGCATAGCTTTTCTCTCACTTCCTGTTTGGCTATGGGGCAGAAAGTGAAGGGAAATCTCTGCAATTTGACAGGGATGATAGTACAAAATAAACTGACAGGGGCTTTAACCCTCCCTTACTCTATCCAAAATGAAAAAAAAAAGTGTTGATTATACTTTAAGCACAAATACTTTAAGCACAAATTTCTGATAATTTTATTGAGAGGACTAAGAAAATATAACCATGCCAATAGGCCAGGATACAGCGTTGCTAATATGTATGAATGTGTGTTAGGGACCCCCCACAAACACCACCCAATGTTAAATAAACAATTTTCTTAATTTGCAGATAAGTATCATTTCTTCCTCAGAGACCTTAGCAGCAGTACAAGAAACTTCCTGTAGGGGCGTGATGTCCTGTGTGCTGGCCCCCCCTTTCCGAGAACCACATATGCGCATATCCAATACACGGTGGTCACGCATTTACGTGCAGGAACCCAATTTTTAGGGAAAGTGATAGTAAAGCAGATGCAGATTTCCAGGATCGGAATAACAAATGTTTCTAGTGAAAGGCAACTGGTGTTTTCTTTTAAACAAGGGCTAAATGGGTCATTGACATGCATCACAGTTGATCTGAGGAATGTGTCTTTGCAAATTTAAAATAAATGAAATCCTTTCTTTTTACTTGGGGCTAGAGTGCAGAGGGATTAAAAGTCTGCTAATTTTTTGGGGATGTCTGCACCCCTAATAGGGTGAAGACACCTCCCAAATTTTGTCACTTTCTACTTCAAATTCTTTACTTCCTGTCACATAGCCAAACAGGAAGTGAGGGTAAAACCTTACTAATGTATTTTCTTGGGGACACACAGATCAATCTAAATAGTTTCCCCATTATGTAAAGTGCACTCTAGCATTTTACTGTGTACACCCCAAATTATTAGGGATCTTGGACTTTGGGGTCCATTCACTAAAGGCAAATCCACTTGCACTACAAGTGGACAAGCAAGGAAGAAAAGAACAAAAAACAAAACTAAAAAACAACAACTTTCCTTTTACATGATTGGATGTTAAAATCATCAGTGCTTCCCCTCTGATTTACAGCGACTATGCTTGTACTGCAGAGTGGCTTTGCCTTTACTAAACCCAAAACGAACTAATCATTTGGGGTGTACACAACAAAGTGCTGGAGTGCAATTTGCTTAATGGGCACACTATTTAGATTGACGTGTGTCCCCAAGAAAAGACATTAGTAGGGTTTGAACCTCACTTCTTGTTCAGCTGTGTGACAGGAAGTGAAGCCAATTTTAAGAAAAGGGACACAAAGCCCAACCCAAAAAACACAAGCAGGGGTTCTAACACTCACTTGGCTTCCCTCAAACACCCACAATTAGAATAGGATTGCCTTGCGGTAGATTTAAGCAAAGTGCTGTAAATCAGCACTTCAAGCCTGTCTGCCAATACACCCCCCCCCCCCAACAGGCCATGTTTGCAGGTTTTTCTTCATCTTGCACATGTGCTTTAAAAAGACAGTCTGGACAGCAATTCTTGATAAGAAAAATCCACAAAACATGTCCTGTCGGGGGTACTTGAGGACTGAGGCTGAGAACCACTGCACTGTTTTGTTTTGCCAATCAGCCTATTTCAGCTGTAGCTGTCAAAATCTGTAGCATGAAAAAGTAAAAAAAAAAAAAACTTCAAAATTTGAAAGTAATTTTATTGGTCAACAAAACAAGGAAAGCAAAAACAAACAAAAAAACATCAAACAAAAATAAATAAATATAAAAAATAAAAATAAACATAGGTTCATTTGTGACAGTAAACAGAATATGGTTTATGCTTTGGAATTTAACAGGATAAATAGACCCACAGACATCTATTAAGGATTGAAACATTAATTAGTCACAACATCTTGAGAAAGATTTAGCAAAATAATGCAGCACAGACAATTACATCAAAGTAAACACCCTAAAAACAACATACATTGACAACCTCACAAATATTTCAGGCGAAGATAGCCCCACCCAAAATAAATAAATAAACCAGTCAAAAAACCCTTGATCAAAAACATATCTGTTTTGTAAAGATATAAATTCAATAAGGACACACAAATATGATCTTGCCAGCAGGCCCCACACACAATCTGGCCTCTTTTTAGGGCAGGTAACAACTGCTCTATGCAAGCTTTATATAACATAGGCTTGTATGCTAATGAGGCAATTTAAAACACATGCACAGCCCATGAAACACACAAAACGCAAGTTCACTCAATGTAGAGACTGAACTTTAAAGTGGGTACACCTGTTAAGGATGTCCTTAAATTACTAACCCAAAAAACACGCTCTATGAGCATGCCCAGAAACATCCAAATGCTGTTCACATACAAAAATCAACATAAAAAAATCTAAGTCCCTGGGCATGCTCAGATCACCAGAAATGCAGCTAGCAGATAAGGCAAAGCCCTGTCCAAAATGAATCACATCATCCAGCATGCTACAAAATTAGAGATGGGACAAACACCCCCTGGTCCGGGTGGGCAAACGAAGAGCCTAACATGGGCAAAAGTTATACCATTGCAGTCTATGGGAAATGACTTCATTTTGCATTTTTCATTTTGCTAGACCCCACTTGGCTGGCTTATCTTCTAGTAATTGGCCTTAAAATGGGTATGGGGCCCAGGTCCCACCTAAGGGACATACAGTACCTGCTGCCGTTATTGTACTTTCAGCATGATCTCATCACTCTGGTTCTCGGCAACAGGGTACTGTAAATCTTGCGCTGGCTGCCGCAATAGGAAAAACACAGGAGAGAGAGGTAGCGGCCTCCATGATGGAGGGGGGGGACATGTGACGTATGGGCACAGGCAGCACTGGGCAGATAGACAGAGGCTCAGAGGCAGAGCTGGCTGGCTGTAGCGGAGGCGGAGCGGTACATCAGAGGCAGACTGGTGGTGGGTGGATGGTAACGATGTGACCACAGGTACACAGACAGGTCACACTCACTGCCAGTGGCACTGTGATGATCAGGGGTGCGCAGAGGATGTTTTCTTTCCTTCCTCCATTCCTCCACCGCTGCTGTGCCAGCGCCTCTAACACTGTACGGAGGGACTCTAGAGTGGAGCGGCTGCCTGTTGAGTTAGTTGTTGAGAGGGAGTAGGATCACCGGTGGCCGGGCACCCTGGGTAGTAGTGCCCCTGCCTCTCTCCAGTGTGCCCTAGGCGGCTGCCTAGTGGTAGCACCGGCCCTGACTCCAAGGCAAATTTTAACCACTTCCGTACCGTAGGATGTCATATGACGTCCTGGACTTCAGTGGGGGATATCTGAATGATGGGTGCAGCTACA
This sequence comes from Rana temporaria, assembly GCF_905171775.1. NCBI lineage: Eukaryota > Metazoa > Chordata > Amphibia > Anura > Ranidae > Rana > Rana temporaria. The sequence goes on along the minus strand of NC_053489.1, from coordinate 208,520,092 downwards.
GGCATCATTCAGATATCCTTTTTTACAGGCGGCGATTGTTCGCACCATAAGAACGATCATAGCGGCAGTTCCGCCACTTGATCGTTCTTACAGGCGGCGGGAGGGGACATCCCCCCTCCTACCGCCATCCGGTGCTTCTCCGGGCTCTCCCGTATCATCGGAGGCCCGGAGAACGAATCGTCTGCCGCTAAATGAGGAGCATAGAGATTTAAAAACATAAACATTAACAAAGCTGCAATCGCGGCTGAAATCATTAGATCATTTTTTTTTCCCGATCTCATGCTTTCCAGCCTAGAGGACAGATGTGGGGTCTTATTGACCCCACCTCTCTCCATAAAGAGTACCTGTCACACACTATTCCTATTACAAGGGATGTTTAGGTTCCTTGTAATAGGAATAAAAGTGATAAAAAAAAGGAAAAAAAAGTGCAAAAAGAAAAAATATTACGTAAAAAAAAAAATAGAAAAAAAAAATTAAAACGCCCCTGTCCCTAGTAGCTTGCACTCAGAAGCGAACACGAATGTAAGTCCCGCCCACATATGTAAATGCCGTTCAAACCACACATGTGAGGTATTGACGCGTGTGTTAGAGCGAGAGCAATAATTTTAGCACTAGACCTCCTCTGTAAATCTAAACTGGTAACCTGTAAAAAAACAAGTGTCACCTATGGAGATTTTTAAGTCCCGAAGTTTGGCGCCATTCCATGAGTGTGTGCAATATTAAAGCGTGACATGTTAGGTATCTACTCGATGTAACATCATCTTTCACATTATGCCAAAAAATTGGGCTAACTTTACTGTTTTGTTATTTTTTAGTTCATGAAACCGTTTTTTTGGGCAAAAAAAAAAAGGTGTTTTAAGAATTATTGCGCAAATACCATTGGAGTTAACTGTTGCAATGAGCGCCACTTTATTCCCTAGGGTGTCTTCTAAAAAAAAAAAATAATAATAATGTTTGGGGTTCTGAGTAATTTTCTAGTAAAAAAATATGATGATTTTTACGTGGAGAGAAGTTGCAGAATAGGCGTGGTATGGAAGTGGTTAAATAAAACACCGGCATGGGTTTTTGTTACGTTGATCACGGAGGGGAACTTTGCACCAAATAAAAAAAAAAAAAAACAGCGTGGGTTCCAGTGCAGGAGCATATCAGGCCCTTAGGTTTGGTATGGATTGTAAGGGGGAACACCTACGCTGAAAAAACGGCGTGGGGGTTCCCCCAAATCCATACCAAACCCTTATCCGAGCACACCGCCTGGCCGGACAGGAATGGGGGTGGGGACGAGTGAGGCCCCCCCTCCTGAGCCGTACCAGGCCGCATGCCCTCAACATGGGGGAGTGTGTGCTTTGGGGCAGGGGGGGGGGCACTGCGCCCCCACCCCAAAGCACTCTTGTCCCCATGTCGATGGGGACAAGGGCCTCTTCCCGACAACCCTGGCCGTTGGTTGTCGGGGCCTGCGGGTGGGGGGCTTATCAGAATCTGGGAGCCCCCTTTAATAGGGTGGCCCCCGAATACCGGCCCCCCACCCTATGTGAATGAGTATGGGGTACATCGTACCCCTACCCATTCACCTGGGGAAAAAATGTTAAGTTAAAAAAACACACTACACAGGTTTTGAAGTAATTTATTAGTCAGCTGGGGGGTCTTCTGCCGGGCCCCCTCCCCCTTTAAGCTGGAATTCCAGAGCAGACATAAGCCCTGGAGATAGCTTCTCTTATCCATCTGGAGACTGAGGCTTTTAGAGTCCCTTCCTGGGCCCAGCATACAGTATTAGTAGGTGATTGGACCTCCTAAAATTCTTTGTTCTTTCTAGATAGGTAAGAAGACACCTTCTTACATCCAGACAATGAAATTTATTTTCTTTTTCGTTTTTTGGTTCATCACAAAAGTACAGCAATATTATGTCTTGCGTCCTATGAAATAAGGATGCTACTTTTGGTAGGTACAAGGGATCTGCCCTGAGAGTGACTCTGTCTGGCTGTACCAGCAGGAAGGGTTCCTTCGTGGACAGCATCTCTCAGGTGTGCCGTCCTGGAAAGTGATAGGATAAAATAGGATTTTTGTACCTACAGCTAGTGTACTAGAGGTGTCTAGGTAAATTTAGTTATGCTGGGTAGTAATCTACCCAGGCTAATTTTTAGTATTTCACTTGGCAGGTAGAGAGAGAGTCAGGAGAATAATTCCTGCTGGAGGGGAAATGAGTCTGACACTTAGGAGATATTAATACTCCCTTAAAGGGGATGCAGGAAGATACTGCCTGGCTGTGGAGCTCTTAAAACCATACTGCCAGTGATTGCCTGATAGTCCTTATTTTTGTATTATACCATGGTCCATTTCTCTTTATGCACTGTGGCAGCAAGAGTGTGGTTGGAGTCTGGAAAACATGTTGCTAGAGGTATCTGAAGCCCTGACCCTCTGTCCCTGTGAGCTTGGAACAAATAAAACATCTGGAAAAGAAAAAAGTGACTGGCGCTCAACGTTATTTGAATCCTTCATTACCGCCATGGATCCACCATGTGGTAATATCAGTCCACCATATTGCTGGGGTTTTCTTCCCTGCTAGGGTGGGGATCACAACATCTGCAACATAAAAATCCCTTTCTGGGAGTTCATTGAAGGGCACAGGTCCCTTCATATCCCATGGGTCGTCTACGGCTACTGCTACAACTGGCAAGATTGAAAGGGGTTATAGTCTTAAAGGGGCAGGCCTTTAGTTTGTATGTGCCTAGTGTCTATTTCTCCTGTAGGTAGCAGTATAACCCTACATTGTTTAAATACCAAAAAGCTGCCTCTCTTAATGGACTCCAAATAAAAAAAAATACAAAAATCCTGTTTTTTTCTCAGTCCTGCAATACCTCAGAGAATGTGGTGCAGGCTTTTTTTTTTTAATACAATCCCCTGCATTTAATTACTCTTTCTCTCTGAAGTCGAGGTAATTTTTGAATTGTGTACTTACTTTTTATTTTTCTGTAAATGGATCATGGTCAAATTAGCTCACTCTGGAAAATGTAATCAAGCTGCCATATGGTCTGCCAGATCCATAGAAATAAAAATAGATTAAATTTGAATATATTATCAGATATGCAAGTTTACTGGAATAAAATCACAGCGAGCTTGGCTTTAAACTGTTTTCTGGATAATAATTTTAAGCGGTAAAAAAAATACTCTAAGGCCTCGTACAGACAAGAGGATTTCCGCTGGAAACGGTCCGCCGGACCGTTTCCAGCGGACATTCCTCCTCCGGATTTTGATCTGATGGCTTGTACACACCATCAGATCAAAATCCGTGCGGAAAACATCCGGGGTCACGTGTCGCGCCGTCGCCGTGACGATGACGCGGTGACGTGGGCGACGCTGGAAGGTAAATACTTCCACGCATGCGTTGAATCATTCCGATGCATGCGAGGGATGGGGAGCGGACGGACTTATCCGGTAAATCTGTACAGACGACCGGATAAGTCCAAAGGACAGGATTCCAGCGGATAGATTTTGTAGCATGCTACAAAATTTTTATCCGCTGGGAATCCGTCGGCTGGACAAATGTCCGCCGAAAATTGTCCGCTCGGGCCTACACACGACCGGATCTATCCGCTGGAACTGATCCGCGGATAAATCCCAGCGGATAGATCCGGTCGTGTGTACGGGGCCTAAGCCTGCATTCACACTTGTGCGATGCAATGCTTTTTTTGGCACGTTTGTGGTGTGACAGCAAAGGGCAGCTCATTCACTTAAATAGGTTGCCCTACACCCAACAAAAACACCAAAGTAGCTCTTGCTCTTTGCCAAACACTTTAGTGATGCATGATTTTGCCTGTTTTTTGCATGACAGCTTACCCTTAAGAATTAATGGCACTACAAGCACAATGATTGGGTTGACACATTTTTCACATATTTCTGTGAATGCGTAAAGAAATGCACAGAACGCCTAAGTATGAATGGGGCCTAAACTGTGGCTAAACTAAAAACATACATAGAGATGGTACAGAAAATGTGCTATCTCATCTGCTCAGCATCATTCATGAAACAAGAAATCTCAAACAACAAAGGTAATCCAATAATAGTGGTTCAGTTTGTTTGCTGAATGACCTTTCCCTTGAAGGTTTGGGCAGAAGAGAAAACCCTTTCACTAAAATGGGTTAACTGCTTATTTATTCCATGGGAATAAGAATAAGCAGTACAAAATATTCCTCACTCCTGCGGCTTCCTCTCAGCTACATCACTGGTTTCCCAAAGCCACTTCTTTTTGCTGCTTCCTCTGTTGAAGACTTTCTGACATTATTGTGTACATTGTATAACCAGCAGTCCAGGGGATCAAGAATATCACTGTTCAGTGTACATAAATTACAAAGCTCATCTGGAAAAGTTTTTGAAGTCTCTTGTGCCAATAAAATGTCTAGCTCCAGATATACTTGTAGCGCTACCCCCTCAGGAGCCGCTGATTGTTTTGGGATCGGCGTATTGAGTTACCTCTATGTGTTGTCTAGGGGTGAAGGTAGTGAGTAGAGCAATAAGGGAATGTCCAATTCGTAGATAAGGTTTTCTGAATGCTTTATTTCTTGGCCCAACACGACCAACATCAACTTGAGGTAGACAGGAAAGGTTGATGAAGTAAAGGAACTTTGCGGTATCAGGCTTTGGATAGAAGGAAAGCAATCCTGCTTTCTGTAGTAGTATAGTTCATCGCCACTCTAGCCAGAATGGGTGAAGTGCCCCCAGACAGACCTCTGCCACCGACTTGGCTCTGATTAGATTAGGATGCCAGATGAAACCTCTGCCACAGGCTCAATGCTGACAATGTGAACAGCAGAGCGAATCCTCCCAATAGATCACGTCAGGGTCACCGGTTGACAGTGCAAGTGTACCTGTCAATGTCCCGGTCACCAGATCCCCGATGGTTCGTTCAAGCCCTTTTGGATAACCTGCCACCGGGTTTTCCTCAAGCCGATCCCCCACCGAACGGCATACAGCCTGGGATCTCCTCAGTAGAATTTTGGGGACCCAGTAAGTCACTGGGGCCCCTTTGTGGCATCAGTTGCTCCAGGCCAGAAGGCCCAGAGTCTGGAACTCTGGGTTGCGCGCAACCCCAGGCCAGGTAGGCCATAGTGGTGGGGCCCGCGATGTGCGCACACCCTAAAGGTGGGTGCCACACCTGGAACCAGGAACCTGCGAAGAACTAAGGACAACGGCCTCCGCCACAGAAATACCCCCCCCCCCCCAGCATGCACAGCGAGGCTCAACTCCTCTCTTTGGCTGCTGGGAAGAAGTTGCCCCACCTGGATCCCTCTGGCTCCATCTGCCTTCCAGAGATGAGACCGTATCTCTGGACGCACAGACTGACCCACAGGACAATCCAGAATTTGGCGACAGCCAAATTTAACAACATTTAGAATGAGAGCAACTTACCTCTCTCATTCCCCCACTAACTTTAGCTTAGTGCCCTTACTGAAAGTAAAGGGGGCGCTATATACTTTATTCTGATTTAATGTGTAGCTATGAAAAAAAAATAGGAAAATTACATATATGATATAGGAATCATCATCAGAGATGCAGATCTCCAGGCAAGAAAATTTGCAACAGATTTGGAAAAAAAAAAATGTTTAAGCACTGCAGGACCTTTGGGGTAGGAGATATACCCCAAAAAGTGTTTTTTTTTTCTAGCATTTAAAGCATGTCTATGGTCAAAATGTAAAATCATATATTCAGTTCCCTTTTGTATTTCAACTATTTCTAGCCTTCTCCTGTTAATCTGAACGATCTTGCATTTTGTAAACTTATTCCCGGAATTCTGTGTAGCGGTACCCTTGTAGAGGCTGCTGGTAGTTGTGGTCCATCTCTGACCCTGCACAGCCAAGCACACAAACTACCAGACGTCCAACAGTCTCTAAATAGTCCTTGTACTTGTTTTTTTTAGATTTGTTTAGGGGATTTAACTTGGATGGAGGTAGGGTACTTATGGGATACCCATTTGATTGCAGATAGGAAATTAGGGACTAAACTATATACACCACCGGTTTATACACACACTTCTCATCTTCTACCTCCAGCACAAACTTGCTTGTAGAACTACAACTCCCAGGACCAGCTAGCACTGAATTGCAGGCCTGGCACTAGCTCAGCCAGGCCCAAAGCAAAATGCCCTCTGCCGGCAGGGACCGCAGGCCCCTATGGTAGGGTGACCAGACATCCCCAGTTTCAGGGGACAGTCCCCCGATTGAGGACACTGTCCCCGGACCAAGTATGTCCCTGGTTTTGTCCCCAGATTGGATTTAATAGGGGGCAGGGGCAATTTCAAAGACAGTCAGTGCAGGATTAAAATAAAAACAATAGAATTACACATGTATTTTTCCCATTATCTGTGCCCCTTTCTGATGATCATGTGCTGGTCGGAGCGGAGGGAATATTTCTTCAGTTTTGGGCACATGTTCTTCTGCCTTGGCTCAAATCCTGGCCAGCCACTTGCCTATCTCCTTGCCTTCCCTGGAGGAGTGATCGTCCTCCGCTCCCCATCCAGTAGTAGCCGGGGCCCAAAGAGTAAGACTTGAGATGCTGTGAGGCGGGCGGCGACGGGCAGAGAGTCGCTGATTGTTGCCATTACTAGTAAAGAAAAAATATGTCCCCGGATTTCATTTAAAAAATCTGGTCACCTTACCCTATGGTGTAGCAAAAATGATAGTCCTAGTCCTAGCTGTCCCATGTGGCTACTGATCCCAGTACCACCTATTCCTCTTGCTGCAGTTGCCTCTTTATACTACCCGTGCCACCACAGACCTCTCCACTGGCTCTGCACCCATCCCAGGCTTGTTTGCAGTCCACTCAGACGTGCTTCCCAGTCCTCCTGACAGTGTGTCACTCACCAGTCCTCTTGGCTGCAACTTGTTGTTCCTAGTGGAAACTTGCCTGGCAGTGTTCTGCTGCTGTCCGCTCCTGTGCCTCCTGTCCAGGACACCTCTGTGGGTTGTAGGAAGGTCCCGTCCGCACCCAAGTCCAGCCCCAAGGTCACCACCCCAGACTGGGGAGCTCCCTCCAAGGCTCTGACAGCCTAACACTCTATCTCCAGCTTCTACCCAAACAACTCCTCCCCAGCTGGGCTGAGTATTTGAGGGGGCCTACCCCCTGCCAATCCAAGTTGGGGATTGGTCAGAGCCCTCACTATACTCCAGACAGCTCAACCTCACTTTACTTATCTGGGGCATGAACCTCAGTACTCAACAGGGACAAGTAATTATGAAGGTTATCTAGCCAGGGCGATCCCCCATGGGCTGGTTATCTGTTGTAGACTCTGAGTCCGTCCACAAGTGCCAAATTTTTTCATATTTTTTGGGGCATGCTCGGGACAAATATGTTGCTTTGTAGGGGGGGTATCATTGTATTGATTAATATTTTCCACGATGACAGGGTAGGGGGATTGGCTGATTTCCATTTTAGTACTATGGCTTTCCTTGCCTAAGTATTAAGGATACTTATTAAAGTGCGGGTTGCTTCAGTTAATGCCAGGTGTTCCACAAGGCCGAGGAGGCAGATGCTGATTGTCATGGGCATGGTAGTTAACCCATGGATAAATTGAGTTACCTCCCTCCAATTATCATGAACCTGTGGGCAGAATATGTGTAGGAAGCCTGCAGGGGTGCCAGAGCTGACGAGGTTGGATAAATGCGGTGAAGGCGTTGGGGCGTATAGTATATTCTGTGCAGGATTTTGAATTGGATTAGTTTGTCCCTAGTTGCAACTAATGGCTGAAGTAGATAATCCCACATGTCCTCCCAGTTTTCACTGTCCAGCCCCTACACCTCCGCCCGCCACTGATCACACACCCCATCCAATCAAACCTGGATGGGTGGCAGCAGCGCTCTGTATATATAAGATAGTTGCTTTGAGAGTTCAGCATTATTTAGTAGAGTTTCGAAATCATCATGCTCCATCCGAAGCTGGACCGATTTAAATTCTGAGTCAAAGGCGTGACTGAGCTGCAGGAACCTGAAGAAGAAAGAATTCGGAAGTTGGAATTCGTTTTTCAGTCTGTCAAAAGTAAACAACCCAGAGCCATCACAGATATCCTTCAAGTATTTAATGCCCCTGCCGGCCTATAATCCGGGTCCCGGAATCTTGTAGAGAGTGAAATTCCCTCAGCCTGGGATTACACCAAAGTGATGTATTATGGGACCATATGGCTTTCACCAGGTTAGGTTTTATTACCACTGTGTGCCAAGCCCTGATGACCGCTTTCATAGCCTTTGTTAAAAGTATCGGAGAACTCCCCATCCCCCTATGAAGGACATTACGAAGGGCCTCATAAGATTCCAAACATGCCGCCTCCAGGATTACTGACGCACTGGTATCGTTCAAGACTTGCCAATTGTGGGCATGAGTGAGCATTGCTGTCTAATAGTACGTGTGGAAGTCAGGGCAGGCAAGTCCCCCCTGTGTCCAGTGCCTGCGTAGAATTCTCCTGCTAAATCTGGCTGAATGTGATTGCCACAGGAAGGAAACCACTAGGGAATCTAATTGTTGTGTTGGAAAAGGGTTTTAGGTATCCAGACCGGGGGGGCCTTAGAATATACAATAGAACTGGAAGCAGTTTCATTTTAATTAAATGAATTTCCCCTATAATGCCGCGTACAGACAGTCGTTTTTTGTGATGAAAAAAAACGACGTTTTAAATCATGAAATAAAACGACGTTTTTGAAACTTCATTTTCAAAAACGACGTTGCCATCGTTTTTTCAAAATGCTCTAGCAAAGCGCAGTTACGTTCAGCACTCTTTTCCATTCAAACTAGCTTCATAACTTGCTTCTGAGCATGCGCGGGTTTAAAAACGTTGTTTTAAACTTCTTTTTGCCCACACACTATCATTTTAATTGACACAAAAAACGACATTTTGAAAAACGACACAAAAAATTCAAGCATGTTCAAATTTTTTTTTGGTAGTTTTTCAGAAGACATAAAATGACATTTTCCCCACACGGTCATTTTAAATGATGTTTTTAAAAACAACGTTTTTTTTCATCACAAAAAACGACCGTCTGTACGCGGCATAAGGGTTAGTGGGAGGTTTGACCAAGCCTTTAACTTAGATTAACACCACTGCAGCACTGGGGACAAATTAAGTGTACTGAAATCATGTGTGTTGGGAGAGATAGTGATCCCTAGGTATTTAATGGTACTTGCCCATTGCAGAGGTAGATCAGGGTTACTCTGCTGTTTTTCCCCTGGATCTATGGGAAGGATGAGTGCTCAGATCTCAATCTAATGGAGCATCTGTGGGATGTAAAAACAAGTCCGACCCATGGAGGCCCACCTCACAACTTATAGGTCTTAAAGGATCTGTTACTGATGACTTGGTGCCAGATACCACAACAAACCTTCAGAGGTCTAGTCGATGGATCAGGGCTGCTTTGGCAGCAAAAGGGGGGACCTGCTCAATATTACGCGGGTGGCCATAAAGTTATGGCTGATCAGTGTATAGTCCATTTGAAGCATGCCATATATATGTTTGTTCTTTAACCACTTAAGGACCCCTTCACGTTGATATACGTCGGCAGAATGGCATGGCTGGGCACATCAACCTATATGTACGTTGCCCTTTAAGTGGGGTCGCGGGTTTGCTCCCGCGACCCGGTCTGAAGCTCCGTGACCACGGGACCCGATCGCCGCTGGAGTCCCGCGATCGGTCCCCGGAGCTGAAGAACGGGGACAGCTGTGTGTAAAGCTTCCCCGTTCTTCACTGTGGCGGCGTCATCGATCGTGTGATCCCTTTTATAGGGGACACAATCGATGACGTCACACCTACAGCCACACCCCCCTACAGTTGTAAACACACTTGAGGTCACACATAACCCCATCAGCGCCCCCTGTTGTTAACTCCCAAACTGCAATTGTAATTTTCACAATAAACAATGCATTTTAAATGCATTTTTTGCTGTGAAAATGACAATGGTCCCAAAAATGTGTCAAAATTGTCCGAAGTGTCCGCCATAATGTCGCAGTCACGAAAAAAATCACTGATCGCCGCCATTAGTAGTAAAAAAAAAATGTTATAGAAATGCAATAAAACTATCCCCTATTTTGTAAATGCTATAAATTTTGCGCAAACTAACCGATAACCGCTTATTGAGATTTTATTTACCAAAAATAGGTAGATCAAATACCACCAAAAGAAAGCTTTATTTGTGGGGAAAAAAAAGGACGCCAATTTTGTTTGGGAGCCACGTCGCACGACCGCACAATTGTCAGTTAAAGCGACACAGTGCCGAATCGCAAAAAGGGGCAAGGTCCTTTAGCTGCATTTTGGTCCAGGTCTTAAGTGGTTAAAGTGATTGTAAACGATCGCCTTGTAAAACAACTTATTCAGGTTAAAATAGAAATGAAAGGTAAAAGATGTGTGTATAGATATTAAAAACATTATAAATACCTTTTTTTCCCTTTTTTTATAAGTGATCACATTCCTTCTGTTCTCAGCTGCATAAGAGATGGGTGAGGAGAAGCAACAACACGCTGATCTTTTCAGTGAAAGGCTGTGTGGGGGGGAGGCGTGTCAGGATAAGTCTGGAGGAGAACAGGCTGAGTTCCAAGCACAGTTAGAGAACTGACCACGATGTCCTCTCCTGCTTAGCCGGCAAAATTAAAGCCGGGCTTCAACCACAGTTTATAGTGGTTGTTAAGCCACTCAATGACATTTTTACAATCAGCTCTGCTATAATACATGTCCCCAGTGTATGTGTTTTTAAAAAAAAATGCAGCCAGGTACCTAATTTCATATAGCCGATCGGCGCTCACGTGACCGGCCGCCTCTCTCGATCTGACAGCAAAGCGGACGAGGCTGAGAAAGCCCCACTGATGTCAGCCAGGAGGAGGAGAGGAGGAGAGAGGCAGCTGGTCACGTGAGCACTGAGCGGCGCTATGAAATGAGAGGCATTTTGTTTTAAAAAATGCAAATACAGGAGGCAATTTGTTTTAAAAACACATACATTGGGGACATTATTTACTATAGCAGAGCTGATTGTAGGAATGTCATTGTGGTTTGATAGCAGCAGAAGGGGAGCAGATCAACACTTGCACAGCTCACAGGCAGGGAGGAAGGAGGGAGAGGACAGAGCAGAGCTGTGGATGACCGAGGCACGTAAACTGACCACGGTGTTCAGAAGGCACAGTCAGGCAGGATCAGCCAGGATTTTTTAGGTTATACAGGGGGCCAAATTTCAAAGCTATATAACATTCCTTAACAACTTAAGGACCGCCTAACGCCGATATACGTCGGCAGAATGGCACAGCTGGGCACAAGCACGTACCTATACGTCCTCTTTAAGTACCCAGCCGTGGGACGCACGCGCGCCGTGGGCTAAAGCTCTGTGACCACGGCCGCGGGACCTGCGGACCCGATCGCCACCGTAGTCCTGGGTCACAGGAGCTGAAGAACGGGGAGAGGTGTGTGTAAACACACCTTCCCCGTTCTTCACAGTGGCACTGTCATTGATCGTCTGTTCCCTGATATAGGGAAAGGCGATCAACGACGTCACACGTCCAGCCCGGCCCCCCTACAGTTAGAAACACATATGAGGTCACACTTAACCCATTCAGCGCCCCCTAGTGGTTAACTCCCAAACTGCAATTGTCATTTTCACAGTAAACAATGCATTTTTATAGCACTTTTTGCTGTGAAAATGACAATGGTCCCAAAAATGTGTCAAAATTGTCCGATGTGTCCGCCATAATGTCGCAGTTACGAAAGAAAAATTGCTGATCGCCGCCATTAGTAGTAAAAAAAAAATTATTAATAAAAATGCAATAAAACTATCCCCTATTTTGTAAACACTATACATTTTGCGCAAACCAATCGATAAACGCTTATTGCGATTTTTTTTTTACCAAAAATAGGTAGAAGAACACGTATCGGCCTAAACTGAGGGGAAAAAAAGTTTTTATATATATATATTTTTGGGGGATATTTATTATAGCAAAAAGTAAAAAATATTGAATTTTTTGTGCAAAAAATAAAAACCGCAGAGGTGATCAAATACCACCAAAAGAAAGCTCTATTTGTGGAAAATTTTGTTTGGGAGCCAGGTCGCATAACTGCTCAATTTTCAGTTAAAGCAACGCAGTGCCGAATCGCAAAAAGGGGCCTGGTCCTTTACCTGCATATTGGTCCGGGTCTTAAGTGGTTAAGGCAACAGGATCATTTTTTTTAGGGTTACAACCACTTTAACACTACTTCAGCACTACTTATGTGAGATTTGATATGACTGTGCAGGGATCTGATTTTAAAGCCGTGTTATGAACAAAAGTTTAACTAGCAAAGGGTTAATACGTAACCTCCCTGGCGGTATGATTGTGTCAGATTTTTGTTGCTCAAAGCGGTACAATTGTTTCACATGGAAATTTGGCGTTTTACAGTGTATATTGTAGGCCTGTAATTCTTAGGCGTCGTACACACGACCGGACATGTCCGCTGAAACTGGTCCGCCGACCAGTGTCAGCGGACAGATCCGATCGTGTGTACAGGCTAGCGGACAGATTTCCAGCGGACAAATGTTTCTTAGCATGCTTAGCATGCTTCGACGCATGCGTGGAAGCATTGAACTTGCGCGATAGAGAACGTCGGTGTCGTCTACGTCACCGCGTTCTCTGTCCGCGCGGATTTCGGTTTGATGGTGTGTACAGCCATCAGACCGAAATCTCCCAGCGGACATGTCCGATGAAAACGGTCCGGCGGACCATTTTCATCGGACTGTCCGCTCGTCTGTACGGGGCCTTAGGAATAACTCACTTAAATCTGTCCAAACAAGAGTCTAGTAGACATCCCGGGTATGATAAAGTTTGAAACACAAAATCATAAATTATTATATTATAAATAACTATAAATAATTATAACAAATAATAATATAATAATAATAAAAATTATTCAATAATGTAATCAAATCAAAAACACTGAAATTTGCTCAGTTGCAGAATTGTCGCCGTCATTACTATCAGTGTTTGATGACGAATTTCCCCACAAATCGCTATCGCTCAATTCTGCAAGGGATTCTAATTTATTATCGCTGTTTTCTAGCTGATCTAAAACCACTTTTGACGTAAAGGGACACTTTTTGGTTGCTATGGACAATCTCCAGTTTCCAGGCAGAAAAACAGTATTTATAATATAAAAGTGCATGCAGGGCACTGGACGAACCACTAGGGACAAAAGGGATGTGAAATAATGTTATACAGTACTGTAATCTGTAAAATAAAATTATTTCACATCCCTTTTGTCCCTAATGGTTTGTCCAGTGCCCTGCATGCACTTTTATATTATAAATACTGTTTTTTCTGTAAGATTACAGTGTACTGTATGTATACTGTGTTTTACATTTTTGGAATTTGGCGCCGAACTCAGTCCCTGTGCGTCGCAAAGCTTGCAGGGAATTGAGCTCGGCACTCGGGCACTGTGAATCGAGCGGAGGAGACAGCTTGCAGATACAGCGGGGTGACATGACAGGATCCAGGGGACAAGGTAAGTAATCTGTACATGGATCCTGCGATGCGATCCCGAGTGTGGCTCGGGGTTACCACTTTTGGTAGTGAAATTTCCCCCTAAGCCACACTCGGGATTACCGCTAAGGAGGTTACCTTACAGGCTCAAGTAGTGCTGATATAGACACAGGTATGATTTGCAGCACAATTTATGTTATAGCCTATGGCAGTGAAATTGTTCTGAAGTCCTGAAAAAGTAATGCATTAACTACTTCTCAAATTGCACTACTTGAAATCGTACCTTTTCTGTCTTTGAATTCAATCACTCACCTGGGACAAGCATGTAATGCCGCGTACACACAATCGGATTTTCTGTCGGAAAAACCTTGGATGCTTTTTCCGTCGGAATTCCGCTCAAGCTTGGCTTGCATACACACGGTCACACAAGAACGCAGTGCGGTACAACACTACGACAAGCCTAGAAAAATTAAGTTCAATGCTTCCGAGCATGTGTTGAATTGTTTCCGAGTATACATGTTTTTTTCTCCGTTGGAGTTCCATACAGACAAATGGAATTTCTCTTTTTTAACTCTTTTTTAAGTCAGATAAACACGGTCAGAATATCCGATGAAAAAATTCCGTCTGACTTTTTGCATCCGAAATTCCGATCGTGTGTATGAGGCATTAGGGTCAGATTTGTCTAACACAATGTCGCAGTCCTGCTAAAAATCACTGATCGCCGCCATTACTAGTAAGAAAAAACAAAAAAACATAAATCTAACCCATAGTTTGTAGACGTGATAACTTTTGCTCAAACCGATCAATAAACGCTTATTGGGATTTTTCATTACCAAAAATATGTAGCAGAATACATATTGACCTAAACTGATGAACATATTTTGATTTTTACAGTTTTTTTTATTGGGAATGCTTTATAACAGTAAGTAAGGGATATTGCTTTTTATTCAAAATTGCTGCTCTTTTTTTGTATAGCGCAAAAAATAAAAGCCGCAGAGGGGATCAAATACCATCAAAAGAAAGCTCTATTTGTTGGGAAAAAAACACATTCATTTTATTTGGGTACAGCGCATGACCGCGCAATCGTCAGTTAAAGCAACGCAGTGCCGTATCTCAAATAAAAATGGCCTGGTCAGGAAGTGCTACCCACTTCCTGACCAGGCCATTTTTATTTGCGATACGGCACTGCGTTGCTTTAACTGACGATTGCACGGTCATGCGCTGTACCCAAATACCCCTTCCGGGGTGGAAATGGTTAAGGGAAATACCTCTGGCAATGTCAGAATACTACTTTAAATTCACAGTGAAACCTTTATCCAACAATACATTATGAGTGTATGGCAAATCACAAGAAAATGTATGACTACATTATTTTTATATATAAATGTAAAAATAAAATCTTTATATAGAACACACCTTTATAAAAGCAGCAAACTGATTTAGTTGTAGTTACAAATTTGTATCTTGTTCACAAATTCGCACTGGAGCTGCAGCGGAGATATGTGAATCGGCTCCATAGAGAGCCGGTCACAATCTCCTACCATGCAAATTGGATGCGGAGAAAAGGCAGAGGTGATCAAATACCACCAAAAGAAAGCTCTATTTGTGGGGAAAAAAATACATCAAATTTGTTTGGGTACAACGTCGCACGTCTGCGCAATTGTCAGTTAAAGCAAGGTAGTGCCTTATCGCAAAAAATGGCCCGGTCAATAAGGGGGTAAAGCTTTCCAGGGCTGAAGAGGTTGAATAATGTTCTTTAAAGGTTGAAGTAAATCATTTCAACACTAGAGGGCGATGCATACCTGAGAAAACTGAAGGAAGTCAGATACAAATGATCTGCATTTTGCCATTTATTGAAATGGTGTTTGAATGACCATATCCAATATATATATTGAATAAGGGGCTGATTTACTAAAGGAGTATTTTGAACAATGTCTTGGAAGAAATACCCCATCTAGTTCAAAGATGTTTACAAAATAATAAAAATTGGCAGCAGTCACGTCAACAAAAAGGAAAATTTATTATTATAATTACCGTAATTTTCCTTTCCTGATGGACTCCATGGCAGCCTACGTGTGGGTTAATCCCGCCTCCTCTCCAATGTGATAGGACCCCATACCCATAAAAGTTAACTCACCAATAGCCTCAGTGTTTCGTAACTATCCCGACTCCATAATTTCAGGGTGGGAACTCCGTCTGCCATGGAGTCCATCAGGAAAGGAAAATTACGGTAAGTATGATAATAAATTTTCCTTTTTCCTGACTGACTCCATGGCAGCCTACGTGTGGGAAATAACTAGCCAAACACACGGGTGGGTATGCTGAACAAAAATATATTTTAATTTGTCCCGTCAGCCGACAAGACTGATAAACCAAAATTCACAGAAGACAGTGCTGCAGGTTCAACACAGTAATGGGACATAAAGGTGTTTATAGAAGACCAGGAGGCCGCTCTACAAATGACGTCTGGCGCCACATGACGGGCTGCTGCCCAGGAAGCTGCCATCCCTCTGGTGGAGTGAGCTGTTACCGCCTGCGGAGGAGCCAAGCCCTTTGCACAATAAGCCTGTTGTATCGTCTGGACGATCCAGGATGCGATTGTTCTCGAAGATGCCTTTTTCCCTTTGTTCTTGCCTGAATGCAGGATGAACAGGTGATCAGAAGGTCTGAATGTAGATGTAACTTGAAGATATTCAGTGAGTATCTTGCCCATGTCCAGAGGGTGAGTCTCGTCAGAATCTGGGGTTTTAAAGGTAGGGAGAACTACTTCCTGATTCTCATGGAAAACCGACGAGACCTTCGGTTTGGAGCCCAGCATAGGTATCAGAACCACTCTGTCTGGAAAAAAGGTGAGAAACGGCTCCTTGTGACCCAGAAAACCGATCTCGGACACTCTCTTGGCCGAGGTGATGGCGACCAGAAAGGCTACTTTGGCTGAAAAGTTCTTCAACGAGGACGGGGAGGGCCCCGACATACTAAGTCCATTCAAGAAGTCAAGTACTAGCGGGAGATCCCATTTGGGGAATCTTGGCTTCCTCAGAGGTCTCAGTCTTGAAGCTCCACGAAAAAACTGTTTGATTAGTGGATGAGCTGCCCAAGGAATTCCAGAGAAGGCTGATAGTGCTGAGATTTGAACTCTTAGTGAACTTACAGACAGGGGAAGGTCTAGCCCTGATTGAAGAAAGCTTAGGATGTTTTGGATTTCTGGGTTCTTGAAAGAACTGCCTGTGGTTAAAGAAAATTCCACAAATTTAGACCATATTCTACCATACACTTTATTTGTGCTTACTTTCCTTGAGCTCATAAGGGTAGAGATCACCCGAGAGGCGCAGCCAAGGGATTCTAGCCTTTCCCTCTCAAGAACCAGACCGCTAGTTTCATTTGAGCCGGACAGGGATGGAGGAGTGTCCCTTGGGAGAGAAGGTCTGGTCTGAATGGTATTAGAATTGGGTCCTGAAGACTCAGCTGGACCAGAAGAGGGAACCAAGGCCTGTTCGGCCAGTATGGAGCCACCATTGTAATTTCTACTTCTTCCGCTAGAAGTCTCTTCAGGAATTTCAGAATTATTGGGATCGGGGGAAAGGCGTACGCCCTCTGAAACCACCACCGATCCGTTAGGGCATCCGTCCCGATTGCTTGGCTGTAGTAACCCCTCGTGTAGAATTTCTTCAATTTGGCATTGTTCGGGGAAGCAAAGAGATCCACTTGGGGATTGACTCCCAGGGACAAGATCCAACGGAAGGACTGATCGTGGAGAGACCATTCGTTGACGTCCACCTGAGTTCGTGACAGGAAATCCGCTTGGGAGTTCTGAATGCCTGGAATGAAAACAGCCGTCAGGTTGACCAGGTTCACTTGGGCCCATTTCATAATGGGCTCGACTTCCTGAAGAAGGGAAGAGCTCCGAGTCCCGCCTTGTCTTTTGACATATGATACTGCTGTGGTGTTGTCCATCCTTAGTATTACTGACTTTCCCTTCAGAAGTTGTGAAAAGGACTGCAGGGCACACCAGGCCGCTCGAAGCTCCAGGATGTTCGAGCCTGGATTGTGGAGGCGAGCGTCCCACCTGCCTTGCGCCATGCTCGTGCCGCACAGGGCCCCCCAACCGGAGCCACTGGCATCTGTCGTCACTGTGACCCAAGAAACTGGAGCGATAGAGTGACAATTCAGCAGATTCTTTGGTTGAAGCCACCAGAAGAGGCTGCCCCTCATTGATGTTGAAATGTGGATCCGTTGACTCATGCTCCCTGACTTCCACTGCCTGAGAAAGCCGGATTGGAAGGGACGTAGCCTCCATAACGCCCATTTCACCATTGGTGTTGTGGATACCATTGTCCCAATAATCTTCAAGCATTGATGAGCTCTTAGATGGCGAGGACTCAAGGCCCGGGAAATCCTCTCTTGAATTACCGTAATCTTCTCTACTGGTAGAGAGATGGTCTTCCTTACCGTGTCGAATTGAGCCCCTAGATAGGTTAGACACTGAGTTGGCTCTAGATGGCTTTTTGCCAGGTTCAGGAGCCAACCGAATTCGGACAAGGTCGAGATGACCTGATCCCTCTGTGCCAAGAGAAGAGTTTTGTCTTGAGACAGGACCAGGAGGTCGTCCAGATAATGATACAAACGGATCTTCTTCAGCCTGATGAGAGCTACCACTGCCAAAAGAACTTTGGTGAAAACCCGTGGGGATGTTGTTAGGCCGAAGGGTAGGCACACGAACTGAAGGTGTTCCTGGTTGACATAGAACCTGAGGTACTTGTGCAGCTCTGCTGCTACTGGGACGTGGAAATAGGCATCCTTTAGGTCCACGGAAATCATCCAGTCGCCCGGCTGTATTGCTTGTTGGATGGTTGATAGAGTTTCCATTTTGAACTTTTTGTGTGTTATAAATTTGTTCAAATATGTCAAGTCTATGACTGGGCGCCAGGTACCGTTCTTCTTCTGCACTAAGAAGAGAGGGGAGTACACCCCAAGAAACTGTTCGTCTTTTGGGACGTGTACCACCGCCCCTTGGATCTTCAGGAGGTGAATGTAGTCTAGAAGGACCTGTCTCTGCTCCAGTGATCCTGGAAGAAGGGTGGAGATGAACTTTGGACAAGGAGGACTGGAAAAGGACCATGCGTGTCCTGAGGTCACGGTCTTGATGACCCAAAAGTCCTTGATTGAGGCCGCCCAGACGTGCCGATAAAGGAGTAGACGAGCTCCCACACGAACCGCTTGGGCGGGCGTTGTCTCAAAAAGATTTCCCCTTGTCGCGTCCAGTTGACGCCTGAGTAGTTGAAGTAGGTTTGCGGTAGGAGCCTCTACCTCTGCTCCAATTCCTTCTGTAGTTTCCGCCAGGTCTGTAAGTGCGAGCTTCCCTAGCGCGGTCCGGGCTGTGTCTCCGAAATTGAGGTATTTTTCTTCCTGTCTGGCGCTTGTCCTGAGGAAGGAAACCAGACTTGCCACCCGTGGCTTTGGAGATGGCATCATCTAGCTTGTTACCAAACAGGGCACTTAAATGAAGAATCAATTGGAATAGATAATGTAATGTAGTAAGTACACAGCAAGGCAATGGTAAAATCAATTTAGCCAGAAGCAAAGGATTTCTCACTGACCTGACAGCTTTAGCAGAGTAGCACAGACAGTCAATCAGCTGCTCGCCTGTAGGGAAACCCAATGTACACAGGCTAGCAGCTGATTTTAAAAAGCCCGCCGGTGACGTCACACGTCCTCCACGTACGCGCCTGCGCAGTGGACCGCGAACCCACGGCGCCTGCGCGGCCGCCGCGGGAACCGACGGACTGCGCATGCGCGACCAAGCCTCGCTCCGGGAGTGAGTACAGCGCATGCGCGGGGCTCAGGCGATGGGGAACCAGGAAGCCACAGGCGTGCTGGAACGCAGAAGCGCTCCAGCCGCCACATACAAACAATAGACAACATATATGAACAAATAGGCGACTACCATGGAGGTAAAAGTAAAGATGGACCTTGCCAGCCGAATCCTGTCTTCAGCACACGCCACAGCACATAACAAGATATGCTGGGCAAGCTCTCCACCCGCCCATGGCTGGGATCCGAGCTGCACCGCTTTAAAGTGTGCCCTTTTCATTCCTTGAAGAATATGACCTTGATCCATGGAGGAGGAAAAAAAAAGGAACACTGAGGCTATTGGTGAGTTAACTTTTATGGGTATGGGGTCCTATCACATTGGAGAGGAGGCGGGATTAACCCACACGTAGGCTGCCATGGAGTCAGTCAGGAAAATGATTTATTATCTCAATAAAACATAACTAGTATACCCTTTAAAAAAAAACATAACTAGTAAACTATGTTAAATATCATCTAGTCTGTAGTACAAGTTAATAGAAAATGTTAAGGGCCCTTTCACACTGGGGCCTTTTTCAGGCGCTTTAGCGTTAAAAAAAGCGCCTGTAAAGCGTCTGAAAGAAACTGCATCTGCAATCCCAATGTTTAAGCCCGTTTCCTTCACACTAAAGCGCCTGAAAAACGCCCCAGTGTGAAAGGGGTCTTAGCATTAAAAAAGCGCCTGAAAGAAGCTGCATCTGCAATCCCAATGTAAAAGCCCCAAAAGCTTTCACACTGAGGCGCTGAGCCGGCAGGGCATCAAAAAAAGTCCTGCAAGCAGCTTCTTTGCAGCGCTTTAGGAGCGTTGAATACACCGCTTCTAAAGCTCCCTTCCCATTAAGGGGGTTTTTTTTTTAGCCAAAATGCCTGAAAAACTGCCCAGTGTGAAAGGGGTCTTAGCGGTGCTTTACCAGTGTTTTTTGGGCGCTGGCAGTGTGAAAGGGCTCTGAAAGCACTCAGGCTTTCACATTGGGATTGCAGATGAGGCTTCTTTCAGGTGCTTTACAGGCTTTTTTTTATGCCAAAGCGCCTGGAAAACGCCCGAAAAATGCCCCAGTATGAAAGGGGTCTAACATGTTCTGCGTGTGCACCTGTTATTATTGTAATTACTAGGCCAGATTCTGGTACAATTGCGGCGGCGCAACGTAACGCGTTTACGTTACACCGCCGCAAGTTTTCAGTGTAAGTGCCTGATCCACAAAGCACTTACCTGTAAACTTGCGGCGGTGTATCGTAAACACGTCCAGCGCAAGCCCGCCCAATTCAAATGGGGTGTGTACCATTTAAATTAGGCGCGCTCCCGCGACGGACGTACTGCGCATGCTCAGTTTTGAAATTCCCGCCGTGCTTTGCGCAAAATGACGTCATTTTTTTGAACGGCGACATGAGTTACGGCGTTTCGTATTCCTGGACATCTTACGCAAAAAAAATAAAAAATTGAAATTCGAAGCGGGAACGACGGCCATACTTTAACATGGCTCGTGTAAAGTTAAGGCATGTAAAATCATGACTGACTTTGCGACAGGAAAAAATTACTAGCGACGACGTAACGTACGGGAAAACCGGCGTGGATCGCCGTAAATGCTCATTAGCATACCCGACGC
Organism: Rana temporaria; assembly: GCF_905171775.1. NCBI lineage: Eukaryota > Metazoa > Chordata > Amphibia > Anura > Ranidae > Rana > Rana temporaria. The sequence continues at coordinate 208,499,177 of NC_053489.1, read as the reverse complement.
AGGAAAACGACGCAAACTCCACCCAGCGGCGGCCGAAGTATTGCATCCTAAGATCCGACGGTGTAAGTCAATTACACCTGTCGGATCTTAGGGCTATCTATGCGGAACTGATTCTATGAATCAGCCGCATAGATACGACAAGAGATACGACGGTGTATCAGGAGATACGCCGTCGTATCTATTCTGTGAATCTGGCCCACTGAGTTTAACTTGCTTATCAGTACAACTACAGTATGTGTGCAAAATTGAAAATAAACAATATGACTGACTACATTGTGCTATTCTGTATTGGCACGGCAGTTGTCTGTTGCTTAAAAATTTACTCTAATGCCGCGTACACACGATCGGACATTCCGACGGATGTTGGCTCAAATTTGTCTTGCATACACATGGTCACACAAAGGCGGTGACGTACAACACTAAAACGCGGTGACGTACAACACTACGATTCCAAGCATGCATCGAATTGATTCCGAGCATGCGTAGAAAATTTTTGTGCTTTGAATTGTGTACACACGGTCGGGATTTCCGACAACTTTTATTGTCGGAAATTTGAGAACCAGCTGTTAAATTGTTGTTGTCGGAAATTCCGACAGCAAATGTCTGATGAAGCCTACACACGGTCGGATTTTCCGACAACAAGCTCACATCGAACATTTGTTGTCGAAAATTGTGTACGCGTGTGTTCACGCCATTAGTGTGGAAAAGGTTGCTGACCTCTGGCACAGATCAACACTTTGGAGAAATTTCCACTCACTTTCTGTTGTGTCTCCAGGACAGTAAGTGGAGAGAGATACAGACAGCATAAGAAGAAAAATCCCTGATAAAATGTTCTGAATTAAAATACACTTTAAGCATCAACCCGAATAAGGGTAAGGGGTGTTTAGCTGGGCTATTCTAGGCAGAGTGTAATTACTGTAGGTGTCTATGTTGTGTCATATGTGTTCTGTTACCAAAAATGTTAGTTGGGCTGTACCTTTAGATATACAGTGGAACCTCGGATTATAAGCATAATGCTTGTAATCCAAAGTACTCGCATATCAAAGCGAGTTTCCCCATTGTAGTCAATGGAAAGGAAAATAATTTGTTCCGCATTGACTTCAATGACATGTAATACCGGATGGGGCCAGAGGTGGGGGGGCACCGGAGAGCCTCGTAAACAGCCGGAAAGGCCCGAGGACACCACGGCTCACCTTGGCAAAACTTGGAAAGACTCCGATCCCGAGCTTTGCCAGGTCAGCCGAGCTGTCCTCTGGGCTTTCCGTGCATTTCTGAACGGCACTATCAGCGCCGTTTGGCTGCGCTTGGCTCCGGCGCCCCCCCACCTCAGGCCAAACACAGTACTGCACAACGCTTGAATCCTGTGTATACAGTGTTCGTATTGCAAAATGCTTGTTAACGGCGTTACTCGCAATCCAAGGTTCCACTGTACAGTAAAACCTTGGATTAAGAGTAACTTGGTCTGCAAGTGTTTTGCAAGACAAGCTAATTTTTTAAATACATTTTTACTTGATGTTAACAAGCGATGTCTTGATATGAGTAGCGTCATGTCACAACTTGGTGTAAAAGAGAAGAGAGGGGCCTCTAAGTGTAGCAATATGATTATATTTAACCACTTAAGCCCCGGACCTTTAGGCAGCTAAATGCCCAGGCCAGGTTTTGCGATTCGGCACTGCGTCGCTTTAACAGACAATTGCGCGGTCGTGCGACGTGGCTCCCAAACAAAATTGGCGTCCTTTTTTCCCCACAAATAGAGCTTTCTTTTGGTGGTATTTGATCACCTCTGCGGTTTTTATTTTTTGCGCTATAAACAAAAATAGAGCGACAATTTTGAAAAAAATACAATATTTTTTACTTTTTGCTATAATAAATATCCCCCAAAAACATATCTAAAAAAAAAAAATCCTCAGTTTAGGCCGATACGTATTCTTCTACCTATTTTTGGTAAAAAAAATCCAAATAGGCGTTTATCGACTGGTTTGCGCAAAATTTATAGCGTTTACAAAATAGGGGATAGTTTTATTGCATTTTTATTATTTTTTTTTTTTTTACTACTAATGGCGGCGATCAGCGTTTTTTTCATGACTGCGACATTATGGCAGACACTTCGGACAATTTTGACACATTTTTGGGACCATTGTCATTTTCACAGCAAAAAATGCATTTAAATTGCATTGTTTATTGTGAAAATGACAGTTGCAGTTTGGGAGTTAACCACAGGGGGCGCTGTAGAAGTTAGTGTTCACCTAGTGTGTGTTTACAACTGTAGGGGGGTGTGGCTGTAGGACTGACGTCATCGATCGAGTCTCCCTATATAAGGGATCACTCGATCGATGCAGCGCTATAGTGAAGCACGGGGAAGCCGTGTTTACATACGGCTCTCCCCGTTCTTCAGCTCCGGGGAGCAATCGCGACGGAGCGGCTATAAACGAATAGCCGCGCCGTCGTCCCGGATCGCTCTCCGCGGGAATCCGACCGCCGCATGTAGCGGGGGGGTCCCGATCGGACCCCCCACCCGCTAGAAGGCAAGGACGTACCTGTACTCCCATTTGCCTGTACGTGCCATTCTGTGGACGTACATATACATGCGGCGGTCGGGAAGTGGTTAATGAAGGTACAACATTTAGCAACTCACGTGATTGATGATTAAAACAGACACATCTATGTATGCAGGCATCCGGGGTAAAGCTGTCATGTCAACATAGACCATTCTTCTCACTGCCACCGCCATCAACGTTGTCCCTTCCACACTGCACTCCATGCTTTGCTTTTAGATCGCTCTACTGCAGGGTAGTCTTCCCAGTCAGCATTGCAGACTGACAGCGGTGAGAGCCGGCGATACGGAGGACGGTCTTTGTGGACAGCTTTACAATGGATGCCTGCATACATAGATGTGCCTGTTTTAATCATCAGTTGCTAAATGTTGTACCGTCATTAAATGTAATCTTATTGCTACACTTAGTGGCGACTCTCTTCTCTTTTATACTCTGTGGCTCCTGCTGGATTTTGCTTCTAATTCCCTTGTGGAGACTGTCATTTGAGGATGGACATTTTATGGTTACACAACCTATCACATTGCTATAATCTTTTTTTATGGACTATAAACTGAAGGATTTATGAATAAATGGTTGTGGAACAAATCATTTGAGTTTCCATTATTTCTTTTGGGAAAAATCGCTTTGATACACGAGTGCTTTGGATTACAAGCATGTTTCTTTTTTTAAATCAGATCTTTTTTTTATTTTTATATCACTATAAAGAAAAAAACAAGCATGTTTCTGGAACAAATTATTCTCGCAATCCAAGGTTTTACCGTACAAATAAATAAGCATGTGCAATTTCCCAACATAGATCTATAGCCAGACAATAAAAAGCTAGTGGAAAAAAATAAAATAAATAAAGAAGGGCAAACTGGATGGACTACCCAGTCTTTTTCTGCTGTCACGTTTCTATGTATGTTTCTATGTTGCTATGTGTGCAAATCCTTTTTCCAAATGTACATACCTAACATAGCAAACCGAGTCTACTCAAAAGGTGATCTGGTGACAATCCAAATCTTCGGTGAATCCCCCTGTGCATTCCGCAACCATTAATAACATCACCAGCTTACCGGGGGGGGGGGGGGGGGGAACAAACAAATTATAGGAGGTCATATATCGCTCATGGATATTAAAAAGCTTCACCAGCAATATATGTAACCCACCAGCGACATCAGCAAGATCCAAATCTGCTCATCACTTCCTCTCATTTATCATTAACCACTTAAGCCCTGGACCATTTTGCTGGCCAGTAAGGATGATCTCTGGCTTGTTCGCATGCTACACGTGCAGAGCCCGCCAGGAAGTCTGCACGGCGCTTTGCTAATCACAGCCAGGGAGACATTGTCCTGATGCTCGGCTGCAGGGATCGTGAAATGTCTCCCTGGCTGTGATTAGCGCAGCGCCATGCACACTTCCTGGCGGGCTCTGCACGTGTTCTATGCGAACAAGCCAGAGCTCATCCTTACTGGCCACAGACCAGGCCACTATTTGCGATTTGGCACTGCGTCGCTTATACTGACAATTGCGCGTTTTTTCCCCACAGATAGAGCTTTATTTTGGTGGTATTTGATCACCTCTAATCTATATTTTTTACTTTTTGCTATAATAAATATCCCCAAAAAATATATATATAAAAAAAATAATTTCCTCAGTTTAAGCCGATACGTATTCTTCTACATATTTTTGGTAACAAAATAAATAAAATCGCAATAAGCGTTTATTGATTGGTTTGCGCAAAAGTTATAGCGTCTACAAAATAGGGGATAGTTTTATTGCATTTTTATTGATATTTTTTTTTTTTTACTAGTAATGGCGGCGATCAGCGATTTTTATCATGACTGCAACATTGTGGAGGACACATCGGACACTTTTGACACCATTTTGGGACCATTGTCATTTTTACAGCAATTAGTGCTATAAAAATGCACTGATTACTGTAAAAATTACACTGGCAGTGAAGGGGTTAACCTGTAGGGGACGCTGAAGGGATTAAGTGTGACCTAGGGAGTGCTTCTAACTGTTAGGGGGCGTGGCTTGCCGTGACACTTCACTGAAGGCAGAACGGGGAGCTGTTGTGTTTACACTAACATCTCCCCGTTCTTCAGCTCTGTGACCCTATCGCGGGACACCGGCAGACATCGACCACACGGCCAGCAAATTAAAGGGGACTTATATATACGTCCATTTGCCCAGCCGTGCCATTCTGTCGACATAAAAGTGCGTGCGGCGGTCCTTAAGTGGTTAATCACAAACAAATACAGAATGCTCCATAGTGTAAAACTGATCATTTTATTTATTTAAAGAAAGGTGACCTAGGGAGTGCTTCTAACTGTTAGGGGTTAGCGGGGCTGCCGTGACACATCACTGAAGGCAGAACGGGAAGCTGTTGTGTTTACACTAACATCTCCCCGTTCTTCAGCTCTGTGACCCGATCGCGGGACACCGGCAGACATCGACCACGCTGCCGGCAAATTAACCACTTCCCGCCCAAGGACGTCATATGACGTCCTGGACTTTCAGTGGGGATATCTGAATGATGGCTGCAGCTACAGGCATCATTCAGATATCCATCTCTTCAGCCGGTGAATCTGTGCACCATAAGAATGATCATAGCGGCAGTTCCGCCGCTTGATCGTTCTTATAGGCGGCGGGAGGGAACGTCCCCTCCCCCCTCCCGCCGCCATCCGGTGCTTCTCCAGGCTCTCCTTTGCCATCGGAGACCCGGAGAAACGACCCGCCAGCGTCGGATGCAAAACATAGAGTAGACTGGTGACCAGATGGTCACCAGTCATCTCTATGATCGTCGGAGCCCCGGGCGCGATGTTATGACGTCACGCCTGGGTCCCGGAATGTAAACACAGCCGCAATCGCGGCTGAAAGCATTAGATCTGTGAATTTTTTTTCACGATCTAATGCTTTCCAGCCTGGAGGAGAGATGTGGGGTCTTATTGACCCCGCATATCCCCATAAAGAGTACCTGTCACGAACCATTCCTATTACAAGGGATGTTTACATTCCTTGTAATAGGAATATAAGTGATAAAAAAAAAAAAATGTCAAATAAATTGAGTAAAATAAAGAATAAAATAATAGTAAAAAAAAATTTAAACGCCCCTATCCCCGGTAGCTCGCGTTAAGAAGCGAACACACACGTAAGTCCCGCCCACACATGTAAACACTGTTCAAACCACACATGTGAGGTATCGTCGTGTGCGTTAGAGCGCCAGCAACAATTCTAGCACTAGACTTCCTCTGTAACTCTAAATTTGTAACTTGTAAAAAAAAATAAGCGACGCCTATGGAGATTTTTAAGTACTGCTTTTTGGTGCCATTCCATGAGTGTGTGCAATTTTAAAGCGTGACATGTTAGGTATCTATTTATTTGGCGTAACTTCATCTTTCACATTATACAAAAAAATTGGGCTAACTTTACTGTTTTGTTATTTTTTAATTCATGAAACAGTTTTTTTCCTTAAAATTTCCTTGAAAATTTATTGCGCAAATACCGTGTGAGATAAAAAGTGGAAATGACCGGCATTTTATTCCCTAGGGTGTCTGCTAAAAAAATATATATAGTGTTTGGGGGTTCTGAGTAATTTTCTAACCAGGCTTTGGTTTCTCTACAGATCAAAATGAAAAGCCCAGTTTGGGCTTTTTCTTTTACAATAACATACTTCCCAACTGGCACGGATTGGGGACTTTCTCCCGCAATGACAACAGGATTTCCCCCCCCCCCGTTCAACAACTCTTATTATTGTCAAATTGTTTTCTCGGCGTTCCGTGGTATCACCCCCCCCCCCCCCCCCCGGCTAAAAAACTCTTATGGTCAGATCATTTTCTCGGCAATGTCCCGCGGTAGAAGCCCCCCCCCCCCCCCCCCGGTTCTCAAACGGTCCAGCTCCCCCAGTGTCTCACAGGTCAATGTTGAAAGGTTGGGAGGTATGCAATAAGAACCCCAGCCAGGTAAAATGAACATAAAAAATGTTGCAATGCCTTACCTTTAACATGAAGCATTTTCTTTGCAGTACTTCTTTTTTGCCAAAAGATGTCCTCGGTATTCTGGGTTGAATGATGCCCACTATACTGAAAACATACTTTGAAATTAGGAAAGGGGGTGAAAGGGATATACGGCCATGTTCGCTAAGGGATATCAACCAGATGCCTTCTATTTATAGTGTATTTATTCAGAGTGTATTTTGCTCAATGCTGGAGAAGATTGGCAGAAAAAAGCCTGTTACGCTACAGAAGACTTAAGAAAAGGTATACTTTGCTGATGGTAAAATAGTTGACTAGGTGCCTCATGCATGTTACATACTGGGTACAAAAACATATTTCTCATTAAAGTGGGAGGGCAAGAAAATAATTACTATATACTGTCATTATCTATATGACAGCTATTGTTCTTATGTCTAGTCTGTCATTGTTGTCTCCTAGGTGGAGTATATGACATTTTACAGCCAGTAATACCATTGTGCTTTCATACAACTGGCAACATCAATCCATATACAATATATGTTTGCTATGATCCTCAGGACTACCCAGACTTAACAATATTCCAATGATGTAAGTATAAACATTTATTCGGGAATAATGTTTATAGGATCTTTTTATGCAGTCGTCACTTGTGATTTTAGTTTTTGATCCAGAAACTCCGAACTTTCTAGGCAAAGGGCCAGTTAACTGTCCTTCAGACTTGGTGATCAGAGGGGGTAAGAAAATTACATAAAGCCGGCTGTAGGTGGTAGGAGGAGGAACAGTGCCTTATCATTGGTTTTAGTGGGAGGAATCATTTCCATTGTTGGTGTCAGTGGGAGGAATGGCGCTCCATCATTGGCATTAGTGGTGGGAATAGTACCCCATCATTGGTATCAGTGGGAGTAATAGTACCCCATGATTGGAATTAGTGGGAGTAGTAGTGCCCCATTATTGGTATTAATAAGAGGAATAGTGCCCCATTATTGGTATTGGTGGGAAGAATAATACCCATCAATGGTGTCAGGGGGAAAAATAGTGCCCCAACTATGGTGTCAGTGGAATGAATGGTGCCCCATTGTTGGTGCCAGTAGGAGGAATAGTGCCCCATTGTTGGTGCCAGTAGGAAGAATAGTGCACCAAGGGCCAGTTAAAGGCAAGCAAATGGCCACATCCGGCCCGTGGGCCGCAGTTTGGACAAATGTCTGTTGGGTCTCATAACAATGGAAGTGAACGTAAATCTCTCTAACAGAGGTAACAGTCTGACAGGAGTTCTAACACTGCTGTATTCGATTTGAAACTAGAAAAGTTTGACTTCACATACATTTCAAGATCACATTAAAAATTTGTAAGTTTGTTTTTGTTGTACATAAGTACGTACATTGCCAAAACCTGGGGTGACCAGATATTTGCTTTCAGCTCCTCAATGTAATCAGACCAATAGTTTCTGATTGGTAGCTATGGGCTATGGCATGCTATTTTCATATAAAGCACAAAGTATCTTACCCACCAAAAACAGGGTATAGTATTCTGTCATTATCTGATTGTGGCTGGCAGTGCCAACTAGGACGGCACTTACAGCACTGTTTGCTTAGGTTTACTTGGTGCTAAAAATATAATATTTCACTTTTTATTTCTTTTTATTCCTTTCCACGCAGTACTAGTCATGGAGGTTACCATCAAATAGTAAATAATGTTATGGACAATAAAAGCATTCAGGGGCTTAACATCATCTCTGGATTGAGTCAGAAATCCTTGAATGATACAAATGGACATAGAGAATATTATATTTATGAATCTGGTGACAAAGTGTATTTACAACTTTAACTAATGATCTATCTAACTCAGGGGTGCCCAACCTTTTGAGGAGCGAGGGCCACTTAAGCGACTGGGTAACAGGTCGCGGTCCACAATGAGCAGAGCGGTTGGATGGCATGCCCGTGTCTGCTCTGCGTGCGCAGAACCGACACAACCCACGATACTCTTTTTTTGGGTGGATTGAAGTCGATTTATGTCTGCCACTACTTCGAGGTGAATGGAGGGTCCATTTGTCGAACTGTTGGACTGACCGTGTGAAAGGGGCGCCCGGGCCTCTGGCTGAGCACCCCTGATCTAACTGAAGATGTCTTGTTTTCCAGTGACAAACGTATATATAGGAATATGTAATACATTTTGTTTCCATCAAATTTCACAGCATCTCTTCAGTTTTCTTTTTAACCTTTAGCCCTTTTAATGCCACTGCCATTAACCTTATGTCAGCAGCAGCAGGGGGATTTACACAAAGCACAAGCTGTTGGATTTCTATTGAATGAAATCTGGCAGGTGTACAACAACTGACTTGCTTTCTGTGACCCAAGAGTGTGCCCTCTCCCAGGATGCACCCCCCACCACCATGCTTCTTGGGACCTGAATGGCAGGTGCTGCTGGGCAGAAGGGAGGGAGATCAGCAGACATCTGTTAGCTGATCTCCTATAACTAGAATGAACCCGGAAGCGATGTGTAAAACACACGATCAGTCCATCCGATGAGAACGGTCCGAAAGACTGTTGTCATCGGTTAACCGATGAAGCTGACTGATGGTCTGATGCGCCTACACACCATCGGTTAATTAACCGATCGTGTCAGAACGCGGTGACGTAAAACACAACGACGTGCTGAAAAAAACAAAGTTCAATGCTTCCAAGCATGCGTTGACTTGATTCTGAGCATGCGTGGGTTTTTAACCGATGCTTTTGCATACTAACCATCGGTTTTGACCTATCGGTTACGCGTCCATCGGTTAAATTTTAAAGCAAGTTCTAAAATTTTTGACCGAAGGATAACTGACCGATGGGGCCCCCACACGATCGGTTCGGACCGATGAAAAGGTCCTTCAGTCCGTTTTCATCGGTTTTGACCGATCGTGTGTACGCGGCCTAAGTTGTCTTTTCCGGTTTCAGATTTCACTTTCCTTGGCTCTTGCAGTCAAGGAAAAAGCTAATGGAGCGCGGTCTGTGCTCGATATGCTTCAATGAAAGGCAGGTGGGATATCGGGGGTCTAAAAAGTAAAAAAAATAAGGTTACACTCAAGCACTTTAACCAAAACAATGTCTAGGCTATCCCTCTACCATATACACAAACACATGAGTGTAAAAGCCACCATAGTGGCAGGGCATTGTCCTAGAGCCAGACAGATGGACGGCATTCTTGTTGGGGAAACTTCTTCCTCTCAGCCACTTACCACTGGGCTGGAGTTTCCAGGCTGTGATCTCTACTCCTCCTTCTGCCCAATCTTCAGCTGCTGAACAGGCCAGAAAAAAAGCGGCAGCTGTGGGAGGAGCGGAGGAGGTGGCCACTACCCTCTGGCTGCTAGGGAAGAAGCTGATGAGCACCCCCTGGCTTCCATCTCCAGTCAGTATTCTCTGCAAAGAGTGCAGGGGACCTGAGCCACAGGCAGCCCCCGCAAGGACCCCCTGCTGGCACAATGGGATCCCAGATCTGGTACGAGAGGACTGCCTGTACCCCGCTATTGGTGACCTTACATACAAACACAGGATCAGTTCATCCCGAAACAGTGGTTTATGTCGGATAGCTCCTGACCTACAATCCCAGTAAAAGCCATGCCAGGGAATCTGTATTGCAACAGGACACGTGATAGTATAATATTTATAGATATCATATAACATCATATCAATAGAGGAACAAATTAGAAAACAGTGGAATTCCGTTCCAAACTAGGAACTTTCTTTCTATCCAAATGATGAGCAGGTGGCAGCTATGGTTTAGACTAGAGCTAGCTACACTGGCAATTTGTAGCAGCTATTGAACTGAAATGAATTGTAAATGAAAGACCTATAGTATGTCGCAGAAGTGATTTGTAGCTCAATCTCTCAGTGACAGAGTTTCTGAAACATTTGGAGTTGGTTACAGAATTGACAGTTTCAGTAGCTCTCGTGTTATCTAATCTTTCAGCTGACCGCCATGACACCCCAGCAATTTTTTTGCTGCCTAGATACGGTAATCAGCTACAACAGAAACTGTGTAGCAGCGACACAATGTCAAAGAAAATAAGCAAAGAGATGCTGCTGGTGTGATCCTATAACTGCCACTACAATATAAACATTAATAAAGTGAACCTCCAGGGCAGAAATATGGGAGCCACGACCGATTTGGTTTTAAATTAGCAGGCTCTGAGATTGGCATCCTGATCCTAACTTCACTACCTACAGAGTCACTCATTTCGAACAGGCATGCAGCCAATGAAGTCTAAGAAAGGCCCGGTTCACACTGGTGCAACATACGCTCCAACTTTGAGAGCACATGTTCAGGGCTGTCTTTAAGGCTGGGCAAAAGGGGCAGCTGCCCTGGAACCTGTCGTTGTGGGGCCCAAAGCAGCTGCCTCATACTTGCCAACTATCCCAGTTTAAATTCCCTTGTCCCTTTAGTCCTTTGCTGTGTCCTGAAATCTCAGTGTGAAGTGCTGCTACTAATGCTGCTAGGCTCTGCCCTATTGTTGTGTTGTGTATTGTTGTGACTCACCTGCAGACCCTGTGTTTACATATAAATAACCGTCATTCATATGTAAATATCGGGAATATTCATAGGTAAATAGCAACAGCATTCATATGTAAATAATGGGAACATTCATATGTAAATAGCTGAGGCCGGCGGCATTCATATGTAAATAAAGGCGGAATTCATATGTATATCATGCCCCTCTGCAGTGAAGAAATTATGTGCTGTAACCTCTAGCAACCAATCCGTGATCAGTATTACTGTACAGTAATCTCTAGCAACCAATCAACAAGAAAAAAATCATTTGCTGTAACCTCTAGCAACTAACCAGTGAGCCGTAATGTGTGCTGTAACCTCTAGCAACCAGTCAGTAAGTGGTAATGATATGCTGTAACCTCTGGCAGCCACTGGCAATCACTGCCTGATCTGATTTTAAGTCTAGCTGATATTTATTGTATGTCTCAGAGCAGGTGGAGAGAAAAATTGCATGGGGGGCCACAAGAAAATGTTTGCCCAGGGTCCAATCAACATTAACCACTTAAGCCCCGGACCATTATGCAGCTAAAGGACCAGGCCACTTTTTGCAAATTGGCACTGTGTCATTTAACTGACAATTGCGCGGTCGTGCGACGTGGCTCCCAAACAAAATTGGCGTCCTTTTTTCCCCCCCACAAATAGAGCTTTCTTTTGGTGGTATTTGATCATCTTTGCAGGTTTTTTTGTGCTATAAACAAAAATAGAGCGACAATTTTGAAAAAAATTCTATATTTTTTAGTTTTTGCTATAATAAATATCCACAAAAAGATATACAAAAACATTTTTTTTCTCAGTTTAGGCCGATATATCTTCTACATATTTTTGGTTAAAAAAATCACAATAAGCGTTCATTGATTGGTTTGCGCAAAATTTTTAGCGTCAACCAAATAGGGGATAGGTTTATTGCATTTTTATTAATATTTTTTTTTTCTAGTAATGGTGGCGATCAGCAATTTTTATCATGACTGCGACATTATGGCGGACACATCGGACACTTTTGACACTATTTTGGGACCATTGTCATTTTTACAGCAGTTAATAGAATGCACTGGTTATTGTAAAAATGACACTGGCAGTGAAGGAGTTAACCAGGAGGGGGCGCTTTAGGGGTTAAGTGTGCCCTAAGGGAGTGATTCTTACTGTGGGGGGGGCGTGGCTGGGCGTGTGACATCACTGATCGTCGTTCCCTTGACAGGCGATCAGTGACAGGCTCACTAGGAAGAACAGGGAAGGTTTGTTTACACTTACCTCTCCCCGTTCTTCCTCTCTGTGACCTGATCACGGGACACCGGCGGTGATCGGGTCTGCTGTTCCTGTGGGGACGGTCACGGAGAAGAGGACCCACGGCTGGGATCTTAAAGGGGACATACAGCCGTGCCGCCATTTTGCCGACGTATATCGTCATGCGGCGGTCCTCAAGCGGGTAAAGACAGCCCTGACGATGTGGCATGATGTGTATAAATCAATGATTCCCTATGAGAGCCGTCCTAACTGGTCTGACTTGTGTCAGTCTGACTTCGAAAAGGATTCCTGTACTACTTTCAAAAAGCTGTGTTTAATGTGAACAAGGCTCAAGCTGGTTTGAGCTGTCTTTGCATTCCCACTGCTAGGGGAGAAGAACATTTCTGACACAAACAAACATACACAAACCCTAACAACAGATTTGCTAATACTGACAGACAAGTTGATTGTATGCAAGAAATGTGTTGTTGCTATTACTGACAGACAGAGGTAATATTCAGTCAGTGTGCAGCCAAAGATTGATTCAAGGCTGAATGAAACAAAACCAGTGGTTCTTTGATTGTTGTATATCTTTATAGAGCATCATTTTATAACACATATAATGTTTGAGTGCTTGAGGCATAGTTACATCATTTGGAAAGCATAGTGTAAGCCAGATTTCTATTAGTAGATGTATATCAGATTGGGGAACGCTGAGCACCTACTCGCTGTGGTGTAGAATCAATAGATGTGGTGTAGAACCACTAGAAAATCCTTTCCATTCCCACATCTGTGTCATTCTATTCAGCTGGTAGTTTGACTATAGTATATAAAGTCATGATTATAATCTGCAACAAGAACCGAAAAGAGAAGGGACAGTGGAAGCTCCACCTGGCTCATACTATCAGCTGCCCAACAACTTTACTAAAGCTTCCTCATCGACTCTGTATCCAAGCCAGGCTTTCGTTACAACACCATGTTGTTGGTTAGCTTGGGGAGAACCACTATACTGACTGGCTCATCTTTAAATAAACTGAGGCTAAGCACGTCTACTAAAAAGAAGATTCAGCCATTCAGGCAGGGACCTCCTCTGGTCTACTTTGACTGGAATATTTTTGCACACACCCACCACATTGCAGCATCTTCCCTTGCATGTTAATATGTGCTAAACGTTTCAGTCAGGCATGCAGGAGTCATTTATAAAAATAATTGCAGCGAGACTTGAGGTTACATTTGACTATGGAGACTACCATTTTATGTTGTAACAATTATGTAGTGTACATGTGGCGCCTGCTGCAGGGGAATTACTATGGCTAAAGTTCTCTGCAAGGTGGAAATGTTTACCACCCTGTGTGGTATGAGCTACAGTACCATATAAGCCAGCGATACTTGTGAGACTCCACATACTTTGTAGGACTAACAGCACCAATGTGCGCCGGCAAGGTAGATATGACCCTTTAAATATAGTGTGACCCCACTGCCAGCAAGTGATGGCCATCAGCCTTTATATCAATATCTGTAAGCTCACCTACTGTAGAAGTGCTATCACTGCCAGAGGGTTCTTGCAGACAAATATGCCTACCACTATTTATACACTATACTGTATTACCAAAAGTATTGGGACCCCTGCCTTTATACACACATGAACTTTAACCACTTAAGCCCCAGACCATTTTGCTGGTCAACAGGCCTGGAATGGGACAAAAAATAGGCCCGGGCATTCTAAGCTGAGCAGCCCATTTTTTTTTAAAACAAATTACAAATAATGGACTAGATGACCTGACGTGATTGCGCCGTCCGTGTACATATCCCAGTGTGCATTGCTTCAAATGACATCGCAAGGACGTCATTGGTTTCGACGTGAACGTAAATTACATCCAGCCCTATTCGCGAACGACTTACGCAAAAAATTCAAATTTCGAAGCGGGAACGACGTCCATACTTAACATTGGCTGCGCCACCTAATAGCAGGAGCAACGTTACGCCAAAAAAGCCTTACGCAAACGACGTAAAAAACTACCGCCGGGCGCACGCACGTTTGTGAATCGGCGTAACTAGGTAATTTGCATACTCTACGCCGAAAACAATGGAAGCGCCACTGTGCTGCCCCAATAGGGGCATAGAATATGAGATGCATAGCCTCAGTTAATATTAGCATTGTTATATAGATTAGAGTTTATATAGTGTGGTTTGCCTACTATTTTCTCATAGCTAAATCTATGTGTTATCCTATGCTGCCATCTAGTGGCCTTTGTTGCAATGCACATGTTTATGTGATTCTTTGAGTTACCACATATTTTCACTGTATGTATGCCCCTCCCTGCTTCCTGTGTGGAGTACTTCCTGTGTCATCTCTTCAGCCAGCAAGCCACATGTAGAAGGACACTCATGTACTCTGCTCAGTAGGTAGGAAAGGCATCATCTTTTTTTTTTTTTTTTATAATTCTTTATTTTTCATTTTTCCTCATTTCACAATTCCATAAGAACAGGGATATTATCATATCAGAAAACAAAAGCCAACAATCAAACCACTATACATTATACTTGTTCCTGACCTATCTCTAAAAAAAAAAAATAATGATTCCTCGTTCTTCCTATTTCCTATTCCCCCAGGCCATTTAACCTGTCCTCTCTCTGTTTAAGGAATTGAGAGACCCAATCTCCCTCTCGCCCACCCCAATGTCCGGACCCCTTGTCCAAAAAAAAAAAAAAAAAAAAAAAAAAAAAGACCTTCCCGGGTCCGGGCAAAAAAAAAAAAAAAAAAAAAAAAAAACCCCAATACTTTCCACTCCTCCCTCTCCCCCCCCCCTACTCCCCTCGTTCCCTATACCTATCATAGGGGGCCCATATCTCCCTATACTTCCCCTCCTGTTCCCTCAGAGCCATCGTGAGATTTTCCATACATTGGATTTCCCTGATTTTTTCATGCCATTGAGGTCTACTTGGTGAACACATGCTCTTCCATAAAGCTGGAATGCACGCTCTAGCTGTTATTAATAAGTGTCTTACCAAAGATTTTTTATATTTAACTACTGATATAGGGATGTCTAACAACAGGTAGACCGCTGGGTTCTCTCCAAGAGACATTTCAGTTATCTCTTCTATTTCCTCAGATACCATCCTCCAAAATTCTTTCACTCCTTCACAGTTCCAAAAGATATGTATCAGAGTTCCTTCCTCTTTTAAACATCGCCAACAAAGATTTGACGCTTGTGGAAAAATTTGGTTTAACACTTCCGGGGTCCTATACCACCTGCTCAGGATCTTATATCCTCCCTCCTGATATTTGGATGCTAGAGAGGCTTTATGATTAAACTCAAAAAATTTTCCCTTCTGGTTCTCTGTAAAAGTTACCCCTAGGTCTCTCTCCCAAGCTTGTATAAAGCCTATTTCTTGTGGAGCTTTAAGTTCATTTACCAGGGAATAAAATATTGATAACGAATGTCTCATCGCCTCTCCCTTAAGACATAATTTCTCAAATTCCGACAAACTCGTCCTCACTGTTGTCTGGCTCTGTATTGATCGCAGGAAACCCCTTAGCTGTCTTCGCCTGAATGGTTCTAGAACCTCAGCTAGTTCACTTTCAATTTCCTCCCATGTCATCACCCGATTTTCCTTCTGAAAGTGGATCAATCTGGTTTTGCCTTGTCTTTTTAAATTCTCGAACCCTGGGTCATTTACACCCGGCATAAATGCCGGGTTTCCCAGGACCGGAGTTAGAGGATTTGCTTCTGTTTCATCATTTGATTTTCTAAATACTTTTTTCACCACCATGATTGTCGTCCCTATTGTTGGATGCTTTTTAACTGATTGTGGTAAAATGGATTTAGAAAGCCAAATTAGTCCTTCCAACGGTATTTCTATCATTGCCTGTTCGAAGAGAATCCATGGTTTAGTCTTCGGGGTAACACACCAGTCAAGAACTCTTGACAAATGTACAGCCTCATAGTATGCGAGTGGATCTGGGAAACCTATGCCCCCTTTTTCTTTAGGTAAAGTTAAGATATCTCTTCTGACTCTGGCTGGTTTCCCTGCCCATATGAATCCCGCAAACTTCATTCTGATCTCTTTCAAGAACCCTTGGGGTATACTGGTAGGGAGTGTCTGTAATAGATATAATATCCTAGGCATTGCATTCATCTTTATAATATTGACCCTGCCAAACCAGGTAAAAACCTCCTTATCCCATTTCTGTAAATCACGTTTTATTTGCCTTATCAATGGTGCTAAATTAAGCTCTAAGATTCTATTTAATTTCTTCGGGATTTTAGTCCCCAGATATCCAATATGAGAATTTGTCCATTTAAACATAAAAGAGGCGGCTAATTGTCGTTGTTGTACCATATTCATCTCCACCCCCATTGCCTCCGACTTGTCATAGTTTACTTTAAAATTTGATAACGCGCCATATTCAGCAATCTCAGCCAGCAATGGGGGAAGAGATAAAACAGGTTCCGTAAGAGAAAACATCAAATCATCCGCAAAAGCGGTTAACTTGTATGTTCCTCCCTTTACACAGATACCTCTAATATCGGTATTCCTCCTTATCATCCTCAGAAAGGGTTCAAGTGTCAAAATAAAAATTATTGGTGACAGGGGACAACCTTGCCGCGTCCCATTCCGTATCTCAAAGGGTTCCGACATAGTCTCGTTTATCTTTATTCTAGCTTTTGGCTGTGAGTATAGGCTCATAACCCATCTTTGCATTCCCTCCCCCAAGCCGATATATTTTATAATTGCTTTTAAGAATTTCCAGTCAACCCTATCAAACGCTTTTTCAGCGTCGGTGGATACCAGAACTAGTGCTTTCTTGGATACCTGGAAGAGATGAATCGCATTAATCACCTGCATCGTATTTTCCCTGCCTTCCCTTCCTGGGGTAAATCCCACCTGATCTTGGTGTATCAAATCAGAGATATGTGGTAATATTCTATTTGCTAGAATTTTTGTAAAGATCTTCAGATCAACGTTTAATAACGATATAGGGCGGTAATTGGAGCATAGTGTTAAATCTTTTCCCTCCTTGGGTATAACCGCTATATGTGCCATAAGGGCTTCCTCCGGTATCCCCTGTCCTTCTCTTATCGCGTTATAAGCTTTTAAAAATCTTGGCATCAGTTTTTCTGCATAGGTCCGATAGTAAAAGAGGGTAAACCCGTCGGGGCCGGGGGCTTTACCTGTCTTTAGCATTTTGAGAGTATTTGTGAATTCTTCGGCCGTAATCGGCCCTTCCATATCTCTCCCAATTTCCTCTGCCAATTTCGGCATTCCCGCCTTCTCTATATATTCCTTTATCTTCTCCTCCTGCCTGCTCCTCTTTCCTGTATCCCTCTCTTCTTTTAATTGATATAATTTCGTATAATAATTTTTAAATACGTTTGCAATTTCTTGTGAGGATTTCACTATCCTATCTCCTGTTGTTTTGATGCCATCTATATGATTTTGGTTCCGCGTTTCTCTTAAAGCCCTCGCTAGCATTCTACTCGGCTTATTGCCATATTCATAGAAGGCACGTTTACCTCTTTTTAGTGAGGCTTTTGCATTGTCTGTTAGTAACAGATTTAGTTCCTCTCGTGTCTGCCTCAGCTTCTCCTCACTCTGAATAGCCAACGTTTTTTTATGTATATTTTCTAATTTACGAATTTCTCCCAATAATGTTTCTATCTGTCTCCCTATCTTACGTTTCCTTTGTGTTCCCATTGAGATTAAAATCCCTCTCATAAAGCATTTATGCGTTTCCCAAATACAGCTAGGCGACACCTCTCCTACCTCATTATCAAGAAAGAACCCTTCCATTTCCTGAACTATTTTTTCCTCATATTCTGGGTCTTTCAGAAGGGACTCGTTGATTTTCCAGTGCCACTCGCGCGCTACAGGTTCTCCCCATTCCAGTTTACAATTTGTTGGTGAGTGATCAGAGATTGTAAATGATCCAATGGAGGCCTCCACAATATTCTGCAAAATATTCTGTGATACAAATATATAGTCTATTCGGGAATATGTTTTATGTTTGGCTGAAAAAAAAGTATAGTCTCTCTCATGGGTATGACTAATCCTCCAACTATCTACCACCTGTATCTTCTGTAGCAAACGCTTTGCTTTACTTAATTTGCTATATGAAAGGTGTGATGTTCCCTTAGATGTATCTAAGATAGGGTCTAGGGCCATATTCAAATCCCCTGCCAATATAATTCTTCCTTCTGCATTCAACTGAATCACATTAATATATTTCTCCAACGCTGCAATCTGTCCTTCATTAGGCATATAGACATTAACCAGAGTTACTTTCTGGTCGTTTAGGTATCCTTTTACTATAAGTAGACGCCCTTCCTCATCCTGAATTACCTTTAATTCCTTCCATCTAATTGTCTTTGATAACATAATTGCCACCCCCTTCGTCTTTGTTGTCGCTGAGGAACTCTGATAGATTATTGGAAATCTGTGATTTGTCAGTTTTGGGTTTTTATTTTTCTTAAAATGAGTCTCTTGGAGAAAGACGACCTGTGTCTTTAATCTCCATAGTTCTGCTAACAATTTAGCTCTTTTCTCAGGGTTATTTAACCCTTTTACATTATAAGACATCAAATTGATCTTGGCCATTTTAAAATCTCAATCACGTGGCTCCTTGGGAAACTAATAGAGGTGCCCAATGTGGAAATAAAGGGCTAAAAGATAAGGGAGTCCCCCCCAAAAAGAGGGAGAAAAAATGGGCGAGAGAGGGGAGAGGGAGGAGAAACGAGAGAGAGGAAAGAGAGCAAAGAGAAAAAAAAAAAAAAAAAAAAAAAAAAAAAAAAAAGAAATTGTCTATTTTCTCTAGTCCTTCAAACCGGTTGGTCCCCTAGGATCCCAGTGAGGACAAAAAAAAAAAAAAAAAAAAAAAAAAAAAAAAAAAAAAATAAAAATAAATTAAGCGTCTCCGACTTCCCTCCACACGGAGGAGAAACGCTTTAGTGGGCTAAGGTGTGTGAGCACCGAGGAGAGTCACGCCCTGTTGTAAGTCCGGGTGCGTTTCCCTAAATTACCCCTTTCAGTCCCCTCCACCCCTCAATTCTAGTCGAGCACACGAGAGATGGGATATCCCCCCCTTCATAGAGACCTTACCGCTTAGATACATTCAATTGTATACATATACTATATAAGCACCTTTTTAGACATATAAATCTCTGTCTAACTGTCTACCATTTAGAGGTAGGAATTCCTTTTCCCTTTCTCTCCTCTCCCCTCCTTCCCTATCCCCCCTCTCCCTCACCCCTTAAACCCCTAATAACATGTTACCCCCAACGTACTTCTAAGCTCCCCCCCTCTCCCCCTCTCTCTCCTAACCTCCTAACCCATATCTTAACTCTTTATGTCTGTCCCCCCTTCTTGTGTCTCCACCAAAAAAAAAAAAAAAAAAAAAAAAAAAAAAAAAAAGGCGACAGAAAGAAGAAGGTTCCATTCCCCTTTCCATTCCCTTACCCTTGCCTCTTCCTTCTTCCTTCATTTTCCTACTAGGTCTTCTTATTAGGCCCCTATTATCCCCAGCACACTCTCACCCACTCTTACCCTCCCCACCTACCCCTATACCCTCGTCCCTTAACCCTTACCCTTCCCTCCCACCTCTATATCCTATTCCAAAAAAGTATCATGGCCTATTGGCCTTTAGTGTTTCAAAGTGTGTAGGTGTGCATGTGTCAGCCTTTTATTGAGACTCCTCTAATCGAAAAAAAAAAAAATTTCCTCTTCTTCAATACTCGATTTCCCCACATCCCTAATCTCCCCTAGTAGTGAACCACCTTATACCTTTGCCCATCCCATCCCATCCAACCCCTCCCCTTATTTATAGACTCAGTGTGTCTTATATTATACCATCCCTGATCTTTAAATCAAACAGATCTAGGGCTCTAGTGACATAGTGGCTTAGTGGAACCCCCCCCCCCAAAAAAAAAAACGTTCTCCTCAAAACGCCCCCCACCCCCCTTCTTTTCCCCTTTTTTTTTTTCTTTTTTCCCCCCCTTTTCTTTACCTTTCCCAATACAACTCCCCCTCCCCGCCCCTCCCCTCACAAACCCCCCCCTTAAACCCCCCCCAAAAAAAAAAGAGAGTGACTGGAGATACTGGAGATACTGGCCTACTAGCCCACCTATTTTCAGGATCTTTCCTCTGTCATTTCCCTAGTGCTCTATTTCCCCCATAACAGACCCACCTCCAAAAGGAGGAGAAAAGGGAACATCTATAGATTTATACACATATATACACATATATACACATATGATCGGGCCAATAAAGCCCCGTCACTTAAAAATATTCCACTCTTAACTTATCACCTTCCCCTCATGGGGATAGTACCTTCCCTCCCAAACCAAGTCCGAGTGTTCCCCCAAAAAAAAAAAAAAAATATAAGATCTTCCAAAAAAAAAACAGTCAGATATGGGTATGAGCCTCAAGAATCACCTACGAAAAAAGGATATACTCTCCAGTAGGCCTCCCCCCCAGATGGGTCAGGTAGAGACAAAGAGAGAGAGAGAGCGCCAAAAAAAAAAAAAAAATATGAAAAAAGGGGAGGAGGGAAGAGAAAAAAAATACATAAAAATACACTTTCCCTTGAGAGGGGTCATCTTCCACAGGTCTCTCCATCTCCTCTTTCTCTTCAGAATCAAGGTGGGGAACTCCCCCATGTCCTCTGCTGTCTTACCCCTTTTAACCTTCCCTTACCCCAGTTTATCTAGGCTCTCTTTCGGCTGTGACTGGTAGCTCTAACCAGTTAGGGATTGCTATTGGTGTTGACCCCAAAAATTCAAAAAGCGCTGGGAGCTGGGACGGTTCTCTTAAATTAAAGTTCCTTCCTTCTTTTTTCACGTTGACGGCCAACGGAAACCCCCATCTGTATATGGCTCCTTGACCGCGAATATGTTCTAGTAGGGGCCTTAACAAACGCCGTCGTGCTTTAGTTTGCCAACATAGATCCGGAAATATTTGTATATTCGCCCCTTCCCATATCACTGGTCCTTCTTTCCATGCTTCCCTGAGAATTTCTTCTTTTTCTCTATAGAAGTGTATACGACATAACACATCACGAGGGTTAGTCTGATCTGGGTTCCTTATTGTTGGGACCTTATGTACCCTGTCTAGCTCCAAAGGGGAACCTGAGCTTTTTTTCAAAATTTTATTGAAGATGGCCAAAGCTGCTTCCCTTAACGCTGCCCCCTCACAACTTTCTGGTATTCCTTTTATGCGTACATTATTCCTTCTACTTCTGTTGTCTGCCTCTTCAGCATTTAACTGCAATCTGACCAGCTGTTGTTGCTGTTTCTCCCATTTTTCTTCTAGTACCCCCAATCTGAAGTCCACGACCACTTGTTGCTCCTCCAATATGCCTACTTTTTGCTCCCCCACCCCCACCTTTATCCGGACTTCCTCCAACTCTTCTTTCCACGTATTCATCATTAACGTTAACATTTTCTGAATATCGTCTCTGGTTGGGAGAGCCTGAATAAGCCTGCTTAGCTGGCGCATATCCGGTATCAACTCTAGCTCAGATGTGTCCCCCGTATCAGGCATACTCTGTACATTCTGTATGCTAGACTGCATGACTTCTTCTGATGTATGCTCGCTCTCCTTAGAACTTAATAATTCATCACTTGTTGCACCCTTCTCCCGCTGGTTTAGAGGTGGGGATGGTGCAGGGGATATAGGGGTTGCAGACATTAGTGCTACTACAGATGGTGCCGTTATATACTCTCTAGACCCCTTATTCATATCCCCCGCTATATTGTCAGCTATTTCCAGTAAAGCAGACCGTAACAGTATAGGTGTTTCACAGGTACCTTTATTCCACGCTGTTGCTCCTGAGGGCACCTCCGTCCACCCCTCCACTGGGAGTCTCTCAGTCTCACCTATATTGCACAAGTCAACTGTGTTGTTCACCGCTCTAACCACCGAGGTGGCTGGGCTATGGGCTGATTCTGATACAGTTACCAACTCCTCACCAGCAGACCCCTGTTGTCTTTTTATCCCCGGTAAATCTGCAAAAGTTACAGATACCAGTGTTTTCTGAGTCGCTGTTATCGCTGCAGCCTTGAGGTGACTTTCAGATATCGATTCCCTTCTCAGCGCCCTACTTCCGACGGCTTCCTCCTGCTGCTCACCTCCCCTCCTCACCGTCATGTAGCGTGTGATGTATGAATGGCAGGGGGCTTGAACATCTCCTACGCGTCTTCCTTGGCTCTTTCCCCGCCGCGACATCAGCTGTTAGGAACCTCCGTCGGGGACTGCGCTCTCCGCCCGCTCACCGCCGACTTTCAATAGGGGTATGAGAGTGTCGGAACCGTCGTTCAGGTGCCGCGCTCTCCCCCCCTGCTCACCGCAAACCTTCAATGGGGGTCGAGGGGGTAGAGGGGTCTCGAAGCTGTCGATCTCCTGCCTGCAACGCACCACGGACTCAGCGCTCTCTCCTCACTAGCGTGCGTTCACTCCTCCATGCTCACACCACCGTCCCGGAAACGGAAGTCGTCTACCAGGCATCATCTTTTGACCGCACAATACTATCACCATTCATCTGCTGTTCCTGTTATCTGCTGTAACCCCTGAAGTTTAAAGAATAAACACCTCTTTTGAATGAATCGGTATTGACGAGTTCAGCTGTCTGACAAGGATTGTCCGCAGTGAGTATATCTGCTTATACAGGCCAGGCATAGAGGTCTCAGCAAGGGATATATCGCTATCACAACAATCGGAGTCAGAATAGTCAAAAGATGCATAGAATTCTTACAGCCTGCTGGGTATATGTGTGTGCCTAATCTGCAATCAAGCTCAGTGCCAGCCGCCATCTTGTGTAAGCACATGGTCGCACAAGCTTACTGCGCTTCATGTGAATGTTGAAAGCTGTTTTTCTAATTGAACTGTGTTACCCCACCTGTCTAAGCTGCTGTTCGTCTTCTTAAAGAGACAGTACCATTTTTTACAAAACCGTGAGAAATGTCTAGACAAGGCTCTGAACACTCTTTTACGGCTGAACCAACGCAGATTCATCATACCTCTGAACCCGCAGACGTACAGGGAGCAGACTCTGCAGATATTGCTGAACAGAGTGTAAGACCCAAGCGTACAATAAAACCAATACAGAAACTCAGAGAAAACTATGAATACACTAGAGATAAGTTCTCCAGCAAGCTATCGGACTTCTGGGACAGAACTTCACACTGCATGTCAGTTTTGCCACACTTTAATGATCAACCGGCTGAACTAGGAGATTCTATAGTTCGCCTATCTGCTGCGTATGAACATTACCAACGGCTGTCTGCAAAATACACTGCCTTCTTGCAAGACTGTAATATAGAGGACTCTTCAGCAGAGCTGACCAAGACTGATGCATTAAACCAACAAAGGGATCTCTTAGTGCAAAATGCTCAGTGTAAGGCAGAACTCCGCATTGCTCAACTGCAAGAGACCAGATCTCACAGATCAACATCAACCAAGCACACTGCACGTTCTTCTAGATCCTCTCGCTCCAGAAGTTCAACATTAAGCGACAAGCTAATAGAGGCCCGCGCTGAGGCTGAATCCAAAAAAGCGCAAAGCTCCCTTGCTAAGAAAGAAGCAGAGATGAAGGCCCAAAGCAAAGCTCTAGAAGCAGAGATGGAAGCCCAAATAAAGATTCTGCAAATAGAGAAAGAGGAAGCAGGTGCGCTAGCAAGGCTGAAAGTCCTTGAACAAGCAATGGGTCAAAGTACTAATTCAGACTGTCTTATCCTAGCAGAACTGGAAGATCCAATTGATCGCACCAGTGATTATGTGCTAAAGCATAATGTTTACAAAGATACAGAGTCATCTCCTGTACCTCCTACTAACAACACTGTTCTGACTCTCAACTCAGGGACCTCCCAGCTCCAAATGCCTGAGTCTCCTCAAGTCCACAACGCAAGAGCATCTACGCAGCAAACCACATCAACTCCTGCCATCAACAAGGTGACTTCCAGCGACAAGCCGCAGCTCCAGCCACAGCCAGCAGAAGCCTTAAAGACTACACCAAAGTTAAGCGCTCATGCAACATCATTTCATCCTGGTAAACCTCACCCTTGCAGGTCTTGTTGCCACATGGGCAAGACTTGAGCAAGCCTATGGTAGCTCAGAAGCCATAGAAAGCGCTCTATTCAAGAGACTGCAAAACTTCCCAAAAATAGGGAACAAAGACTATCGCAAGCTCCAAGATCTAAGTGACCTCCTCATGGAGTTAGAGTTGGCAAAGACAGACCCACGTCTACCTGGTCTAAGCTTCCTGGACACTGCTCATGGTGTCAATCCAGTGGTGTCTAAACTGCCATACGGCCTGCAGGAGAGATGGGCGCAGCAGGGCTCAAGGTACAAAAGAGACTATAACGTATCCTTTCCTCCATTCTCATATTTTTGCAGGTTCATCAGTGAACAAGCCTGGATGAGAAATGATCTCAGCTTCAGTGAACCCAACTTGCCTGCTTCATCACCATCTCCAAGGTATGACAACACAGCAGCTAAACACAGAGACTTTCATAGAGCAATATCTGTTAAAAGGACAGACATCTCACCACCCGTATCCTCTCATGCATACCAGAGTGATTCGGGTGATAAAGACAAAGATCCTAATCGTCAGTGCCCTATTCACAAGAAGCCTCACCCTCTTAAGAAATGCCGAGAGCTGAGAGCAAAGACTTTACAAGAGCGCAGGGAGATTCTCCAGAAACTTGGAGTATGCTACAGGTGCTGTGCTTCTTATAGTCATTTTGCCAAGGACTGTAAAGTTGTCATCAAGTGCACAGAATGCAGCAGCGAAAGACATGTGGCAGCTATGCATCCTACCCCACTTACAGACAGCCCACAGCAGCTACCTACCTCCACCCCTCTCTCAAATCATGGCGGGGAGCAAGGAAGCCACGCTCTAGCCCAGGAGAATGTTTCTTCTTCATGCACAGAAGTCTGTGGAGAAGGTTTAGATCACAAGTGCTGTGCCAAGATATGCCTTGTTAAGGTATACCCAGAGGGTCAACCTGAAAAAGCTGCCAGGATGTATGCCATAATAGATGAACAGAGCAACAGATCCCTGGTCAAGCCTAAATTCTTTGAGATCTTTGGCATTGAGGGTCATGCCACACCGTATACTCTCAGAACCTGTTCTGGTCGCGTAGAGACTTTCGGCAGAAGGGTCGATGGGTTCATGGTGTCTCATATCGAAGGGAAAGAGGGCATACTCCTACCAACATTAGTCGAGTGTGACCAGATACCAGACGAAAGAGAAGAGATTCCTACTCCAGAGGCTGCATATCACCATCCTCACTTAAGGCACCTTGCTAATGAGATTCCCGCAATGGACATGAATGCTGAAATCTTAGTCTTGCTAGGAAGAGACATTCTTAGAGTACATAAGGTACGTGAGCAGTGTGATGGACCTGAGGATGCCCCTTATGCACAAAGACTTGATCTAGGCTGGGTAATAGTGGGCGATGTATGCTTGGATAGAATGTGTACATCATCTGAGATCCACTCCTTCAAAACTTACATGTTAGGAAATGGACGTGCATCCCAATTCAAAGAGTGCCCTCACCATTATGAAATAAAGGAGAAGCCTCTTGACATCATCCAAGTACCTGATGTCACTCCTATCCTTTGTGATGACAACCTAGGTACCACAGTGTTTTGTACCACAAGTGACGACAACAAAATAGCCTTGTCAGTTGAAGACAGAGAGTTCATCAAAATAATGGACAAAGAATTCTTCAAGGATGAGTCTAACAGCTGGGTTGCACCATTGCCTCTTCGTGCTGCAAAGGTCAAACTGCCAAACAATCGGGAACAGGCTTTATCCAGATTCAACTCACTTCAACGAACATTAAAGAACAGGCCTGAAATGAAGGACCATTTCATTACCTTTATGAAGAGGATCTTTGACAATGAGCATGCTGAGCCAGCTCCACCTCTTCAAATACACGATGAGTGCTGGTACCTACCCTTCTTCGGAGTGTACCATCCACGTAAGCCAAAACAAATTAGGGTAGTGTTCGACTCCAGTGCCAAACATCAGGGCGTATCCCTGAACGATATTCTTCTCACTGGTCCTAACCTTACCAACAACCTTGTAGGTGTACTCATGAGGTTCGGAAGAGAGCCAGTTGCCATAACTGCGGACATTGAACAAATGTTTCATTGCTTTATTGTACGAGAAGACCATAGGAACTTCCTAAGGTTTCTGTGGCACCGTGACAACAACATGAACAATGAGATGATTGAATACCGCATGAAGGTTCATGTTTTCGGAAATAGCCCCTCACCTGCCGTCGCAACATACGGTTTACGAAGGACTGCTCTTGACGGAGAACAGGAGTATGGTGCAGATGCTCGACATTTCGTCGAGAGAGATTTCTATGTGGACGATGGACTTAAATCTTTACCTACAGCGGAAGAAGCCATAGACCTGCTCCAAAGGACACAAGTTATGCTTTCTGAAGCTAACCTCAGACTACACAAGATTGCCTCAAACAGTGTTGCTGTTATGAAAGCCTTTCAACCTGGCGATCATGCCACAGGGTTTAAAGACTTAAATCTGGGGATGGACATGCCACCTGTGCAGAGAAGTCTGGGCCTACGGTGGGACTTATTAAAGGACAGCTTCGGCTTTCAAGTCAGCTCTGCAGACAAACCATTTACCAGGCATGGAGTTCTGTCAGTGGTGAACAGCCTATACGATCCAATGGGATTTGTGGCTCCCATCACCATACAAGGTAAATCCATACTTAGACAGCTCTCAGAGACTATCAAAGATTGGGATGCCCCACTACCAATAGACAAACTTTCAAGGTGGGAGTCCTGGAAACAGTCGTTACATGCCTTAGATGGAATCCGTATACCACGCTGCTACACTCTGACTTCCCTTGCCACCAATCGGAGGAAAGAGCTGCACATCTTCTCAGATGCATCTACTGAGGCCATAGCGGCTGTTGCCTACCTCAAGGTAAGGGATTCAGCTAATCTAACCCATGTAGGGTTTCTGTTTGGGAAGGCTAAGTTAGCACCCAAGCCTGAACACACAATTCCTAGGCTTGAACTTTGTGGGACTGTGCTAGCTGTAGAGATTGCAGATTTCATACTGCGTGAGCTAGACATTCAGATAGATGACATCAAATTCTACACAGACAGCAAGGTTGTTCTGGGCTACATATACAACCAGACTAAACGTTTCTATGTCTATGTCAGCAACCGTGTAGAAAGAATAAGAAAATCATCTAAACCTGAACAATGGCATTATGTTCCATCTGAAATTAATCCTGCAGATCATGGCACCAGGCCAGTGTCTGCGAGTGCCTTTGTAAATTCTTCTTGGTTAACAGGTCCTGAATTCTTGCTGACTGATCCAGAAGAAACCACGGCTGACGTCTTCAGTCTTCTAGAACCCGACAAAGATCCAGAGGTCCGTCCTGAAGTTAAAACCCTTGTCACCAGAACTGAACAAAGATGTGCCTTGGGCTGTCAACGCTTTGAACGTTTCTCCAAGTGGACAAGGCTGGTACGCACCACCGCAAGGTTAGTTCATATTGCACACTGCTTTCACACGAAGCTCACAGATGCTCACTGTCGAGGTTGGCACATGTGCCAAAAGCTTCTTTCTGCAAAAGACATTGCTGAAGCTGAACTGATCATAATACGCAGTGTACAACAGGATGTCTTTGGCTCAGAAATCAGACGTATCCGTGACAAGGGGGACATTCCAAAAAACAGTCCAATTGCTAACCTGAACCCACTCATTGACAATGATGGCACGTTAAGGGTTGGCGGACGCCTAAACAAGGCTAAGTTCAGTGAGCAAGAACAGAATCCTCTCATTATACCTGCTCGCCATCACATCACCACTCTACTCATACGGCACTACCATGAAAGGGTGAAACACCAAGGTAGACACTTCACAGAGGGAGCCATAAGAGTTGCAGGCCTTTGGATTATAGGGACTGTAAAGACTTTCATCAGACCTATCACGGAACTCATTTTGCTCTTGCCGTTTGGAGGCTGAACTTACTTGGGTATGCTGTTGGATCCTACCTGCAACTTCGAGAAGGAAGTATCTGGAACTTTAGTTGTCACAACTTGAAGCCTTATATTATAAATGTTGTTGCATTATATGCATGTTCTCCATTATGTCTTTCAGGTTCTCAAGACATCAAGCAAATTGCGCTGTTGTTTATTTGCATAACTACCGTTGTATTATGTAAATAGTGGCATTATCATGCCAGACGGGGAGTGTGCTGCCCCAATAGGGGCATAGAATATGAGATGCATAGCCTCAGTTAATATTAGCATTGTTATATAGATTAGAGTTTATATAGTGTGGTTTGCCTACTATTTTCTCATAGCTAAATCTATGTGTTATCCTATGCTGCCATCTAGTGGCCTTTGTTGCAATGCACATGTTTATGTGATTCTTTGAGTTACCACATATTTTCACTGTATGTATGCCCCTCCCTGCTTCCTGTGTGGAGTACTTCCTGTGTCATCTCTTCAGCCAGCAAGCCACATGTAGAAGGACACTCATGTACTCTGCTCAGTAGGTAGGAAAGGCATCATCTTTTGACCGCACAATACTATCACCATTCATCTGCTGTTCCTGTTATCTGCTGTAACCCCTGAAGTTTAAAGAATAAACACCTCTTTTGAATGAATCGGTATTGACGAGTTCAGCTGTCTGACAAGGATTGTCCGCAGTGAGTATATCTGCTTATACAGGCCAGGCATAGAGGTCTCAGCAAGGGATATATCGCTATCACAACAATCGGAGTCAGAATAGCCACCTAGCGCCACATTTTTTATGCACCGGTGGAGTTTTTTGGGTGTGTTTTGCACGCCATAGGCTTTTCAATAGAAAAAATGGTGGAGAGATTGGAATCTGATTGATTGCTTTTGTGGACAGGTGTCTTTTATACAGGTAACAAGCTGAGATTAGGAGCACTCTCTTTTGGGGCCCTTTCACACGGGCGGACGAACGGACCGTTTATTACAAGTCCGTTTACGGACTTGTAATGTATCCCTATGGGATTGCAGACGTTAGCGGATGATGCATCCGCTAACGTCCGTAACGATCCGCGTCCGCAAAGTTCCGCTTTTTCAGACGGAAGAAACCCCTATTTTTCTTCCGTCTGGCGGAACGGATCGGATGAATACGGACACGGTCCGTATTCATCCGATTCCCCATAGGGGAGAGCAGAGCAAAGACAGGGCGGTCTCTGCACAGTGTGCGGGGACCGCCCTGTCCGCCGACAGCTCAGCGGGGATTTACGGAGGATCCCCGCTGAGCCGTCGGACACACACGGGGCGGATCAATATGGATCCGCTCCGTGTGAAAGGGCCCTAAGAGAGTGCTCCTAATCTCAGCTTGTTACCTATATAGAAGACACCTGGGAGCCAGAAATCTTGCTGATTTATAGGGGATCAAATACATATTTCACTCATTAAAATGCAAATCAATTTATAACTTTTTTTGAAATGCGTTTTTCTGGATATTTTTGTTGTTCTGTCTCTCACTGTTAAAATAAACCTACCATTAAAATTATAGACTGATCATTTTTTTTTTGTCAATGGGAAAACGTACAAAATCAGCAGAGGATCAAATACTTTTTTCCCTCACTGTATATATGCGTGTGTGAAAAATAGGAGGCAAAGATATAGAAAAAAGTTAGGGCATTGGGTATTTTAGTTGAGGGAGGATTAGAAGTCTGAATAGAGTTGCCGAAGGACAAGGCCGACGTTGTATCATTGCATATTACTGAATTTGTTCCTTGGGTGGTGTATTACAGATTGTCAATGGCGTGGGGAGATAGGGTATTTTACTGTAGGTTATAACGGGAGCAGGTTTTCATGGAGTAGAAAAGGTGGCAGCTACACTTTTGACCCCAAGGGCAGGCTGGATATACTTGTTTATAGTAAGAACATGTAAAGTGTTTAGCAAGCTACACAGGTTATTTGTTGTTCAACCTGCTCATTGTTTTATGTGCTATGGCAATGGAAATTGCTATTTGCTTCTTTTGTTTTTAGCACACTAATGCTATACATAACACCAGCCAAATATGCAGGCAGATCTTTATTAATTGTGTCTTTTTCTTAATTATTACAAGCAGCCTATATTTGGACTTCTCTTCAAACCCACTAGTATTGGGATTTATTTCCAGCCAGAAAACGCTCCTGCTAAAAACGGCTAATAACAGCCTGTGTGTATGTACACATAGGATAAAATGGTGTGGAGTTTACCGGCTGCGGAAAAAAACGCCTGAAAACAGCAGCTATAAAAACGTCCAGTGTGCATGAGACCTAAAAATGATTTGTAGACTGTAGTACCAGTACACTGCTTTGCCTGATCAGTACCTCTAGAATTTACTGTACTACTTGCAAAAATCCATGGCAGCCCTGTGGATTTGAAGGTAGACCACATAAACCATTGCATAGAGTGGCAGGTGCCAGGTGCACACTGCCTCCCTGGAGCCCAAAGCATAGTTGCTGCCCTCTTGGCCTCCAGAGAGACATTGTTAGTTGCTATCACAGCATTTAGAGTTTGCCTTCTCTGCTTTAGCACTGGTAAACCTACAAGAACACTGGGCCAGATTCACAGAGCAGATACGACGGCGTATCTCCTGATACGCCGTCGTATCTGTTGTTCTATCTATGCGACTGATGCATAGATAGCCATAAGATCCGACAGGTGTAATTGTTTTACACTGTCGGATCTTAAGATGCAATACCGCGGCCGCCGCTGGGGGGAGTTCGCGTCGTAAACCAGCGTCGGGTATGCAAATTAGGAGTTACGGCGATTCCCGGCGGTTTTTCGCGTTCGCTACGTCGTCGCTAGTTTAGTTTCCCGTCGCAAAGTTAATAGTTTTTTTTGGTGCCTTAACTTTACACAGCAATCGTATTGCTGTATAAAGTATGGCCGTCGTTCCCGCGTCGAAATTTCGAAAATAACGTTGTTTGCGTAAGCCGTCCGGGAATACGGAATTACGCTACGCGCGTCGCCGTTCGAAAAAATGACGTCACTTCGCGCAAAGCACGGCGAGAGTTCGGAAACGGAGCATGCGCGGTAGGTCCGGCGCGGAAGCGCGCCTAATTTAAATGGCACACGCCCATTTAAATTGGCCCGCCTTGCGCCGGAGGCCGCCGGCGTAGGTTTTCATCGCAAGTGCTTGGTGAATCAGGCACTTGCGATGAAAAATTGCGGCGGTGTAACGTATCTACGATACGTTACGCCGCCGCTGCCCTACGTGAATCTGGCCCACTGTTTGCAGAGAAGACCCAACTGTAGTTTAGTTGCAGCAATGAATGCTAAAGCTAAGGCTGGCCACACATTATACAATTTTCTTTTAGATTTACCAAAAACATATAATATGAGGTCAAACCTAAACAATTTTTAATTTGGATGCAATCAAGCAGGCGCTTGCACTACATAGTTGAAGGTAAATCTAAAGGGAATGGCATAGAAAAATTGTATAATGTATGGCCAGCTTAAGTCATTGAATGGTGTCATTCTTTGTGAGTGACATTATTGTCTCCATTGGTGTCGGGGTAGAAGTAACAGAACCCAAGAGGTCCATAACGTGGCAAGGTGGCTACAGATATAGAGGACATGATTGTAACAGGACTGTTTCCGTTAGTTCATACATGCATATGTATGTTAAATAAAGAAAATCCAATAAAACCTTCATAATGTGCATGGCAATACACAGCCCGACATACAGTGCCTTGAAAAAGTATTCATACCCCTTGAAATTTTCCACATTTTGTCATGTTGCAATCCCAATAAAATAATTGTTTGGTTATATGTGATAGACCAACACAAAGTAGCAAATAATTGTGAAGTGTATAGAAAATGATAAATGGTTTTCAAAATCTTTTACAAATAAATATTGGAAAAGTGTGGATTGCATTTGTATTCAGAACCCTTTACTCTGATACCTCTAACAAAAAATTAGTAGAAGCAATTGCCTTCAGAAGTTTTTTTTTTTTTCTTAAAAAGCTTTATTTAAAACTTCACATATATACATAGTCACATTTCTAGAAAAATTATTCACCTAATTAGTAAATACTACTTGTATGTAATTTAGAGGTTTGTTAGAGAACCTTTAGTGAACAAACAGCATCATGAGGGCCATGGAACAAGCTGTGGAGAAGTTTAAAGCCGGGTTAGGTTATAAAAAAATATCCCAAGCTTTAGACATCTCACGAAGCACTGCTCAATCCATCATCCGAAAATGGAAAGAGTATGGCACAACTGCAAACCTACCAAGACATGGCCGTCCACCTAAACTGACAGGCTGGGCAAGAAGAGCATTAGCCCTGGTTCACACTGGGTACGATTTGGAACGATTTGAGATGCGATTTGACATGTCAAATCGCATCTCAAATCGGCGGCAATTGTCGGCAATGGCACTGTCCTAATCAGTGCGACGCCGCATCTGCGATTTCAAAAAGTAGTTCCTGTACTACTTTTTGCGATTTTGGGCCGCGATTTACATTAAATTGTGGCCGAAATCGCGGCAAAATAGCGGCTGCGAAATCGCGGTAAAATCGCACATTTTACCGCGATGTTGAATTCGCAGCAGTGTGAACCTAGGCTTAATGAGAGAAGCAGCAAAGAGGCCAATGGTAACTCTGGAGGAGCTGCAGAGATCCACAGCTCAGGTGGGAGAATATGTCCACAGGACAACTATTAATCGTGCACTCCACAAATCTGGCCTATGGAAGAGTGGCAAAAAAGCTATTGTCGAAAAAAAGTTCTGTTTGCAGTTTGCGAGATTACATGTGGGATACACAGCGGAGAAGGTGCTCTGGTCAGATGAGACCAAAATTTAACTTTTTGGCCTAAAATCAAAATGCTGTGTGGCAGAAAAAAACGAACACTGCACATCACCCTGAACACACTATCCCCACCGTGAAACATGGTGGTGACAGCATCATGTTGTCAGCAGGGACAGGGCAGCTGGTTAGAGTTGATGGGAAGATGTATGGAGCCAAATACAGGGCAATCTTAGAAGAAAACCTGCTACAGTCTGCAAAAGACTTGAGACTGGGGTGGAGGTTCACCTTCCATAAGAACAATGACCCTAGAGCTCCACTGAAATGGTTTAGATCAAAGCATAATTATGAGTTAGAATGGCCCAGTCAAAGTCCAGACCAACATCCAATTGCGACTCTGGCAAGACAGACGCTCTCCATCCAATCTGACAGAGCTTGAGCTATTTTGCCAAGAAGAATGGGCAAAAATGTCCCTTTCTAGATGTGCAAAGCTGGTAGAGACATAGCCAAAAAGACTTACAGCTGTAATTGCAGCAAAAGGTGGTTCTACAAAGTATTGATTCAAATACACGCCACACTTTTCAGATATTTATTTGTAAAAGAAAAATTGAAAAACATTTATCATTTTTCTTCCACTTCACAATTATGTGTCATTTTGTGTTGATCTATCACGTAAAATCCCAAAAAAATAATTTACGTTTTTGGTTGTAACATGACAATATGTGGAAAATTTCAAGGGGTATGAATACTTTTCCAAGGAATTTTAAAACCTTAAAAGAAATGACATGAACTAACGTGATCAGGCAGGTGTGGGCACAAGAGTGTTGCCCTAAAGGGCATAAAGTATACGGTAACATCAGCCTTTCATAGGGTAATGCCAGTGTTTCATCTGACTGTTCTGTAGATAGAAGATAGTAACCATAGCATGCAAATAGCAGCTGCTGATGGACAAGTATGAGTTATAACTAAAGTACTGCCAACAGATGTCCAGCTGCTTGTAGGTGTCATTGCAGGTTTTTCATATGTGACTTACAACTGTGAGTTTCAATAATGGGACTTGAGAGTGATTTGCAGCTGTGAGTGTCAAACAAGTATGGTGAGGTCGTAATGGAGTTTCTCTGTCTATAAATAACATCACAGCATGAATGTAAGAGGAGTGCATTATGCATAAACTGCAGAAAAAAATAACAAACTACTATTTTTAGAACTAAAGATTCAGCCGTTTCTTTTTATGGAATAAAAATGCCTTTCCGGTAGAATGCCTCATATCCTTTCACTACTCCCTGTTGTTGTCATTTTTAGGCACCGTTTCTTGGGCCTTATTCCTTATTATGAGGCAGAAAGGTAGCATGGGAGCAGTTTGTGGAACACAAGTGGGCTTCCAGGAAGCCAGCTGTCACACTGAGGCTAGGTTCACATCACTGCGGGTAGAGAACGTAAAATTGTGTGTGCGTTCCCAACCTGCATAGAAACACGCTGCACTTTAGCAGACTAGCAGATGCACGGAGTTGCCATTCATTCTTAAACACACCCCCACACATCGTTAACCACGGCACGATTTTGCGTGTGCTAAACTGCAAGGTGGCGCAACGCCATGCAATTAAGTGTGGTACGATTCCAAAAAAACAATCAGGAGCTTCTTTCCCTGCGTTATTTGCAGGTAGGGTAGATCACTGAAATTAATAGACTGCTCTACCCACAACGGGCCAGATTTACAAAAGAGATACGACGGCGTATCTCCTGATACGCCGTCGTATCTCTGAGATACGATTGTCATATCTATGCGACTGATTCATAGAATCAGTTACGCATAGATAGCCCTAAGATCCGACAGGTGTAATTGGATTACACCGTCGGATCTTAGGCTGCAATTCTAGGCCGGCCGCTAGGTGGCAATTCCATTGCGGTCGGCGTAGAATATGTAAATGACTAGTTACGCCGATTCACGAACGCCCGCCGATCTAAATTTACATTGTTTCCGTAGAGATGCGTCGCGTAAAACTAAGCATGCCCTCTAGGTGGTCTAACCAATGTTATAAGTATGGCCGTCGTTCCCGCGTCGAATTTTTAAATTTCACGTCGTTTGCGTAAGTCGTCCGTGAATGGCGCTGGACGCCATTTACGTTAACGTCGAAACCAATAACGTCCTTGTGGATTTACGCTACGCCGCCGCAAGTTTACAGGTAAGTGCTTTGTGAATCAGGCACTTACGCTGTAAACCTGCGGCGGTGTAATGTAAATGGGATACGTTACGCCGCCGCCGCAGCGTAACGTATTTCTATGTGAATCTGGCCCAACATGTGCAGCCAAACGCGCATGCAAACATGTGAATGGAGTCTAAGGCCCCGTACACACGAGAGGATCTATCCGCTGGAATTTATCCGCTGATCACTTTCAGCGGATAGATCCGCTGGTGTGTACAACCCAGCGGATATTTATCCGCGGATATTTTTCGGGCCGATGGTTTTCCAGCAGATCAAAATTTCTTAGCATGCTAAGAAATCGATCCGCTGGAATCCAGTCCAGCGGATTGATCCGATGGTCTGTACATCAATCCGTCTGATTCCCTCCCTCGCATGCGTCGTAATGATTCAACGCATGCGTGGAAGTCCTTATATTACAGCGTCGCGCACGTCACCGCGTCATCATCGCGGCGACGGCGCGACACGTCACCGCGGAGGGAATTTCCGCGCGGATTTTGATCTGATGGTTAGTACAACCATCAGATCAAAATCCGCCAGAGGATTTATCCGCGGAAACGGATCTCGTGTGTACTAGGCCTAAGTATTAACAGTCACACCTCACTATAAAACACTACTTACCATGACACTGTATGTGTCAAACTCTTTAAAACCTTATTGCCTTACTCAACATAGAGTCAAATAGCACAACGTGTAGAATGTTTAAACCATGTCATCAAACCACAAAATCTTCCCATAATATTACATGTGTATTTAATCTATTTTTTTGCATGTTATTTATCTGTAAAAGTTTACTTTGTGTAAGACATCCAAAAGCCCTGAGACTGCTGCTGGGCACAACTAACTTGGATGTGATATCGGCAGCTCCAACAGACTTTAGTATCACCCTTAAAAAGAAGAAAGTTGGCAGATGATGGACTTGGCGTATTACAGTTAAAAAATGTAAATTTATTGAAGGAGAAACATACAAAATTGTTTTAAAAAAAACACATAAATGACAGTAATGCCCGTTCTGAAAACACAAGAATTCATAATACACCACCTATAACCTAAAAGGTACAGTAAATTGAAAAGGAGGACACCAAGGTCACTTCCTACTGGTATGTATATAAACCCATATAGTTTATGGAAGGTGATGTATCATGTAAAGCTCAGCTCGTCATGTTGCGCGTTATTGAAAGGAACGCTTCTTCAGGAGCTTATGGCGAGTTATTTCAAACGTAGAGAATAGGCAGAGAATATACTCATAAACAGAGGCACAAGCGAATTTACAGGAATCAATCCTTTAGTTGCTTCACAAAGACCAATCAACTCTGGTACAGTCCTTAATTAGGGTAGTAACTTCTAGGAACGGCCATTACTGTCATTTATGTGTCTTTTTAAACAATTTTGTATGTTTCTCCTTCAGTAAATTTACATTTTCTAACTGTAATACGCCTATAAATTCCATCATCTGCCAACTTTTTCTTTTCAATCTGATCTATCAGGACGTGGCACTGTTTTTTGTTTTTGTATCCACAGCTCCACTCTGTGATTATATGACTTTTTATTCCTTAGTATCACCCTTCACTAGCCCCCATAAAAGATTATGTAGCACCCTGGTTTTTAGGCAGGGTTGCTAATAAAGTTAGTTTGCCAGGTGGTAATTTTCCTGAATAATTGTTAGAGATCAATTGATTCCCCTCTAATTCTGGAATTGCTGCACCTTTTCACTTCTGTCACTAGGTGGCACTGTGGCTGGTGACATTAGAATGACAAGGAGCTTTGCAAAGTCAGAGTTTGAATGGATGGGGTGTCTCAGCCAATTGGCAGGGGTTTCTTTAGTCCCTTGACCTGTTGGAAGAGCATATTTATTTGGGAGAAGTCAGGTGATCGAGGTTCTGTGCCACCTGGACGGCTGTCTAGGTGGACGTGTATTATGTCGCCCGGCTGCTAGGATGGAAGCCTGAGGCCTATCCCGGGGTCACCTGGCTGCTAGAGGCCTATTCATGAGCAGGAGACTGCAGTGAGTAAGCTTGAGCAAGTACCAGAGCAGTCTTCTCACCAACCAGGGACAGTGAAGAAGTGGGAAATCTTCAGCAAGTGCCAAGCCAGGGACCCAGCAGGATAGCAGGGGTGACGCTTGAGGAATATATAGCTGTCAGAAGAGCTCTGGTGGATCCAGTGATGACTGGGATCTAGAAGTCTAGTGAGAGACTGGTAGATGAGTGAGTGAAGATCTACAGTGAGATAAGAAACAGACTGTTCTGTGTTACCAAGAGTTAAGCACAACTACCTTCTATTGACTGTTGCAAGATTAGTTGCCATAGGTGACAGAGGTCCTACCTATACAGAAGTGTTATCCGATTGGAGGCCTTCCACTGTCTACCTATAGAAGTTTTAGAGTCAGCCAATTTGCATTGCATCTATTCAAGGGTGTCATGGCCCTAACTCTCTCTCCTAGTTCTTCTTAAAAGACAATAAATCTCTTTTGTTCGCATTCAAAAAGTGACTGGCGCCCAGCATTTCTTCTTGCATCTCACCCACCAAGCCTGGTAACCCACTGTAAAAAGAAGGATGTCAGCTCTCCCTGACTCTGGAGTTCACCATTAGGCCTCTAGGGGTCGGGCCCTTGTTATACAATTATGTATGGTGGTGATTGGGGGGGAGGGGAGTTGGGCCAGCACAGACAGTTATTAGACTCTCCCAGAAGAGGAGATCGGTATGACTTGCATGGAGGGAGGGGGCTGTGCTAGGAAATTGACTCTTACCAAATTATTTAAACATTCTCTCAAAGGCACATTGCAAGTGCGGGGGTCACGGAGCTGCAGAACGGGGAGATACCTATGTGAACAAGGCATTTCCCTGTTCTGCCTAGTGACAGGACACTGATCTACTGCTCCCTGTCATCAGGAGCAGTGATCACTGTCGTGTCACTTATAGCCCCCCCCCCCCAGTTAGAATCACTGCCTAGTACACACTTATCACCTTCATTGCCCCCAAGTGTTTAACCCTTTCCCTGCTATTTACACAGTAATCAGTGCATTTTTATAGCACTGATCGCTGTATAAATGACAATGGTCCCAAAATAGTGTCAAAAGTGTCCGCCATAATGTTGCAGTCATGATAAAAAAAAAAATCGCTGATCGTCACCGTTGCTAATAAAAAAAATATATAATAAAAATGCCATAAAACTATCCCCTATTTTGTAGACGCTATGACTTTTGCGCAAACCAATCATTATACGTTCATTGTGATTTTTTAACCAAAAATATGAAAAAGAATACAAATCGGCCTAAACTGAGAAAGAAATTTGTTTTTTTATATATTTTTGGGGGTGATATTTATTATAGCAAAAAGTTAAAAAAAAAATTGCTTTTTTTTCAAAACTGACGCTTTTTTATTGTTTATAGCGCAAAAAAATAAAAACCGCAGAGGCGATCAAATACCACCAAAAGAAAGCTCCGTTCGTGGGAAAAAGGGACATCAGTTTTGTTTGGGTGCAACGTCGCAATTGTCAGTTAAATCCACCTGCCTACACCAACAAGGTTCCAATATTGGTAAATATCACACCATATACCGTGGTGTATATAACAAAGCACACTGCTTGTACGCAATTAGCCAGATTCAGGTAGGGGCGCGCATCTTTAAGGTGGCGTAGCGTACCGTATTTACGCTACGCCACCTTAAGTCAGAGAGGTAAGTACTGTATTCACAAAGTACTTGCCTCCTAACCTTAGGCGGCGTAGCATAAATGGGGCCGGCGTAAGCGCGCCTAATTCAAATGAGGATGAGGGGGCGTGTTTTATGTTAATGGGGGGTGACCCGACGTGATTGACGTTTTTTTAGGAACGGCGCATGCTCCGTCCGTGTACATATCCCAGTGTGCATTGCTCCAAAGTATGCCGCAAGGACGTATTGGTTTCGACGTGGAGGTAAATTACGTCCAGCCCTATTCACGGACGACTTACGCAAACGACGTAAACATTTTCAAATTTCAACACGGGAACGATGGCCATACTTAACATTGACTAGGCCAGCTATTTGATGGAATATCTTTACGCCAGAAAACGCCTTACGTAAACGGCGTATCTTTACTGCGACAGGCGCACGTACGTTCGTGAATCGGCGTATCTAGGCATTTACATATTCTATGCTGAACTCAACGGAAGCGCCACCTAGCGGCCAGCCTAAATATTGCACCCTAAGATACGACGGCGTAGGAGACTTACGCCGCTCGTATCTTAGCCTAATTTAAGCGTATCTGGTTTCCAGAATACGCTTAAATTTACGACGGCGCAGATTCAGAGTTACGCCGGCGTAACTGTATCTAAATCTGGCCAATTGGCTGCGATGTCACAGGATCACGTGCCTGCCACGGTGATATCACAGTAGATGGTGGTGATAAAACAAGTCACTTTTTGGAATCCTTGTCCAGGTGCGATCCATTTTGAGAACTGATCTCTACAAATAACCGCTGGACCTGCGGGTGTCCCAGTAACGCCTACAGGCCAAGCCAGCGATTGTCACCAGAGGTGTCGGGGACGCCTGTGATCCATCCGGGTAATCACACTGCAGTGGTCCATATACATTCATCACGCGCCTGTTGTTTATAACCCATCCGCGCGCTCCCGCAGCCCCTCCTCCACGCCGCGTGCTACCCGAGCTCGCGCCTGTTGTTCAGAACCCAAACAACAACTCAGACTCCCGCCTCCTCCTTCTCATTGGTCGCGGCGCACAACTGTCACAGACATCAGCCAATTGTCAACTTGTCTCCAAAGAGCATGTGCTGTCCTCCTAAACCATGCCTCCCCGCGCAGTCTCCTCCCCAACCGCAACCAAAACATCCTTTGTCTCGAGGCAGCCTACGCTCGCTATTGGTGGATAATCACAGAGGATGAACGCTCATTGGTCGTGACGCACGAGCTTTCGGTTCCCGATAGGTCCTTGCTGCGGTAGTGTTCTTTGCTGCCCGGTGATTGGTTCCTAACTTTGCGATGGGTGACGGTAAGCACGCCGTGATTGGCCAGCACGGGCAATGTTTTTACGTAGGCTCCCCCTCTGCTTCTAAACCGCCGTTGATCGTTCTCCAGTCAGAAACAAAACAAAAGCGGCGGGAGGAGGTGGGTGAGGAGGCGGCGGTGGTGGGTAGTGAAGGCCGCCCGGAGAATGAACTACACGGACACTGAAGAAGATACAAGAGAGGAGGAGGGACGGGCCAGTGGCGTGTAAGGCGAAGGGGAAGCAGAAGGTATAGGAAACAAGGAAGACTATTGTGTCTGGACATGAGTGGGTCCAGCTATGTCTATGGAGCCTGCACACTCACTAACACTACAAGGGGAAGGCAGTACACAGGCTGAGCCTGTTATCCAGCAGTGCCAGTCAGTCCTTCCATAAACATGGCCTGACAACTGCTGGCCCTGGGAGCCTGTGTGCTGCACTCCACTGACAAGGCTGGGGGGATTTGCTAAAACTGGAGCAGATGGGCATGGTAACCAATCCGCTTCTAGCTTCAGCTTGTTCACTTAAGCTCTGAAAATGAAAGGTAGAAGCTGATTGGCTGCCATGTACAGTAGGCTTCAGATTCTGTGTGCTCCAGTCCCTGTGCTGTCACCGGAGAGCCCTGGATCACCCAGCACTGGACAGTCTCCCCATCTATGACACTGACTGGCTGCTTGTAGTGTGAGCTGCTGATTTACACCCCCCCCCCCCCCACTTTTTTTGTACCTGTTCTCTTTCTTTAACAAAAAAAAAACATTTCCTGTTCTGGAGGTTTTGATAGAACAGCTTCTTTGTTTTCTAATGGATTAGATCCCCCATGGCTGCTGCTATAGACACAATACACGTCTTCTAATCTGCTGTGCTTTGTATCCACATCATGAACCCAAGTCTCTTGTTTTTCTTTTGTTACTGTACTTGAGTTAGGCCTACAGTTCCCATGTCACAGCCTTCCCTCGTGCTGGAGATTCTTTGTTTTCCTCTGCTGTAAGTATTTATCATTCTCCTTGACTGGTAATGACAGGACCGATCTGGCAGGGTGTTTGTTACAGAAGGCAAGGGGTCATTATCCTCCCTGCTGATTAGTTACCCACACATAATAACATATCAACATTTATTAAACACAGTGACAAACCGACAGCTCATCCGTCTGTCTGCTAGAGCAGCGGCACTGGAAGGGTTAAGCGAGCTGTAGGTTCACTTGCATGTAACTGGAGTAATGCTTTGTTTACGTCACAGCCTGATTGGAGCTCTGTGTTTCTCAGCCATAGGGGACGCCGTCACTCGCTTGATTGACAATGTGTTTGTTTTTTTTTGCCTGCAGATCATATTCTAGGAGTCTGTTTGTTTTTTGTTTTGT
This sequence comes from Rana temporaria, assembly GCF_905171775.1. Lineage (NCBI taxonomy): Eukaryota > Metazoa > Chordata > Amphibia > Anura > Ranidae > Rana > Rana temporaria. The sequence goes on along the minus strand of NC_053489.1, from coordinate 208,457,602 downwards.
TTTTTCTTAGCAGGTAGCCAGCTGATTTCCTGTGACGCTACCAAGAAGAGATCCTCTGGCCGGGTCACTGGTTTAAAAGGGATTAAAGTGATATTATTAACCTCCCGCACTGCCAAGTAGTCTTAAATAGTTTGTGGTAAGGGCTGGAAGGTGTTAGCACAGCAGTGTTTATTGTTTGCAGAGCTGTGCTCAGGATCCTTGTGTAGTATTGTGTCTGGATTACCGTGAGAATATTATATACTCACACAATGTCCGTTATTATAACCAGATCAGGATTTTTAATGTTTGGATTGTATTCAGCCAAACAAAGCTAATCTTCCCGTCTGCGTGTTCTTTCCACACTTCCTGTTTCTGCTGCTGGCCATGTTTCTGTCATTGTGTATATAGTCATTTGTCCGTCCCTTCCCTCCATACGCTTTTGTTTCTCTTTTTGGGCAGAGCTTATGCGCACAATTCTTTTTAGGGTTGTGTGAATGTCGACTGTCCATGTATCATAGGATAATTACCCCCGAGCTGTCAGCGAGACTTGCCTCCCTGGCTGAACAGTTTCTATTTTTAGACTGAAGCCAACAGCTAGATTCTGAAACCAGTCGCTTTTGTCGACCGCGTGCCTCGATTGTTGTGTGTGCGCTCTCTGGCGTAGGAAAACAAAGGTCTCCATGGACTTTGTTCCAGAAATTCTGGCGAAATGTATGGGGGGGCTGCTGTCGGGGAAACTCCATTGTTCTGTTTTCTCCTCTAACACTGCATGCTTGTTCCTGTAATATGCAAGATTATGTAAACAAACTTGCAGCGAGTGATTTTTAATTTTCTTTTCTTTCTTTTTTTTTCTTTTTTCGAGCATGCAGTCCTGTACTCAAGGACCTCTTACAGTTCAGTTTTGTTATAATTCATAGGTCATTGAGTAAAAACCAAGGCTAAGGCTCCTTGCACATGGGCATTATAATTTACTGATGTTTACTCTGAAACTTGTGACGCCCGTGTGCCAGGGGCAAAGACCTGAGTAATGTTGAGTATAGGCGAGTGTGCAAGCGTATGGATGAGTAAAATTATTTTTCATTGCCAGTGTTGTCATATACTTGTGTAAACATTAAGCCCTTGTTCACACCAATGCGATTTGACAGTTCCAAAATTGCACCCTATTTTCGTCAATGGAGCCGTTCAAATAAATGTGACTTTCAAAAAGGTTCCTGCTCCTACTTTTCTGTGATTTCATCGGGACTTGCATTGAATTCTGTTAAATTATTATTATACAGGATTTTTTTTATAGAGCCAGCACTTTACAATAAAAGGGGGACAGTACAATTTACAATACAGTTCAATACAGAAGGAATAGGAGGGCCCTGCTCATTGAGCTTGCAACCTAAATTAAGCTGCAATGAAACTTCAGATCCAAATCGCACTGATCTATGGCTTTGAAATCAAGTTTTTTTTTTAGGTGTCGGCATCCCTTCTCACCCCCCCCCCCTCCTTTACTTACCTAAGCTCTCATTCGATCCAGCATTGTGCACCCTTCCACAGCTCCTTTCTCCCCTCACTTCCAGGTCTCGCTGGCTTTGCTGGGGCAATGGGAGCCACTGGTGCTTGGTGCTGTCAATCAAAGCCAGTGCGTGAGGTAGGCCGAGTCCCACTGTCTGTGTCAATGGACGCAGCAGAAGGGCTTGGGTCAAGCACGCATGAGTGTCCCCATGGGAAGAAGCTTCCCATAGGGGAACTGGACAGAGGGTAGGGGCCAGAAGCGCCAGTGGGGGGGGGGACCTGCGAATAGGAGGTTCGCAGACGCTCTGTGCGATTCCATTGCACAGAGCAGGTAAGTATATAGATGTTTGTTATACTGCTCTGTATTCAATGCTGTATTACTGATCTTCATTTAGCTGTGTGCATGGCTCCATAGACAACAATACATCTCATTTCAAATCGGTCAAAAACTGAATTTTTTACTTCTGTGTGCAACAGTCCTAACGGACCTGTGCATTTTGCAGATTTACACTACAGAACGTGATCCATAGGAAACCGTGTTAAATGGACCGTAGTGAAAATCCGCAAAATGTACTAAAAATGCATAGGTGTGAATCGGGTCTTAATTCCTTTATGCAGTAGGCTTTAAACATCACAAACAATTCTCTGGGATGTATCTGATAGAACTGGAAAGTTTGCCCAAACAAAGGCTAAGCCTAGGTTCACATATGTGCTATCTCAGACATCGCATGTGATTCGCACCCGCACCACAGGTGCCAATCGCATGCGATGTCTGTGCAGTGTGAGTTCAGCCATACAGTTGAAAATAATGCAGGGACTTTTTTTTTCCCCCCTGCACTAAGATCAGATCGCATGAGTGTTCTCACATGTGTGAGTTCGCACTGCGGTCTGTGAACCAATCTGGGGGTCTCATTAACAATGTATTGACACCCGCAGTGGTTCGCAGAGGGCAGTGTGAACTGCCTGCGGGAGAGATGTGGGAATCGGCGCTGGAATCATGCTGGTTCCTGCATCGCACATATGTAAACCTAGGCTAAAGCTTCCCAGCCATGTGCTTACTCCTTTGTTTGAAGAGTAGACTATAAGTAAATTGTGTTTATGTCGGCTCACGATTCTTCCATCTAGAATTTTAGAAGAGGGCTTTGGCTGTGTATACTGTGCAAACAAGTACTTTGTGAACTGTGCACATACGTTTCATATGTATATATACACAGAAAAGTCCCCCTGGTTTGTTTTGTATCTGTTGAATGTCAACAGTCCTGAAGGGCAGACTTGCTGAGAAGACAACATACATGAAAGCACGTAGCGTGGTCACGTCTTCCTGTTATGTCAACTGATAGACTGCAGGCTGCTTCTCACATACACAGAAAAGCGTTTGTGTTTTCTGTAACTGTTCACTGACATAGTACGTTTATTCTTCTTTGCCGTTTGATGAGGGGGTTAAGAGTACAGTCATAGCGTCTAGACTGTTGTACAGCTGTGTGGTTCTATTGTGTCTCCACTCAGAGTACTGTGCTCTCTTCTGGCCACCTACTTGTGCTGTGTTTGTTGGAAGGAGCCTTCAGATGGTTGACGTCACATTGGGAAGGGGGGGGGGGGGTTACCTTGGTACCAGGCACACGTCTCTCCAATCTGCTCATCTTTGTCTCAGCTCTGTTTCTTTATCAAAGTGGTTTTGGTCATATTATTATCCAGAGGTTTTTGATGCGTGTTTCCTGCATGTGTAACCTTGGAAACCTCTACTGAATAGTGTTATTTATACAGCTGAACTCATTCATGTATACTGCCATAAAGAGAACTGAATGCACTTGTTCTTTTCGCTTTAGGCATATCGGCGTTCTCTGATTTCGAGGAAGTTTTAATAGATTTGCATGTGGAACTTCCAGGCTAGGAGAGTTCTGCTTCTTACCGCGCAATTCCTTCCTTTCTTTCTTGTTGTGCGCTGAATTTCCCCTATTTCCTGTTCTGAGCCTGATTTACAGGAGCGTATTGTATCGCTAAAATAGAAGGCCTTGACCATGGTCAGTAAACCTTGCACTACAGTGTTGAATGAGGAGACCACCACGCACTATGAACATGGTAAGCACATCCATGCAAATCATGGGGTCTAGGATCTTATTTGTTGTTCACGTTTATTGTATTCACTTTGAGGTTCAAGTCAGGTGATCTTATAATAGGGTGACACAAAGTAGATGACAACTGGAAAGTCTTTTGTTCTGTGTACAAATGCACAGAATGGGATTGATTTACTAAAACTAGAGAGTGCAAAATCTGGTGCAGCTGTGCATGGTAACCAATTGGCTTCTAACTTCAGTTTATTCAAGTAAGCTTTGACCAAAATGAAATGGAGAGCTGGATTCAATAAAGAGCTGCACCAGATTTTGCACATTTTTAGTAAATCAACCCCAATGTTCTATTATTACACAGTCCTTTACTGTGTATGGCCAGCTTCAGAAATTGGGATGTGTTCCTAGTATGTTTTGTAGCTAAAGGCAGTAAGTAGTGTACCATTTCAAAATTGGTCCCCTTTGTGGACTTTTTTGCCAGGCAAAGTTGCAGGGGATATCTCCTAAACCATGCACGTTTAGGAGATATCCGGGGTAGCCTTATAGGCTTGTCTGTAGAAAAAAGTGGTCTGTAATGCCCTGTACACACGATCAGGCTTTAGTCCAACCAAACTTGCATCAGAATTCCATCAGAGGAAAAGAGAACATGTTCTCTATCTAAACTCCACGGAATTCCTCAGAATATCCGATGGGAAATTTCAGATGGGCATACACAAGGTTGGAATTTCGTTAGACGGACTTTTTCCATCGGAAATTCCGATCTTGTGTTCGAGGAATAAGGGGTTACAACCACTTTATGGTGCATTAAGTTAAAAAAAACTTCTGCCTTTACAACTTCTTTTAAGTATCATTAATTTTGCTGGCTGAGTGTTCGTTCTTTTAAATCATTATTGCCTAGATCAGGGGTGCCCAACCTTTTGAGAAGCGAGGGCCATTTAAGCGACTTTGTAACCGGTCGCGGGCAACAATGAGCGGAGTGGGTGGATGGCATGTCCGTGTCTGCTCTGCATATGCAGACACTGACACAGCCCACTATACTTTTTAGCATATTTTATTCGAGTTATGATACAAGTCAGTTTATGTCTGCCACTACCTGGAGGTGAATGGAGGGTCCAATTGGTTGGACTGACCGCATAAAAGGGGCCCATGGCTGCTTTCACACTGATGCGCTGCTGTTTACCCACAACGCAGTGTACCTTTTGGCTTTCCTGCACTTTGCAATAGACTTCTATATTCTGCAGGTTTGGGGCACTTTCAGAAAGCTCACCAAACTTGCAGGTAATAACAGAAGTCTATGGCTGAGTGCAGGTACCCCGCAGGTAAACTGCTCTGCACCTGCGGATCAGTTTGAAGCAGCCCAGTAACCACTGCAGAAAAGATATGCCTATATGTTCACTGATTTTAGTAATAAAACTGACCTTTTAACAGTATTCTATTCCATCCCAGAGCAGGAGGTCGTGGGCCACATCAGAGGGCTCCGCGGGCCACTGGTTGGGCACCCCTGGCCTAGATGGATGCAGCATCGGTCTCCTCTAAGAATGAGAACCGAGCAATTAAACACCACTGATCGCTCAGTGAGCTGATGACTGTCAGTCACCACTGTCTGCTCACTGGAGCGCTGGGCTGTGGAGGGGGGTGGCAGCAGCTCTCTGAGAGGCTTAGCCAGGTGCCAGTCAAGGTGATCTTTTCCCAGCCTGGACCCGCCCTATGATGTCAGCTAATAGTGGGCTTCAGCCTGCTGTCAGCTGTGAAAACGGGTCACAGGAGTGCAGAACGAACTGCACGCCTGTGAACCACAGGAGGAGTACAGCAAACAAGCTTTGATTTTACTTCTCCTTTAACAGACCAACAAGGAGCAAATAAGGGAAGTTGGTTGTTGGGGTTTTACACACAATAAGTATGTTGAACTTTGGAAAGTTGTTTGTTGTGCAATAGTGTTGTGAGACATTTTTTTTGTTTAGTGTTTATGAAGCAGCTTCAGAAATCTGCATGTTACACATGTTCAGTAAACCAATACTTTCAACCAGTAAACACATTGCAAAGACAGAGGCGATTAGTAAGTCGTATGCTGCGATTCCCATAACAAAAGTATTCATGAACACCAAGTTGCCCAATCAGCATGCTAGTATTTAAGCCGGGTTCTTTTTACTGCACATTTTCATGCCATGTGCTTCTTTTAACAGTTCCGCTTTTAATGCGATTTATGATGAGATTTGCATAATTATTCAGCCACAATACCTGATTACCAAAATAATCTCTAAATTTTCAACCTTGGCGTGAAAAAGACTGAGTTCATTGAAATGCGATCATCATCGATTCTGTCTGATACGAACTTCTCGAATTTGTGAACTGGCATCAGCCATGCAAATTCTGACCACTGGCATAACATTTTATTGTCCGATTTATGTAGCTTTCAGTTGTCAATCTGCAACATTGGCTTTTGTTGGTTATCTGCTAAAGGCATATGGTAGTGCACTGCTCACTTTACATACATACTGATGTGTGGTATGTTTATGTGCCTATTCTTAGATACTACACCCAGATATGGTTCTGCTCTGCTTGCAAGTTGCTGTTTGTTTAGCATTCTGTTTTCTGACGATAGTAAGGAGGATGCAGAGCCAATGAGTGCACTGTTGGTGCTACTCCTACAGTGGAACATGATGATTCTTTCATCCAGTGCTTCTGTAGATTCACTTTGTACCAATATGCATTAGAAAATGTGATCATCCATTGCAAGGTTTCTTGTTTGTGTTTTAGGCTTTCAAAAGATGTTTTTCTAATGAATTTCAAACCTCTGTCAGGAACATTTAGTTTTAACCACTGATTCTTTTGGGAGCAATTGTTATTCAGTTGAAGTTCTACTTGAGTGTATAACAGCTAAAGCAAGTACCAAACCTCAGGAATTGGGGGGGGGGGGGGGGGGGGGGACTTCCTTACCTAATCTGACTTAAAGCGGGAGTTCACCCAATTATATATTTTTTATCTTTTCCCCTAATCAGGCGTCTCAAACTGGCGGCCCTCCAGCTGTTGCAAAACTACAAGTCCAATGAGGCATTGCAAGAATGACAGGTACCAGCATGACTCCCACAGGCAGAGGCATGATGGGACTTGTAGTTTTACAACAGCTGGAGGGCCACCAGTTTGAGACCCTTGCCTTAGATGGATGCTCGTTTTGTCTAGGGGAATCGGCTAGTTGTTTTAAAATATGATCCGTACTTACCGTTTTCGAGATGCATCTTCTCCGTCGCTTCCGGGTATGGGTCTTCGGGAGCGGGCGTTCCTTCTTGATTGACAGTCTTCCGAGAGGCTTCCGACGGTCGCATCCATCGCGTCACTAGTAGCGGAAAGAAGCCGAACGTCGGTGCGGCTCTATACTGCGCCTGCGCACCGACGTTCGGCTTCTTTCGGAAAATCGTGACGCGATGGATGCGACCGTCGGAAGCCTCTCGGAAGACTGTCAATCAAAATAGGAACGCCCGCTCCCGAAGCCCATACCCGGAAGCGGCGGAGAAGATGCATCTCGTAAACGGATCATATTTTAAAACAACTAGCCGATTCCCCTAGACAAAACGAGCATCCATCTAGGGGGAAATAGTGTCATGTGCGGGTGAACCTCCGCTTTAAGTCTGCTATAGACTTCGATTTTTTTTCTTTCTTGCAACATCCGGTTGCAGGAAAGAAAATTGCTTGTTTGCTCCATCAACACAGAAGCCGTCCCCACTGGGAGAACAGAGTGATTTATTGCTAGCGGCTGTGATGGCTATTAGCAGTAATCGCATGCAAAATCTGACAGGCTTGTTGTACCCAAGCTGATCAACTTTGGAACATTCAGCCTGCCCACATGCATGGTTTGAATTTTGGCTGGTCCCTGCTGATACGGCTAAGATTTGAAGTTTCAAACCATTTATGGCTAGCTTTGGCCAAATCTCACATACTTCCCCTCCCTGACCCTTTCAGATCAAAAAGGGGAGGGTTTCAGCAACAAAAGCAGCGCTGTTAATCAAAAAAAAGCAGTGGGCAGGACTAGGTGTGGCAATGTGCTGATTGACAAGCTACAGGCTTGTCAATCAGCAGTAAGGGTACTTTCACACTGAGGCGCATTTTGCCACGATTTTCGGGTGCTAGTGTGGAGATTTTAACCCCCACCTGGGCCGAAAAAGGGTTAAACCCGCCCGCAAAAAAGCCACTTTGCGTTGTTTTGTGGGCGGTTTGGAGGGGTGCTACCCCATTGATTTCAATGGGCAGGGGCGCTCTAGGAGTGGTATTTTTACAGCTCCTACCGCACCTCAAAGATGCGGCTGGCAGGACTTTTTTTAGCTTCCCGCCAGCGCAATGCTCCAGTGTGAAAGCCTTTCACACTGAATAGAAAGGAGCGGCTCTTTCAGGGCGCATTGCAGGTGCTATTTTTAGCACAATAGCCCCTGCAAAGCGCCTCAGTGTGAAAGCAGCCTTACAATGCTGGTTGTCACAGCCCCTTTAACGTTTTTCTCATCCCATTGTAGTCCAAGCAGGCAGAGTGTGTCAACTCTGCTCTGAATTCAGGAGCAGTGTAGCATTGTTGACACCCTATCATGAAGTTGCATTAGGTAGACCTTACCGGCATGTATATTGCTGCTTACCAGTCTGTAGATGTAATGGCTGCATTAGTTTTCATTTTTTCAAGCAAGTATAATAAATACATGTGATCTTACCAAAAATGCAAAGTCCTTGTTTCCTGGGAGGTGAAAAGAAAGCACAAAAAACGTATTTTCTTGTGTTAAATGCAAATCCAATCAATTTTCCATGTAATAGAGAGGAACAAAGGCAGATGTGTTTTAATTCCCCCCCCCCCCCCTTCTCCATGGATACAGTGAAGAAATGAGCGTAGGCATAAAATGATGGGAATTGTGTTATTTGTGGGTTCACCAGATAAAATAAAGGTGAAAAGCCAAGAAAAATACCAACATAGTCAGCACAGATAAAGACTGGTAAGCTGCAATAAGTTTTATATTTTTATTGGGTTTAGATACACTTTAACTTCTTGCCGACCAGCGCACGACGATCTCCGTCGGCACAATGTCACAGCTGTGCAAATGGTCGTACCTGTACGCCCCCCTTTAAATTGCGGGCTAGTGGGCATGAGCATGCCCATGGGTCCTGCAGACTATTATGTCTGCCGGTGGCCCGTGATCGTGACACAGAGGCAGAACGGAGATACGTCTGTAAACAAGGCCTTTCCCTGTTCTGCCTAGCAACTTAACAGGGATCTGATGCTCCCAGTGATCGGGAGCACTAATCTGTCAAGTTCTTGTGAGACAAACCCCCCTAGAGTGGGGAACATCTTGATCGCCCCTCTAGTGTTTAACCCCTTCCCTGCCAGTGTCATTTATACAGTAATCTGTGCATATTTTATAGCAGAATAGTGTCAAAGGTGTCTGATATGTCCGCTGCAATGTTGCAGTCACGATAAAAATTGCAGATCACTACCATTACTAATAAAAAAAAAAAAAAAATTGCGCAAACCAATCAACATACGCTTGTAGCAACACGGTTGTAGCAATACGGTTTGCGCAACATTTTTATTCACCTTTTTATTTTATATATATATATATATATATATATATATATATATATATATATATATATATATATATATATATATATATATATATATATATACTTCTTTTTTTTTTTTTTTTTTTTTATGCAGTATTTCTTAAAGACCTTTCTAGTTGCCAGTATTACTTTGCATATATGTCATTATTTTAGGGTATAAACTTTTTTGATCACTACTAATTTGTGTGCATTTCAACGATGTTGCAGTACTGTCTGACTTATGGCTGTGGTGTTTTTTCTTTCCCACACAAACTGTTTATTTTTATTTTTTTCTTTCTCCCCAGGTCGACTTTCTCCCCTGGCGTCAGTGTGGGAAGTGCCACACACTCCCCAAACCAACAACGGCTTTTGCTTGCATTTTCCAGTGTTTCTTCTGTCAGCGAGTGCAACAAAGTTGTAATTCTTCCAGTGCCAGCCCTGAGCTGAGTGAGGAGCCACCAACCGACATGGTGAAAATGACAAAATCAAAAACTTTCCAGGCTTACCTGCCAAACTGTCACAGAACTTACAGCTGTATTCACTGTAGAGCACATCTAGCCAATCATGATGAATTGATATCCAAGGCAAGTGACCATCTCTTCTTTCTAAGCAGTAATAACCTGAGTTGTCTTTCTAAAATGAAGATCTGCCCCTTCTTCTGCAAGTTGGAAATTACTGATTTATAGGCCTTCCACATTGGACTTGTGCCCAGTGCTGGTGACGAGCAGAATTTGTAAAGGCAACATAAACACACGGGGGAGATTTATTAAAACTGGTGCATTCAGAATCGGGTGCAGCTGTGCATGGTAGCCAATCGGCTTCTAACTTCAGCTTGTTCAGTTTAGCTTTGACAATAAAACCTGGAAGCTGATTGGTTTGTATGCAGAGCTGCATCAGATTTTGCACCGTAGTTTCAATAAATCATTCCCAAAGAGTCAGGGTTTTGTTCACGTTTTACTAGTCACATTTAAATGATGCCAGCTTTCACAGAGGCCTCAAACCTCATTATTATTACATTGTGTGCTAATGGCACAAGGGTCCATGTTATCTGACTAATATGTAAAGCTTCTATTGGACTGTACTTTACACCACTCAGGAGGTAATGTTCCTGTCTTGCTAGAGCTAATCTAGTCCTACTACTTCTCTTTCACTTCTACTCTTGAATTTAGTTTATATTTTCTTTTCTTTTTCTCCTCAGTAGATGAATGCCTAGGTGTTTGGTCATGTGATCAAAACTTATCCCAGCAAGACTGATGTTATAGTTGTAAAGTAATGCTTTAAACTGTCCTCCATCTGCCCATACTACTATCCATATCTGCTAGATGGATTTGTGTATTTTGTTTCAACCTGACTAACTATGGAGGTGGGTATATCCTGCTTCTAAGTTATTCAGCTGTGTGTCTACCTTTATCCCCCTGCTAATTCAAGTCTGTTCAAAACATAGGTTATTCACAACATAGCATGTGACAGGGAAACCAGAAAGTAGCCTTAGGACCCCTTTCACATATGCAGACCGTTCGTTTGATCAGTTCGGTCATCTCTTTTGTCTTTGGGAAAAAAAAAAAACAGTTTACATCAGTATTTCATTCGTGGGTTTTTTTTTTTTTTTTCTCCCTCTCCTCTCACCATTTGGGTACCAGGAACATTTTTGTAATGCAAAATTAGACCGCTCGTCTGTTTTTGTTCCGATCCGTTTCTTTAACGGATGAAAAGTGGGGCTTTCATCCGGATGAAAATCGTTGTAAATGGATGATCATCCATATTTCCATAGGAATGCATTGATATCTGTTTTTCAACGAACGGTCCATATGTGTGAAAGGGGCCTTTTTAATCTTTCCAAATGTGGTCTGCAAGTTGTAATTAAATTTAGAATCAATAATATTTACCTGACTAAAAGGTACATTTTAAAATGTTTAGGCTGACAATAGTGATATAAAATTATTTACAAAATATTTGATTCCTGTTTATGGAAACATTTAAACATTAAACCTATTACTAACTAAGCTTAAATCTTCTCCTACCCTCCCTTTTAAACACTATTATAGCTACCCTGTGAAAGGAAGTTGTGCATACTTGCCTGTCCTCCGAGCGATATGGTCTGGTCACATGATTCAGTGTAGAGGAAGGACAGCCGACAGTGGATGCCCCATAATAAGCTTATGGGTGATGTCAATGTCCAGGCTCTGAAGCCGTTGTCGGCGATCTGTCTTCTTCACTGAAGCCGGCCGTTGGAGAGATTACGTAACCGGACTGGATTGCTCTTAGAATAGGTAAGGTAGACCTCTTCCTTTTACAGAGTATATAAAATAGGATTTAGAATGGGGGTGGGAGCAGGTATTGGCTTTGTTACCAATAGGCTGGACCTTCACTTGTTTGTAGTACAAGGTAGAAATTGAAACTCTGCTCAAATTATTAATTTAATGACTACAATGTAAAGTAGTGAGTGTACAGTTTGTATAACCGTGTCCCCTCCAAATAACTCAATACGCAGCCATTAATGTCTAAACCGCTGCCAACAAAAATGAGTACACCCCTAAGTGAAAATGTACAAATTCGGCCCAAAGTGTCAATATTTTGTGTGGCCACCAGCACTGCCTTTAAACCTCTTTGGCATGGAGTTCACCAGAGCTTCACAGGTTGCCACTGGAATCCTCTTCCACTCAATGACCACATCACAGAGCTGGTGGATGTTAGAGACCTTGCGCTCCTCCATCTTCTGTTTGAGGATGCCCCACAGATGCTCAATAGGGTTTAAGTCTGGAGACATGATTGGCCAGTCCATCACCTTTACCCTCAGCTTCTTTAGCAAGGCAGTGGTCGTCTTGAAGGTGTGTTTGGGGTCGTTTATCATGTTAGAATGCTCCCCTGCGGCCCAGTCTCCGAAAGGAGGGGGATCATGCTCTGCTTCAGTATGTCACAGTACATGTTGGCATTCATGGTTCCCCCTAATGAACTGTAGCGCCCCAGACCATGACACTCCCACCACCATGCTTGACTGTAGGCAAGACACCCTCGTCTTTGTACGCCTCGCCTGGTTGCCTCCACACACGCTTGACACCATCTGAACCAAACAAGTAATCTTGGTCTCATCAGACCACAGAACATGGTTCCAGTAATCCAGGTCCTTAGTCTGCTTGTCTTCAGAAAACTGTTTGCAGACTTTCTTGTGCATCATCTTTAGAAGAGGCTTCCTTCTGGGACGACAGCCTTGCAGACCAATTTGATGCAGTGTGCAGCGTTTGGTCTCAGCACTGACAACCTGACCCCCCACCCCTTCAACCTCTGCAGCAATGCTGGCAGCACTCATGCATCTATTTTCCAAAGATGACCTCTGGATTTGATGCTGAGCACGTGCACTCAACTTCTTTGGTCGACCATGGCGAGGCCTGTTCTTAATGGAACCCATCTTGTTAAACTGCTGTTTGGTCTTGGCAATCTTCTTATAGCCTAGGCCATCTTTATGTAGAGCAACAATTATTTTTTTCAGATCCTCAGAGAGTTCTTTGCCATGGTGTGCCATGTTGAACTTCCAGTTACCAGTTGAAAGAGTGAGAGCGATAACTCCAAATTTAACACGCCTGCTCCCCATTCACACCTGAGTCCTTGTAACACTTATGAGTCACGTGATGCAGAGGAGGGAAAATGGCTAATTGGGCCCAATTTGGACATTTTCACTTGGGGATGTACTCCGTTTTGTTGCCAGCAGTTTAGACATTAATGGCTGTGTGTTGAGTTATTTTGAGGGGAAAGCAAATTTACATTGTTATACAAGCTGTACACCCACTACTATACATTGTAGCAAGGTTTCATTTCTTCAGTGTTGTCACATGAAAAGATATAATAAAAATGTGAGGGGTGTACTCACTTTTGTGAGATAGAGTGAGTGTGTGTTTTTTTTCCCATGCAGCTCAGTCTCTCAGTTCATGATGCATTGACATGTTTTTCAGGGTTAGTAGGACTGATTCAGATAAATGCTGCCTTGCCTTCCCATTCATATAGAAGGCTATTCTGCTGTTTCAGCAGTTTTTAATGAGACAATTACACTTGACCAATAAAAATTATGTTCATGCCTAGTGGATTAAGCTTCCTTTATGCTGCTAGTCATAGAAGAAAATATTTAACTGAATTACAACCAGTAAAAAAGGTTATGCTGTAATCCTTAAAATAGCCTAATTAACATGCAGTTGATCTCCCCTTCTTAATGTGATTATGACTTTACTTGTGTCTGTGACTAAGAGATTCAAGTGCGGTTTTTCATTTTATCATTTATTTTTCTTTTTTTTCCTCCTCCTGCAGTCATTTCAGGGAAGTCAGGGGAGAGCCTACCTCTTTAACTCTGTGTAAGTATTTAATGACCTCTCAGTGGTGGTGTTTTAACTTTTGTGTTGATTTACTGATTACAAGGCGGTTTACACTTTTTATAAAAACATTTGGAAGCCCTGTTAAAGTGTAAGTTCAACACTTCAGGAAAAAATTAAAAGGTGAACTAACTCCATACACCCTCCCCTAGTCCCCACTGTACTTCTGTTTGTGATGAGTTGTCAGTGCTCGCGCGTCTGGTGCTGTGGTCTGAGGCTCTGAAATTCCCACTCTTCTCCCCTTTCTTTCTGCAGCACTTCTGGGATAAATCGAAGTGATGCTCTGTGTCGTAGCTGACTAATCAGAATCACTCTGATATGTCCCAGAAGCACTGCAGAAAAAGGGGGGGGAGAAGAGCAGGTATTTCAGATCCTCAGACTGCTGTCCAGCTGTATGGGCACAGATGGCTCATCACCCACAGAGGTAAGTACAGCGGGGATCGGTGAAAAGGTTGTACGATGTACTTCCCCAAAAAAGGTGCTCCAACCCTTTTTAACCATTTTAGCACCATCTGCCATATTGTACTGTGGACAAGGGGCTCGTACAGGCACAGTTGCGTACCTGTGCGTTGCAGCCTTCTTCTGGGTTTAGGTCGTGCAAAGCAGGGAGAAAGAACAAATAGATTTTTAGTAAAAAGCAGCATATAATACACACATTATTACTTGTTAGGCACACCTTTAACCCCTTGATTACCCCGATTTGTAAACCCCTTCCAGCCAGTGTCATTAGTACAGTGACCATGTATAGTATTAGAGCTGATCACTGTATTAATGTCACTGGTGATGTTGGTGTCAGATTGCTCCCGAACAATCACTGTCCCACTGTAAGTCACTGATCGTCGCCATTACTAGTGTATATAAAAAAACAAAAACAACCTCCAATATATATATACCATAGTTTGTAGCCTCTACAACTTTCACACAAACCAATCAATAAATATTATAAAAATTTTTTTGCATGTTTTATGGCAGAAGGTAAAAAATATTGTGTGTATGTGTGTGTTTGTGTTTTTTTTTTTTAATTTTATATATATATATATCTATCCCAGTGGTGATCAAATGCCACCAAAAGAAAGTTCTATTTGTGTGCGTGTGTGAAAAAAAAATCATAAAAATTTGCGTACGATATTGCATGATCGTGCTGTTACCAGTTAAAATTAGTGCTAAATGGCAAAAAAAAAAAAAAAATGGCCTGGTCTTGAAGGGTGGTAAAAACTTTTGGAGTCGTTTAAATATTTTTTTTTGCCTTGTTTATATAAAATGTGCAGCACAGAGCTATTCTCTTTAGCTCTACCTACAGGAGAGGTTTATAATGTAACCTTGTCGATGCAATATACTAAATCATAGACACACAAGGCTCAAACTGATGCCATCGACGGAAAGTCAAAGCCTAGCGACACGGGCCCTTGCAAAGTCTCTTTTGGTGAAAACTATCACTTCAGATATTGTACTCATAAATATTTAGATGGAGGGTGGGAATGGACTGTTTTTGACCAACCTTACTGTGTTTTGGCTTCTTATCCATTGCGTTATTTGCGTTATTGAATAAGACTCTAGATATTCAGAATTCATATTTGCTGGTAGAGCATGCACAATCCAAACCACCTTTTTGCAAACTGGAATCAACAGATTTTACATGAGTATAATGTTAAAAAAATAAAATAACCATTATGTGATTGAAACCTGAGAAATTTTTTTTGCTCAGGCTTGTGGAGTGTGTGGATCAACTTTTTATGCCTTTTAGAGAAAATGTAACAATACTAAATGTACTTTCCATACATTCTGTGCAGCGTTCTGCATAACAGGAATTTGGACATTTTACCATCTGTCAAATCAGAAAACTCCCTTTCCAGCATGGAGTATGTATTAAAATCCTGGATCACACCAAGCTAGAGCTATTTTAGTTTGGAGTGCAAAGCTCTTCTCACTCAGGTCACATCCTTATTTATAACCTTGTGAGTAGCTGTCCAGAGTGTGGACTATAAATAGGTTCCATTGGAAAGAATGCTGCAGCGAGGTTGTAGCTGTGCTGCTTCAGAGCACCTGGCGCAGATCACATCTGCTAGGATTGTATCTGTCTGTACGTTCGAAAACCTGGAATTTCTAGGGAGCTTTGTGTCCACTGGGTGTGTGTCCTTCCCTGGCCAAAGTGGAAAGAATCTGAAACACTTTTAGTATTCTTTCACTTTTACCAAGAGATTATGTTGGCATCTAGCTAAGTGGTGTCGCTGTGCCCTCATTCCACATGGATTACATGTATTAACCTTTTTTTAGGCCAGTTCTAGAGGAATGTTTTAGGCAAAGAAGAAAAGAATAAAAAGACCTTCAACAGAATTTAGGGTTTTACTTTGCCTTCGATTTCTTTTTATGCTTTCTGATGTACTCTTTCTAGCATTCTAAAAGATTAGATATCAAGTATTTATTAGAAACTGCTTTTGTCCTGCAGGGTAAATGTCGGTTGTGGTCCAGCAGAAGAGAGGGTCCTTTTAACTGGTTTGCATGCCGTTGCTGATATATACTGTGAGAACTGTAAAACCACGCTTGGCTGGAAATACGTGAGTTTATTTATTTTTTGTATATTATTATTTATTTATTTTTATATATATATATATATATATATATATATATATATATATATATATATATATATATATATATATATATATATATATATATATATATATATATATATATATATATATATATATATATATATATATATATATATATATATATATATATTTTATAAGATTCCCCATAAGAAGTCCAGTCTAAACCTATCTTCTCCCACTCCTTATTTTTTTTAATATTCATTGAACTTTCCACGCCCATTCCAAGCACTTTACTAACTAGCTTGTAAAGGAAAGATGTGTATTAACTATTCTATAGGCGGTTCGGTCATGTGATCTCCCCAGCAGTTGGCTTTAGGGGAGAGGAGAGAGCAGCTGCAGTGGCTGTGCGGTGACATCACCCATTGACTTACTATGGGGCATCTGTTGTCCACTATGCCGCCTCTTCACTGAAGCCAACACTGGGAGCCGATCACATGACTGGATTGGAGTACCCTTAGATTAAGCAAGTGTGCACATCTTTCCTTTTATAGGGTAGTTGGTATAGGGCTTAGAATCGGGGTAGGAGTATATTTAGACCTGACTTCTACTTTAAGGTAACACTATTGTAATTCTCACACAGAGGGTGTGCAAGGATACTGTAATCTATCGGGGCTTATTAGGTAAAACCGCTTTAACAGCAGTGCCAGTATTTGGACCAGTGTTAATGTTACTCTTGTTTTATACTAGCAGGACCATTACTGTGCTGCTATTGAGTTTTGGCTCCGTGAGATTTTTAATTAAAGAGAAGTGCAGCCAAAGCTTGTTTGGCTGTACTTCTGTGGATCACAGGAATGCAGTCTGTTCTGCAGTCCTGTGACTCGTTTTCAGCAGACAACAGGCTGCAGTCTGCTGTCGCTGATGTCAAAGAGCTGGTCCAAGCGGGGGCAAGATCACGACAATAAAGTTGGGATCCACCCACATCCCTGAAGCGGCACCTGGCTCAACCCCCCAGCAAGCTGCTGAGAGGTTGAGCCAGCTGTTCCAGTGAGCATGGGGGGCAGAACAGAGAGCCGGTGACTGACAATCACCAGCTTGTTGCTTACAGAGCACTGAAAACTGAGCAATCGGCGGTCTTTGATAGGTTCTTATGCCGCGTACACACGATCATTTTTCGGCATTAAAAAAAAACAATGTTTTTCGGCATGTAGAAAAAAAAAGAATTTTTTTCCAACTTCATCATTAAAACGACTTTGCCCACACACCATCGTTTAAAAAAAGACAAAGGCTCTAGCAAAGCGCGGTGACGTACAACGGCACTATAAAGGGGAAGTTCCATGCGGATGACGCCACCCTTGGGGCTGCTTTAGCTGATTCCGTGTTGGTAAAAGACGATTCGCGTTTTTTTGTCTGTTACAGCGTGATGAATGTGCTTACTCCATTATGAACGGTAGTTTTACCAGAAGAAGCGCTCCCATCTCATAACTTACTTCTGAGCATGCGCGTGTTTTTAACGTCGTTTTAGTCCACACACACGATCATTTTTTACAACCCGAAAAACGACATTGTTTAAAACGTCGTTAAAAAATGCAGCATGTTCGGGAATTTTTTTTTTCGTTTTTTAGAACCCGAAAAATTATGCAAAGCCCACACACGATCATTTTAAATGACATTTTTTTAAAAACAACGTTTTTTTTTTTCATGACGAAAAATGATCGTGTGTACGCGGCATTAGTCTTAGAGTCTTACTTAATGCAGGTTGAAAGCATAAGTAGGGGGATTGTTTTTAGGGTCCATGAAAACACTACATAGGTTTTAACATGTTTCTTTTAGACAGGATCAATTGAGTACTGTCCGTGATGCATTTTTTTTTTTTTTTTTTATTATTATTTATTTGCACTAACATACACTTTTTCAGGGTATACTTTTGGGGGAATTGCCCCTTCTTCAACCCTGGTTCACATTGATGCGGGATTGAAATTGTGCGAGTTCAGCCGAACTCGCACAATTTTTTTTCCCACATGTGAGTCCAACGATTTCAGAGACATCTATGTGGTTTCCTGCACAGGTGTCTAGTGAAATTGCACCTAAAATCGCCAAAATCGCCAATTGCAGCAGTACAGAAACAACTTTTGGGAATCGGCGCAGCATCGCACCATTTCTGACCGTTCTATTGCCAGCAATAGCCACCTATTTGGCATGCGATTTGGAAGTTGTATTAATGGTAAATTTATAGTCCGATATTTTATTTTATTTTATTTTATTTTATTTTATTTTATTTATTTTTATTGTACTTGTTCAAAAATTGTGGTGCCAACAAACCAAATTTTGTAAACGTACAGGAAATTTTAAAGTGTATTTAAACCCAAAAATAAAAATGTAATGTATTACTCTGTAAAAGTCTCAAAGACGTGTTGGCTGGGTTATTTCAATTTTTTTCTGCCTTTTTCCACTTTATTTGCACCTAGTGATCCTGCCAGTAACACACTTCCTCTTCTAGGGCAACAACTCTTGTTCACTGTACATAACATACATGGTAGTGGTTCTGTAGTTCTCAGATGTTGCTGGGGACAGTGTAATTGAGAACCGGTAGCACAGGACAGTTGCAGCACAGAATTTTTTTTATAATCTGATGAGTTCTGGCAGAATCAACGGGTACATTTTGCACATACCAAAGGGCCAGGTATATAGTGTTCATTGTTGGGGCTTGCATACCCCTTACAGAGCAAGATAAATTAGTTGGTTTTCTTCTGACCTGGCTTAAAAAGATGCAAAGTTGGCAATACTAAATTCTTGTGTTAGGCCCCTTTCACACAACCAGTTGGGTGCATTCTCTGGATTCCAGAGGCAGATTCTTGCGGCTGGAATAACCAGGGCATGCGGATAGCGGTGGCCTCATGCCAAGTGCTTTACCTACGGATGTCCGAGCAGGGATGCTACTGACTGGTACACGTTGACATTCGTTCCATGTATACCAGCCTTAAAGTGGTTGTAAATCTCATACCTGAAATATGAACAAAGCAAATCCTTATATAGCATGTCTCAGTTTTAGAGCATTTCTGTCCACTGCTTTGTTCTTCTGCTATCTGCATGAGTCAATTTCTGACAGGATTTCTTGACACCAAGAAGTAAAAAGGTGGCAGGGGAGGGAGTTCCAGCACACAGCCTGTGATTGACAGCACTAGCTGTTCCTGTTCCATCCGATCAGGCTGAGCTCCCCTCACTGAGCACTGCAGAGTGTAACTTCAGATCCCTGCTGTCTGCTTCTCAGAGCTGAGCGATTCTGTGTAAATGCTGCACTTTCAATGGATGTAGAAAAGCGAGGGCTGCAGATAAATTTATGTAGGAGGATTTGTTTATTCTTGTGTGTATCACCTGAGGCTTTTCACTTCATTAGGTATATGAGACCGGGTTCACACTAGTACGACACGACAGTCGTACTACTTTTGGATCCGACTTTGCCCTGCGACTTGAAGTCAGACATGCGTCTGACTTCAGTGAACAGGGATCCGCCTTCGATCCCCGACGATACCAGGCACTGTTTGGTATGAATCTTGAGGGGGAACTCCACGCCAAATTTTAAATAAAAAAGACGGCATGGGTTTCCCCTACAAGAGCATACTAGGCCCTATGGTCTGGTATGGATTTTAAGGGGAACCCCCTACGCTGAAAAAAAATGGCATGGGGGTTCCCCAAAAATCCATACCAAACCCTTATCCGAGCACGCAGTGTGGCTGGTCAGGAAAGGGGTGGGGACATGCGAGCGCTCACCCTCCTGAACCATACCAAGCCGCATGCCCTCAACATGGGGGGTGGGTGCTTTGGGGCAGGGGGAGACAAGGGCCTATTACCGACAACCCTGGCTGTTGTTTTTTTGGGGTCTGCGGGTGGGGGGCTTATTGGAATCCGGGAGTCCCCTCTAATAAGGGGGCCCCCAGATCCCGGCCCCCCACCCTATGTGACTGAGTATGGGGTACATTGTACCTGTACCTCTACCCATTCACCGGGGAGAAAAAAACGCACTACAAAGATTTAAGTAATTTTATTAGGCAGGTCACCCGGTGATCTTGTCCCTTATGATGTCACCACTCGGAGCATGATGGGACGGTGACATCATAAGGGAAGGGATCACCGGGTGATATCGCATCGGGAAGAAGATGACGGAGAAGACTGGGCAACCGCTAGCAAAAGGGCAGAAGATAGCGGAGAAGAGCCCCATACTTATTCACATAGGGTGGGGGGGCTCGGATTCCGACAAGTACTCCCCCCCCCCCCCCCCCCCCCCTGCCCGCAGACCCCGACAACCAACGGCCAGGGTTGATGGGAAGAGGCCCTTGTCCTCATCAACATGGGGACAAGGTGATTTTGGGGTGGGGGGGCCACAGGGCGCCCCACCTGCCACAAAGCACCCACCGCCCATGTTGAGGGCATGCGGCCTGGTATGGTTCAGGAGGGGGGGGCGGGCGCTTGCTCATTGCCTGAAGGGCCTGGTATGCGCTTGTAGGGGAACCCATGCCGGTTTTTTATTAGTCAGGTCATGCAAGACGGTGATCTGACTTTGATCTGACTTCAGTGATATTCAATGGGCTGAAGTAGGATCAAAGTCGGACCAAAGTAGTGCAGGGAGCATTTTCAAAGTCAGATCAACATGTGGGACCAGTTGAGACGGCTCTAATAGGGAATCATTGGTTTTCACACGTCGTGCGACATGAGCTCCCAATATCTGAGCATTTGTCACACTAGTGTGAACCCAGACTGAGGGTTTACAACCACTTTAAGTTTACAAATCAATCTCGGTGGAGTCCCACCGTGCCAGAGGCCCAGTTTGTACATGCCTCCATTCCTGAATAAGTTAAGATACGATAAAGCTCCTCCCCTCCTGGCACTAAGCAATGCTCCTGTTATTTAGCTGTCAAATGCCATATCTTTTTAGTAGGTAGCAGAAACTGTGACTTTTGGCAATGAATGACAATGGGTGGGAACGTGCTGAGTGTTGAGGTGGTGTGGCTTGGACAGTAGGTCAAGGCATTATGTACAGTCAAGACATTGGATCCAAAGGGATACAACATCCATCAATTTGAACAGAAACCCAGTTACTTGCAGACAAAACAAATTGCTGCACTTTGGCACAGTTGCTACCTTGGCAATGGCTTCGGCCAGACCATGGTGACTTTAATTTAGGGCTAACCATGTTCCAGGAGACAACTGTTGCCTTAATGTACCTGTTTTTTCTTTTCAGTGTAATATGTTCCCATTCGCATGTATATTACTGATTGGCTGTTGAAATTTACCTTGGGTAATTGTTAGGCTATGTTATTATACAAAAGTAATCCAGTCCCTCGAAATACATCTCCGCTAGAAAAAATGTTTTTAAAGTCTGGCACTGAATAGTTGGTACTTGAATATGTCAGGATTGAAATATAGGAGGTGACATTGCTGATTTGTTCTAAAGATGCAAGTTTCAGGGCCATCATCACTTACCCTGTGCTCTACTATTGACTGGAAACAAGCATGCAGTCAGTAAAGTTTGGTATGAAGGGAAAACTTGTTTCAGGTCATTGACCTGCCATGCAATGATGATGGAAAAAATAAGCCTGGCAGCCCTGAAACTTGCACCTTTTAAAAAGAAGTCGGCAGCAGCAGATCCCTTATTCCTATACTGACAGATTTACTTTGAAGTTCTTCTGCTATTTATTTGCTTACATCCAGTCTTCTTGCTTCCTCTAGGAGCATGCCTTTGAAAGCAGTCAAAAATACAAGGAAGGAAAGTTTATCATTGAACTGGCTCACATGATAAAAGACAATGGCTGGGAGTGAGCTCTCTTGCACCGGCTCTCCTTTCGGGTTGTGTCAGTGTGAATCATACATTACAGGCAATGTAAAACTGAACTGTGGATTTTCATACCAAGCAACCGAATATATCACTGAACTTTATATATAAAAAAAAGTAACCTCATGGACTGTTAGAGTAGCTGAAGGGCACGTTGTGGCTGGACTTGAATTCCAACAGGTTCTAGAAGATTTCTGCTCCTGTTTTACCATCCTTCCTCCATCCCTCCCTTTTCCCACTCCTGTGTGATCGGATGTTATGGTGATACTTCTGCCATACACTGGATGAGATGTCTACACTCACAAGTCCTTGACACCAGATTCACCTGTATTGGATTGCCATACGTTTTTGTGCATGCCTATGTTCTGTTTTTCTCCAACACCTTGGTATACCAGGTTCAGAGATGAAGAAACCAGTGTGCATCCAGGAAAGAAGTAAAAAAAGATTACAGCCCACTAACTCACAAAGTTGAAACATAGAACTTCGTTCTTGCCGTATAATGTGCTCCATGTCCAAAAAAGAAAGTAGGGGTTTACAGAACTGAGGGCATGGTAGACGAGGTGTAATCACAGTGGTGTTTTCGGAGCCTTCAATGCATGTTCAAAACGTAATCCTCTGCACTGCTGTAAGGGGTGTTTTTTTTTTTTTTTTTGTTTTTTGGTAAGTGGGTGGATGGCCCACTTCCAATGATTTCCATTTTGGTTTACATCTTTTTAGATAATGCAAGGTTGCTAAGATTGTTCAGCCTTGTTGGGGCGGCAGGGGCGGGTCCCAATTATGTTTCCTCCATAGAAAGATGCATTATTATTTTTTTCGATTTGGAGATCCAAAAAAACCTGCGTTAAGAAATGATTTCAACTTCTCTTCTAGAGTGGCCTAACAACTTGGCCAAATGGCACTTCCTGCTTGGGA
Organism: Rana temporaria; assembly: GCF_905171775.1. Lineage (NCBI taxonomy): Eukaryota > Metazoa > Chordata > Amphibia > Anura > Ranidae > Rana > Rana temporaria. The sequence continues at coordinate 208,434,834 of NC_053489.1, read as the reverse complement.
GCAAGGAAGATTGCTTAATCAGTTGTGTAACCAGTGCCACATACATGCAAAGTGTGTTGTTATGGCTGGTTCCATAAACCATTGTAGGCTTCATGCACTGGACAAAGAGGGCATTTGAAATGTCATGAAACATGCTCCCACATCTTTTTTGCACACTCATATTATTATAGGGAATCTTTCTGGGGAAAAGTTCCTTCCTGTTTGTATAGTACTATATCCCGTGTTGTGTTTTTTTTTTTTTTTTTCTAAGAATGTTTAATTTAACTCTTTGGGGTGTGGGTGGTTTGCTGGTTAAATCATTTCCAAAGTTTGTTGGGTTTTATTGTATTTTTTAAGAAAAGTAATGAAAGTATACAATACATGTTACCTTAATGACTTGTTACATGTGCACATCTGCAGCTGCTGTGAAATTAGGAAGGAAATTGTATAATTTGGGCATAGCCTTTCACCTTTCTCCCTCCATGTGGATTACTGCGTCTTTACCCATAATGCAATTTGCAATTATTTCTTGTGCCCTAGTAACATATGGGTGTCCCCTGCACAGTTAGTGTTTCGGCTTTTGTGATTGATGTGGTTTTTCAATCCTAGCCAAGGCTGGCCATAGTAGGACAGATGTTATTAGATTATATGAAAAATCTGCTCTTTGTTGCCAATGCCAAATCCACAGTGATTTTTACTTTTTCCAGAGCATGCCTGGGGAAACCATCTTTAAACTCCTGCAAAGATTTTCCTATTTTAGGAGGTCTTTGACTCCAGTTAGTATTATCATATAGGTTTATTGACACTATCTTTTTTTTCTCTGGCCCCTACATGCCTGATTATTGGTATTGGTGCTGAATTTGGCCACATCTCAAGCAAAATTCTGCTGTAGATGGAAAAGTTTATTAGGAATTTTTACGGAATTACTGGCCTTCCAGAGGAATGGGGGTGACGGCAAAGAAAACTAGTCTGACTTTTTTCAGGACCATTTTATTTTTCTACTTTACACTACCACTACTGTAAGCACTTTGAATTTAATGATACAATGGGAAGCCTTGCAATAGAAAATATTCTATCCCCCCTTTTACCTCCCTAGACATGTTCTATGTACTGCTATAAGCTTCTTCAGTGTAATAACTGACGCATTGCTGCTGCTTAACGCATTATTTAGTAGTAGGCTGGACTGCACTTTATGCTTATGGTAAACTTCAACAACTGCTTTAGTTAACATTGTAATAGAGTTCACAGCTGCCATCTATAGATAGAGGAGAAAGAGATATCTTTTCAGTGTCATTCTATTTTTTTTTTTTTTCTTAAAAAAAAAAAGATTTTGGTTATATATGAATGACATAATTAAACATTTGGAAAGTTACTATTTCAGCAAACGTTCCCAACCAACTTTGCTGTATTTCTATAGGTTATTGAAATCCATTTACTAGGCCTCTCCGCTGCTAGTGAAGAAGTTGGTTATGTCTGTCAATAGGTGCCTGCATCTAACAAGGCCATGTTTAACCCTTGGCTCCTGAAAAGGGTTAATTTAGAAATTGCATGACTGGTCCAACTAATATTTCATGATTTATCTATTCTATTGGTGAGATTGGCAGGCTCGACCCTAGTTTTTGCTATGCACTTTGCTATATGTCCAATGAACTGTTCTTTGACTTTTGCATACATTCATATGATCCTTGGCCTCTAAATTTATATTGGAATAAAGTTAAAGAAAAATACAAAGGTATCCAGCCACCATCAGAAGCCTGTTCTTTCCTTATGAAAAAAAGCACCTGCTTTAAAAAAATAAAATGTACATAAAGGCTCCCGGATGTGGCTATGGTGAAATATAGGACAGTCTGGTTACTGATCCTGTTTTTGTTTGTTATTCAGCAGTTTGCATAAAACTTGAAATATATATATTCAAAAAGAAAAAAGAAGAAAAGACAAAAAAGCATTTTCCATTAACCAATTTTGTACATAATATGGGTAATATTTAAAAGTTTTGTGTTTATGGTAAGGTTGCCGTTTCCCTTTTTTGTTTATCTCTCCATTCTTTTTTATGATTGTTGTAGCTACTTTAACACATTTCTGTTTGTGCCCGTGTGTATATTGTTTTTTTTAAGCCGTTGAAAAAAGAAAAGCAATTATGGAAGCATTATGTTTCTCTCCCCTCCCCCCCCCCCCCCTTTTTTTTTTTTTTTTTTTTTTTTTTTTCTCCCCTTCGTTCATATGTTTTCAGTTTCAGGTGTTCCAGTGCTTAAACTGTCCCTATACTCTGGCAGATAGAAGACAGCTCTACAAGAATGGCCTTAATGGAACTACATTATTGGTGGGGCTCCTAGATGGTCAGGGTGCTCTGTTGTCAATATTATATGTCCCCATGACAGTGGGAGGTCTGACAAAAATGAAAACTTTTTTTTTTTTTCAGATTTTTTTTTTTTTTTTTTCTGGATCTTCATATACAACAAAACTTAAACGATCACGTGGACTTACGATAATTATTTATGGTGACAAAATGAAGTGGACTTTACTTGTTTCAAGCTTAAACTTCTATTTTGCATTACCATCGTCCTTTGTTCCCTGCAACTGCACATGGCAGGGATATGTTTTTTGCATTAGACAAACTGTTGTACACCTATTTTCCTGTATATATGGTTCTGTTCTACTCAGTATTGAACCTTCTGAGATAATAACTATGCTCTTTTCCACATGTAATCTAAGAGGGTAAACATAGCCTTGCAAAGGTGTGAAGATGCCCACCTCTCAGTCATCACATCCAAGCAGGAGCAGCCTGTCAACGCTTTGAGGCATTTTGTTGTCAAAGTAACCATGTGTAACAAATGATTGGTTGCATCTCAAGTTTGGAGTAATCTAATGTTTGGAAACGTAGGACGTATTCTCTGTTGGAGAGGTAGACCTGGCATTTTCTGCACGAGTGTGTTTGAGGGTCAGTCTTTCCAAAAGTAAGATTTTTAATTACAAGGGAAGTCATTAGCCGGTTTTATTGTATCTCTTTGGAAATGTGTTTCCTCCATCTTGCGGTGCTTCTACCTTTTTTTTATAACATGAAGGCAGGCCAGAGTATAATTATATTGGTGTTGAAGTCCCTTGTAGGTATAAGAAATGGGTTGTTTTTTTTTCTCTAGCATCTACCAAAAGTTTTTAAAATATCACTTCAGTTCGGACTGCCCTTTTAAGGAAGAATGCCCGTCAAAACGTATGGTTTTGGTGCAGGGTGATTTGGGTACTTGTTTAGAGTTTTATACTTGGCTTTAGATCCCTGCTGTAAAGATCCGCAGCTGTAAAGTTCATGTAGCATCTCCTCCAATCTCTGCTCATGTTGGTGTGCCATTTACAGCGTGGGAACATTTCCCATTGAAGTTAATGAGACTGACACAGCAGCTGGGGGAATATCTTGGAAACTTCTCAGCTGTGGTCAGCAGGTAACTAGAACTTTACAAAACGCCCTCCATCTAGCATATTGCTATGCATGTTCTCATTTGTTATTTCATGGTTCAATAATGTCACTGACAAATGGTGAAATAGGCCACATTTTTTATGATTCTGCAGAATGGCTATCATGTTGTTTTTCAGCTATGCTTGTCACAAAATGACGGAAAGGAGAAAAGAAGTCAGAACTGAAATTATTGTTTCCAAGTAAGAGTAAAAAGTCAATCGGCAGACAATTATGCGACCAGTGGTGTCGAAAGGGTAGAAGTCCTTTTTCCTTGTGTGCATATATATAGTGAACTTTAACCCCTTCAATTTTTAGAGTCTGCTGAGCAGAACTGTTTGGAAGTTCACCCCTGAGATTATATATGAAGATAGTTTTTCAGATAAAGCACTGTTATGAATGGGACTTGCTACCACACAATGTGATGCCTAGTGCTGACACCTCACATTTTACATTTTTTTTACACCATTTACACTCTTGTGTTTTTTTTTTTTTTCTGTTTTGATATGTCATAGCTTTGCTGTTCTGTCTTAGCTATATTGTACAACACTTGTGCGATTGTTTCACGTTGTTGTATTCAATTTAAGGTATCACAATAAAAGGCTTTAATCAGCACAGTGGTCTTTTTCTCCATTCATTTCTATTTTGAAGTGTAGACATCTGGGTATAAATGGTCCATTGGTCACAGGCCAAAAAAATATACAGTATTTGCTGGCGTATAAGACGACTGGGCATATGAGACGACCCCCTAATTTTCCAGCTAAAATCTTGGTTTTGGGATATACTTACTGTATAAGACGACCCTCTTGCTTAACTGTGCCATTACATGTCTCACTGTTCCCGTGCCATTACATGTCTCACTGTTCCCGTGCCATTACATGTCTCACTGTTCCCGTGCCATTACATGTCTCACTGTTCCCGTGCCATTACATGTCTCACTGTTCCCGTGCCATTACATGTCTCACTGTTCCCGTGCCATTACATGCCTCACTGTTCCCGTGCCATTACATGCCTCACCTGGACGATCCCTTACCTTATACCTGACATGCAGTCTCAGTCAGATTGCGGGTGTCCATTGTTTAAAATCCGCGCCTCCTCCTAGTGCTGTTCCGTGATAGGCGGAACACTCAGTTTCCCAGCAGTGCCTGTGTTCAGTGTTCCGCCTATCACGGATGTCCGAGGCCGAAGACAGCCGTCATAGGTGGAACACTGAACAGAGGCGCTGCTGGGAAAGTGTTCCACCTATCACGGAACAGCACCAGGAGGAGGCGTGGCTTTTGAACAATGGATGCCCGCCACGCATACAGGTACCGGCGTATAAGATGACCCCCGACTTTTGAGGGAAAATTTGAAGTACAAAAGGTTGTCTTATACGCTGGAAAATACAGTGTGTGTGTGTGTGTGTGTGTACACACACGCATATATGCCAACATGTATTTATGTACTTATCCCTGTTGACGGCAGCACATTTTAAGTGAGTTTACAGATCTGTTGGGCAGTTTCTAACAAGCCTGTTCCTTAATGACATACAGTATATAAAATGCACCTAAACTGTTTAACATGCTTGCAATGCATTGCACCTAAAGCTTACATATGTCACTGCTGTCCTAGGGAGACAATGTAAACTCATTCTACGTTGTTCTTGGAGAAGAAGTGTTGTCACACTATGACAGGACTACAGAACCCCCCCTCCATCGATTGTGGTCCAAAATGAACGTCAATTTTACTCCACTAACAGAAAATCAAACTAAAGCTCTTAAAATGAAAATTAAACAGCCTGCTTGTGCAATGAATATATCTCAAATCAGTTGCACTTGGAGCAGAAATAAGTGGGCACCTTTTAGCCCTAGGAGGTAAGAATTTAATGGTGTTGGTTTTATACAGTCATGGAACCCATTGTGTCGCAATGAACTTAATCTATAGATCATGGGACTCCCTCCCTCCCTGTCACCAGAGGCTAAAGATGTTGCAACTGCAGCATCACAATGATGTGGAAAGTGAGGAACGATGAGGAGTGTGGGGCTGCCAACGCATCTCATTGAGATGGTGCAGCGTCACGTATTTACTCATACATGTGGTACCCAAATGGCTGATATGTTTGCTATGGCTGATTGAGGTGCTAGCAGCAGTAGTTAGGCATTAGAAAAGGGTCACACTGCAGAGCTATGTGGACTTTCCATGGACATAGCAGTGGCCTGTAACCCTGGACAAAATCCTCCCTTCATTGTTCTTCCTTTAGAACTTTTCTTTCTTCCTATTGGTGGCACCCATGTATGGTCCACTACCTCATCATCCGTCCACTCAAGGAAACTCCAGCTGCTTGAATATCTCTGCCGCTTGTTCCCCGGCTGATGTTCACTACCTCTATGGTCATGGAGTGATCGTCCTTTTCTTTTAATCTTCAATATCTGAAAGGAGGGATGCATGCGCATGACCACGATTATCCTCCTGCAGCAAGTAAATGATCATGTAATCAAATTAATGCTGCTAATTGCTCATTGTCAGTCTGCAGGGCTATGACAGGATTAGCAGAAGAGGATCAAGAGAAAGAATAAGAGAGCACATAAGCAGAAGATGGAGTGGCAGACATGCCAGTTTTTATATTATGGCAATAATAAAAACATTTTTTATTGCAACAGGCGGAAAAAAATGTGGTGCTTTGCTAAACATGACTGCAAGTATGCAATAACCTGCTGCCTTTGTGCTCAGCAACAAGTACAGTTGTGCTCATAAGTTTACATACCCTGGTAGAATTAGATTTCTTGGCCATTTTGCAGAGAATATGCATAACGCAAAAACTTTTCTTTCACTCGTGGTTAGTGTTTGGCTGAAGCCATTTATTATCAATCAACTGTGTTTACTCTTTTTAAATCGTAATGAAAACAAACTACCCAAATGATCCTGATCAAAAGTTTACATACCCCAGTTCCGATTATTGCCCCCTTTAACAATCAATGACAACTTTAAGCCTTTTGTAGTATTTGTGGATGAGGCTCTTTATCTTCTCAGATGGTAAAGCTGCCCATTCCTCTTGGGGGGGGGGGGGGGGCCTCCAGTTCCTGTAAATTCTTGGGCTGTCTTGCATGAACTGCACGTTTTGAGATCTCCCCAGAGTGGCTCAATGATATTCAGGTCAGGAGACTGAGATGGCTATTCCAGAACCTTTTACTTTATTCTGCTGTAGCCAATGACAGGTCGACTTGGCCTTGTGTTGGAATGTCCAAGTATGTCCCTTGCGCAGCTTCCCGGCTGATGAATGCAAATGTACCTCCAGTATTTTTTTTGATAATATACTGCATTCATCTTGCCATCAATTTTTGACCAAATTTGCTGTGCCTTTTGTAGCTCACACATCCCCCAAAACATCAGCGATCCACCTCCATGTTTCACAGTAGGAATGGTGGGCCAGATTCACAGAACAAATACGCCGGAGTATCTACCGATACTCCGGCGTATTTTCAAATTTGCTGCGTCGTATCTTAATTTGTGATTCACAAACAAGATACGACGGCTTTTGGCTAAGATCCGACAGGCTTATGGCTTCGTACGCCTTCGGATCTTAGGCTGCAATACTTCGGCCGCCGCTGGGTGGAGTTTGCGTCGTTTTCCAGCGTCGGGTATGCAAATTAGCTTTTACGACGATCCACAAAGCTACTCGCGTGCGTAACGTCGTTTTTTCCCGTCGCAAAGTTAAGCAATCTTTTTCATGGCTTAACTTTACACCAGCCATGTTAAAGTATGGCCGTCGTTGCCGCGTCTAATTTTAAATTTTTTTTTTCGGCGTAAGTACGTTACGCACGTCGCCATTCACAAACACGTCGGGGCGCCGTAATTTCGCGCAAAGCACATCGGGAAATTTACTAACGGAGCATGCGCAGAACGTTCGGCGCGGGAGCGCGCCTAATTTAAATGGTACACGCCCCATTTGAATTAGGCGGGCTTGCCCGGGACGTCTTTACGTTACTCCGCCGCAAGTTTATACTCAAGTGCTTTGTGGATCAAGCACTTACACCGCCGCAAGTTTTTCTCGTAACGTAAAGACGATACGTTACGCCGCCGCATTTGTACCTGAATCTGGCCCGGTGTACCTATCATCATAGTTGACTCTCCTCCAAATTCAGCATTTATGGTTGTAACGGAATGACTCATGACAGAGACTTTGGAAGGATGAGGGGTACTCCTGTATACCGGCGTCACCAAGGAGTCTTATGTCTAGGGTCATCTTATGTCCGATAGGGCCATAGGGTGACTGAGAAATTATATCCTAAATTACAGGACAGGGGACATTACTGATAGCTCATATTGCAAAGTGTTGGTTTATTCTATGACTCATCTCTCTGTGTAGACTGTTGACATGCTAATTGAGTCTGGTCCAGGATCTCTCATTATTATGTATGCTAAATACTGTTTTGTGTGTGGAATGGAACTTGTCAAGCTGTATGCGGAGACAGAACGTCTGTCTAAAGATGTGGATTGAGGGGAATTCATTGTGTGATGGTGTTTTGTTGAATTCTGTTAATGAAGGAATGTGACTTCTCAGGTGCAGTGATTAGGTCATGTTAATTATAGACCGGCGCCGAAAAGTCTGGAATGTTTAGCAATTAGCCATCTGAAGGTGTATTGAAGCCCTCCCAGGGTGTGATGGGTGGGTGGAGAGTTTGATTGTTCCTGTGATCACTGAAACATGCCTTGAAAACTGTATATAAACTTGAGAGCTAACCATTAAAAGTGTTCATACATTTTGAAGCAGAGAATAGAGCGGTCAGTCTCATTTTCTGGGGAATTGATATGGATCGTGCCTGCTGGTTTGTCTGTGTGTCGGATAAGCTGTCGTGGGTTGATGGAAGGTCGTAAACGGTGGTGACCGTTACAATGGTTGTAGCCAAAAAGCTCAATTTTGGTCTCCTCACTCCAATGTGGCATTTACGTAGTAATGGCTTCCTTCTGGTGACAGAACCATGCAGCCCATCTTTCTTCAAGTGCCTCCTTTTATTGTGCACCTTGAAACAGCCACACCACATGTTTTCAGAGAATTCTGAAGTTATTTATAGGTTTTTCTTTGCATCCCGAACAATTTTCCTGGCAGTTGTGGCTAAAATTTTAGTTGGTCTACCTGACTGTTTGGTTACAACAGAACCCCCTCATTTTCCACTTCTTCTTTAGAGTTTGAACACTACTGCTGCTTGGCATTCTCAATTTCTTTTTATATTCCTTTCCTGTTTTATATGGTTCAACTACCTTTTCCCGCAGATCCTTTTGACAATTTTTTTGCTTGCCCCATGACTCAGACTCCAGAAATGTCAGTGTAGCCCTGAATGAAAGATGCAAGGGTCTGTCAGGAGTCCAGAAACTCGTTGACCTTTTTTACACACACATTCTAGTTTAGGATGGTTACCGTTTAATAGGTATTCAAACCCCTTTATGCCAACTTGTGTGCATGTTATCAGGCCAAAATCACTAGGGTATGTAAACTTTTGATCAGGGTAATTTGGATAGTCTCTGTTGCCATTATGATTAAAAAGAGTAAACACAGTTGATTGGTAATGCATGGTTTCAGCCAAACACTAACCATGAGTGAAAAATGTTTTTGTGTTCTCATTCATATTCTCTCAAAAATGCCCAAGAAATCATGAGGGCAGCCAGGGTATAATAAATGTACAAACACAACTTTATATGCTGTGGACCCCCCCCCCCCCCCCCCCCAAAAAAAAAGATCCTAGCAAAAGCAAAAAAACTGATGTGAAGTAAAATAAAATGGAAAAACCCCAATAAAACAAAGATTGGAAGGGGGCTCAGAAGCTAAACAGCAGCTACATTTCTAGGTAGTCCTAAAAAGAACTGTTGCATCTACGGGGGGGTGAGGTCCACAAGAAAATGTAGCCTACCACACTGCAATCCTCTTCCTAAATGGCAGTTGCCTGTTAACCCCAAGGGGATGTGGACCGGATGGGTAACTAGTGTCTACTAATCTCCATTAGGCTCCGCTGCACTGATGACGAAGTGCCCATATAGACACGCCTATCTCCTCCACATATTGGGCTTGCCCTGAACTCCATGTGCCTGTTTACATTGATGCATGAATCTTTCGTACTGGCATTTGTTGTCAAGAGGCATCGTTTATCTTTACAAAAACATAATAGAAAATGTGCTTTTAGGTACGCAGCTGGCAAAATGGGACAAACTAAAAAACAGTGGTATTTCTCTGTAAATTGTCACGCTAAAATGTGATAGACAAACGTGACTTAAATGAGGTGAAATATGTCATATGAAATAAACACGTGCATATGGGAAAGTCTTAAGAGTCAAAATTAGGTCTTCAAAACACAGCAGTGACACGTTGGAGGGAGGGAGTGTTCAATCCACTTTTACCAATCACCACATGAACCATTACCAACCATAAGAAGTACCAGAACATAGGGACTCCCAGTGCTTTTTTTTCTCAGACAATAGGTACAGGAACTCCCCCTTTCTGGGTCATCCCTTTTCTCCGCCCTCTACCCACCTCCCAGTATCGCCCCTATTAGGCAATCTAGAACCAAGTATATATTTGTGGTGCTAAGTAATTTGTATGGAATTTGGTAACGATATTAAGAAAATCAGTAAAATAGATCCCCTGCACCCAGCAACAATAGATCCCCCTAACAACAATGGACCACCCACAACAAAATCCCCCCCCCCAGCAACAATAGACTCCCAGCAGCATCAACAGATCTCCGCACAGCCAGCATTAATAGACTCTCTGGCAGCCATCAACAATAGACCCCTCCCCCAACAGTCGATCTCTTTCAGCAACAACTGACCCCCCCCCCCCAGCAACATAAGACACCCCAGCAACAATAGGTCCCTCACCATCAACAATAGACCCCCCGGCAAAAATAGATCCCCAGCAGTGAGCATCAATACCCTGCAGCACACCCCAGCACCCCTTGCCATTACATACAGTCAGTCCAGGAGGTGCCGAAACTGCGTTCCCCCGTGTTCCCGCTGAAAAAAAGCCCTGGGGACTCCACTACAGAGTCAAATCAGCCTGTAAATGACAATCCCATCAAGCAGAAATCTGGCTCATATTTGGCTGGAGTTCAACTGTGTAGCAAATTTTTTCCAATCAATGGTAACATTCATGGCAACCATCTAATGCATGACATTCCACATAAAATAAAAATGGAAGAATCCACATAGTGTAAAACTGACTAAAACTTTTTTGTTCACAATTATATTACAACGTCCAATCTCATTATTGGATTGGGGGAAAATATGGGCCACTACGTAAAAAATCTCACGCTGTGTAGTGCTGAGGGAAACTGCCTTTAAAATCTTGTTATTTTGGTACAGGACCCTGGATTTGTTGCACGCCCGTGCCCACACCCTTTCTAAACTCTGCCGGAGATGCAACAGGTCTGTAGGTTGCCTTTTTCATATTTTTTGGGAATGCCCTCTTATTGGCCCTTTTTGGACTAAGATTCAAGAGATTCTACAAAAGTTGTTACCCATCCCTATACCTTTGTCGCCTTTACATTTCCTTTTGGGCCTGCCCCTCTCGGGATTGCCTAAAGCTTCGCAGAAACTTATGTCCTTCATTCTTTTGGCCGCAAAGAGAGCCATCCCTAGGCATTGGCTCTCCACTTCCCCTCCCACACTCCATCACGTTCTTTCAATCATAGCTGATACACGTAGGATGGAACATTTGACCGCTAAGATTGAAGACACATTACCTCTTTTTAAAAAAATATGGAAATTATGGGACGATTCAGAGCTTACACCTGACTCTACATCTGAAGCTTTTCATGATACTTGACTCTCATGGTGCCACCATCTGATTGTACTTTTGTTTTTGTTTTCTTTTTCCTTTTCTCTTATTCAGAGCTAATAACTCTCTCCAAGATATGTTTACCTTAGAATACAGTTTGTTAAAAATGCTTTGATGATCCCTTGCTAAACAATGTTTCGCCTGAATATACCTGTATCCATGATTTGTTGTACGTGTGCTCTGCTATGTATTACCGAAAATTGAAATGCCTTTTCTTTTGTAATATACTGTATGATGTTCACAAACTTCTATAAATAAACAATTTTAAGAAAAAAAAAAAAGTTTTTGTGCAAGATATGAATAGTATACTACTTGCATAGATAAAACCAATATGCGCTTGGTTTATAACAATCCCTGGAATGCATAGTAAAAAGTTCCAAACAAAGCTTTACAAAATTACCAATCTAAATAGGAGTGGCAATTATCACGTGTGTTGGCTCTACCCAACCCGCTTCATCATATGTGACATCGGGGGCATATATGTCACGCACCCCATAATTACTGGTCTCCAAATTGCACACTCACTGTATTTTAAAATGTCTGACGAATCAATCCAGGCCTCGTTTTAAAAATAAAGATGGCCGTCCAGCCAGAACCTAATAGCACCATGCCTCACTTTCAAAGTCCAAAATGGCAGACGCACCAGAAATAGCTTTGCCTCGTTTGGAAAATGATGATGGTCAGCGGATCAACAACCAGGCCTCGGCTTCAACTTCAGCTCTGAAATGAACAAACCTCCAAAGTGGAGCGACTGCAGTAAAAAGGCTGGACCAACGTGGGAGGATGTATAAGGCTGTTATATTATACAGCCAAAACTGAAAAACCACCCGTAGCGAAGAGGGCACAGAATTTGTAGAATCTAATTGGACCCAAAAAAGTTAAAAGCAAGGAAGGAACAGCAAAACTGACACGGTGACAAAAAAATAAAATAAATCTAAAATGCATGGTTTATGCACCAACAATAGAACTATAGGGGCTAATGATCATGAATGATGATTATAAAAAAGGAATTAAATATGATAAATCAAAACATTATCCAAAATAGTTAAAAAAAAAAAAGGATAGCAAATTGTATAACCCTTATCGAGTAAATACCAATTATCTCCTCACTTCAATAAATAAAAAGTCTATAATACAATAAATGTACAAGGAAAATTAACATATAAAAATATGCAACATAGGCCCATACATATAAGACTGCTGGCTCTATATAATCCCTGTATAATAATAATAATAATATGACAGTCTTGAACCTGAGTGGGTTAATGCCTTATTTATAAACGCATTCATATCCCACTCAATATTTATACCATATGGGCTATAGGGCTTTAAATCATAGATTCATTGGGTTTCCTCCAGGGTGCTTCATATTTGTTGTTTTCTACAATGGGATCCCTATTGTGATAGCATGCATAATGTTTTGGAACACTGTGCTCCTTCATGCCCTTCCATATATTTTTGATGTGCTCGTTGACACGTACTGAGAAGGGGTGAATGGTCCACCACACATATTGCTTACCACAAGGGCCGCAAATTAGGTAAATAACATATTTAGAGGCACAGGTATTGAAGGTTTTGTTAGGGTAGGTTCTAGAAGTTGTTGTAGAAGTAAAGGAACTAATTTTTCTACCCTTAAATTTATTAATTTGACAAACTGAATATTTTTTACACCGGTAATACCCAGTAAGATCACGAAAAAGGGACAGCTTGTTAGGAGAATCTAAGACATTAGGGGTCACTTTCAATTGCAAAGGTGGGACCCCTCTATAAATAACATTTGGTTTGTTAGGCAGAAGGGGGGCCTAGAACTTTATTATTTTTAAGGACCGCCCAATGTTCATTATGTTTCTGATTTGCTTATGTTGTACATCATGTTATGTAACATGATGTACCATTTTTCTATGTTTATTAAGAAAAAATTAGCCTGACAGGTATGACATACTAGATGTGCATTTTGAGCAAATATGAGGTCATATCTGGCAGCTGATTTTCAAATGATCCTATCCTGGTTCCGCAGCAAACATTAAAAGAAGGCTGCACACTTATGACATCACACAATTGATGGGTAACCCTGCCATACTGTTTTTCTGGTAATCCCCCTCTGTGGCCCCGTAGGTTGGTGATGGAGGGAGGAGAGCAAAGCTAAGCAGCACTGAGACCGAAGTATCCGTATGTATGCAGTTTTTCCCCCAAATTCATGTAACTGTTTCCAGAACAGTCAGAGCCAATCACATGATCAAAATGCCACCTCCCGGTGTTTACAACTTAAAAGACAGCAGGGAGGTGGCAGCAAGGGGTTAAAGTAATATGGCCTCCGATAAAAAACAAAACATGCAGCATATAACTATAAGCGCATTTGCAAGTACAATTTTTTCTCTGTAGTCTCAGAAATACCCGTTGAGCCTGTCAGTAAAGTCCACCTAATGTGCCTTTCTGGGATGGGATGCAATAATGCTGCACTGCTTCTGAATTCAGAGCAGAGTTGCCGCTCCCGTGTAGGCTGTGTCTACACTACATTGGGAGGAAAAAACATTGCAGGGGATATGACTGTCCGGATTGTCAGTGCTAATTCTTAAGCCTGTATCTTGTCTATCAGCACCAGGCCACTGGTTTCTGGACTGACAGCACTGCTTCTGTTGATGAAACCCTCCCACTGTAAGCTGCAGTTTCTGGGAGAGGGAGCATGTAAAAAAACAAATGACAAGGGATTTGATTCAGTCAGGGAATGTTTTTTTATTTGACTTTGAGGCTTGCACATCACATAATAACTTGATTACCTACTTGTTTAGGCTGTCATACAGGACTCTTTAGTTGTACTTTAACATTACTGACATGTGTAAGGCCATCCTAACTGTTTTTCCATTCTTTCTTTAAATATTAACAGCAATAAAAAAATATATAGTGTCACGTACCTGATGGTAGAGGCTGATGTGCAGAGGAAGGCCTCTCTTACAGCTACAGGTCAGGAACCACTGATAGTGACACAGTGGCTGCAAGAGCACAGCGAGGTACCAGCGCCTATAGAGTGTCCAGCAAACCGCACAGATGAACAGCAGTTGCTTTGTCAGGAACAGATCAGATGGCCAATACAGCGGATGGCAGCAGGAGAAGCAGACCCAGGTATTGGCAGACAACTGGCTGGCAGGTGACTGGTCACAGGTGCAAAGTAGACTGGTAACATGTGGCAGACGGATGACTAGAAAAGTACCAGATAAGTAGCATATGGAGCCAAGCAGATGGATAAACACGATGCGTAGTCAGACATGCCAGGTCAGCAACAGTCAGGTACAGGCATGGACAGCAGGAAGGAGAATGATCAGGATATAGGCAGAGGTCATCAACACTGGAGCAGGCAGATGAGCAAGAGACAGAGTAAAATCCAAAGCCAGGCTGAGGTCAGGGCAGGGAGCGTTCATGTGTGGTCAGGACAAGCCGGGTCAAGTACAGGAATGGGCACAGAAAGAGCTGCAGATGCATGCCCCTGTGCAGAGCAAGACGAGCACCTGCAGGCCTGTGCATCTGTGTGAGCCAAACAGCCTCATCTGCATTATAGCCAGCATTTCCCTGACATATAGGTTCAAGTACAAAGTAAACATTAAGGCCCAGATTCACAAAGCACTTACGCCGACGTATCTCGAGATACGCCGCGTAAGTGTAAATATGCACCGTCGTATCTATGCGCCGTGCCCACAATCTGAGATACGCCTAAAAATAGACTTCCTACGACCGACGTAACTTGCCTACGCCGTCGTATCGTGGGCGCATATTTACGCTGGTCGCATTTGCCGCTCCCATTGATTTTCTATGCACATATGCAAATGAAGGAGATACACTGATTCACAAACGTACTTGCCCTTGGCGCATAATATACGCGGTTTGCGTAAGTCGTACGTCCGGCGTAAAGTTATACCCCATATAGGAGGCACAACTCATGCAAAGGTATGGACCAGGGAACACAAGCCGTCTTGTCTTTTGTTGTTTACGTTGTACGTGAATATGACTAGGCGTAGGTTACGTTCACGTCGTAGGCAGTGATTTGATGTATCTTAGGCAGTAGTTCCGACGTGATTCTAAGCATGCACACTGGGATGCGGCCACGGGATCTGTAAACACACAGATCCACGTCCTGTCAGGGAGAGAGAAGACCGATCTGTGTCCCTTGTACATAGGGACACAGATCGGTCACCTCCCCCAGTCAGTCCCCTTCCCCCACAGTTAGAAACACTATGCAGGGTACACATTTAACCCCTTCCTCACCCCCTAGTGTTAACCCCTTCCCTGCCAGTCACATTTATACAGTAATTAGTGCAAATTTATAGCACTGATCGCAGTATAAATGTGAATGGTGTCAAAAGTGTCCGATGTGTCCGCCATAAGGTCGCAGTCCCAATAAAAAATCGCAGATTGCCACCATTACTAGTAAAAAAATAATAATAATAATTCTGTCTCCTATTTTGTAGGCGCTATAACTTTTGCGCAAACCAGTCGCTTATTGCGATTTTTTTTTTTTACCAAAAATATGTAGAAGAATACGTATCGGCCTAGACTGAGAAAAATTTTTTTTGTTTTTAAAAAATTGGGCTATTAATTATAGCAACAAGTAAAAAATATTGTTTTTTTTTTTTCAAAATTGTCGCTCTTTTTTTGTTTATAGCGCAAAAAATAAAAACCGCAGAGGTGATCAAATGCCACCAAAAGAAAGCTCTACTTGTGGGGAAAAAAGGACGTCAATTTTGTTTGGGAGCTATGTGCGCAATTGTCAGTTTAAGCGACGCAGTGCCGGAGGCTGAAATTTCACCTGGGCAGGAGGGGGGTATATGTGTCCAGTAAGCAAGTGGTTAAACACCTTTTAAGCCTTGTACACACGATCAGATTTTCCTGGCGGAAAATGTGTGATGACAGGCTGTTGTCGCAAAAAGTTGGATAGCATGCTTTAAAATTTTCCACCAATAATTGTGTGTTGTCGGATTTTACGATTGTGTGTACTTTGGACAAAACTCCAAAGTATGTTCGGAAGCAATTCTCACCATAACACAACAATAGCAGAAGTTGCCCAAAGGGTGTCGCTAAAGAGCTGAGAAACCACGTAGTTTTGTGTTTGTTGGCCGACAATTCTTTGCCGTTTGTATGTAATACAAGTTTCTGGCCAACGCCCTTCAGACAAAATTCCTACGCTTTGTCCAATGAAAATCCGATCGTGTGTATGAGGCTTTAGGGTCCATGCATACTAGGCAGCAGAAAAAAGTAACATTAAAAAGGCTTCTGTGTAGAATATTGTACGTGCATTTAAGCACATTTACATTTATAAATGTTTTCCCCCAATATACTGGAGAAACTTGCATTTAAAAATGATTGATGCACCTACAAACCACATTTAGGTGCACTTTGCTGGAAAGCTCCTCTCAAAAACACACTTGTGATGTTTTTTTTTTTTTCAGCCTGTAAACACTCCTCTACAAATATGTCTGTAAATGCCCAAAAGTGTATGGTGTATGGTGTATGTACTGATGCCCCGTACACACGACCGTTTTTTCAGTCGGAATCCCGACCGTGTGTGTGTTCCATATCACATTTTCCCACAGGAAAACTGACGGAAAAAAAAGAGAGCAAATCTCTTTTTTACCGTCAGGAAAAATCCTAGCAGGAAAACCGTTCGTCTGTAGGCTCTTCCGACGGTAAAAAAAACATGCATGCTCGGAAACATTTCGACGCAAGCTCTGAAGCATAGAACTTCATTTTGTTGGCTCATCGTAGTCTTTTACATCACCGTGTTCTTGGCAGTCAGAAGTTCACCGGACTTTTGTGTGACCGTGTGTATGCAAGGCAGGCTTGAGAGGAATTCCATCTGGAAAACCATCGTTTGTTTTCTGAAGGGAAAACCACTCGTGTGTACGTGGCATGACACAGAGTTAGACCAGCTTTTATCTAAACGTTTGGTATTTTCCCATTGAGCCTATTTTAGGCAACTGGAATGGCTTTGTGTGTAGCTCACTGTTACCTACTGTGTTTCCCCGAAAATTTACCTACCCCCAAAATAAGACCTAGTGTTATTTTCCAGGAAGTCTGCAATATAAGCCCTACCCCGAAAATAAGCCCTAGTTTAAAATGCTTGTAAAATTCTATAATCCACTCTATTACAGTAGTATATAATGTACAATGTGTGTGTTTCTGTAATATAATTGTGGGGAAGAGAGCTCCGGTGGGTCACAAGCGCAGAGCGGCGCTATAACGAATGTATTTGGCACAATTTTATTACAGAAACAAACACATTGTACATTATATACTACTGTAATATAGTGGATTATAGGATTTTACAAAAATTTTAACTCAGTTTACACTGTGGATTCATGTCAGGCAATGAGTGAGAGGGGGAGAGAAGGCAGCGCATTAAATGGTAAGACCTACCCCAAAAATAAGCCATACTGTGTCTTTTGGTGCCAAATGATAATGTGTATTGTAGTTAGGTTGTGTAGCGCTACGGTCAAATCAATAATCAACAATGTAAATTATGATTCCTCATAAAAACACAAATAGTGGTAAAATATAAAAATTCCAGTGAATACTTCCTAAATGAAACAATTGAAAAAGTCCAATATGTGCAATTGGGTAACATAAAGTCCATATAGAAATCACCACGTGTAAATGGAGCGAATCTTGATTATACTCCAATCATGAATGATCCAAATGTGAATAAACACCGCCACCAATAAGGACAAATGGAGGCTTACCAGAGCTGATGGACTTGAAATGACATATGTCATACAAGTCTAGATAGGCTTAAAGTACCAAACAGGGTACACGAAATCCAGGGATAAAAATCATCCAGGGCATTTGCTAGAAGCTTGATGTTAATTCATGCATATCAATATGTCAGAAAACCTTAAGTCCTCAAAACTCTGCAGTGAGCCGGATGGTTAGAAGAAGCAAGAGAAGAGAAATGGCCACATAGTGTAAACCGGTATAAAACGTTGTAATTTATTAAAACATCATCAAGTACACTCACATGTATCCTGTGTTAAAATCGCATGGTATTTGGTTTGAGGCGGCAGTGGAGACGACCCGACGCGTTTCGTGTTAATAACACATCAGATGATGTGTTATTAACACGAAACGCGTCGGGTCGTCTCCACTGCCGCCTCAAACCAAGGTTTTCTGACATATTGATATGCATGAATTAACATCAAGCTTCTAGCAAATTCCCTGGATGATTTTTATCCCTGGATTTCGTGTACCCTGTTTGGTACTTTAAGCCTATCTAGACTCTACACAATCTTTTTCCCTGTTCTTGCTCAGCTGATTTGTCTATATTAGCCGTGTTAGCAGCTGGTCACACACTTGTTCAAGCAGCGCAGTATACACACTTTTTTGTATTGTAGTTAGGGAGTCACATCGGCTACTTTAAAGGATTAGTTAATTAGCTCATGTTGATTTATGTTTCTGGTTACAGGTGTATTGTTAGAGTAATATGAGCAGGAGGGGGGAACTGCCTCCTCAACTGTATACAAGACTTGTATTCTGGTTCTAAGAAACAGTCCATGTTCAGCAATCAAACGCGTATCGACTTGTTTGTTGTTGATAGTGGTTGGAATATATGATATCTATATTCAGACTGGGAGGAAGTGGTATATGACGAAAGCACTCAAGCGGAGTGTGGTACGTTTCGTTTCACCCCTCATTTCAGATCTAAAACGACTGCACTTCCAAGTACACTTGTAGTGCAAAGTGGTTTTGCCTTTCGTAAATCAACCCCAATGTATCAGTGTGGAAATGTTTTCCCTGAACTCAGGAATTCTTTTCAATAAAATAAATACATACATTTGTATTAAATTAGCAAGAAATAAGTCAATAGGACGCAGAAATATAATCATTTAAATACATTTCAATTCATAATAATCATTCCTGTCTTATTAACTGCCACTTATATCTATCCATCCTATATGCTCTACACCATGTGGTGGAAGTAAGGCAGTTCACATAAGCTAAATTAAAAGACTATTTCAAAGTAATACTTTAAACTTGAAAGAGAAACAGAATATTTTCATATATCAAGGAATTCCTAGGTCTAGCGTTATCACACAATAAGTTATATAAGGGATAAAACTAATTGAGTGTACCAGATTAAATTACTTAGAATAATTAAAGGATAAGATATCCGGAGTGCATCAACCTCTCCGACACCCCTAACGGGAACTTTCTGTGTCCAAGAGGTTGAGCAAAACCTCCAATCCTCCCTCCCTCCCTCCCTCCAATAACTATTACTGGAACTCTCCGATAACCGAAAACAAATTTTCGGAATCCCCATCAAATCTAATTATTTCAAAGGTTTGGTAGAATCCTTCAATTACTTAAACATAAACTTATCTTTTCAAAATAAAACAAACTGAGGACCAAAAATCTTAAGGATTCTATCCCCAGAGATAAAATAATGAGATAAAACCTAAGAAGAATCAGAAGAAAAAAAGAAAGAGTGACAAAAGACAAGAGAGGAAGTGAAAAAAGAAAGCCAGAAGAAAATCAGGAGAGATAGAAAATTAGCCTGCCTGCCATCTACCAGCATCGTCCAAAAGACACTGATGTCATCAAAACCTTCACGGAGTATAAGTTATCCCCATGTATTCCAACCAAGGTTCCCAGATTTCATAGAAAAGAGTAGACTTATCCAACATGGAGCAGACCCTTTTCTCTTGTTCCATAATCCATGTGACCTTTCTTTTCATATATAGGATGGAAACATTAGTCTTTTTCCATGCAGCTGCGAGTGTAATCCTGGCACCCGTCATAATATATAAGATGAGTTTTCTGGTAACCTTAGAAGTCAGAGGTAACATTCCGTTAAGTAAAGCAATAGTAGGAGATTGATGCAGGTTACAGCCTGTGACTCGTCTGATTATATTGAACACCTTATTCCAGTAACCCCGAATTTTGGGACATTCCCACCAAATATGTATCATAGACCCCAATCCATGGCAGCCTCTGAAACATAGGGGAGAAGTTGTCGGATACATAGAGGTCAGTTTGACGGGAACTAAATACCATCTAGTATAAATTTTTATGTTCGCTTCTATAAGAGAGACATTCACATAACCTTTAATGGATCTGGTATAATTCTTATACCAGTCCGACAAATCCCATTCGTTATTAAGTTCCTTTTCCCATGCCAGCATATGCGGCAATTTGGTGTCATTAGTAGCAAGTGAATTATATATAATTGAAATATTCCCCTTCCTGGACAAACCCTGATCACATTTACTTTCATAGGGTGTCAAAAGTCCAGATATCGAGTCGTTATCCCATAGGCTTTGAGCGTAGTCATGTAGTTGAGAAAATCTTAGTTTTTCTGAAACAGGAAGGTCTAGCTTGTCAATAAAATGTTGCTCGGGGAGGGGACCCGAACGAGAAAAGAAGCGTCCTATACGATACAACCCCTTATCATGCCACCATTTAAAGGAATCTTTATCAATTTTAGAAGTAAAGAATGGGTCTAGTTTCATAGTATTTCTGTATGCATTTCTTTCTTTCTCTGGTGCAGTGTAGTTAGCATGTAAAAAATATATATTTTTTTTAAAACACCAATACTAATGCAAAATTTAGGTGATAAATATCGCAAAACATAAATAACTAACGCATCGTAAATAACGTATGTTTTTTAGTAAATTGCTTACGCTTGAGATAAATACTGCATTAGTTATTTATGTGGTATTTATCTCTTAGTGAATTGATTTTTTTTTTGTTTTTGTCACAATACATCAGGCAAGCTATAGCCTTGACCTTTCTTTGGTCTAACATTAGCCTGACAGAAAGGTGGTGATAATTCATATGAAGGTGACATTCAAGTGTGTCCTGGATGCTAAGCTACACCTTTTGTTCTTCATGTTTTTTTCATTGCTCTTCGTTATTTCTTCATGCACAGCTTATACGTTGGGGCTTTAATCTCTTTTACTTGTCTTGTTTAAACATACATGCCAAATCCACTCACACGTCTCAAGGACATATATGACTGGATGTTATTGTAAACAAACTAGACTGCATGCAGCCACTGAAATCATCTGTTACTGTCATTCCCAAGGCAATAAAAGAGCACTGAGGTTTCTGAATTGGGTCATTAGTTCTTAGGATATGATAACAATGTTGTGTCCTTATTACTGAATTTACAAAAGCAAACACTGCTTGCATATCATGCCCCTTAGTAAACCTTAATAACTTGTCTCTATTTATCAGGGAAGGGGCGCATAAAGGAAGACTGTGGTAAAGAGCACACTATTTGTGCTAGCTGTAAGAACATCAAACATGGTGCTAGTTTGGCTACGCGAGAGAATGCAAATATAAACAAGCAAGATCTGCCTTTATATGACCTTATAATGATGTTTATTAGGAAGTGGCGAGGTGCAGAGGTATGTCTAGTTTTACAAAGAGACATTAGGATATTTCATATATCAGATTAAAATTACCCTGCAAAAAGCAGTGTATGCATTTATTTACAGGGGCGGCCCGTCCATTAGGGCTGCCCAGGCACCGCCCCCCCCCCTATATGCAGTGGATAGATTCATGCATCTATAGCATAAATCTATACACGGCTGCCCCCTATTCATGAGTCCGGCCCCTTTCGAATGAATTTTTTTTTTTGCTAGAAAATTACTTAGAGCCCTCAAACATTAAATATTTTTTTACTAACACCCTAGAGAATAAAATGGTGGTACTTTCTGTCAAACCATAAGTGTACAGCTGTCTTACAAAAATACACTTTTCTGAATTTAAAATAAGACAACAGTAAAGTTAGCCCAATTTTTTTTATATTGTGAAAGATAATGTTACACCGAGTAAATCGATACCCAACATGTCACGCTTCAAAATTGCGCCCGCTCGTGAAATGGCGACAAACTTTTACCCTTAAAAATCTCCACAGGCGACGTTTAAAATATTTTACAGGTTTCATATTTTGAGTTACAGAGGAGGTCAAGGGCTAGAATTATTGCTCTCACTCTAACAATTGTGGTGATACCTCACATGTGTGGTTTGAATACCTTTTTTATCCCTTGTAATACAAAAAATCCTGACAGGACCTCTTAAGTGTGAGCTCTGGGGTAAAAAAGACCTCAGATCTCATATTTACACTACAATGCAATAAAAAAAAATCACAATTATATTATATTTTTGCACATTAGACGGTTCAGACACACAAGTCACTGGTTAGAGTGCGTCATTGGAGCACTCAGATCATTGGTACAAGATTGTGTATATTTTTTAGAACAGCACCACACCTACTGTTTCAATTTAATCAAAAGAAGGTTTGAGCCACAGGAAGTGAAGATTGCTGGAGGACGCATCTCTGTAATTCAGATAAGTATGCATCTGTGGCGTGGAAGTTACTTTTGTCAAGGCATTGTTAACTATGGTACTTCAAACAAGAACACTATTACAACCACTTAATTTCCTGAAAAATCTTCAGTATCCAGTGCTGTGATAGTTTGACTGCCAATTTATGCAACGGTTTCTCGGGCCTACGTGGAACAGCTGACACACTCGGAACAGCAAGAAAGCTGGAACAGCTGGCACACTCGGAACAGCAAGAAAGCTGAAACAGCTGGCACACTCGGAACAGCAAAAAAGCTGGAACAGCTGGCACACTCGGAACAACCAGAAAGCTGGAACAGCTGGCACACTCGGAACAGCAAGAAAGCTGGAACAGCTGGCACACTCGGAACAGCAAGAAAGCTGGAACAGCTGGCACACTCAGAGCAGGCGGCTCCTTCAAGAGCCATAGCAGGAGCATGCGATCATGGGCAAGAGAGCCAGAATGAGGATTTGTGTGTATAAATACACAAATCCCTGTTCTGCCAGGGGAGGAGAAACAGATTGTCTGTTCCTACTAAGTAGGAACAATGATCGGTCTCCTCCTTTAGTCAATCACATCCCCTCACAGTTAGAAACACACCCAGGGAACACACTTAACCCCTTGATCGCCCCCTAGTGTTAACCCCTTGCCTGCCAGTGACATTTATACAGTAATCAGTGGCTATTTTTAGCTCTGATCACTGTATAAATGTCAATGGTCCCAAAAATGTGTCCGATCTGTCTGTCGCAATGGCGCGGTCCCGATAAAAATCACTGATCGCCGCCATTACTAATAAAAATGTATAAAACTGCCATAAATCTATCTCCTATTTTGTAGACGCTATAACTTACTGTGATTTTTTTTTTAACCACAAATATGTAGAATATATTTTGGCCTAAACGGATGAAGAAATAGTTTTTTCTTTTTTTTGGGGGGGGGGGGGTGTATTTGTTATAGCAAAAAGTAACAAGTATTGTGTTTTTTTTTCAAAATTGTCGCTCTTTTTTTGTTTATAGTGCAAAAAATAAAAAGAGGTAATGAATCACCATCAAAAGAAAGCTCTATTTATGGGGAAAAAAGGACTTACATTTTGTTTGAGTACAACATAATCAGAGGGATCATATAGAGAATGTTGTTGCTATTGTTTGTGGTATAAAGGGTTAAACATCAGCACTGTGTGGCTGCTAGTTATTTCTACAATGTGCTCAAAGCGTGGACAGTTTATTCTTTGCAGTTCTTTTGGCATAACTGGGGTTAAGATTTGATTCAGCGTTGTGCCCAGACATTACATGTTGCTGTCTGCCATCCCATTTCCTGAGATCTCCAGAACCTAAATAGCAGGAAACCAGTCCTCGGAAAACAATGGCTGCCCCCTCCGGAGCCTCAGACTTTCTGATTAGTCAGAGATATGTGGGATAATAGGAGTGTTGTTATCGTTACTTCATTCAGTTGCTGGGGTAATCTTATATGCACCCGTTTCAAATTTCACACCTGCCATATGTGTTTGAAGAAATTATAGGTCAATGTCAGGTTGTCACAGAAACAATTATAAGCCACCGATTTATCAGGTGAGAAAGAAAATTCCAATAAACAAGAATAATGACTGATCCTCTCGAATGCCCCAAAAACTGTCCTTTACTGCTTACCTGACAATACATCTAGACTTTTCACTCCTGATTGAGAAGGCTGTACGAGACCTGTGCCCGTAATTATTTTGCGTTAAACTACTGAGAGGAACACCGAGTTGTCCATTCCAAGTTCCCTCACTCTGCTGGTAAACTGAGAAATTAATTTTAGTCAAGTTAACTGGGGTATAAGTTTGGTCTGGGCATCTAAGCGCCATTGGCACCTGTTCACGAAAAGGGCTAAATGATTCTCAGTTAATGCATCAAAAACATTTTCCCAAACACTATGCCACCATCAAAGTTATGCCCCGTACACACAAGCAGTTTCCCAGTCGAAAAAAAACCCCATGGCTTTCCCGACAGAATTCCTCTCAAGCCTGCCTTGCATACACACGGTCACACAAAAGTCCGGTGAACTTTTGACTGCCAAGAACGCGGTGAAGTAAAAGACTACGACGAGCCGACAAAATGAAGTTCTATGCTTCCGAGCATGCGTTGAATTGTTTCCGAGCATGCATGTTTTTTTCCCGTCGGAAAAGCATACAAACGAACGTTTTTCCCGCTGGGATTTTTTCCTGACGGGGAAAAAAAGAGATCCTGCTCTCTTTTTTTGCCCTGCAGTTTTCCTGTGGGAAAAAGTCCAATGAAGCATACATATGGTCGGGTATCCGGTCGTGTGTATGGGGCATAAGCCGCTGACATGGGACAAGATGGATACATGATGTGTATGCCAATTTCTAACACCTAAATGTTGGAACAGAGTATTGTGTTTTATTAAACCAAGCAACTTATTTCCAATTAGTAGTCATCCATGTTTATGATCCTATGCCTGCTTCTGTTCTCCATTTTCAGCTGACAGCAGTGGAATCCAGTGTACTTTGCTGCTGTGGCTTATTATCCTCATTCAAAATACTATACATTCAGACACGGTCTATAGCTGCTCTGCTAGTATGACCAAGTCTGGCAATTCCCGGCCATGTAAGTGAATGGTTACGTTAGTGCTTGGTAAGAACACAGAGGTTCTTACCATGGTTGTATGGCCACAACCATGCGTGCATCATACTGTTCGGTTTCTGATGTTTGCTCCGTGTCATTATTTTGTGTTATATATTTAGATTCTGCATTTACAAAATGAAATAAGGACCTCTACTCTTCCCACATAGCAACATGTTTTATTCATAACATACTGGAATTGAGATTTCAAAGTGGCTGAAATGAACCATGTTGGTTGTCCAATAGAAGGTCAATGTGATTATTAATCGAATTTCTCAATATAAAACTGAAAAATAGCAGTTGGAAGTCAGACTCTCAAAAGACACACATGACATTTCAATTTAACATTAAATGAGTCCCACTATAATGACACTGTGTTCATGTTACTGTTGTATGCATGTCTCTAAATGGGGTCCACTCTGCCCTGCCACTCTATTTATACATTTCAAAGAGGTGAGTCATTCCATCAGTATTCATCGATGATTTCATATTACAAATTATCCAGCTTTTTCTGAGGGAGATGGCAGCTTTTTTTTTTTTTTACAGCATTTTAAACGTATGGTGTTACATATCTTCCCGTGTTCCCATTTACTCTCTGGGGATAAGCTGAGTAAGGCGATTTTTTCCATTGTTTCATTCTTGCTGTGAGCAATGTGTTTTCCACAACAGCTGCATTCCACATGTGTTGAGCGTCAAGAGACTCGCCACTGTCCCTTCCTGACTGGAAATCACCTCACGGTCTGCTAGTGTCTACAGCTACTGCAATCTCATTATTCTCTTATTACTCTTTATTGTTGTACAGTGGAACCCTAATGTGTTTTATTTCTCCTGTAGTATACATTGTCAAATTGAAGACTCAGTGTGAACTATTAAACTATATATAATTATTTCCACAATCAATGATGACATTCTATGCTGTCCTATGAAACAGCATATTAAATCAGAAAGGCTGAATCTGATGGCTGGTTATGAGAAAATGTTACCAGTTACATAACACAACCTGGGCTTTTAACTCTTGAAGCACCGGTTAGCCAAGTGTTATGGATATCGGCACACAGTACCTCTGTTCTGCTTTGAGTCATATCGGAGCCTTCTGGCAGGATTCGGGCAGATCCTTCAACAAGCCTAATGCCTTGTACACACAATCCGTTTTCCCGGCAGAGGGGTCTGAGGGAAAAACCGAGAACATGCTTGGTAGCTTTTTCCCCCTACACATGGCCGGGTTTCCCGAAAGGGAAATCTGCCTTGAGAGCTTTGGTTGGGAAACCCGGCCGTGTCTATGCTCCACCGCAGATTTTCCCCATAGGTAAACTACCGGCTTAAAAACCGCCGAGAATCCCAGTGGGAAAATGTTCTCTTTTTTCTTTCTCTTTTTTTCCTTTCTCTTGTTTTCTTCTTTCTCTTTTATTCTTTTTTTCCCGCCGAGATTCCCGGCAGTTTTCCTGTTGGGAAAACTGCGATGGAGCATACACACGGCCGGAATTCCCGGCCAAAAGCTCTCATGACAGTTTTCCTGCCAGGAAAACCGGTCGTGTGTACGAGGCCAGGAAAACCGGTCGTGTGTACGAGGCCAGGAAAACCGGTCGTGTGTACGAGGCATCAGCCTCCAGTACCATTGCGAGTTTCTATCAATTTTATTGCTGATAAGCTCTATCAGCCTGGTTGAGATTGGCCACTGCTAGGTCATATGAAACACACATATTAGTGTCCAGTGGCATAACAAAAACCAGAGCAGCCCATACAACCGCTGTGGGGCCTGGGGGTTGGAGGGGGCCTAATTTGGGAGGTTCTTGAGGCAAATGAACAGAGAAAATGTATGTGTATATCTAATGAAGATAATGCATATCCACTACTTTAATATTAAGACTTGGAGAAGTTGCCTTTGACACTGACCCTGCACACCTGTGTAGTCTTCAGTCTTAGATGCAGAGGAGGAGCCTCCAGGATCATTATTGCTAGTCGCAGACTCCCCTTCCTTATGTGCAGCAAGGAGTATTTATTTAACTGTCTTGGTAGTGTGAATACATTGTCCTCCGAGCTTCTGCTGCAGCTCGAATACTATTAATACTATGGTAAACCAATAATTGTTCTAATATCTAATGGAGGTCTAGCCTTACTTGCAATAGTAGATAGGATCAGGAAACAGTACATATTGCTCTTTGTGGACAATATCTCCCTAATGTATCTTTTGGCTTTTCGGGATATCATTACACAGTCTGATTAAATACTGTAATCCCCATTCCCACCAACTTCAGTAGAGGATGGTAGACATACAAAATGCTGACCCTACGCCCTCATTTAAAAGTTTCTATTTAGTTCTCTCTATGGGTATCGGATATGTCCCACACCTTCTCTATTGTGTAGTGATACCCAAATACATAGTTTTCCCACACTGTCTGGTTAACTAGTCTCTGCAGATGTGACAAACCTGTCAAGCGACATCTACTTGCATGTCACTCTAGCAACATAAGGGCACTCTGTTCTTTTATGTCCCAGTAAAAAAATAAAATTTAGTGCGCCTATAGAAGGGTTACAGGTCTTCTTTACAGGTCTGGGTGCAGTGGAATCTGCATGAGTGGAAGCTGTTGGAGTTTTGCTTGGTTGGTGTAGAAGCTGAAAAGTTCGCAAGTTAGCATCTGAGGGTAACACAAAGCAACCATTTCTCATGCTGGTAGTGCTCTTGCTACTAGAAAAAGGAGTCTGAGTTTATTGGGCAAGGACAGGGCGGTACCAGGTGAATGCCCATTGATGGAAACACTGTTTACTGTAATTGAATAAGGCCTTGTACACCAAGCAGCTGTATTGCAGTTACAGTGCCACTTTTAATATCCGTCCAGCAAAGACAGAGGGGTTAAACAAGGCCAGTTTTCATTAGGATGGATAGAGTTTAGAGAGTCACTTCCCAGGATACATTATGACGCCCTATGTGTAGTCTGTGATCCTTCATTGTATTGCAAGAGGAAAGACAGCAGATATCCCATGAAGTAATAGACTAATGCCGCGTACACATGAACACATTTTCCATTGAATTCCGCTCAAGCTTGGCTTACGTACACACGGTCACACCAAATTCTAACCGCCAAGAACGCAGTGACATACAACACTACGACGAGGCGAGAAAAATAAGTTCAATGCTTCCGAGCATGCGTTGAATTGTTTACGAGCATGAGGTTTTTTTTTCCCGTCGGAATTCCATACAGACGAACAAATTTTCCAAAAAATTGAGAACCTGCTCTCTATCTAAGTCCGAAAAAGTCAGTTTTTCCATCGGAAATTCCGACCGTGTGTACAGGGCATTATACTTGGATTTTTTATACAGTGCTATGTGAAGGCAGGTGATAACTTGATTACAAACAGTTTTTCAATTTATTTTTACACACTCTCACTTCTTTGAAGCCTTAAAGGGGTTGTAAAGGTTTTTTTTCCCTAAATAGCTTCCTTTACCTTAGTGCAGTCCTCCTTCACTTACCTTATCCTTCGATTTTGCTTTTAAATGTCCTTATTTCTTCTGAGAAATCCTCACTTCCTGTTCTTCTGTCTGTAACTCCACACAAAATGCAAGGCTTTCTCCCTGGTGTGGAGTGTCGTGCTCGTCCCCTCCCTTGGACTACAGGAGAGTCAGGTACAGGGCCATCTTTAAGGCAGGGCAAAATGGGCAGCTGCCCTGGGCCCTGTCATTGTTGTGGGGCCCAAAGCAGCTGCCTCATACCTGCCAACTATCCCAGTTTAAATCCCCTTGAAGTTTTAGTCCTGTGCTGTGTCCTGATATCTCAGTGTGAAGTGCTGCTACTAATGCTGCCCTATTGTTGTGTACAGATGACTCGCCAACAGACCCTGTGTTTACATGTAAATAACCATCCTTCATATGCAAATAACGGGAGCATTCATAAGTATATAGCGATGGCATTCATATGTAAATAGCTAAGGCCGGCGGCATTCATATGTACGGTATATCATGCCCCTCTGCAGTGAAGAGATGATGTGCTGTAACCTCTAGAAACCGATCAGTGAGCAGTGTTATTGTACAGTAATCTCTAGAAACCAATCAACAAGAAGAAATCATGTGCTGTATCCTCTAGCAACTAATCAGTGAGCCGTAATGTGTGATGTAACCTCTAGCAACCAGTGAGTGAGTGGTAATGATATACTGTAACTTCTGGCAACCAATCGCAATCGCTGCCTGATCTGATTTAGTAAACTGATTTTAAGTCTAGCTGATACTTATTGTATGTCTCAGAGCAGGTGCAGAGGACAATTGCATGGGGGGGGCAAGATTTTTTTTGCCCAGGGTCCAATCAACTTTAAAGACGGCTCTGGTCAGGACGCTCTCTATGTTGCAGATAAAGAAATGAGGTGTGTGTTAGTGGGCGTCCTGACTCTCTTGTAGTCCAAGGGAGGGGGCGAGCATGACACTCCACACCAGGGATAAAGCCTCGCATTACTAACAGACAGAAGAACAGGAAGTGAGGATTTCTCAGAAGAAATAAGGACATTTAAAAGTAAAATTAAAGGATGAGGTAAGTGAAGGAGGACTGCACTAGGGTAAAGGAGGCTATTTAGGAAAAAAAAATGTACCTTTACAACCCCTTTAAATGGTCATTTACCTCCCAAATGTTATAATTATTGCAACACTGGTAGTTTCTTTCAAAACAACTCAACAATTGATATACATACTAAGCTGCATTTTATGGCATACCTATTTTTTTTCCCCTCAAAGAAGAAATATTTGAGATCTGACATGACTGCTATACTTTTTTTTTATTATCCCTTCATTATTATATTGATTCAATATTTTTCCCTTTTTTTTTTTTTTTTTTACTTCACTCTTTCTATTCACTCTCGGTACTTGTTTACTGTCCTTTGATAACTCAGCACAACTATTACTATGCTGTCTGTCACTATAAGTAATTAAACGATCATTCACCCAAAATTGAACACATTTTAAGTATACTACTGTTGCTTTTTCTCCCCATTCATAACTATATACACCTTCTTATGTACTTCTATATGTACACATTTTATAAATATGTTATTATATTATGTTCTGCCATTTGCTCTCAATAAAACTTTATTGTGAAGGCAGGTGATATAATAGTGTCTCTGCTTAGAGATTTGGGGATTAACCTATATTGCTATGAACAGAACCATGATTGCTAACTTTTATCCTATCTGGGGGGCTTCAGGGGTTGCTTTGTTTTTCCCTGCTGTGTTACACAATTTCCTCTGTGTAGTCTACAATTTTCTTTTACACATTTTTTTCTGTTTGTCAGACCACTGCATAAAGTGTTTAATGCCTAGGATTATAATACGCACCCAGGGGTCAAGTCCTGGGGAAAAAGGTGTGGGAACTCCCACCCAAGATCCACTCCCCCACCAAAAAAAATGATATGCTCATATGCATAATTACTAAAACGCATGTTTTTTTTCTTCTTTTCGATCCACTGTACCTTAGTAATCCTTTATGTTACTGGCCGCTTCCTGTATATGGATTCATTAGGTAGTGTGTGGGTATCCGGTCACTTCATCGATGCCGCAATGTCTCTTGGGAGCTTTTGTCATTGTTCCCAGGAGACATTGCAGAGGTCTGCCGCGAGTTATCGCAGGATTTAGAAAGAAGCAAGTTCTTTCTAAATCCCGCGATAACTCGCGGCAGACCTCTGCAATGTCTCCTGGGAACAATGACAAAAGCTCCCAGGAGACATTGCGGCATCGAGGAAGTGACGGAATACCCTTACACTACCCGATGAATCTATATACAGGAAGCGGCCTGTAACATAAAGGATTGCTAAGGTTCGCCTGCCCCCAGGCCTGTCGGAAACCCTACAGGCAAACCAAACAACTGCTTGTTACCCGAGCTGGCCAGGGGCCCCAGCAGGGCTGGCCCTTGCCGCACCGCTGCTTCCTCCTGCAGTCCTTTTGGCCGTGTGGAACAGGAGATTTTGTTTCCTGTTCCTCGGCCGGACTGACAAGAAGTGCACACACTGAGTGTTCACTTCCTTTCAGTCCGGCCCGGGAACAGCAAACTGAATCTCCTGTTCCGCGCGGCCGACCGGACTGCAGGAGGAAGCAGCGGTGCGGCAATGGCTGGAGTCTTGTTAGGCTCTGCGGAGGATAAAGGTAGACTGTCTTGAGCGGGGGTATAGAGGTATCCTGGATGGTGGGGAGAGGAGTGCTGCCCCTATACGTGTATGCAGGCTAGAGAAGATTGTAAGATATCCTAACAAATTATGTAATGTTTTCGGCAGCAATCCCCCCCCCAGGCCTTAACTTAATAAAATTCAGTAAGCCCCCCGCTTCTCAACTTGAAAATGTGACATTTTTTTTTCTATGCTTGGGGCCCCCAAATTCCTTCAAACGGCCCTGCCTGACCCTGACAGTGACTCGAGCTGGGCATCGCCGCTCAGTGAAGGATTGGCTCGGGCAGCTCGGCTGCTCTAGTCCTGCAAAGGGAACTGAGTTCCTGCTGTGAAAAAAGTGCAGGAACTCCGTTCCCACACGTTCCCGCAGGACTTGAGCCCTGTACGCACCTACCTATTTGTCTTACCTGTAATAGGACTGGTTTTATAAGGCCACTGTAAATACAGCAGATGTGTTCAGCCTATTAGCAGCTTTGGTTGGTTCTTTATTTTATTAATGCTGTTGTTAGTATAGATATGCAGTGTTGTGCCTATGTATAGCACCCCCATAACAGTGGTATCAAATGCAGACCATAACATATACCCAGCAATTTTTGTATGTATGTGAAATTACCCCCCTAGCTATAAAACTTTAAAAAATTAGAAGTTACACAGGATTCCATGACCATAAAATTGAAGGCTAAGTACATGTATGGAATTTTGGGTTAACCTCTAATAGAATTTTATATTACAGTATGATTACATTTTGTTTCCACTTCAATCTTATGGAACAAATAACAACCCAGAATATTTGATCTACTTTGAAAGAGGAGCACCAAAGTGTTGAAGTAGAAGTCCATTCTTCCCAAAAAGCACATTTTATATCCAATTGACAGTAAAAGAAAATGTGCATGAATGTACAACTTTAATATCATTATACTGTATAAAGCACGTTCAGTGATTTTATTACTCTCTTTTTAGAGTTTGGGTCACATGATACAGCTTCAAACTTAAAAAGATTGATGATCTGGAGAAGTATCTTAACCAGGTAAACCGTTTCGGGCTTGTGATGTCACTGCATTTTCCTGGATTACTTGTTTCAGCAGTTCTTGCTGCTGACTAATCATGTGAGTATGTATTGGTGTTATAGTTGCAATTTGGGCAGAACATGAACAAAAACGGTACTGTCTAATATTTGTGTCAGTCAATGGAAAGAGGTTTCAATGGCCATGACAGCCTGCATACTCAATCTTTTGGCTTTGTTCACCAGCAGTGTACAATGCGTGACCATGATAAGTTACTTTACAGTCAGCCAAGGTGGAGGACTATTGAAATTGCTTACAGGCAGCGGAACACACATCCGTCCTCCAGGTGACATGGGAAAAACAGGGAAATTCCAACACTACATTTTTTTGCTTTCTTAAAAACAAATACAGCAACTTATTATGTAAGCCATATGTTTTATCATTACACTGGACTTTTGTTTAGTAAATCTTCATGTTTGTCTGCAATTTGTCTTTACATTATTGTAAATGTGTAGGCTTGCCTATGGAATATTTATATTTGCTTTTTTTATTTAAAGTCTTAAAGGAGTTGTAAATGAAAAAAAAAATTCACCTTAATGCAATCTATGCATTAAGGTGAAAAAACATCTGATGTTGTGCGCCCCCCCCCCCCCCCCGAGCACCCGTTTTACTTACCTGACCCGTCAAAAGTCCAGAGATCCTCTTCGCTGCTCAGCCTGGCCGCTGATAGGCTAGAGCGGATGGATTGAGAGCAGTGCAGACATTGGCTGGCGCTGCTTTCAATCACATCCAGTGATGTGGCGCGCCGAGGGGCGGGACTGAGTGATACAGTGAGCGGCTATGGCCGCTCGCTGTATCACTGGAGCGCGCCCGCAATTACTGACCACTAATGCAATCTCTCGCATGACTGTGGTCAGTACTTGCGGGGAGGACCAGAGCAGGGCCATCTTTTCCATTGGGCACGCTGGGCAGTTGCCCGGGGGCCCCGCTTGCCTGGGGGGGCCCCACCGGCTGCCCAGCAACCCCAGTAAAAAATTATGGAGAGTGACGGGTTGGAACTGCCCATGCCCAGTTCGCGGAAATCACAGAGAAGATCCGGTCCTCCACGAGTGCGGGGGGTTGCTGATGTAAGGGGGGAGTGAATGCAAAAATGTAAGGGGGCACTGATATAAAGGTTCCCCCTCCTATATTAGTGACCCCCCTTACCTTCGTGTATTTAATCTAAGGAAGGTGGTCTCTGGTCACCAGAGTACCCCCCACATCAGAGTCTGCAGGATTCCCCCTTACAATGCAAGGGGGAACTCAGTCTGCGGACCCTGATGTAAGTGGGAAAGAGAAAGCAGTGGACTCTGATATAAGGTGGTCTCTGGTCACCAGAGCCCCCCTCCACATCAGAGTTCCCCCCTTAGATCATGATCTGCAGCGTTCCCCTTTACATAAGAGTTCCCTTTCACTGTAAGGGGGAATCCTGCAAACTCTGATGTAAGAGGAAACTCTGTGCTGGCTGGGTTATAGTAACCTGACCTTCATGTCAATGAAGACATTTTTTTTTTTTTACTTTTGTTTAACTTAAACACATTTCTAATAGCACTAGCTATATGTTTATAGTTTAAATACTGACATTTGCATTGTTGGGCACTGAAAACTGTAATTTTAGGTACTTTTTTTGCAGTGGCAGTAAAAAATGTGGTTCTGCCAGTAAATTTTATGATTTTTGTCAGTAATTCTCGTGCGTAATTGTGTAGACAGGGCCCCAGTGCACTGTATTGCCCGGGGGCCTATAATGCTCTTAAGATGACACTGGACCAGAGACAGCCACAGAGGGACCCCAGAAGATGTGGATCGGGGCCACTCTGTGCAAAACTAACTGCACAGTGGAGGTAAGTATAACATGTTTGTTATTTTAAAGGAAAAAAAAATGTTTCCTTTACAACCGCTTTAACTATAGCTGGCAAGTAGTTCAAACAGTGGTTTGTATGAAATTATTAGCATTTCTGCATAAAACAATTACACGAAAACATTTCAAATTCTTTAGCAAACATTGACACTCTCTATGCTATCCTCTTGCACAGGGAAAACAATGGTGCTGGTCTGGGGGGAAGGGGTTCAGTAAGATGTGTCCAACACATCATAGTGACTTGATTCTCTCCAAGCTTTAAAGTGTTACTAAACTCAGGACCATGCATCCATTATATCAGATCTCCCACAGTACACAGAACATGGACAACCAATTACTTTAGTAAATATAAACTGCTCAATAGCTTTTTTTGTCAGCAGTATATAGCAGTCATGTGATTTCTATCAGTGTCTGGTTAAAGCTTGTAGGAGGAGTTTCCATTCTCTTTTGACTGTCCTATGAGGCTGCAGGACGCCTGACCCTCTGTCTGGTCAGTGCTGATTGTCCCTGTGCTGATTAAATGCACCCTCCCAAGAATAAAAAAAACTCTCCAGCAATACACACCAAATTGAGCATGTGCAGAGCGAATTCAAAGGCTCTGTCTTATCAGGAAATGGCTTGGGGACAGGGGAAGAAGGAAAGGATTAACCCCAATGCGGAGGATTAACCCCTTGGGTTTCTCAGTGAGTTTAACAAGCATGCTTTACTGCATATACAGACTGATTTTACTATTGTGGGTTTAGTAACACTTTAACTTACTGTGTCTGAGGAAGGATGACTCCACAGCCAAGAATTTAGAGATGGGAAGTCAACTGAAGTCAAACATTTGTGGTTGTCCAAGCTGGCTCGTTGCATGCGGATAACATATGCTCCTTCATAAATGTACATAACAGCATTACAGCAGAGCCTTATGGTTAATAGAAAAATAAACAACCACCTAGCACTGTGATTGATACTGTTATGGTTATATGTACTACTGTTACCTTTATTAGCCCAAAAAAGTTTTTTTTGTGCCTCTGACCAGGTTTTATTTTGCTACTGCATTTTGGCCTTATAGCTAAGATCCGTCAATTGCCATCTCAGCTGTCCATTGGACGGACCCTTAGCTGATGCATCTCTTGCAATTCCGACTGCTGCTGCTGAGAACTGCTGAGAACCCTGAAAGAGAAAGAAAAAGTAAAACAGGTAAGGCAATTGATCATAACAGATCAGTCCTAGACAAGAATCACATAGGTCTCTGTCCTATAGCACTAGTTATTGTAATTCTTCTCCGCCGGGATACATTATCCCCTGAAATAGCAAGTATTAATACAATACATTCTGGCAGGATTTGACTATGCTTGCCTTGAAGTTGGTCACAGGATTATGGCTGATTATGGTCATAAAGCCAGATTTTATTTGCAAGTCCTGTAGCCATTTTTTTTAAAGCCCAGCTACATCCAAATCAAAGTGTCAGAGTACAGGAGGGTTGGAAAATCCGACCCGGATTAATTTTTTTGTTGTTGTCCCTAAATGGAGAAATTTCACTTAACTTCTAGTCCCCCATCAGGATAGGAAGTAAGATAGGAGAAATTTCTCAAACAGAGATGCAAACAGCAACATAAACTGTGTGTTTTGCTCCCTCATTGGCTTTAGCAGTGATGTGTCAATCCCCCACTGCCAAAAATGAAAATTCTGCAGAATGTAAGTCGCCAGCAAGAAAAGTATACCATGTTCAACCAGCTGGCAAAGGAGCAACACATGCAAGTAGGTGAGTGTTTTTTGCTACCTTCTGTGTCCATAGTGATCGTGGATTACTTGTGTGACATGAGCCTTAGGGGCGTTGAACAGTTTCCTAGTTTATAAGACTATAGGCTCATTCACACGTGTGTTGATTATGCAGAATGAAGCAATGCTTATTAACTCTCCTAGGGTATTTATGATGCGTTCTCATTGTGTTTACAAAGCGTTGGAAAAGCTTCAAGAATGCTCGATAAATGCCCATGGAAATGTTGTTTTTATAGTGCTTTAAGTGCTTAAAGAGGAATTGATGTAGAGGAAATGATCTGCTTTGAATTTCAGTTAGGACTTAGTGTAATCAGGGCAGCCATTAAAAATCACAGGGCCCCATACAGCCTACCTGACAGGAACCCCCAACCCCCCTCCCGAAAATATCAAACAATATTTTTACTAAAATACTACACTAGTCATTATAAGTGGACACAAACATCCACAGCTCTCACCCCTCTGCACCTAGAATACCCCCTCTCCCAAATTCACAGCTCTCACCCCTCTGCACCTAGAATACCCCCTCTCCCAAATTCACAGCTCTCACCCCTCTGCACCTAGAATACCCCCTCTCCCAAATTCACAGCTCTCACCCTCTGCACCTAGAATACCCCCTCTCCCAAATTCACAGCTCTCACCCCTCTGCACCTAGAATACCCCCTCTCCCAAATTCACAGCTCTCACCCCTCTGCACCTAGAATACCCCCTCTCCCAAATTCACAGCTCTCACCCCTCTGCACCTAGAATACCCCCTCTCCCAAATTCACAGCTCTCACCCCTCTGCACCTAGAATACCCCCTCTCCCAAATTCACAGCTCTCACCCTCTGCACCTAGAATACCCCCTCTCCCAAATTCACAGCTCTCACCCCTCTGCACCTGGAGTACTCTCCATCCACAGCTTTCTCCCATCTGCACCTAGAATACCCCCCATCCACATCTCTCTGTACCCAGCACCCTTCTTGCTTTCTATCCATAGCAATCCCTTCTGTGTCCTCACCATGGGTGCTGCACATTCCAAAACCTTTCAGGGCCCCTGCTAGCACTCCTTACAGAAGCCGGTACTTGGCAGCTGTGAGTGTAGCGCTACCCCCGGAGGAGCCGCTGGTTATATTTGGGATCGCCGTATTTAAGTTACCTCTGTGATGTGTCTAGCAGTAGTGATGGTGATGAGAGCAGTAACGGAATGTCCAGACTGTTGGTTGACATTTTCAATGCTTTATTTCTGGTCCAACATGACCAACAGTCAACTTGAGGTAGATAGTATAGGTTGGTGAAAGAAGAATAAACTTCGCAGATTCAGGCTATGGATAGAAGAAGCAGTCCTGCCTCCAACAATTTCACTTGTCACGTCGCCACTCCAGCCAGAGTGGGTAAAGTGCCCCTGGACAGACCCCTCTCACAGGCCTGGCAGCCAGAGCATCACTTAGAGCTTTTCTGGGGAGGAACGGTTCTCTGACACAGACCCGGCTCTATTGGATTTTAGAATTGGTAAGGGACCCCTGCCACAGGCTGTGTATCAAGAGTGTGAATAGTAGAGCGAATCCTCCCCGTTGATGATCAGCCTGAATCTCCCTCTGGTAGACTTCTTGTGCTTGAGTCACCGACTGACAGTTTGCAGCATACAACCTGTCAGTGTCCGGCCACTCAGATCCCCAATGGTTCGTCTAAGCCCTGTTGGATCACCTGCCTCAGGGTTCACCTCAGACCGACTCTCCATCGAACAGCACAACTCGCTTGGGATCTTCTTGGTGAGGGATGGGGAACCCAGTCAATCACTGGGGTCCCTTTGTAGCATCAGTTGCTCCGGGCCATGAGGGCCCGGAGTCAGGAACTCCGCGTAGCACGTGCGCCCCGGTCTGGTAGGCCATATCGCCGGGGCCCGTGATGTGCGCACACCCTAAAGGTGGGTGCCGAACCAGGAACCCGCGAAGAACCCCGAGCAATGGCCTCCGCCACAGAAATACCCCTTCCCAGCATGCTCCGCGAGGGAAAACTCCTCTAATTGGCTGCTAGGGGGGAAACGGCTCCTCCTGGACCCCTCTGGCGCCACCTGCCATCCAGAGATGAAACGGCATCTCTAGAGCACAGAATGACCCACAGGACAGTTCAGGGCTGGCGACAGCCAAATTTAGATAAATCAACATGAGTGAGAGCAAATAAGTCTCTCACCCCACTAAATTTAACATAGCACCTGTACTGATAAGTACACAGGTGCTACACGAGCATTGGCTTTTTTATTTTTCAAACACATAGACACAGCAGCACACTTTTTGCTTTACCACCCTTATGCAGCGGCAGTGTGCAATGGACCATGGCTGGCAATTGGTGTCTGCCCCTGGAGCTCAAGGCAGGGGGGTACATACACAAGGGGAATCAGATGTCAGCAAAACAGGGAAGGGGATTGGTGTGCAGCAGGGCAATTACAGAATGATGTCCTGTGTCCCTCCCTGCAGCAGATAACAGCCTTTGGGAGGTAGAGAACCCGGCTTTTAGCTGCTGCAGAGAGAGACACAATCCCCCTGCTGTCTGCCCCCCCCCCCCTGTGTGCCCATGCCCCCCTACAGGAGGACCAGTGGTACCTCCCTATGTGTGATAGCAGAATTTTTTTTGAATTCTCTGGAAAATTGATTCATATACGTTGATCATGTTGACGAGTGGCCTTGTCCAGATTAGCTTTGTTGACACAAAAGGTATAATGCTCTATGCTTCTGTCCGGAAATATCAGTATTTCTGGCTGGCTTGATGCTTTTGCCTGCACACAGAAGCAAATGGTGTTACTACACAGCTGGTCTGTACAAACAAAGTGACGGGAGATGATGTCTCTTAGTTCTCTATTATTTCCCAGTGCATTCCAGGATGCAGGAAACTCCACAGCCTCTCCCTTAATCCCCAGCTAACGCTTTATAAATGCTTCACTAACATGCCATAAATGCTGTAAGTGCTGTTAAGGTGTGGTTATAAAGCATTATTATTGAAATAAATGAAGGCGGTTGACAAGCGTTGATGCCTTCTAAAAGCAACATGCTGCTTAATTTTTAACACCACAACACAACACAACGTTACCGCTGCTATTAGAACAGCACTGTTTGATGCCATTGTAATATTGATGGCAGGCATTGAAGGGTGGTTATGAAGCTTTAAAAATGCTGATTAATTGTTGCATACACAAAGGGTATTGCCGCATGTGTGAGTGAGCCCTAAAGCTTATACTGTATTTAAAAGTAAAAGAGCCCAGAAACACTATGGGCCAGATTCAGATAGAATTGCCTATCTTTAGGCGGGCGTAGCGTATCTCAGATACACTACGCCACCGTAACTTAGTGAGGCAGGTACTGTATTCACAACGAACTTGCGTCCTAAGTTACGGCGGCGTAGTGTAATTGGGCCGGCGTAAGCCCGCCTAATTCAAATTGTCCAGGCAGTGGGCGTGTTGTATTATAATGAGCCTGGACCCCACGTAATTCACGCTCCTAACGAACAGCGCATGCGCCGTCCGTGAACGTATCCCAGTGCGCATGCTTGAAATCACGTCGCAAATAGTCAATGCTTTTGACGTGAACGTAACTTACGCACAGCCCTATTCGCGTACGACTTACGTAAATGACGGAAAAATCGACGCTGTCCCGACGTCCATAGTTAACATTGGCTACGCCTCATAAAGCAGGGGTAACTTTACGCCGAAAAAAGCCTTACGTAAACGACGTAAATCAATGCGCCGTGCGGACGTACGTTTCTGAATCGGCGTATCTAGCTCATTTGCATATTCGACACGTAAATCAATGGAAGTGTCCCTAGCGGCCAGCGTAAATATGCACCCTAAGATACGACGGCGTAGGAGACTTACGCCGCTCCTATCTAGGCCAAATCTATGCGTAACTGATTCTATGAATCGGGCGCATAGATACGACCGCGCTCATTCGGACATACAACGGCGTATCTGGAGATATGTCCTTTATGAATCTGGCCCTTTATGTTTAGGTTTCTAGGCTGGATTAACAGGTTTACAATAAACTAGAGTTAAGGGCTATGTTTAGAGTTTAAAGTTAAGGATAATTGTAGGGTTACAGGTTATGCCCAGAATGGTTATTATTAATTTTCATGTCTAGTACAATATTTTTCAGGTGTGGTAATTAACTTTTTTTTCTTTTTTTTTGGGTGTGAAATAGCTTGGCACCAATACTGCATATGCTCAAAACTCATGTGCCAAAATTAGAGCAACAAAAAATAATAGCAAAGAGCAACTAATGGGCATTTCAAGTCAACGCCCTCATACTTCCACCAGATCCTGCTGACTGATAGCTCGGCTCATGTAAAAGTGGGGCATGTAAAGCATGCTAAGTAAAATAATAATATGGAATCTGTTTCAGACCTGTTCAAATATACTGGGAAAGAAGAAGGTTCACATGAATAAAAATATAAATGTATCCACTTGTACTTGGCAGTAATGGGCAATGGTTTACTTTAACCGCTTGCCGACTGCCAGATATACTATATATATACAGAATGGCACAGGTGCGCAAAACCCCATACGGGTACGTGGTCCCCTTTTAGAGCACCCGCTGTACGGTGGGGGACCTGATGTGCATGGCCGGAGGGCGCGATCGCCGCCCGGCCATGCGCGATCGCGTGCACGAGAGCCAGCACGGGAATTTGTGTGTGTGTAAACACACAAATGCCTGTTCTGTCAGGGGAGAGGAGACCTATCGTTTGTTCCTACTAAGTAGGAACAACAACGATAGGTCTCCTCCCCTAGTCAGTCCTATCTCCATACAGTTTGAACACACTGAGGGAACACACATTTAACCCCTTGATCGCCCCCCTTCAATACCAGTGACATTGACACAGTAATCAGTGCATTTTTGTAGCACTGGTCGCTGTATAAGTGTTAATGGTCCCAAAAATGTGTCAAAAGTGTCTGTTCTGTCTGCCGCAATGTCGCAGTACCGCTAAAAATCACAGATCGCCGCAATTACTAATAAAAATGCCATAAAACTGCCATGAATCTTTCCCATAGTTTGCAGACGCTATAACTTTTGCACAAACCAATCAATATGCGCTTATAATTTTTTTTACCAATAATATGTAGAAGAATATATATTGGCCTAAACTGATGAAGAAATTTGTTTTTTAAAAACATTTTTGGGGATATTTATTATAGCAAAAAGTATAAAATATTTTTTTGTTTTTTAAATTGTCGCTGTTTTTTTGTTTATAGCGCAAAAAATAAAAACCGCACAGGTGATCAAATACCACCAAAAAAATCTCTATTTGTGGAGAAAATTCGGACGCAAATTTTGTTTGGGTACAGTGTTGCATGACCGTGCAATTGTCAGTTAAAGCGACGCAGTGCCAAATTGTGAAAAGTGCTCTGGTCAGGAAAGGGGTAAAATCTTCCGGGGCTGACTGAAGTGGTTAAAAAATATATTTTTCCACAAGAGAGATGTAATTTTACTAAAATTCGAATTGGTGAGTCTTAGAAACCTTACGTCTATGCAGTACCTGAGTAATGAGACTTTTGTCCTCAAGTTTCTATTGTGGATTACTATGGGCCAGATCCACGTAGATTGGCGTAATTTTATGCGGGTGTGTCGTAGTTACGCTACGCCGCCGCAACTTTGGGGGGCAAGTGCTGTATTCACAAAGCACTTGCGTCTAAAGTTACGGCAGCGTAGCGTAAATCTGCCGGCGTAAGCGCGCCAAAATCAAATGAGGAACAGGGGGGCGTGTTTTATGTAAACTAAGCATGACCCCACGTAAATGACGCTTTTTTCAAACGGCGCATGCTCAGTATCACGTCGAATTTTCAAATTTAATTACGCCCGCTCAATGCCAAGGCAACGTGAACGTAACTTACCCAAAGCCCTATTCGCGAACGTTTTACGCAAACGACGGATAATTCGACGCTGTCCCGACGTCCATACTTAACATTGCGTATGCCTCATGAGGCAGGGGTAACGTTACGCCGAAAAAATCCTTACGTAAACGACGTAAAAAAATGCGCCGGGCGGACGTACGTTCTGAGAATCGGCGTACCTAGCTAATTTGCATACTCTACGCGGAAATCAACGGAAGCGCCACCTAGCGGCCAGCGTAAATATGCACCTAAGATCCGACGGCGTACTAAGACGTACGTCAGTCGGATCTAGACCACATTCAGGCGTATCTTGTTTTGTGGATACAAAACAAAGATACGCCAGCGCATCTTAGAAATTACGCGGCGTATCAATAGATACGCCAACGTAACTTCTTTGTGGATCCGGGCCTATATGTGCAAGTGCTTAGCTGTTTAAGTTTTTGTTTAGTTTAGAACTGTTACATTTTTCTGATTGTTCAGGAATTAGCTAAAGATTTAATCTATTATTAATCATTTGCAAAATATAATTGACTTTTTATATTGTCAGAAATTATGTTGATGAGTCATTGGTACATTTATAGTGAATATTATCTCTATCGCTATGTTTCTAATATATTCTTTGTGTTTCATAAAACAATAAAACAGTTAAAAAAATATAAAAAATAAAAATTGGTTTCTGCCATGTTTCAAACTTTAAATACAAGCAATCCTAAGGCTGCATTCACATCTAGGCGGACAAAATCGCGGCGTTTTGTCGCCGCAAATCGCGGTAAAAATAGCGGCGTTTTGTACCGCGATTTGCGGCGACAAAACGCCGGTATTGTCCGCCTAGATGTGCCCCAAGATGACCCCCTCTATGGAGATGATTACCATCTCCTAGCCGAAAGCTCGAAGACGCCTGAAAAAAAGGTCTGGGACCTTTTTTCACGCGGCAGGCGACAGGCGTCCGGCGTTCGGCGTGGAGATGTGAACCATCTCCATAGAGGGACATCTGTTTT
The DNA here is from genome assembly GCF_905171775.1 of Rana temporaria. Lineage (NCBI taxonomy): Eukaryota > Metazoa > Chordata > Amphibia > Anura > Ranidae > Rana > Rana temporaria. The sequence continues at coordinate 208,391,995 of NC_053489.1, read as the reverse complement.
CAGCCCTCTGGCGGCAGCGGCGTAGCGCTACAGGCGTAAAAACGCCTAGGTGTGAATGGGGGCTTACTGTAGCTTCCCTGTGTATATGGAAGTTTTCAATTTGTGTGGGTTTTTTCTTTCCTTTTTGGGTTCAACTTGATGGACTTGTTTCTTTATTTCTACCAGATTAACTGTCTGATGCCTTGTACACACGACTGGTTTTCACGACGAAAAAACTGACATTTTTTATATTGATAGTGAAAAACGGTCGTGTGTATGCTCCCTAGCAAAATTGAACCAGCTCTCTTTTTTCTCGGAGTGTTTCCCGTAAGTTTTTTTTTCTCGTCGCGAAAAACGGTTGTGTGTATGTTTTTCCGAGGGTAAAAAAAAACATGCATGCTTAGAATCAAGTATGCAGCCCAAAAGCCGCCCAAAGGGTGGCGCCATTTGAAAGGAACTTTCCCTTTATAGTCCCATCGTACGTGTTGTACGTCACCGTCGGGTTTTTTTCCTGCCGAGAAAAATGGTTGTGTGTACGAGGCATGACTGTGTAACTATGCGGGACTTCAAAGCAGAAGACTGTTTATAATGAGCAAATATGGCTGCCTCCTTGTATGTGTGTGTATGTATATATATATATATATATATATATATATATATATATCTCAATAAACCGTATACAGAAAAACATTAACACATATTACTTAACTTATTTATATCAGGCAAATCACATTTAAAATATAACAATGTTTTTGTCATCCAATAATTTTAAAGCACAACTGTAGTCACAGTAAAATACGCAGTCATGGAAATTATACAAACAGCCTCCAATTTTGCTGTCTTACCACCACTTTCCTGTTACAGCAGTTGTGCAGGGTATCTAAATATGACTAAGAAGTCTAACAGCACCAATAATTCACGCATAGTTGATCAGAGACACTCCACCTACTCTGCGATACAAGTCAGTGTGAGGTAACTTATGATGAAGGGTGTGGCTGTTACTCAGCTCTGCCATCACAAGCAACTGCAGTGAAAGCAGGAAATAGCATTTCCACTGAAAGAATTGGGTATTTTAAAGCATTTCCAAAAAAAATCTTGTTCAAAAATTACTGGGAAGTGGGAATACAGGATAGATAAATAGATAAATAATATCAATCTTGTAGACATCTATGAAGTAATTGATAGCCAGTGACGGCCGCTCCATAAGGGGCGCACGGATTTCAATGTTTTTTTTTTTTTAAGGATATGATTAGAGCCGCAGGTTGTAATTGGCTTCAAAAAGAGCCCACCCACTTTTGTGACAATAACGAATTAATATTTGCTATTGTCTTCCTGCTTCTTCTCCCGGCCAATCAGGAAGCGAGTCTTAAGACCCGATGTGCCGAGAGGAGAAGCGTCCATATTGGCCAGTAGGAGAAGCAGGGGGGAATCCGCCCGTGAAACTGCCGTGGAATCGAAGCAGGGAGGAAGCTGCACGTGAAGCCACCCATGCTGCCCGTGAAGCTGCCGTGGAGTAGAAGCAGTGAGCAAGCCACCCATGACCTGGATGTGGTAAGTAGTGATAAACAATCACGCAACGGTGGGTTGGCATTGGCTTCGGTCTGGGGGGGGGGGGTGTTTGCCACCCCCCAAAAAATGGAGCACCAGCCGCCACTGTTGATAGCAATTAAATATTTTAGATAAATTGTTGGGGTTCGTGGTGTGACAACCCTATTTACTGTATGATAGCCCTGAGATTCCAGTTACAGATATCTCTGTACTGTAACTAAAAAGCTGCATTGCATAAATATTGCAGCAATATTGTTTGTCAATAGTTATTTGGAGAATCATACCAAACCAGAAAATTGCAAATCATGAATATTAGTCTATCAGTTAAAAGTACACCTGTTGGCGCACAGAGGGTGCTGTGAGTGGGCCAGTATTTAAAAAAATAGCACATCAAGCTACAAGGACTCAATGACATGGTAGGGACATGAGGCACACAATTCTTTTGTTTTATGCTTGCACTATTAAAAGTGTTGTGATAATAAAGCAAGGACAGTCTACTGCCTCCCCACACTGAAGCCATGGCCTATAAATTCTGCCAGAACCCATAGCCGTTAATGTACAGGCAGTCATGCGTGTAAGGAGGAGAATGCAGACCGTACCATGCACGTGGAGTGCAGATCAATATACAGCAGATGAGTTCTCCTGTGTATAAGGGAGGGGGGCTTCTGTTTGCTGAACTCAAATCTATCTACATTAAAGCCTGCACTTATAGTTAGGAGTTCCTGCAATGGCGGCACTGCGTGAGAAATTCATCTTTTTTTGTGCAAAGGGCCATATTCTTATGATACTGAATCATCCCATAAAATAGCCAATAGCCAGAGTTTTATGGAAACAACTGCATGGATTTTTCTGGTAAGATGGGTGGCACTGCGGCCTTGCAGTTTTGAAGTCCTGCAGGTGTATGGTTCAAAAGGAAGATCATTCTTCTAGGGTTAGTTCATACTTGCAGTGCCCTCTGGGAAGGGGATATCACCGCTCCAGGTAGGTCAAACAAAGGTGAAAACCTCTCCTCCAGTTTAGAAGCCCAGGTGCTGGCAACGCATATAGCAATAAAGCAGGAAGAAGTTCTGGACAGCCGCACTCCAAAAAAGTTTTTGCCTTTTATTCAAAAAATGAAATCAAAAATACATGCCACAGCAGAACGGACAGACGAGCTTACGCGTTTTAACACAAACAAACAGTGCTTAGTCATACCTGTGTTCAGGTCAAGACTCAGCTTGGCAGCCAGGGGTCATTAAAACTGCAGTTCTGCTCCATATTTATACTGCCACCTGGCCACCCGTGTGAAACAGCCTATATAGTCTCACTGTTCTTCCATGGACTTCCTTCGGGCACTCCTGACATCTCCAGTTGGGTTTTAGGGGTATGAAATTGTACATTCCCAGAGCGGACAATAATTCATTGCCCCAGCTAGCCTGTCAGAAGTCAGCAAAGCAGTGTATAGGAGCCAGTAGGGCAGTGTATAGAGCAGTGGTTCTCAACCTTACTAGTGCCGTGACCCCTTTATAAAATTTCCCAAGTTGTGGGGACCCCTAACAATAAAAGAAAATTCATAGTGTGGTTTGTCAGCACCCAAGGTAAGGCAAGTAGTTTGCACCCCTAACCCACGGACATATATCGCTGCCCGAGTCCCTTCCACCCGTACAGTATTATTACCCCGTGTGGTACATTTTACAATGTACCACTCTGTTCTCCTTTCTTTCCCTTTTGTCTCTCTCTATCCTAATTTTATGTTTCCACCCCCATCCCTCTCTAGCCACCTTTCTTGTTCTCTTATTCTTTCTCTCCCTTTTTCTTTGTTCCTCCCCCTCTATTCCTCTCACTTCCATGTATTCTCTATTTTTATTCCTTCTCTTACTCCCTATTGGGGGAGTGGCAGTGCTGGTGGGGGGTGGGATCAGTGGCAGCACTGGGGGAGTTCTGATCAGCCAACTTAGGTGCTCTTGATAAAGGTCATCTGCTGATCTGAGAACTGTAGTGGGGACTTTTAATGGCAACTATAATCACAGGTAGTGTTATTCACTGTGTCTCTGACTTTGCGGTGTCTCGCAGCAGTGACACCTTTGCCGAAATCAGGAGATAATCTCCTCCAGCCCCTCCCACTTCACATTCCATACCAGTCAGCTGACCTCTAGTCTCTGCCCCCCAGCCATGCCATGAACTGAACAGGCGGCTGCGAAGAGGCTGAGTGGGTGGCCGCGGGCTCCAGGGACAGCCCTGCTGGGAGGCCACGAGAAGCTTGGGAGAGTGGTGCGGGCTTCAGGAACAGCCAAGGATTCGGGGACCCCTGGCAAATTGTCATTCGACCCCCAGGTTGAGAACCACTGGTATAGAGGGTCAGCAGAGCAGAGGATAGCGTCAGCAGTTTGTAGAGTAGTGTACCAAGGCCATTAATTTGTATGGCAGTGTATAGTGGGTTATCGGGCTAGTGTGCAACAAAGCTGAGATAAGATTCCCTTCAGACTCAGCCTTCATCTGCACAATGTGTAGTTGACTACTGCAGCTGCACTGCCCTTTCAGTCTGGGAATGTCACAGGTCAGAACTGCAACATAGCAGCCAGCAGGTCAAGGCTGAGTCTGTAAAGGCAATCCGCTCTCAGCTATGTGCTGTGTGGAGAGCAATAGATCTGTTGAGTGCCCTGTGTGCAGTGCAGGCAGTGCCAGGACAAGGTCAACTAGCGCCTAAGGTGAAGATAACAAACTGCGCCCCACCCAATATGTAAGCATTGTGTCTCAGCAGAATTCCCCCTCCAAAAAACCCAGCACTTGCTCCAAATCCACCTAGTCAAAATCCTCCTTCCCAGCACAAATTGCCCCCAAACCCGCCTCCCAGCTCAAATTGTCCTTTTAATCCCCCCTCCTAACACAAATCTTTCCTCCTCTAAATTCCCCTCCTATCACAAATGCCCCCAAATGCCCTCTCCTAGCACAAATGATTTTCTCCCCACCACCCTTTCTAGCAAAAATTTCCTCCAACCCTCCCTTGTAGCACAAATCCCCCCATTCTAAACCCCCTTTCAAAACGTTGTGCTATCCTCCCCCCCCTCCTGTCAAAACAGTGCTCCTCCATATACAGCAGATGACACAGGATCAGTCTCACATCAGACTGTACACGGTTTGATTACCAGCCCCCTACCCACCTTTCCTGCTGCCGGGAGACGAGCAGTCCTTGGAGGAGATAGAGGGTGGGTAATCAAACCACATACAGTCCATTCTGGGAGCGATCCTCTGTCATCTGCTGTATGGAGGAGCACTGTTCTGATAGCATAGATAGGATAGCATAGAACAACCCGCACCTCCTCCCGACTCTCTCCTCTTTGCCACTGTCACGTCTCTCATTCAGAATTTACTTTTCACTTTAGACGTTTACTGCGCCAGACCACCCTCCCTTGTCCTGGCCCTGAATGCGGTGGTGAGGGAAGGAGCTCATTGGGCCAGGCACATTGTCTATGTGGGCTCAGCTTGTGTGTGTGTGTGGGGGGGGGGGCCTTATGGCCTAGATTCGGCCATAAGGAAATAGGCTGTGACACAAATTTCTAGACTAATGTAGCACTCAACCCCGAAGGAGCTGCTGGTTATAGATTGGGTGGCATGTTACCTCTGTGACTCCGCCATCTAGGGTAGTTGATGAGAGTCAAGCAATGGAATGTCCAAACAGCAGGTGTCTTTTCTTGTGCTTTATTTACCCAACAAGGTAAAACAGTAAAACTTGAGGTAGAGAGTAAAGATGTATGAGGAGAAGAAATAGCAGATTCAGGCGTAACAGTACGGAAACAGTCCTGCTTCCAATAACACTTTGTTTTTCGTCGCCATTCCAGCCGGAGTGGGTATAGTGTACCTGGACAGGCCTCTCACACTGACCTGGCAGCCAGGGTATCACTCGGAACTCTGAGGGAAAAAAGTCTCTGCCACAGACCCTCCCTAGAACTTAGCTCATGGAGGAAATTCTCCTCAATAGACTTTAGGCCCAAATCTCCTTCAGGTAGTTCTCTTCTATTAGGTTACCGACTGACGGGTTGCTGACATCCAACCCTTCAGTGTCCGGTTACCTTGATACCCGATGGATCTTCGAGGCCCTGTTGGATCGCCAGCCTATCTTGGCTCTCCTCAGGCAGACTCCCCACCGAACAGCTATCTTGCTTGGGATCTTCTTAGAATTAAGGCCTCGATCACTGGGGCCCCGCCACAGCTTTAATTGCTCCAGACCAACATGGGAACACCGCGTGGCACGCACACCCCGGCCTGGTAGGCCATCTCGCCGGGGGCCGTGATGTGTGGTCACCCTAAAGGTGGGTGCCACCTCAGGAAAAGAACCCCGCCCCAATGGCGTCTGCTCTAGAAGTACCCTCTCCCAGCATGCCCCGCGAGAGAAACTCCCTTAGGATTGGCTGTTGGCAAGAGGCACCCAAGCCTCGACTCCACTGCCGCCACCTGTCGTCCCAGGGTGGTATGACACCCCAGCCACAACAGAATAGGTTCACAGCCCAGCCAAGCCAGAACAGAGACCCTTTAAGAATTGAAATCAGAATCAGAGTCTGTACACTCTGATTACCCCCTAAATTTTGTCAGCACCGGTACTTAGAAGTAACCAGGCGCTACACTAAAAAAAAGTCTAATCAAATATATTGCTAAAGTACCTTCTATTGCTCTCAGCCTTTCCAAATCTCCAAATTCCTGTTTTTTTTTTTTATTTGTTTTTTACTACTGTGATCTGACGTCCTGTTGGAGGGTAGCTATGCTTGTTCTCCATGGTCCCACTGTATGTAGGAATGTAGCCACCTCTCGCCCAGGCTATGGGATCTGTAGTGTGCATAGATGAACAGTGCACATAACCACAACCAGGGCCATCTTTAACACAGGGCAAAAGGGGCAGCTGCCCCAGTCATTGTTGTTGGGCCCAAAGCAGCTGACACTGGAGCCCACACTGCCCTCAAATAGTTGATAAGTGGATTCAGAAAATGTTTGCCCAGGGTCCAATCAATATTAAAGACGGCCCTGACCAAAACTATTGCACACTGCTCATTCCAGACAAACAGAAGGGTGAAAAAGGGGAGGTTTTGAGCTCACAGAGTACATTACAATGGGGCAGAAAAATGATGCCATGCGAAATACATTACAAAGCTATTATGTAGTAGATGTGTAGGGATATTTTTTTTTTAGAAAAGGGATATCATTTAATGTTGCTTTAAATGAGTTGTAAAGGAAACATTTTATTTGCCTAAAATTAATGTCTGCAAGGTAGACGGACAGAATAGTGCAACGATTCTGTTAAAAAACGAGTAAATACCTATTAAATTCCTTCATCTATATCACCTCCGGCGTTCTAGTTTCTGTTCTCTCATTCACTTCCTGGTTTACGGCGCTCGTTCATGTAAGAACTACATTTCCCAGTATGAATTGCGGCACACCCAGTAATTCACACCTCCTTGAAGTCTCTTAGGCCTCGTACACACAACCGAACATGTCTGCTGAAACTGGTCTGCGGACCAGTTTCAGCAGACATGTTCGGTCGTGTGTACAGCCGACCGGACCGGATTCCCGGCCTAGCGGACATGTTTCAAGCGGACAAATGTTTCATAGCATGCTATGAAACATGTCCGCTGGAAGCCTGTCCGTCGGACATGTTCGGTCGTCTGTACGACTCGCCGGACATGTCCGCTCGGCCGAAAGCCCTCGCATGTGTCGAAGTGATTCGACGCATGCGTGGAAGCATTGACCTTCCAGGGTTGCGCACGTCGCCGCGGCGACGGCGCAGCCACGTCACCGCGTTCGCTGTCCGCGGGAAATTTGGTCTGATGGTGTGTACAGCCATCAGACCAAAATCCGCCAGCGGACATGTCCGATGAAAACGGTCCGCGGACCGGTTTCATCGGACATGTCCCGTCGTGTGTACGAGGCCTAACACGTAGAGAGCGACCTGCCGCACAGATGTAGTTCCCAGGAGGGGGCGAGCACGTCACTGACCACCGCAGTAAAGCCTCCCGTCACGGTGGTGAGTAACAATCAGACAAGCAGGAAGTGAACAGAACAGAGAAGAAATAGAGCAACTTCTGAGCAAAAACGAACAATGAGGAAGTGAAAAGAGGAATGTCTGCAGGTAAAGGATGCTTATTATGAAAAATGTTTCCTTTACAACCCCTTTATAGGATTCTAGGCTGTTTGTGTCAGTCCTTGCTCTTATGGGTTAACGATTTAACAGAATTGTAAGTTAATAACTAGATGGAAATACTGTGGGTGGATTGATGACCAGCAGTACAGAAGAACATGGAAAAAGAAATGGTAGAATGTAGTAACCCTGAAGAACATGAAAGCTGAGATGTCCAAGTTTTTGGTGCAAAGAGCATGGAGGGAATTAGGAGGCCTATAGAAAACAAGCCACAGAGGGCCTATAGAAGGAGGCTGGCAGCAGTTTCAGCAGCAGGCGCTATTTTAAGAAGCTGATGTCACAGCTCAGCCTGAGGAGGATGTCAGCAGCGTATGAGTCAGTGCAGTTGATTCAGATGCTGGAAGGAGACTGGATGCAAAACAGGCTAGCTGCTGAAGATCTGATAGCATGTCATGAGAGAGAGAGAGAGAGAGAGAGCTGGGGACAGTGAAAGAGGGTGACGTTCAACACAAACTTAAAGCAACACCTCCTCCCATCCAGAACAACGCATGCTTGGCTTCCAGTCACGTTTATACATAACAGACTGTGTAATGGGTCACTCTGCATGCAGTGGGTTACTTCATGCTATATGGGCTGCTTGCCAGCTGGATGATGGGAGAGAGGCGGGACTCTTAATAAGCTCACACGTAAAATTATGCTTTTTGGATTTCAGCCATGAATTTCATTTTCCCCCCTCTGTAGAGCTGGCTCTGTCCCAAGCCATTCTTTGTCTAGCTAAAGGTTGCCTATATAAGCAGCTGACCTGCCTTAAAGACTCTTTTGTAGATATATGTCCAGTTTGTGTCCTTGTGATCTGGCACAATTAGAAAGAAAAAATTCTATAAAGCAATCTTTGAAGTAGCGCTAAAAGACTGCAGAACAACATATGACCTCTTGTCTCCTTCAGACATCATGCCCCCCTCAAGCCAACAATGCTTGATTATAAAGATCCTTTGGTGTTTGATGTCTGTACTTCCAAGCATCATTGTAGCCTGCTTAAAGCGGGAGTTCACGCATAAATGCTGTTTTTGCTCTTTTACCGTTAGATGTATGCTCATTTAGTCTAGGGGAATCGGCTAGTTGTTTTAAAATCCGAGCATTACTTACCGTTGTAGAGGGCGATCTTCTCCGCCACTTCCGGGTATGGGTCTTCGGGAGTGGGCGTTCCTTCTTGATTGACAGGCTTCCGAAAGGCTTCCGACGGTCGCATCCATCGCGTCACGAGTAGCCGAAAGAAGCCGAACGTCGGTGCGGCTCTATACTGCGTCTGCGCACCGACGTTCGGCTACTTTCGGAAAATCGTGACGCGATGGATGCGACCGTCGGAAGCCTTTCGGAAGCCTGTCGGAAGACTGTCAATCAAGAAGGAACGCCCAGTCCCGCAGCCCATACCTGGAAGTGGCGGAGAAGATCGCCCTCTACAACGGTAAGTAATGCTCGGATTTTAAAACAACTAGCCGATTCCCCTAGACTAAATGAGCATACATCTAAGGGTAAAAACAGGATTTTACCGGCGAACCTCCGCTTTAACAATTAGCGAAAACATACTGAAAGTTTTCCTTAGCAGTATATTAGCTACAGCTTCCTGCTAGTGTTAGGCCCCATGTACACTGCTGCTGTTAAAGGGACGTTCAGAGGCAATTGGCAGCTTTTATCAACTGCCCCTGAACACATTCAATGTTATCCTATGTGACCATGTACACAGTCTTGTTTACAGTCGTTTTTAGGCAGTTACTTTTAACAGCGTTTCCTTGAAAGCAAAAAAAATTAGTTCAGACGCCGGAGATTTCCACGTTTCAGACACCAAACGAGGCTAAATGCAGTACCGCTGTTTAGCCACATTTTCGTTTACTGGCGTTTTTCATTTTTGGGCATTTAAAAAAAAAAAACGATTTTATTTTTAGATACGCTTCTAAACGCGAACCTGACATAACGGTGTGGGAAATCCACGTTTCCCGCACCGCATTCAAAATGAGAGTGGGATCTTCTGCCAGTGTAAACCTAAGGACATCCCAAATGCAGATCACAAACACAATGCGCTTGCCTGCACCAGATGACATAGTGCCGCATTACTATGCAATCCGGGTACAATGCATTTCGAAAAGTAGTGTATGCACGACTTTTGGTGAAATCCAGTGCAATTTCAGCCAATTCAAATTAAGGAGTTGATAATCACATCACACAGGAATCACACAGGATCTGCACAAGAACACAAAGCAAGTTCCTGTGCAATTCTAGTGTGAACCTGTAGGCAGGCGCAGTCTATTTTCTCCACTGCGGGTGGCGCTGTCTGCAGAAGCAACACAGGTTCCTCTATGGTTTCCTCGGTCACAGGGAGGCAGCTATCCAATTGGATGTTGGCATTGCAGGGGACTTTGGCAACCATCTTGTACCAAGCAGAGGCTATTTAAAGTGGTTGTTAAGGGGCTGCCGCACCTTCTGTAGTGCAGCAGTCCCCCAGCCCCCCCCCCATGTTTTACTTACCTGAATGCTGTCTTTCTCCAGCTGGGAATGAGCACACCAGATCTAGCTGGTGTCTCGTGTCCTGATTAGCTCCCGTTGCGGTCAATCAGATCAAATGACGTGGGCGCTGGGGGGCGGGGCCAAGTCCTGCTTTCTGTGTGAATACACGTAAAAGCAGGACACGGGAGCGCGCCTGCATGGGTGTCCACCAAGGAGAGTGCTTCTCCAATGTGGACACCCGATGCGGGGAGGAGCTACCAGCGCCGCTGGGATACCCCAGAAAAGGTAGATCGTGGCCACTCTGTGCACAACGAACTGCACAGTGGAGGTAAGTATGACATGTTTTTTTTTTTTTTAATAAATACAATTGAGGGTTTACAACTCCTTTTAAGACCATGGCTCCCGGGTTTAGCACACATTTTGCGAGTGGCTAGAGTGGGGACAGGTCACCCATCTGTCAGGGACAATGCTTAGAACGCCAGATCCTGTCGGCTTGCATGAACCACAGCTCCCAGGTCGGGGATGACATGTCTATGAAACCGTCTCTCTGGTAAGAGGCTTATTTATCTGCACCTTCCACTGTTTTCACCCATATTATATGGATGTAGAGTTTTGTCTATACTGAAGCATACAGAAGCAAGCTGATCGTTTGGTGTCAGAAATTAGGAAGTTTCTTGGACTATATATGATTTTTTGCATTTGATTTCAACAGTTCACATTTATATTTTTTTGGACTATTTTATATTTTTTTATATATATGTGTTTTTCTACACGGGAAATTTGACTGCAGACTTTGTGCTGGTTTAGTTTCACAGATGTGCACCTTTTTTTCTGCACTTTTACGTTTGTGGGTTGCGCATTATTACTTTATTTATACATCCTTAGCTTGCTGAATATTCCAGCGAATTTCACTATTGCAGCACCTAATTGAAAACTTTTTTTCACCTCAAACTTTCACTTATTATTTTTTTCTATTGGAACCCTATGGTATCCCAACTAGAATCATAATTTTTTGTTTAACACTCACCCTTGCATTTGTCAACACGTTTTTTTATTTATTTTTTAATATCTGATACCACTAAGGTGAAGCGCAAATCTACCTTGCTTTACACAATGCTTAACAGACAATGGTTGATCTGTCCCTAAAAGTATAGTTCTACAGCCTGATAGGAATGCCCTCACATCAATGGGTAGGGCAGAATAAGTAGCTGAATAAGTGTGAGGGTAGGTCAAGCGATGAAGTAGAATGGAAGGGGAAGGTGGGCTGAGGATGGATAAACAAAAAAAGGAAGTGAAAAGAGGGGAAGGATGGGTGCAGTAATGGGGGAGGTGTAGCTACAGCCTTTTACATGAGAATTTCACAGTTAGGAGAAGATGGTTTGGAACTGAGGGAAGTCCAATAAAGAATATCCGTATTCACCAAGTAGCCATGTATGTGGAGAATTTATTGAAGATGTTACTTCTCTAGGCGTAGCTTGTATTATGTAAATTAATATAAGGCATTCTGTGATTCGATGAGGTGGAAGGGAGGGGATGTGATGTTTTTATCTCCACCTTGTCCAATCAGAATATGCCTTGCATTCATTGAGAAAAATATAAGGTATTCAAGGGATGGTGGCATTACCAAGCAAGTGAAACCCTACGGTACCAGTGCAGTGGGGAAACCGCAGATCCATGTAGATCGCTGCTATAACTGTCATTTCTTGAACTAATGAATTTCTAACAATAAATGTGTTTTTTATTTCCTAAAGTCTATTCATTTCTAAATCAAATGTTAAAAGCAAATGAAATTTTGAAGGACTTTCAAAAAATGTTTGCTTAGTCATTGAATGTACTGAATTTTTTTTTATGAATGCCTGTACGAACTGGTCATACTATGGCCAGTTTAAAGCGGAGCTCCACCCTAAAGTGGAACTCCTGCTGATCGGAAACCCTCCCCCCCTCCGGTGTCACATTTGACACCTTTCAGGGGGGAGGGGGGTGCAGATACCTGCCTAAAGACAGGTATTTGCACCCACTTCCGGCCACACAGTATCGGGTAAACTGCGGGCATGACGTCACCTCCTATCTCCCCCCCCCCCCCCCGTTGTGTTCTGGGAACACTCGGTTCCCAGTACACAGCGGGAGCCGATCGGCAGGTGTAGCGCGACTCGCGCATGCGCCGTAGGGAACCGGGCAGTGAAGCCGGAGCGCTTAACTTCCTGGTTCCCTCACTGAGGATGGCGGAGGGGCAGCAGAGTGATGAGCGATCTCGCGTCCTCTGCTGTGGACGGCGCTGGACTCCAGGACAGGTAAGTGTCCTAATATTAAAAGTCAGCAGCTGCAGTATTTGTAGCTGCTGGCTTTTAATATTTTTTTTTCAGCGGACATCCGCTTTAACTCTATTTCCTCAGCAGCATGTACTCACCTTTCCTTCTCCATTCAGCCTCCTGAACCAAGGAAAGAAAACCTTGCGTAATCCCAGAAGGGACGTATTGGAGCATACACAGGGCTATGGGCTGCCTAGCACTGTCTCCAAAGAAGGAGTCACATGCTCATCCATACCTGGAAGTTCCTGGTATTTCACTTTGCTCTTAGAATCTGAAGGAAGTGACGCATGAGTGAGGAAAGGTAGCTGCTGGGAAGGGAGGAGTTAATTGGCCATTTTCCTCTGTTGCATGGTCAAAAGAACAGGTTGCTTTCATGAAAGCTGGTACTGATCATCCTAAAAAATGTGCTTTCTGAGTCCCTGACTTGGATCAAGCATGCACCCAATGAATCCAGAGTAAAATAAGAACACCTGAGCTGCATACTTTTTTGGCTCAAAAAGCATGAAAGTTAATAGATCAGCATGATCTCCTGGCAAGTTGCGTTTTCAGAAAGAAAGGTATTCAAGCATGTCCATCTGTCCCTGCCCCTTGCAGGAATATACTACAGGAGATCAGCGGACACGAGGTTAAACAAGACCCCTGGGAATGTCTATTTCATAATTCGGGGATGACAAGGAAAAAATATAGAGGATCATTGGTCCCATATTTATTAAATGGAGCTAAGGTACTTATCCCCAGGAATTGGAAGAAAAAAGAGGCACCTACTATAGAGGAATGGTTCCGTGAGATAGATAGAATTAGAGGGATGGAGGAACTGTGGTCATTCCACAGTAACTCTAGGATGGGACATGAGGAGTTATGGGAGGGATGGAGGAGGTTCAGGGAGAGGGAGAGGGGGGATGGAGGAGGTGCGGGAAGAGGAGGTGTAGATGTGTGAGGTCTCCCCTGATTACCCTCCCCTTCCCCCCCCTTTTTTTTTTTTGATTCCCCTTTCTCCCACCTTAAGAGGACTGGGACGGTAGAATTCCCTTAAATCCACAATACTTTAGAATCCTTCAACCTTAAAATAGGAAGGTCATAATATAATTTTTAAACTAAATTTGTTGCACATATGGGTGTTTTTTTTTTTCTTTTCCTTTCTTTCTCTCTCTCTCACTTGGAGAAAGAGGAGTGGGGCAGGTTAGCCCCCTTAAATCCACATTATTTTGAATCCTTCACCTAGAAATGAAGAGGGTTATAATATAAATTCTAAACTAAATAAGTAGCACACTTGGGTGCCCCTCACTAAGGGAATGATTTAGTCAGATTGACCATACCACAGGTAGAAATATTGGGTGTGTCTTTCCCCCCTTTTTTTTTTGATTCCTCTTTTTCCAACCTTCACTCTGAGAAAGAGGACTGGGGTGGTGGAATTCCCTTAAATCCATAATACTTTAGAATCCTTCAACTTTAAAATAGGAAGGTCAGTATATAATCTTTAAATCAAAAATGTAGCACATATGGGTGTTTCCTTTCTTTCTTTTTTTTTTTATTTCTTTTTCGGATTTCACTAAGAGAAAGAGGTATGGGATAGGCGTAGTCCCCTTAAACTTACAAGGACTTAGTATTCATACCTATATATTGGGAAGGTTAGAGTACTTCCCCTTGTTGTGTTTGTTGTGTTCTTTTTTCTTTTTTCTTCTTCTTCTTTCCTCTCACCTTCCCTCCATTTCTACATCTCTACCATTCCCTGTACCTGGAGCCTATCTGTACCTATCTGTACTTATCCCAGAGAGTTATTAAAGTGAATCAGGGGGAATGTCCTAAAGAGGGGCACATTGAGCAGAAGAGGATAGGATGAAGCACCATGCACTTTCGAATAAGAGCCACCATAGATGAACTTACATAAGGGATTATAAGGAGACCATGTGTGTGTTGTTGTTGTTGTTGTATGTATGTTAATATATAAATGTAAGAATGTGTCTTTTGATGAAAAAAAATGTTTAATAAAAATGTTATTGGAAAAAAAAGGAATATACTACATGTACCTCGCTAGTTCATCAGCTAAGCCACCTCTGATCTAAAAAGAAATTTCCCAGCTGAATAGTAGTGATTGGACTGACTGGTCAGTGCATAGAAACAAAGCTTCCTGCAACACGAGCATAAACCCCTAACCACTGGCTGTCCCGTGACCTGACACCGCAAATAGGAGAATCTACTGGAGCCTGGAAATGCTGAGTATCCCCAAACCAACAGTAAAGGATAGTGAGGAAGGCAGAACAAACAAAACACAAGAGATTAAATAGAAATCCCTTTTTGGGGATATTGAGAAGTACAGATATAGTGAGGTATTGGATATATGAAGCATTTTCTAGACAAAAAAAAAAAGGCAGTAGATCAGTGGTAGTGTTGATTCTGTCAATCAGGGTGCATAGCAGATGAACAAAGGGCAAGATCAGGCAGAGCATTTGGATGGCATTAGCATGTATTCACAGAGGAGAAATATTTCACACTGTCCTTATGTCAGCCATCACGATCAGCTGTTCTCAGAACTACTTTCTAAATGTCCTTCCCACTGCCCTTTGTGTAGAACAGGCTCCCAGTGTAAAGTCCTCAGCACTCATTTAACGTAAAAGCATTAATTAGTATGTACACTGGGATCTCAGAATGATATCTGTGTGTTCACCTATACTGTAAAAATGCAGGTAAAGAGAGGTTCTGAAAAAATATTTATCAACTTTTTAATGAAAAAGAAAAAAAAATTAACACCAATGGAAAAGTGGCCTTGAGACTAGATTCACACCTAAAACATGGATGTGGCTCCCAGAAGGGGGTCCGGTGCGTCCCTGTTCTCCAGTTCAACGACGAATCAGGCCCAAAACTTTTGCCTGAATTCAGACCTGAAACGGAGCCAAAGACGCACAGGACCCCCCTGAGAGCCGGTCACAATCTCCTGTCATTTGAATTGGATACAATTCGCATTAGTGTGAACCCAGCCTAAAGGGTGGTTACTCTTGGCCAAGTTTGTTTTTTCCGAAAGGAGAACTACAATTGACTTGAATGGTAGACATACTGTAATGTGCATTTAGACATGTCTGCAGAATTTGCCTGTGTATTCTAAAGCTGGATACACACTACGAGAAAATTTGAAGAAAAATTACGTACAAGGCATGATCATTTGATTTTCGTATAGTGTGTACACAGCTTTCCACATCTGTTTTAGGCCGGGTTCACACTTGTACGACAAGCACTCCGACATTGGAAACTCATGTCGCATGACGTGTGAAAATAAATTCATGTCACTCTGGGATTGTTTTGATTGGTCAAAGGACAAGTCGGAGCAAAATCTTATCTTGTTCATTCAAGTCAGATGGAAATAGGACTGAAGTAGGACAGATGTAGCAGGGAAAAGTAGGATGACAGTCTTACAACTTATGACGTGTTATATCAGTGTGAACCCAGCCTAAGGCTTTCCAAACGAAAATTTCTGAAGGTACAAACTCCAATTTTTTTATCGTACATCAACAGAACTAATGATTTTCGTTTATTGCATACTGTTTTTGTACAGTATTTGGATGAGAAAAATCCGATATAAAAAACTGCTTACGATGAGTTTTTTTCATTCAGCCCACCTGAAAAAAATGATTCCCCCATCCACACTTTCAAGGTGGATGGCAGAATCCTCTCTGCTGTGCTATTCTATTTTGACAGCAGGTAGACTTTCCTGCTGTCAGAATACACAGATCAGCGCTACAGGCAATAGGCACGTTTTTAGCAGCTTTTATCCAACAGGGCAGTTGAACAGAAGTCAATTGGTGGATCTGCAGTGGCCACACATGTTTTGAAATTTGGTTGGTTGCTGCATCTTGTCTTACACTTGCATTTAGTTACACTTATACGGTGGTGGCCGGTGCTCAAATGTTTTCGGGGCGCACAAACTGAAAAGTTAAACTGTTAGTAATGCAGGACTGAAAATAGCCATTCAGATGATTATGCATCATTACTGCTAGATAAAACTGTGCCCATCAAATGCAGCCTCACTGTGCCCATCAATTTCAGCCTCACTGTTGCCATCATATGCAGCCCCACTGTGCCCATCACAATAGGCCAATCACATCCACAAGTAAAACAAAATAAAACCACTTAACATAAGGTGTCCTCATCAGGGCCCCCTTTTACATCAGATGTCCCAATCAGATTCCCCCTTTACAGCAGGTGTCCCCATCAGCATCCCCCTATAAATCGGGTGTCCTCAGCAGAGTCTCCCTATACTTCAGGTGTCCCAATCAGAGTTCCCCTTTACAGCAGGTGCCCCCCTTTACATCAGGTGTCCCCATCAGAGTCCCCCTTTACATCAGATGTCCCCCATCAGAGTCCCCCTTTTACATTAGATGTCCCCATCAGAGTCCCCCTTTACATTAGATGTCACCATCAGAGTCCTTCTTTACATAAGATGTCCCCCCTCGCACTCACAGCAAGTCGCCTGTCATACACCTTCGGACCAACCTGGGATGATTCAGAGAAACTGGAAGTGAAAGCACAGGACCCGCAAATCACACACCACAGCAGGGAACAATGCTATAGTGGGACTTTCTAAAGGAAGCCAATAGAGCTTCTTGTTTGCAATCACGTGATTGAAAACACGTCATGCTTCCCATAGCAGCTGTGTGTCTGGCGCCCTACACACACTTAAATGGCCATTGTTTTTTTGTTTTTTTTCAGTGATTGCAGCAAGTCATGCTTCCCATACATCTGTGTGTCCGGCGTCCCGCACACACTTAAAGGGACATTTAAAAAACAATTATGATGAGTAGCTTTGGGGGGTGAGGGGGGGGGGGTTGGTTGCCCCTGTGCCCACTGAAATTATACCTCTATTGTATTCATGAAGAAGCAGTGTGGCCTCCTCTGGACAGCAACATTGTTAACCTGTAGAGAGGGTAGGTAGTGTTAAGCCCCATACAATAAAATCTCCAACTCAGTTTAATGCCTGGTACACACAATAAGAATTTTAGAAGAATAATCGTGCGTTTTTTTTTTTTTTGCATGCTAGTCTCATATCAAAAATGAAGAGTTTACTAAAGTGACAAAAATTCTGATATGACAGAATAAAAATTTGGAAGTCATGTAATGTGTTATAGTGTATTTGTATTGCATTTTTTTTAACGACAACTGTACTGATTAAACAAAAATTGTGCAATCTAGTATCGTTCGAGAAAATGTTTCATGCTTATCAGATCGGATTATATTGGATGAACTGCAGTGATTGGCTCTTGAAAGCCATGTACTAACCATCAGATTATCATATGATCGCTTCAAAAATCTGTATTTTTTTATACGATTTTCTGATCGTGTGTATGGGCCATAAGCAGTCTGTATGCTATTTTAATGGTCAAACCTATGTGTAGAACAAGGCAGCTGTACACGGCCATGTCTGTTGTGTTCTCTAATTAATGGCATCCATTGTGGTTTTATGGGCTACATTATGAGCCCTGAAGAGCAGACGTGTACTATCCACTGAAACAAAAAGGTGCCAAACTGAACAGCTGAGGCCCTAATGATTTATAACAAATAGAGGTTTTCTTTCATACTTACAAGAAGTCTGTAATGATTAACCTAGACTTGTTACTGAAACCCATTATCTGTGAATGTGATTACAAATTGCTTGTTGTAAAACAGCACATGTCCTTTTTCGGTTGTAACTTTTCAGTGAACCATACATAGTGGAAGTATTTTTTTTTTTTTTGCTTTTTTTTTCTATAAAAAGATGCACACAGTTCTGTTGATTGATTTAGGGGATCTATAATGGCTTACGGTCAATTTTATTTGACATCTTTTGTACGTTTATATGTTTTTTTCACTATATGTACTGTGCCTTGAAAAAGTATTTATACCCCTCGAAATTTTCCACATTTTGTTACGTTATGTTACAACCAAAACCGTAATTGTGTTTTATTGGGATTTTCTGTGATAGACAAACACAAAGTGGTAGAGTACAAAATTATGAAGTGGAAATAAAATCATAAATGGTTTTAAAAACTTTTTGCACATAAATATCTCAAAAGTGTGACATGCATTTGTATTCGGTCCCCTTTTCTCTGATACCCCTAAATCAATCTAGTGGTACCTATTGCCTTCAGAAGTCACCTAATTAGTAAATAAAGTTCATCTGTGTGTAATTTAATTTCAGCATACATATTTTCAGTATATTCAGCTGTTCTATGAAGCCCTTTTTTAGAGAACCGCATTGAACAAACAGCATCAGAAAAAATAAACATTACGTTTTCTAATGAAAACTGATATTCTGCCATTTTTATGCCCTCATGCAGAGTAGTATCTATACAGCCAATATAGTATTACCTGCATCTAAGTATGGAACTTTCTGCAGCTTTCTATGAAGGCCAAGGAACACACCAGACAGGTCAGGGATAACGTTGTGGAGAAGTTTAAAGCAGGGTTAGGTTATAAAAAAAATATCCCACGTTTGGAACATCTCACGGAGCACTGTTCAATTCATCATCCCGAAAATGGAAAGAGTATGGTACAACTGCAAACCTACCAAGACATGGCCGTCCACCTGAACTGACAGACGGGCAAGGAAAGCATTCATCAGAGAAGCAGCCAAGAGGCCCATGGGAACTCTGGAGAAGCTGCAGAGATCTACAGCTCAGGTAGGAGAATCTGTCCACAGGACAACTATTAGTTGTGCGTTCCACAAATCTCGCCTTTATGGAAGAGTGCCAAGAAGAAAGCCATTGTTGAAAGAAAGCCATAAGAAGTCCCATTTGCAGTTTGCGAGAAACCATGTGGGGGACACAGCAAAGGTGTGGAAGAAGGTGCTCTGGTCAGATGAGACCAAAATTTTACTTTTTTGTCTAAAAGCAAAACGCTATTTGTGCTGGAAAATTAACACTGCACATCACCCTGAACACACCATCCCAACCATGAAACATTTTGGTGGCAGCATAATGTTGTGGGGATAGTTTTCTTCAGTAGGGACAGGGAAGCTGGTCAGAGTTGATGGGAAGATGGATGGAGCCAAATACAGGGCAATCTTAGAAGAAAACCTGTTATGCCGCGTACACACGACCGTTTTTCGGGTTCTAAAAAATGTCATTAAAAACGATCGTGTGTGGGCTCCAGAGCATTTTTCAGGATCTAAAAAATAGCAATTAAAAATTTCGAACATGCTCTATTTTTTAACAACGTTTTTAACATTGTCGTTTTTAAGGTTGTAAAATATGGTCATGTGTTGGCATTAACAGCGTGAAAAACCCGCGCATGCTCAGAAGCAAGTTATGAGACGGGAGCGCTCGTTCTGGTAAAACTACTGTTCGTAATGGAGTAAGCACATTCATCACGCAGTAACAGACTGAAAAGCGCAAATCGTCTTTTACTAACACAAAATCAGCTAAAGCAGCCCAAAGGGTGTTGTACGTCACCGCGCTTTTCTAGAGCATTTTTTTTTCACGATCATGTGTAGGCAAGGCAATTTTAATGATCGGGTTGAAAAAAACGTAGTTTTTTTCTAGACCCTTAAAAACGTCATTTTTTAGAACCCGAAAAACGGTCATGTGTACGCGTCATTAGAGTCTGCAATAGAGTTGAGACTGGGGTGGAGGTTCACCTTCCAGCAGGACAACGACTAAGCATACAGCCAGAGCTACAATGGAATGGTTTTGATAAAAGCATATTCATGTATTAGAATGACCCAGTCAAAGTCCAGACCTAAATCCAATTGAGAATCTTTGGCAAGACTTGAAAATTGCTGTCCACAGATGCTCTCCATCCAATCTGACAGAGCTATTTTGCAAAGAAGAATGGGCAAACATTTCACTTTCTAGATGTGCAAAGCTGGTAGAGACATACATAAAAAGACTTGCAGCTGTAATTGCAGCAAACGGTGGTTCTACAAAATATTGACTGAGGGGGGCTTAATACAAATGCACGCCACAGATATTTATTTGTAATAGATTTTGAAAAACATTTATAATTTTCCTTCCATGTCACAATTTTGTGCCACTTTGTGTTGGTCTATCTATCCCAATAAAATACATTTATGTTTTTGGTTGTAACATGACAAAATGTGGAAAATTTCAAGGGGTATGAATATTTTTTCAAGGCACTGTATGTCATTTTTGCTTCACAAATAAACATTTAAAAGAACACTATTGGTAATCAAAAGAGAGAGCACACCAGAAGCTGCTACCCCTGGGGCCCAGTTTATCTGACTGAAACCTTAAGCCTGGTACACACTAGGGGGCAGATCCACAAAGATCTGCCTATCTTTAGGCAGGCGTAGCGTATCTAAGATACACTACGCCGCTGTAACTTACTTTTTCTTCTTGTGAATCCTCAAAGAATCCGCGCGGTAAGTTACGGCGGCGTAGTGTATCTATTGCGGCGTAAGGGCGCGCAATTTCAAATGGGAGTGATGGGGGCGTGTTCTATGCAAATACGTCGTGACCCGACGTAAACAACTTTTTTTTTTGAACGGCGCATGCGCCGTCCTTAAAATATTCCAGGGTGCATTGCGACAAAGTACGCCGCAAGGACGTCATTGGATTCGACGTGAAAGTAAATGACGTCACATTCCTATTCACGAACGACTTACGCAAACGACGCAAAAAATGTAAAATTAGACGCGTGAACGACGGCCATACTTAACATTGAGTACGCTACCATATAGCAGCTTTAACTATACGCCGGAAAAAGCCGAACGGAAACGACATAAAAAAATGCGACGGCCGCTCGTACGTTCGTGGATCGTCGGAAATAGCTAATTTGCATACTCGACGCGGAAACGCCACCCAGCGGCCGCCGAAAAATTGCATTTAAGATCCGACGGCGTATTAAGGCCTCGTACAGACGACCGAACATGTCTGCTGAAACTGGTCCGCTGACCAGTTTCAGCAGACATGTTCGGTCGTGTGTACGGCCGACCGGACAGGTTTCCAGCGGACATTTGTCCACCCGACCTATTTCGAGCAGACAAATGTTTCTTAGCATGCTAAGAAACATGTCCGCTGGAATCCTGTCCGTCGGACATGTTCGGTCGTCTGTACAGACTCACCGTACATGTCCGAGCGGCCGCCATCCCTCGCATGCGTCGAATCACTTCGATGCATGCGTGGAAGCATTGACCTTCCAGCGTCGCCGCGTCATCGTCGTGGCGACAGCGCGGACACATCACCGCGCTGTCTGTCCGCGCGGATTTCTGTCTGATGGTGTGTACAACCATCAGACAGAAATCTCCGAGGGGACATGTCCGCTGAAAACGGTCCGGCGGACCGTTTTCAGCGGACTGTCCCCTCGTCTGTACGAGGCCTAAGACGTATGCCTGTCGGATCGATCCCAGATGCCGTCGTATCTTGTTTTGTGGATACAAAACAAAGATACGACGCGGGAAATTTAAAATTACGTCAGCGTATCAATAGATACGCCGGCGTAATCCTTTTGTGGATCTGACCCTGTAGTTCTTTTTTTCATTCAATCTAGCAAGGATAAACAAAAATAAAACTGACAGCTCAGGAGGAGCTGCTGTTCTAAAGCTTAGCGCACACACGGCAGGGCCATCTTTCTGAGTGGGCACGCATGGGCACAGCCCAGGGGCCCCACGTTCACCTAGGGTCCTATCCAGGGCCGGCGCACTGCTACCTACAGGAGTGTGTGTACGGTTTACCGGAGGTGGAGAGGGAATGTATGCTGCCGGGCAGAGATCGTGCAGGGGCGTAGGGAGGGAACTATCGCATGATACCCAGTACACTGACAGACCCCCCCCCCCCCTCCCCCAGCTGCAGAGCTGTTCGGCGGCTCAGGGCTCTGTCTGGTGCCGAGGAGCTGGCCTGCTTCCTTCACTGTCAATGGTTGGGACTCGTAAGAGGGTGTGGCCAGGCAAGGGGCGACCCCGCCTGTCACTGAGGGGGGGCGGAGCGGCCGGCGTCAGGGATGATCGCAGGGTCTTTCTGGGCAGAGCAACATGGAGGTAAAAAAAAGCCTCTAAAAATGCTGTTTTCGTTTCTATGCAGCCACTGGACTGAGAGAAATTGGGTTAAAAACTGCTCTGCTCGATTTCTTACACTCAGGACAGTGCTACGTGAAAAACCAGATACCATCTTGAGCTTTGTCAACTTTTTTACTTCTATGTAAAAGTCTAAAGATAGAAGTAATAAAGTTCTGTAAGCTGACAAAGATGGTATCTGGTTTTCCTGTAGCAATGTCCTGAGTGTAAGTTTTCAACCCAATTTCTCCCAGTCCCAGTGTAAGTTTTCAACCCAATTTCTTCCAGTCCTCTGCCTGCTGTCACCCAGCCCCCTGCTGTCACCCAGCCCTCTGTCACCCAGTCCCCTGCTGTCACCCAGTCCTCTGTCACCCAGCCCTCAGTCACCCAGCCCCCTGCTGTCACCCAGCCCTCTGTCACCCAGCCCCCTGCTGTCATCCAGCCCTCTGTCACCCAGCCCCCTGCTGTCACCCAGCCCCCTGCTGTCACCCAGCCCTCTGTCACTCAGTCCCCTGCTGTCACCAAGCCCTCTGTCACCCAGTCCCCTGCCGTCACCCAGTCCCCCTCTGTCACCCAGTCCCCCTCTGTCACCCAGTCCCCTGCTGTCACCCAGCCCTCTCTCGCCAAGTTCTCTGCTATCGCCCAGTCCCCTGCTGTCGCCCAGGCCCCCTGGAGTCACCCAGGCCTCTGCCCTGCAGTCACCCAGGCCTCTGCTGATGCCCACCCCTCTGCTGTCACCCAGTCCCCTGCTATCACCCAGCCCTCTGTCACCCAGTCCCCTGCTGTCACCCAGTCCCCCTCTGTCACCCAGCCCTCTGTCACCCAGTCCCCTGCTGTCACCCAGCCCTCTGTCACACAGTCCCCTGCTGTCACTCAGGCCTCTCTCGCCAAGTTCTCTGCTGTCGCATAGTCCAAGTGACATGCTGAATCTGGTGACAAGGGACCGGTGGCAAGTGACGCGCTGAATCTGGTGACAAGGGACCGTGGCAAGTGACACGCTGAATCTGGTGGCAGGGAACAGTAGCAAGTGACACGCTGTAAAGTAGAAATATTGTACTTTCATTCTTGAGAGTAGGTGCGTAAATTGGGGCAGGCTTGTAGGAGCCCAATAGCATTACTTTGCCCAGGGACCCATGATGCTATTAAGATGGCCCTGACACACGGACCAAATGTCAGACGACATCGGCCAGTTCAATAAAAATGGTTGACATTTGGCCCATGTGTATGGCAGCTGGTCCAACAAAAAGGAAGCCATTTGGGCGGCTTCTGTTAGATGTGCTAGCTGGAAAACCAGCAACCTGATCAGTGTTTTCAGTCAACGGCCGGAGTGTTCTGGCAGGGAGGCCGTCCCCCTCATCAGATTGTTAGTACATCGCTCTGACTGGAGCTATCATTTTTACACTAATGTAAGTGTAGTATGGTTATCTAATTTTTTGGTCGAATGGCTATCTTCTGTCGTGCCAGCTGCCGTGCACACGGGCCGAATGTCGGCCGGTTTCTATTGAACAGTCCAATGCCTCCTAATATTCAGCCCATGTGTACTAGGCTTTAGACAAAGCTGTCCAATCAGAAAGGACTCTCTTGATGCATTCACCTGTTTATGTACATTTTATCTTGAACAATTGAGCTCTGTAAACAGACTTAAAGTGTAAGTGAACCCCCTTATCGTTTTCAGCCAAGGAAGTTGCCATCTTTGCCTCTGTTTAATCTACAACTGCCATGATGCTGCACATATGATCAGTTTTGACTCCAGCTATTGGATGGTTTGACAGCTTGCTTGAGAGCACAACCAATGGGAGTGTTAGTTTTCCGGCACGTGCCGCAAAATTAAACTGTTTTATGGATGGTTTACTTCCGCTTTAAGCTAGTCATACATGCATTAGAATTTGACTGTTTCAGCAGGGATCGGAGGAATTTCCTTCCAAGTATTAGCAGGCTGGTTTCACAGAAGTCGATACACTGATTGACTTCTGTACAAACAGCCTGTCTGGTTTTCCCTATTCGATCAGCACTACCGGCTATAATTAGCAGCGCTGATCAATGTATTCTGACAACAGGGAAGTCCCCCCGCTGTCAGAATACAATAGCTCAGAGGGGAGGATTCCCCCATCCAGCTTGCATGTGTGGATGGGGGAATGGAGTCCATTTTTTTTACGCTCAACCAGCTGGTTGTATGACTAAAAAGGCTTATCTATGGGCTGGTTTACAAGTTGTAAGGAAAAAGAGGAAAATGTGTAAAGAAAAGAGCATGACTACTCCACCTGTCAGCTAAAAATAAGAATGTAAAATATTAATAGGCAATATTTTACATGCTGTATACCTGACTGAAAAAATAATAATAATTTAAATACATTCTTTGCTATAACAACAGAAAATATATACAAAACTACAATAAATTCCCTTGATAGCCCATCTCCAGTCTGGTAAAAAAAAAACTCCCCCTGCAAGTGCAAAAAATACGATTACATACCTAAAATCTAACAGTGTTCTGGCCAGTCTAGTGACATTATAAACCTACCCTACTCTTCCTCCTACAATTAACAGCGCTCAGATGATGATTGAGCACTTGGGCACCATTCAGTACAGAATCACTATGAGCCAGGCTGCTATAATGACACCCTGACACCCCCAGCTTCCAGGAACTGTCCATGAGAGCCTGAGCTCAAAAATAGGTGATATTTATTGTTAAAAATAACTTCTACAGGAACAGCTCTGGATTAAAGGTGAGTATTGCAACAAAAACAGTTTTTTTTTTTTTTTATGTAATTATGCTGGACTACTTTAAGGCAACTAGAATTCCTTTCCATGCATTACTCAAGAAAGTAGAAAATACCTGAGGCCTTCTATCATGCATAGAGCACTGTGCTCCTCGACCTACAGTCAGAGGTGGACAAATAACATGATTGACAATGACAGATATTCATTTTATTGTTTTATTTATTTGATCATTAAGGTAAGAGGGTTGTGATGCACTGCAAAGGACACGAGAGCCCCTGTCAGTAGTGCCATTTTTTTTCTTAGATGACTGGTGCTCTTTAAGCACACACTAAGTCACATTATGAGTTTATGCCACATTAAGAAAACAATCGTCTAAGGCAGTGGTCTCCAAACTGCGGCCCACTGGCTGGATGCAGCCCTTTGCTTGCTTTTATCCGTCCCTTATGGGCATTATTTCCCCCACTGTCATCAACAGTGGGGCATAGTTCCTGCCGCTAAAACCAACAGGACACTATTCCACTGACACCAATGATGGGACACTATTCCTCCCACTGACATCAATGATGGGACACTATTCCTCCCACTGACACCAATGATGGGACACTATTCCTCCCACTGACATCAATGATGGGACACTATTCCTCCCACTGACATCAATGATGGGACACTATTCCTCCCACTGACACCAATGATGGGACACTATTCCTCCCACTGACACCAATGATGGCACACTATTCCTCCCACTGACACCAATGATGGGACACTATTCCTCCCACTGACACCAATGATGGCACACTATTCCTCCCACTGACATCAATGACAGGACACTATTCCTCCCACTGACACCAATGATTGGGCACTATTCCTCCCCCTAATAGGAAAGAGGGCACATTGTTTACTTTTACTGACATCGTGATATTTTCTACTACAACTAGCAACAGTTCGGCCCCCCTAAAGTTTGAAGAACAGTAAACTGGCCCTTTTTTTAAAAAGTTTGGAGACCCCTGGTCTAAGCCTAAGGGATACTGTAGTTGACAATTTTTTTTTCTTTAGAATAACCATATACCTAAAATGTTAGAAGGTTCAGCTGCTATATGATCATTTTATACAATGACAATGGAATAAACAGGCATGCTTTATGCAATGTAGATACCCTGGTGCTGTCTCCTTTTTGAAGTTACAGTGGTAACGGGTTAAAACTAGGGCTGCGGAAATTAACGATTAATCGTTAGTTTTTTTGATCGATCAAAATAATTTTGATCGGTTACTCACCTCTCCGCCATCTTCCGGGTCTCCGCTGCCTCGCCCATAGGAAAATCCGCGGCTTCGGCCTAGCTCCGGCCATCTTGGTCCACCCAGCGGCGGCCTAGGTGAGCTCCTAGAGCAGCGCGTTGACGTCATCACCCCTCAACTGCTCATGGATCCAGACGGAGGGGGTCTGCCGGCTTCTATTCTGGTATGTCTGCTGGGGGAGATGTCCATTACAGTGGGGGAGATGTCTGATATTACAGTGGGGGAGATGTCTGATATTACAGTGGGGGAGATGTCTGATATTACAGTGGGGGGGAGATGTCTGTTACAGGGGGGGAAGATGTCTGTTACAGGGGGGGGGGATGTCTGTTACAGGGGGGGGGAGGTGTCTGTTACAGTGGGGGGAGATGTCTGTTACAGTGGGGGAGATTGTGGATATTACAGTGGGGGAGATGACGTGGATATATTACAGTGGGGGAGATTGTGGATATGACAGTCTTCTTTTATAATTAATCGAAATTAGTCGATAAAAAATAAAACGATTAATCGAACACGAAAATTTTAATCAGTAACAGCCTTAGTTAAAACAATTCATTACAGCAGACCAGTGCTTCTCCTGAGAATGAGGCTTGGACTTGATGGTACTAGTTGGGGG
Organism: Rana temporaria; assembly: GCF_905171775.1. Classification (NCBI taxonomy): domain Eukaryota; kingdom Metazoa; phylum Chordata; class Amphibia; order Anura; family Ranidae; genus Rana; species Rana temporaria. The sequence goes on along the minus strand of NC_053489.1, from coordinate 208,364,951 downwards.
AAGCCCATACACATATGCTTATTTTCCGATTCCAATCCAGTTGAAAGATACATCTGGAGAACATCACAGACTATCATTTCTACTGACTGTGCACCTTATTTTCGTACCTGATACTCATATCTATTGGGTGGAGGAGCCTTCTGAATAATAAAATACATGGGCTAAATAAAACATCACTCAAGTCTGAAGAAACACAATAACAAGTATCCTGCTCTCTAGCCTACAGCATGAAGGAATGTAAATGATTAAATAGTGTATCCTGAGTCTGTTAGACATGTAGATTAGAAAACCAGTTCTCTGAGTGCTGTTACCAAACATTTACAGAGGACACCTCAATGGGTGCATGTCTACAATGACATTTCATAAATTTCTTTGCTTTCTTTTCATTTTTATCTATCTCGTAACTTAATGCCTATAAGCTTTCAGATTTGAAAATCAGAGCTAATTAAAATATCACATGTATACATTTTTTAATAAAAACTTTATGATAATCATGTTTTTTGTGTGACTATTTTTTAAAAGCAGCCCGAAATAGGATAGCAATATATTAGAGATGTTTGGTTTGCCCCAGAACTCCCGAACAGAGAAAAAGTTCTGTCCCGAACGGCAAACCCTATTAAAGTCTATAGGAACCAAACTTCAAAAAAATAATTCCCCATTTTGAAGGCTTTATATGCAAGTAATTTGCCATAAAAAGGGTTTGGGTACTGTCCTGGGGGGACATGTATCAATGCAAATTTTTTTCTTTTAAATAAGATCGTTTTTACAGGAGCAGTGATTTTAATGATGCTTAAAGTGCAGCAAAAAAAATCCTTTTAAATATAATACCTGGGGGGTCCCCTTAGTCTGCCTGTAAAGTGGCGCATCTGTAGCATGTATAGAACATGACGCAGCAAAACTGACATTTCTGAAGAAGAAAAAATGAATGAAATTACATTGAAATATTGTGGTCATAAAAGAGTCTGGTATGGATTTTGGGGGGTACCCCATGCAGTTTTTTCTTCTAAATTTTGTCGTGGGGTTCCCCTTAAAATCCATACTAGACCCGAAAACCAGGCGGCAATGTTTTTTTTTTATTATTATTAAGCTATCAGTGGAAAAGCCCATTGACAGCTGATGACTCGGTTGTTAAGGACGCCACGGAAAGCTTCCTGGCCCGCCCCTTAACAACCAGCTATTCACTGCACCCTGATTGGGCAAAGCTTTGCCCAATCAGGGCTGAGAATGCACTGTGCAGTGCAGAATGCCCTGCAAATTTGGGTGTTCGCCGAACAGGCGATGTTCGGGCCAAACTTTTGCTCAGCCGAAACCGGTCATCAAACTTAACAATATATAAATCAAAGACAGTGAATGTGATGTACAGGGCATTGGCTTAACTTTAAAAACTCTGTTCCCCTAAAATTACCTAAAAATTATCTGTTTTCTTAAAATGTTTTCTTAAAATATCCTTATAAAAAGAAAAAAGAAAAAAGTGTCAGTCCCCGTTTAAATTACTTTAAAGAGCATGTGACACTAAAACTGATAGAGCAACTTATGATTTTAGTGAGTTCATTTACCAACCAGTTTATTTTTAATTCTTTATTTTAATATCAGTACAGGAGTAGGGTCAACCATACATGGACCAAAATTAAGCTGGTTCAGCAAAAACTGGATGAATTTCGATCCATTTATGGGTAAGCTGGTTGTACACAAGCTGATTTATTAATCGACTTGTGTAGAACTAGCCTGTCAGGTTTTTCCTAAATGATCAGTGAGTGCCACTGGCTATAGCTGGCAACACAAATCATTGTATTCTGCAGGCAGGGAAGGCTCCCCGCTGGCAGAATACAATGGCACAGCGGGGGTGCTTCCCCCATCGGCATGGAATGTGTGGGGATTAGTTTCATTTTCTTTTTATGGCTAGCCTAAGGCATCCAGGTAAACAAAGACATAATTGTCACATACCAGATTGTACAAAAGAAGTTGGAGGTATTCAAGCACATGGAGTAATCCGGGTAAGTCAGTCACCAAAAGACTAGAATAACATCTTCAAATACCTTTTTACCATCAAGGTACAGCAAAAAAGAAATACAAAAACAGATGTTACACAGTGGAAAACTCACTGCCTTCTACCAACCATTTTTTTATTTTTTAGAACAGTGTCAAGATTTGTGCACAAAGTTGGCAGCTATTTCTGTTGAATGTAGTTTTCACAAAGGGATTGTATTCTCAATTCCGAATTTTCCCAAAATCATATTATACATGAGATTGTCATAACACAATGGCTTCATATAACAGTGATCACCTGATTCTTAAAGTGGAACAAAACTCTCTCATCATCATCATTACCTATTTGTAATCCTTATGCTGCTTGCCTTAGTAAATAGATAGGAAAGTACACTGCCTTGAAAAAGTATTCATACCCCCTGGAATTTTCCATTTTTTTTTTCATGTTACAACCAAAAACATAAATATATATTATTGAGATTTTATGTGATAGACCAACACAAAGTGGCACATGATTGTGAAGTGAAAGGAAAATGACAAATAAACATCTGAAAAGTGTGATGTGTATTTGTATTCAGCCCCCTTTACTTTGATACCCCTATCTTAAATCTAGTGGAACCAATTGCCTTCAGAAGTCACCTAATTAGTAAATAGAGCCCACCTGTGTGTAATTTAATCTCGGTATAAATACAGCTGTTCTGTGAAGCCCTCAGAGGTTTGTTAAAGAACCTTGTGAACAAACAGCATCATGAAGGCCAAGGAACACACCAGACAGGTCAGGGATAAAGTTGTGGAGAAATTTAAAGCAGGGTTAGGTTATAAAAAAAAAATCCCAAACTTTGAACATCTCACGGAGCACTATTGAATCCATCATCTGAAAATAGGAAGAGTATGGCTGGCACAACTGTAAACCTACCAAGACATGGCCGTCCACCTAAACTGACAGGCTGGGCAAGGAGAGCATTAATCAGAGAAGCAGCCAAGAGGCCCATGGTAACTCTGGAGGAGCTGCAAAGATCCACAGCTCAGGTGGAAGAATCTGTCCACAGGACAACTATTAGGCGTGCATTCCACAAATCTGGCCTCTATGGAAGAGTGGTAAGAAGAAAGCCAATGTTGGAAAAAAGCCATAAGAAGTGCAGTTTGCGAGCAGCCATGTGGGGGACACAGCAAATGTGTGGAAGAAGGTGATGAGACCAAAATGTAACTTTTTGGCCTAAAAGCAAAACCCTGTGTGGCAGAGAACTAACACTGCACATCACCCCGAACATACAATCCCCACCGTGAAACATGGTGGTGGCAGAATTATGTTGTGGGGCTGTTCTTCTTCAGCAGGGACAGGGAAGCTGGTCAGAGTTGATGGGAAGATGGATGGAGCCAAATACAGGGCAATCTTAGAAGAAAACCTGTTTGAGTCTGCAAAATTCTTGAGACTGGGGCAGAGGTTTCTGGCTTAGGCCAAAACGATATCATATATCCCAAGAGTTTTCATGACCATTTTGCTTTATTTCATCTGCAGGAGGGAAGGAGGGTTTTCTAAACTAAGCACGCCCTCCTGTCTGTATGCCTGAGCTAAGGGCAGATTGATTCTAAGAAGTAAATGCTACATTAATCATATGCCCTTATTTAAGATGGCCACGGGAAGAAATGCCAAGGGTTTTTTTTTTCAAAGTGATTTCTCAACAAATTAAAGGGGTTGTTAACCACTTACCCCCCGGACCATATTGCTGCCCAAAGACCAGAGACCTTTTTGCGATTCGGGACTGCGTCGCTTTAACAGACAATTGCGCGGGAGCTGCGGTGGCTCAACGCGATTGGCACTGCGCTGACAAGCCATTTACCTCTGCAGCTAGAGGTTCGAATCCCGGTCTCGGCTACATGTGAATTGAGTTTGGTGGTCTCAGCCCGGCTCCCGGTGGGTGTGCTATGCGAGGTAAGCCTGCGCTTAGTATGCCCACCCCCTCCCACAAAAACCACCACACTTACACACGCACTCGAAATTGGGTTAACATGCACGCACTTTGACCATGCGGTCTCTAAAAAGAGAGGCGAAGGACTAACAGGGGTGGTTGAGCGGGCAAATCCTCTCACTCCCTTATAGGGAGTCCCTCTGCCCCGTTGGGCTTCAAAGCGGAGCAGGTAGGGCGGGCTGTGTGGGAGGACCCCCTCGCACACCCGCCATTGCCACACGGGGCATGGAGAAAGGTGGCAGAATGCCTCTGCCTACTCCCAACTCCTGCAGTCCGGCTCCTCTCTCGAGTACACGCACAAAATACACTTTAAAAAAAAAAAAAAAAAAAACACAATTGCGCGGTCGTGCGACGTGGCTCCCAAACAAAATTGGCGTCCTTTTTTTCCCACAAATAGAGCTTTCTTTTGGTGGTATTTGATCACCTCTGCGGTTTTTATTTTTTGCGCTATAAACAAAAATATAGCGACAATTTTGAAAAAAATTAATATTTTTTACTTTTTGCCATAATAAATACCCCCCAAAAATATATAAAAAAACATTTGTTTTCCTCAGTTTAGGCCGATACGTATTCTTCTATATATTTTTCGTAAAAAAAAAAATCGCAATAAGCGTTAATTGATTGGTTTGCGCAAAAGTTATAGCGTTTACTAAATAGGGGGTATTTTTATGGCATTTTTATTAATATTTTTTTTTACTAGTAATGGTGGCGATCAGCGATTTTCTTTTTTCGGTACTGCGACATTATGGCGGACACTTCGGACACTTTTGACACATTTTTGGGACCATTGGCATTTTTATAGCGATCAGTGCTATAAAAATGCATTGGATTACTATAAAAATGCCACTGGCAGTGAAGGGGTTAACACTAGTGGGTGGGTCCCCGCTCTGTACCGAGCGATTGCGTGTGCCCGGCGGCTATCGCGCAAGAGCCGACGTAGAGCTACGGGCTCTCGCCCAGGAGAGCCGACCTGCCGCCGTAGAATGACGGCGGCTGGTCGGCAAGCAGTTAAGGTACATATTTTTTTTTCCTAAATAGCTTCTTTTACCTTAGTGCAGTCCTCCTTCACTTACCTCATCCTTCAATTATGCTTTTAAATGTCCTTATTTCTTCTGAGAAATCCTCACTTCCTGTTCTTCTGTCTGTAACTCCACACAGTAATGCAAGGCTTTCTCCCTGGTGTGGAGTGTCATGTTCGCCCCCTCCCTTTGACTACAGGTGAGTCAGGACGCTCTCTATGTTGCAGATAGAGAAATGAGCTGTGTGTTAGTGGGCGTCCTGACTCTCCTGTAGTCCAAGGGAGGGGGCGAGCACGACACTCCACACCAGTTTTCAATGGTGCCCATTCACATCAATGGTGCACAACACTGTTTTGGAAAAGGGTCTCTATACCACTGCGTTTTTTTTTTGAGACCTCAACCTGATAGGACACCTTTGGGATGAATTAGAGCAGAGACTGCGAGCCAGGCCTTCTCCTCCAACATCAGTGCCGGACATTACAAATGCGCTTCTGGAAGAATGGTAAAACATTCCCATAGACACTCCTAAACCTTGTGGAAAGCCTTCCCAGAAGAGTTGAAACTGATATAGCTGCAAAGAGTGGGCCAACTCAATATTGAACCCTACCCTTGTGCGTGTAAAGGAAGGTGTCCCAATACTTTTGACAATATAGTGTGTGTGTGTGTATATATATATATATATATATATATATATATATATATACACACACACACACACACACACACACAGTGTATATATATATATATATATATATATATATATATATATATATATATACACACACACACATATTATATATATATATATCATTTTACATACCATACACCTTAGTTATATGTATGGTGTGTGTGCCATTACCTGCTGGCATTTTGATGAGTATAATGCAAATTCAAAAGAATCAGTATGGAGGGCTAAAGTAGCACAACTGGAGTTTTACAAAAGTGCTGACACGTCCTATTCTGTGTAGCCATATAGAACAGTTGGGGTGGGTGGATGAAAATTGTATGCATGTTTCTTTTTCAAATCTCTTGGCAGTAAAACAGTTCAATCCATTCCCTGGAGTGCCCTTTAAGATAATTTAGTGCTCCAATCTTATATTTCCAGCTGTTTTAATTTTTTATTTTTTTTCACCAATATCTATCATTACAGGTTTGTTTGGCTGGAATAAGTGTAGCCAGGGTACGTGTGCGTGCAGTTTCTTCAGTGATTGGAAAATGCAGAATACTGGCAAACCAAGTAGGTCTGCATTTAAAATGTATACTAGCCCGCCTGCTAAACAAATGTTTTTTTTTTTTTTGTTTGTTTTTTGAAGAAGAATGTTTGCATCATTTTATTTTTATTTTACCACAACATAACCACTTTCACCGACAGGTAAGCCTAGATGAAGGCTTACCTGTAAGTGCTGGAAATATCTCCTAAACCTACATGGTTTAGGACAGGGATAAGCAATTAGCGGACCTCCAGCTGTTGCAAAACTACAAGTCCCATCATGCCTCTGTCTCTGGGTATCATGCTTGTGGCTGTCAGAGTCTTGCAATGGCTCATGGGATTTGTAGTTCTGCAACAGTGGAGGTCCGCTAATTGCATATCCCTGGTTTAGGAGATATTTACAATTCCCTGTACAAGGATTTCTTCTGTGCATGCGCCGATGTATTCTGTGCATGCGCACTTTAGAAAGAGCACGCAGTTGCTGGGGTCATGCTGTGACTGGTGGCTCCTGCGCGCATGTGACTCCGACCAGTCACAGAGCCGGAGTTTGCAGCCCCGGAAGAAAGTGGGCTGAAGATGGACACTTCCAGCCAGTGAGGACATTGCAGGCTTTGGTTTCAGGTAAGTGACACATAATGCATAGTAGCCCATTATGCTTTACCTTTGCAGGGAAATAAAGAGGAAGTAAAACCCATCAGGGTTTACTTCCTCTTTAAGCCCGAAGCCTGGAGTGGAATCGCTTGTGTTAGAGGCTCGGCCCGAGGGGAGCCTGATTGTTGCTGGAGGTAAAGGGGAAGCAGTTGCCACAAAGGGACGACCACTCCTGTTACCAGAGGCAAAGTTTGGCAGGGATGAAGTTCTGAAGGAGTACCAGAGCAGACGCTTCACTAGCCGGGGACGGTGAAGTAAGTGGGAAAGCCTTAGTGGAGACTCATCCAGGAATACAGCGGGTAGCTGTGAGTAAAGCTTGAAGATAAGTACAGCGGTTAGCTGTGGGTGAAGCTCAAGGGATACAGCAGTTAGCCGAGAGCCCAAGTAGTCTAGTAAGAGACAGCGAGCTGAGCTTAAGGATCTACAGTGGGATACTGTGAGTTAAAGCGTAGGTTCGGCCGATTTTTTTTTTTAAAAGCCAGCAGCTACACATATGGCAGCTGCTGACTTTTTAAAAAATTGACACTTACCTGTCCAGTGCGCCCGCGATGTCAGCAGCCGAGGCGGAGCAGTCGCTCAGTGCTCGGCTGCTTCCGCCGCCATCCTCAGTGAGGGAATTAGGAAGTGAAGCCTTGCGGCTTCACTGCCCGATTCCCTACTGCGCATGCGCGAGGATCGCGGCGCGCCGCCAACAGCTTCCCTGTTGAATTTGTTGCCTTAGGGCTTCCACAAGTGAAAGGAAAGAAAATTGCTCAATTCCCCATCAACACATTCAGTGTTAATGGGGGAATACCTCCTGCAGCGCTATTGTGTTCTGTCGGGGGGTAGCAATTGCATTGCAAAAATCGGAAAGGCCGATGTACCCAAGTCTGCCCATACATGGATCAAAATTCAGCCAGTTTCTTCAGAAATTGCAGAATTTCGATCCAAGTATAGCTGGCTATAACCTTTGGATTAGGCTCTCAGGGGTACTCACACTAGGTGTCCAGGCACAGTTCAGTCCAATTTGTCTGTGTAGTGTGAGCACTCCGAACCATACCAGGATCCCCTTAACCATACCCTACCTGGGACCACTGAAAAGAGGTGGTCTGGGGCATGGTTCAGTTGGAGTCCGGTACAGTTCAATTTAATGTGAGAGAAAACTATTCATGGATCACAGAACATGAAGCAGGGATCACTATGGTCTAGCTATTGAAGTATGCATGCCCAAGAACACTTCCTTTCAAGCATAGTGTGAGGGCAGACCAATGGGGGAGTAGAGAGAGGGGAACAACAATAATACTCTGACCACAGTTGATCAGAAATGTGCCTGTGTGAGTACACCCTTAAGATGGCCATTGATGGGTAGAAATATTTTCTAAAAAGGTTGCTTTTTAATCATTAGTAGGATTAAATCAACATTCGTTTTCAACAGTGACGTGAAAATTCAAAGGAGCAGGTTGGAATTTTTTTCTCGAACAAACACATTTCTTATGCCCCGTACACACGATCGGAATTTCCGATGGAAAAGTCAGATGGACTTTTTACATCGGAAATTCTGATGTGTGTGTGCCCCATCAGATTATTTCCATCAGGAATTCCATCAGAGTTTAGATAGAGAACGTGTTCTCTTTTAGTCCGATGGAATTCCGATGTGATTTTTGTCAGACACAGGGTTTTACTGTGAATGTGGTTTAGGTTTTGTAAAGTCCATTCTAAAATCAAATGTTGAAAACAAAAGATGTCTTTTGGACCTTCATAAAACGTTCCTAAGGCCTTGTACACACGACCGAACATGTCCGCTGAAACTGGTCCGTCGGACCAGTTTCTGCGGACATGTCCGACCGTGTGTAGGGCCTACCGGACAGTTTTCCGGCCTGGCGGACAGGTTTCCAGCGGACAAAAGTTTCTTAGCATGCTAAGAAACATGTCCGCTGGAAGCCTGTAGTACGACTCATCGGACATGTCCGCTGGGCCGAAATCCCGCGCATGCGTCGAAGTGATTCGACGCATGCGTGAAAGCATTGAACTTCCTGGTTCGCGCACGACGCCGCGTCATCGTCGCCGCCACGTCACCGCGTTTTTTGTCTGCGGGGAATTTGGTCTGATGGTGTGTACACACATCAGACCAAAATCTCCCAGCAGACATGTCCGATGAAAACGGTCCGTGGACCGTTTTCATCGGACATGTCTGGTCATGTGTACGAGGCCTCAGACTTTCCTAAGACTTCTCCTAATAATTTTCATTTGAAATACCATCCATCTATGGTAGTGCCAGATTAAACTCTGTGGAGGCCCTAGGCAGTCAAAACCTTGAGGCCACACTCGCAGGTTTCTGGAGACTTATTGTGGGGTAATATTGAGCCAAGTAGTGTACACATCAGCCGCTAGATGGAAATAACTATCAGTACTGTACATTACACGTATATAGGTTTCACCACAGTGTTTGAAAAATTTAAGAAAGCTTCATTGTAATTTTATTTTAAGATATAATGAATAAAAAATTGATCCATTGTCGCAGGGCCCTTAAACAGCATGGGGCCCATAGGCTGATTCCTACTCTGCCTATCTGGTAATCCAGCACTGATCTATGGCCAGCTTTAGGGCTGGTTCACACCAGATGCAGTCCAGTGCATTTTTAATCTACATCAAAAACACAGGGCACAGAGAACTAAACCAATGAATAAAAACGAATAACAAATAATAAATCTGCTAAGCATCAGCCACGACTAATAGTGTTCACACACTGATACAGATTAGGAGTAGGGGGGTGTAGTAGCGCTTGCTAATAATACAATGAGGAATTCTATATATTCATAATAACAATTCCTGTTACTAAAAAGGTGTTCCAAGAAATATTAATGCGAACAAGTAATACAACAATTTCTATTGGGCAAATCCAACAATTCCTGTGTATCTAAATATGTTTCACTCCAAATATAATAAAACCCGCCCAACATCAATCAAATAATGTGGAGGGTGATGGGAGTGAAATAATAATAGAAATTACCTGTTGAGGTAAACAAACGTGCCACCAAGAGCACAGTGCTGATGAGATGAGAATAAACAGTAACTATAAATAGTCATAAAGGATATGACCATTACAGCATAATTTCTTCATTAACCATGAATAAATAGGATAAATATTGTTGATTGTGAATAAGCAATAAATTAAAGTGCTAAATCAACTAAAGTGCAATGTGCATTATTAAGTGAAATAAATAATAAATAAAGTCCAGTGAAAACGGTCTTTGCAAATTAATTCCTTGATAAAAAAATGTTCAATATCATGCATGGGTGCAAAAAATCCAATCCATAAAATTTCTGCAGTGAAAGTGTCCCACAAAATAAATCCACCAAAGGATCAAACACAATAAAGTGACATAAATATTAAAACATGCCAACGTGTCAAGTGCAAAGTCGTGCAAGATATAACAAATCCAATGTTCAAAAATAAAGTTTCAATCACTGATTTCCAAAGTGTATATGTGATACACCAATATCCATAGTCCACAATTGATGCTTCAGTGCATGATGATAAACGTGCACACGTGCTTGCAAACAAAGAAAAACGCCAAATAGTCCCACAGTGTAGATGTACATATGAGTGTTTCTACAAACCCCTTACCTTAAAGGGGTTGTAAAGACAAAAATATTTTCCTCTTAAATTAAAGTCTGACAGTAGCTGATAAAATAAAAAGTACTGTTTTGCATTATAACTAGTTTGATACCTGTTGAAATCGAGCTGTTTTATTCACCTCCGTCACTCCTCAATCATTATTCTCACTGACTTCCTGTTTTGCGGTGCGCATTCATTCTTGCTACATCACGGCCTAATGGGAACTACAGTTCCCATTAGGCTTAGCCTCCATGCCTGTGAGGGATAAGAGAGCATCTTCACGCAGGGCTGTAGTCATAGGGAGGGGGTGAGCACATTCTGCTTTCCACCATGCCAAACTGCTCAGGTGCTGGTGGAAAGCAAGAAGAGGAGAGACAGGAAATGGCATTTTCAAACCTGGATTACTGTATTTTGGAGGTCAAAAGGAAAAACGAGGTAAGTGATATTTAAATGCTCTAGCTTACAGCAATCAATTGATCTAATAAAAAACAAACCTTTAGTGTTCCTTTAAAGAGGCTTGTAATAAGCCTATAGTAGTGCTGATTAGGCTAGGAGTACGTGTCCCACAGCCAGCCTGCTGCTCCAATCCCGCAAATGAAGGCTCACAGATCACAGCGATGGCACTCAAACAAAGAACAGGGAAGCCTCCATAGCATAAAACCATTGACAATTTATTAATAGATAAATAAAGCAGATTCCACTCACAAACAAAGCTGTGTCATCGGCATGTATAGTACAGAGAATGTCTCCGCTCTGCGGACGCGAGCGGATGACGTCACCAACAGCTCTCCTTCCTCACACGTATCGTGACCACACACGTCACTTAATCATAGGATAGAGAGCCGATGGTGTGGGGGTGACTTTTATAGTGCCGCGCTGTCAAGACCGCAACAGCAACAAGACAGCGGACATAACCATACTAATTTCACACAATTGTCATTGTGCTAATAAAACACTCAAAACTCTAAAAATAAAATTATTAAAGCACTACTAAATCAATAGTCCAGCAATATAATTGCTCCCTCTAGTGGTAATAAAATATGCAAACATAGAATGGAAATAACGTCCAATTTTCAGCTCGCAGATGAAGGGTGCACAACCACCCCCTGTTACCTTTGGCATTAGTATGGTGACTTACAGTGAATTCAGGTTATGAGTGAGTATACCTGTCACGGTCTGGGGTCAGGCTCAGAGGCCAATTGCTATAGCAGTGACAGAACAGGTATACAGGCAGTAGAGTAGTCCAGGAACAGGCCGAGGGTCAAACACAGGTGGTTGCAGATTGGGATCAGGCAATAGAGAAGTCCAGGAACAGGCCGAGGGTCAAACACAGGTGGTTGCAGATTGGGATCAGGCAATAGAGAAGTCCAGGAACAGGTCGAGGGTCAAACACAGGTGGTTGCAGATTGGGATCAGGCAATAGAGAAGTCCAGGAACAGGCCGCGGGTCAAACACAGGTGGTTGCAGATACAATGGCAGCAGAGCAGACAAATCGCAAGGCACTGGCTGGGAAGGCACAATAACCTGGCAAAGAGGAAGTGCAGAGACAAGGCTTTTATAGGAAGTCTGTGGGAGGAGCAAGGGGTTCAAGGTTCAAGACAATCAAGACACAAGGCAGGAATGTTCAATGGATCAGATGGGTTTATCCAGCAGATCAGACAGGGAGCTGTCCAGCATCCCATATAGCTCAGTGAGAAGGTTCACTGCCAGACACAGCTGAGGTCCCAGGTTCGAATCCAGGTCCTGACAATACCTCTCTCAGCCTGTCAATGGGGGTTTCTTTGGCCACTGAGGCTGCTGGGAGAGACTATTTATTCAGAGGTGGGCAGATGATCTGCGTTCTTCCCACCCGGCTGCGGCCTGGGTGGGTGTGTATGTAGCAGCAGCAGCAGAGGTGTGGGCCTAACCATGTGCAAAATGGGCTTGGTCCGAGGGGAGCCTGAGCGTATGGGAGAAGGAGTTGCCAGAGAGGGCCAACCACTCTTGTTGCAGGTGTAAAGGGATGGAGGCAGGTGTAAAGGGATGGAGTTTTGACGGAGTACCAGAGGAGACTCTTCATCAGCCGGGGACTGAAGTGGCTGGAAAAGCTTCAGGAGAGAACTAATCCAAGAAGTACAGCAGGTAGTTGTGAGTAAAGCTTAAAGGAGTACAGTGGGTAGCTGTGAGTAAAGCTTGAGGAAGTACAGTGGGCAGCTGTGAGCAAGCTTAAGGGATCCAGCGGGTAGCTGTGAGCTAAGTTTGAAGATATACAGCGTGTAGCTGTGTGTTTGCTGAGCTTGTTGCTATAAGAAACAGCAGTTGCTACGAAATACAGATTGCTGCATTCAGAGGCCGCTTTTCTGTATTACTGACTGCCTAGTTCTATTTTTCTGTAAGCAGTCTGACAATTTGCTATTGCATTTCCCTACGGGTGTCATGTGCCCTACCTCTTTCTCCCACCATTACTGTTAAGAGAAATAAAACCTCATTTTTAAAAGTGACTGGTGCCTATCTTTCCACCTTGCACAACACCCACCATGCCTAAGAACCTGAACCCTAAGGAGGAATGTGGGCCCTTCCGGCCTCCGGTCTCCACAGGCCCTTGGAGGGCACTACAATTACAAAATGCTAAAAATCTTTACAATCAATGCATTGACCTTGTGTGCCTTGGAGTTACCCGTAATTCTCTTTCCTATGACATTATCTAATCGTCTCCAGCCTGTCAGAGTCGCTGGTTACAATTGTGCATTGATGTGCATATGACCACAGCTCTTGGTTATGCTCATTCCAATAAAGGACAATACACATAGCATTACTAATGTCACATACAAAAAATCACCATTTAAAGTAGTCATTGTTCTTCATTTGCCAAATGTTTTTTTACTGATAGATGTGTAATAAGGGATTATATTGGAACGGGAAACAATATGAGTCACTCCTTCAAAACACTTGTAATTTAATCAGGGCACTGGTTTATCTTGTGACACACTTTCAGTTGTTTTCATCCTCCAGTTATCATGAGTTAGACTTTAGAGTTCTGTAATGTAATGAATAACAAAGGCTTCCCACTGCCAACCATGGCATATGTAAACTGGCTTGACAGATCTGTAGGTAAGGTAAGTGTGGGTACAGATTACACTAGGAGTACTCACTGCATGATGTATGGTATTTACAGCCATCATGAGAGAAATATCTGCTTCTGCCATTTCTGGTCTCCTTATGAAAATGCTAGTTTAAAGCGGAGTTCCACCCAAAAGTGGAACTTCCGCTTTAAGCACTCCTCACCCCCTTACATGCCACATTTGGCATGTAATTTTTTTTTGGGGGGGGGGGGGCTTCGGTAGGAGTGGGACTTCCTGGTACACTTACTACTTCCACCCAGGGCCTGCCTAGATGACTCCTCCTCTCACCTTAGGCGGCCCCTCCCTTTAGGCGATCTCCTGGGACACGTGACAGGTCCCAGGAGATAGCCTGTCCACTCATAGAGTGCAGCACGACTCGCGCATGCGCAGTGAGTGCCCGGCCGTGAAGCCGAAAGCCGTCACGGCCGGGTGCCCACACTATGAATGGAGGCGCCGGCGGAGAAGGGGGGAGAGGAGTGGAGCTCCGGGCAGCCGCAACGCTGGAAAGTGTCTGTTTATTAAAAGTCAGCAGCTACACTTTTTGTAGCTGCTGACTTTTAATAAACAGTAAAAGGCTGGAACTTCGCTTTAATGGCTGTCCTGCTTCCGTATTTTAAGTCACTGACTAGGAACAAGCATACAACAAATACAAATCACAGAGGAGGCAGAATTCCTAACTGATACACTAGTTTCAGTTAATGGCTCAGAACGTAATTATGCCAGAGCATCAACCTCACAGACAACTGGAGACAAGGGGAGTACAACTTGGCAATCAATGGTGGAGAAGTTTCTGGGTATTTTGGTAGTTCATTATTTAATTTGTTTATTAAACATACATACAAATATGTCAAATTTATCCATGAAGTATCAAAAATAGAAAAGAAAAGAACAAAAAAAACACAAAATACATTCTGGTAGTTTTATAAGCTTAATAATGGCATGCAATGCCAAACTGCAGTTTCCAAAGCTAGCAAAGTCCTTTCTTGTATTAAAGAGTCTCTGGACTACAGAGAGAGATATAATTTTGCCCCTGTACAACTCATTAGTAAGGCCTCGTACAAACGATCAGTCCATCCGATGAGAGCGATCCGAAGGACCGTTGTCATCGGTTAACCGATGAAGCTGACTGATGGTCCGTCGCGCCTATACACCATCGGTTAATTAACCGATCGTGTCAGAACGTGGTGATGTAAAACACAACGACGTGCTGAAAAAAACGAAGTTCAATGCTTCCAAGCATGCGTCGACTTGATTCTGAGCATGCACGGGTTTTTAACCGATGCTTTTGCATACTAGCGATCGGTTTTGACCTATCGGATAGGCGTCCATCGGTTCAATTTTAAAGCAAGTTCCTATTTTTTTGACCGAAGGTTAACTAACCGATGGGGCCCACACACGATCAGTTTGGATCGATGAAAACGGTCCATTAGACCATTCTCATCGGATGGACCGATCGCGTGTACGCGGCCTAAGACCTCATCTGCAATATGCAGCTCAGTTTTGGGCACCAGTTCTCAAAAATGATATCGGGAAACTGGAAAAGTGCAGAGAAGTGCAACCAAACTGATGAGACATGGAGGAGCTCAGCTATGAGTAAAGATCAGAGGAACTGCATTTATACTCTCTTGAGAAGAAGAGATTAAGGGGGGATATGATCACCATGTATAAATACATACAGTAAGTGGTACATACAGTGAACTTAGCGTAGAGTTATTTACTTTAAGGTCATCACAGAGGACAAGGGGACACTCTTTACGTCTGGAGGAAAAGAGATTTAATCTCCATATACGTGGAAGAGAGTTCCCCATTGGGGCTTTTAGGCAGCAAGACATTTTTTGGGAATAACGTTGTTGTATAAATTATTGTTTATTGCCAAGGATTTCGAATATCACAAGGGTACAAAAGTACAAAGAAGGTCACAAGGTGATAACAATATATAGGTTGAAAACATATGACATTGCTGGATGCAGTGAGCATGACATGATTGCATAACATGATTGCAACAAAACTTTGACAGTAGGAGGCTATATGTAATAAATAATCTGTAATAATGAAAACCCCATGAGCGGTGCTGTAGCCCCGATGCGTTTCGACCAGTCGGGTCTCTTCAGGGGGCTGGGATTTCTAAAAAATATATATAGAGAGAGTATAATAATTGCATATGATCAAAAATGAATGAGAGGACATAGGTCAACACACATCATAAAAAATTAGCCATAATAATTTCATAATTACCACTGATGCAAGACACTAGGCAATGTATAAGACCATGGGGCGGACCATTGGGGCCCAGGCTGCCCCCACCTCCCAACAAGGGGCGGCCTGACCAGAACAGCTTTCAGGGAGCCGCATGATGAACGCCCCCCAGGGGCAGCGGAGGAGCAGTCCTACAAGAAAACACCCATAATGAACCATGATTAGATTAATTAATGTGGAAGAATGCATGAATTCCAGGGGGCTGTTAAGTAACAGCTGGCCCATATGTATGTATCGTAGTAGGTATGTAGAATATAGCATGGGCTAGGGCAAATGTTGGTGACAAACATTTATGGAGTAGAGCAGGGGCATCTATAGAGTCCAATAGGAGTAGGTTAGTAAGTAAGAGTGGTGGGTTGTCATAATAGGGTTGATGGATGTTAATTAACAAAGAATTGATTGATTGGGGTGGGGTGGGGTGTTAGGAAGGTGAAGTGATTAAAGGGTAGTGGAATAATAAAGTGGTATTTATATATATATATATATATATATATATATATATATATATATATATATATATATATATATATACATAGATATAAACAACAAAGTGTGTGAATTGTTGTTTAGGACAGTAGTGTATTGGACATAATACATGAGTGAAGGAATAAAAAATTTTTACATAAGTAAAAATAATATGTGAAATAAATTGTAAAGGATTAATATAGTTAAGATTATAATAGTAAAACAATAAGGTGAGATGAGATACAAAATATATGTGGGTTGGGAAAATAGTGGGGTATACCCCTGATGTGGGGAAATTGGAAGTAAATATTTCAATGATTGAAATTAAAATAAGGTGTTGGTGGAATAGTATAGGGGTTGGTGGATGTTATAAAATATACAAGTAGTAGGATGGTTACAAAAGTGACCTGGGTAGTGAAAATTATAATTACCTGAAGCAGTGGAGAGTTAGGGTTGCTCTGATACAGCAGTTGAAGCCTTTAGTGCAATAAGACACTATAGAGGAAAGGACAGGATGCCCTGTGGGTGTGGTGATCAATTGATCACATGTAGGCCGCTCCTCCGTTCACTGGCCTAGTGGGGGACGTATCAATCGCCAGAATGGCGATCCATAAGCGGCTCACTCGGCATCCCGGGGGGGGCTGAACAGCCATGCGGCTGCCAGCCTCCCCATCGCAGCCAATGACGCGTGCGCACTGCGTCACGGCCGATCTGGGGGAGACCCAGGAACGCCGCCGGTGGGACAGGGACAAGCAGGGACACCGAGGGGACCTGCCCCTCCCGTACCCTGCAATAGGCGGGAGGGGGGAGAGGGCAAGGAGGGAAAAAACGGGGGGCCCATCACACAAGACCCCACCGCCCCCTCCCCACACCCCCCCCACAACCACCAGTATCTCCCGTCCCACCGGGAAGCATTCAAAAGGACGGCTCACCCACAACGGAAAGGGGGGGGGACAGCCGACACCCCAAAGGGGGTCCACGCGGCCAAAGTGATCAAAACCTACGCAGAATCAATTGTGACACCAACTCAATGTAAATGGATTATAAAAAGTTACAAATAATTATACACACATTATTTAAATTAGTTGAATTATATACGCATGAACAGTGTGTTGTTCCCGTGGGAATAAAAAACTCCTTGCATAGGTGAACTGATTGTAAGAACAAATGGTCAGTTAGGCCATCTGAACATACTGCGCATGCATCTGTGTTATAGAAACCCAGGCGCAGAGTAGGGGGATTAATGGATTTAAATTCCCCCAACAAAAAATGGAGGCATGTTGGCCTTCTGGGTGCCTGTTGTATTAGGGCTAACCCAAATCGCATCAAGTGATGTATCTCCATATATGTAAGGGCTTCTTCACAGTAATGCCTCGTACACAGGGCTGGACTTCACGAGAAAAAAAGTCAGACGGTCCATGTGTAGCCTCCATCTGACTTTTCTTGTCGAAGTCTGACAGACCTTAGATAGGGAACCTGTTCTTTCTTTCCATCGAACTTTCGATGGACTCACAGCAGACTTTTGCACGGTCAAAAGTCCGATCATGTGTGCGAGGCATAAGAGTTGTGAAAATGTGTAATGGATTCCCTCAAGAACTGGTTCTGGCCAGCTCAGTAGATTGTTTTAAAAAAGGCCTGGATTCTTTCCTAAATGCTCATAATATAACTGAATACTAACATTTATAGCTAAAGTTCATCCAGGGAATATCTGATTGCCTCTTGGGGGATCAGGAAGGAGATGTTTTCTCCGCTGGAGTAAATTGGATTGTGCGTTATTGTTTTTTTTTGCCTTCTCCTGGATCAACTGTGGGCATTGGATAGTGTATATAGAGGTTTTCTATTTGAGTGTGTTGGTTTTCTTTTTCTTATTTATTTTTATCTTTCTCTGTTGGTTGAACTGGAAGGACTTGTGTCTTTTTTCAACCAGATCACCTATGTAACTAACATTTTCAAGGCTGGTCAGCTTTACTAGCCTTTACCATTAATTTCACTTAAGAAATATAGGTAAAATAAGGTTTAAAAAGAGAATGGTAAAGAGGTGTATGTGTTATGGGATATAGATGGAGTCCAAAGACACAACAAATAATTACGCAATTTCTTTGACTAAGATCAGAGTGAAATGCATCAGGGGGACTGCCTTAGGGCAGGGATTATGTCAAAAGCCTGTTAGTGAATAAACGTTAAGGCGTGATGCCTACAGATTTTGGCTTCGTTTTCTGCCTTGCTATTAATGCTGAGTGGGAAAAGCTCATAGAAGCCTGCACCTGGTACAGTTAAGAATCTGTATGGAGCTTTCCTTTGAACTTCTACGATTTCATAAGGGGTTAGAATTTGCTGATCTGTTTATCATTATCCTTATATTCACTGACTTCCTGCCCTCTTTAGGTGATTGACTTTCTTAGTAAGGTATGACAGATGGAGGCATGCACAAGCCAATTATATCCTCCTTGGCCTACATAAATTAAAGGGGTTGTAAAGGTATTTTTTTAAAATAACAAACATACCATACTTACCTCCACTGTGCAGTTCGTTTTGCACAGAGTGGCCCCAATCCTTGTCTTCTGGGGTCCCTCGGCGGCTGTCTCGGCTCCTATCCCGCAACAGCTAACCCCCTTCTGGCAAGCGCTCTCCCAAGGGGGTTAGCTTGCGCACGCGCTCCCGTGATACAGTTGGCGGCAGGGGTAGGCTATGGGTACAAATAAAGAGAGTTCCTCACTCAAAAGTTTCATCCACTGCTTTACCTCATAAAAAATGGACAGTAGGGCAGCACAATGTTTAATCAAACTGCAGTTTCTAAAACAAGACTGTCCAGTTCAAAACAGGGCAACAAGAAACCTAGTTTGTAAGGGGACTCTGTGTGACATTGTGCTTCTGCAGCTCTCAGCACAATATTGTTTTAGAATACACCCTGCTGGCTGCAGACTGGTTCTACAGCAATATAGGAACTATGTTGTCATTTATCATGAAACACACCAGTTACCCATAAGTTTGTGATCCCCATGCTAAGACTTAATAGTGCTTTTCTGTGATATATTGCCTAATTGGCTGCTGCTGTGGTATAAGGTGTAGGTGACTTTAAATCACTTTGTAACATGTGTACCCAGCACTGTCTTCCCATTAACACTATTTTCAAAAATCATATACAGTATCTCACAAAAGTGAGTACAGTAAAACCTTGGATTGCGAGCATAATTCGTTCCAGAAACATGCTTGTAATCCAAGGCACTTGTATATCAAAGCAAATTTTCCGATAAGAAATAATGGAAACCCAGATGATTCGTTCCACAACCATTTATTCATAAATCCTTCATTTTATAGTCCATATAAAAAGATTATAGCAATGTGATAGGTTGTGTAACCATAACCATGTCCATCCACAAATAGAAGCCTCCACAAGGGGATTAGAATCAAATACCAGCAGGAGATACAGAGTATAAAAGAGAACTGAGGTGCCTCTAAGTGTAGCAATATGTTGCTAAATGTTGTACCTTCATTAAATGTAACCATATTGTTACACTTAGAGGTGCCTCCCCTCTCTTTTATACTCCGTTGTGACATGACGCTACTTGTATATCAAGACATCACTTATATATCAAGTCAAAGTTTATTTAAAAATTTTGCTCGTCTTGCAAAACTCTCTTAAATCAAGGTTTTACTGTACACCCCTCACATTTTTGGAAATATTTTATTATATTTTTTTTACATCACTGAAGAAATTATACTTTGCTACAATGTAATGGGTGTACAGCTTGTATAACAGTGTACACTCACTGTTCACTCAAAATAACTCAACACACAGCCATTAATGCCTAAACTTCTGGCAACAAAAGTGAGTACACCCCAAATTGGGCCCAATGAGCCATTTTCCCTCCCTGGTGTCATGTGACTCATTAATGTTACAAGGTCTCAGGTGTGAATGGGGAGCAGGTGTGTTAAATTTGGTGTTATCGCTCTCACTCTCTTATATTGGTCACTGGAAGTTTAACATGGCACCTCATGGCAAAGAACTCTCTGAGGATCTGAAAAAAATAACTGTTGCTCTACATAAGGATGGCCTAGGCTATAAGAAGATTGCCAAGACCGTGAAACTGAGCTTCAGCACGGTGGCCAAGACCATACAGCAGTTTACCAGGACAGGTTCCACTGAGAACAGGCCTCACCATGGCCGTCCAAAGAAGTTGAGTGCACGTGCTCAGCGTCATATCCAGAGGTTGTCTTTGGAAATAGACATATGAGTGCTGCCAGCATAACTACAGAGGTTAAAGAAGTGGGGGTCAGCCTGTCAGTGCTCAGACCATACGCTGCACACTGCATCAAATTGGTCTGCACGGCTGTTGTCCCAGAAGGAAGCCTATTCTAAAGATGATGCACAAAAAAGCCTGCAAACAGTTTGCTGAAGACAAGCAGACTAAGGACATGGATTACTGGTCTGATGAGACCAAAATAAACTTATTTAGTTCAGATGGTGTCAGGTGTGTGTGGTAGCATCCAGGTGTAGAGTACAAAGACAAGTGTGTCTTGCCTACAATCAAGCATGGTGGTGGGAGTGTCTGGGGCTGCACGAGTGCTGCCGACACTGGGGAGCTACAGTTCATTGAGGGAAACACGCATGCCAACGTGTACTGGGACATGAAAAAAGGTGATGGTGTCTGCGCTGTGTAACAGATGGGGGGGGGAAGGAGATTGATAATGTGACTATAATACACTCCATATGCATAAAAATGTGTCTATATAGACTACCAAATATTTCAGATCTCTGCCTGGATCGATAAGTGAAACAAATATCTCAGAAAAACATAAATTACAATAAAGTGAGTGCCACACTATACACAAACAAATAAATAATGTATTAATATATAGACTTAATATAATAAATACATGTAAGAGTCAAGCAAAGTCAGCATAGAATACGTGCAAAAAAATATATTATATATAATAATATAATAAATCTATATATATAAAACTCAACGTGTGTGTGTGTATGTATGTATGTATGTATGTATGTATGTATGTTCCAGCATCACGTCCAAACGGCTAAAGTTATTAACATGAAACTTGGCACACATGTTACTTATATGTCAGCAACAAACATAGGATAGGTGGTTTAACCCTTACCCACCCCCATTTGCCATGGTCGGGGTTTTTCTTTAAAATCCCATTCAACTCTATGGGAAATACATGTTACTTCATAACTTCCAAACGGCTGTAGATATTTCGATAACACTTGGTCACATGTTACTTATATGTCCACTTAAACTATAGGATAGTTAATTTATCCCTTAACTACCCCCATTTGTGAGGGTCGGGGTTTTTGTTTAAAGTCCCATGCAAATCAATGGGAAATGTATGTCCCCACATAACTTCTGTACGCCTGGAGATATTTCAATAATACCTGGTACACATATTACTTATATGCCAAATAAAAATATATGACAGTTAAATTAACCCTTACCTACACCCTTATATAAAAGATGGGTATATTTATATTACTATGATTTTCCTCCCCAAAAGGTTAAGATAGAAAGACCGGGCAACGCCGGGTATTCAGCTAGTATATATATATATATATATATATA
Organism: Rana temporaria; assembly: GCF_905171775.1. Lineage (NCBI taxonomy): Eukaryota > Metazoa > Chordata > Amphibia > Anura > Ranidae > Rana > Rana temporaria. The sequence continues at coordinate 208,343,119 of NC_053489.1, read as the reverse complement.
TATATATATATATATATATATATATATATATTTATATATATAGGAAAGTGGTGGTCCCAAAAAAACAAGTGTTGAGAAATGCTTCAGTGTGCAAAGGACACCTCTTGTGACTTCTTAGCAGTTTACCTCAAAGCTGTAGCTCTAAGGACCTGATAATTCTCAAGGGATACACATCCGATAATATAATCAGCCAGATGGTAGGAAACCCAAACCAGTGAGTATCTAATTTAACTCTTACACCAGCTAGACTACATGCCCAGCAGATATAGAGAGATTCTCTAAGTGGTGAATCCAGGAAACCAGCACACGTGTTGGGGGGTAAAAAAACTCCAAAAGTGCACACACCTCCAGTAATGCCAAGCAGCTTACCTCAAAGCTGTTTTAATGACAGCTTTTAGCATCTCATGTAACACAGCAGATACTGCAATGAGCTCATATGTGGTCAGGGGAATCACTCTCGGATGATACCATGTGGAAAGAAAAGGGATGTATATAGTGTAACTCTGTTACCCCAAAGTAGACTCAGATGGTAAACATACTACTGCACTCACATGGAACAATGAATGGCGGGCTTGTCCCCACGAGCACCGAGCTCGCAAAAATCCTTATGTTCCTCTTAGATCTCTCCTACTCCCAGTGTACAGCAAAGCGTACTCGAAGTGTGGCAGTATGGTCAAGGAAAAAAGGAAAGGAAGCACATTGCGTAATCCCATAAAAAATGGTGCACATTTACTAGTAAAGAACGGTAAAAAACACTCACATATACTTCAGCTATATGATCGGTGACACTTGCGAGCGCCGTGACTCAAATGCCTGCCGTCAGAGTGATGGGTCTAGTGCTCCAATCCCGACGTGTATCGTCAAGTCACATGAATTCATCAGGGGATGTACTGGGACATACTGAAGCAGATGATGATCCCCTCCCTTTAGAGACTGGGCCCCGGGCAGTATTCCAACATGATAATGACCCTAAACACACCTCCAAGATGACCACTGCCTTACTAAAGAAGCTGAGGGTAAAGGTGATGGACTGGCCAAGCATGTCTCCAGACCTAAACCCTATTGAGCATCTGTGGGAGCATCATCAAACGGAAGGTAGAGGACCTCAAGGTCTCCAACATCCACCAGCTCCGTGATACAGGAGTGGAAGAGGACTCCAGTGGCAACCTGTGAAGCTCTGGTAAACTCCATGCCAGTGGCGGCCCGTCCATAAGGGGCGCCCGGGCGCCGCCCCCCTCCCCCAGTCAGTAAAAAAAATATATATATATTTTTTTATTTAAACCTGTCCCTTTACGCAGTCTCTGGTAATCTTATGCAGTATGTCCGCAGTCTCTGGTAATCTTGTTCAGTATGTCTGCAGTCTCTAGTAATTTCGTGCAGTATGTCCGCAGTCTCTGGTAATCTTGTGCAGTATGTCTGCAGTCTCTGGTAATTTTGTGCAGTATGGTAATCTCTGATAATCTTGTGCAGTCTCTGGTAATTTCGTGCAGTATGTCCGCAGTCTCTGGTAATCTTGTGCAGTATGTCTGCAGTCTCTGGTAATTTCGTGCAGTATGGTAATCTCTGATAATCTTGTGCAGTCTCTGGTAATCTCGTGCAGTATGTCCGCAGTCTCTGGTAATCTAATGCAGTATGTCCACAGTCTCTGGTAATCTTGTGCAGTATGTCCGCAGTCTCTGGTAATCTCGTGCAGTATGTCCGCAGTCTCTGGTAATCTTGTGCAGTATGTCCGCAGTCTCTGGTAATCTCATGCAGTATGTCCGCAGTCTCTGGTAATCTTGTGCAGTATGTCCGCAGTCTCTGGTAATCTTGTGCAGTATGTCCGCAGTCTCTGGTAATCTTGTGCAGTATGTTTGCAGTCTCTGCAGTCTCTGGTAATCTCGTGCAGTATGGTAATCTCTGATAATCTTGTGCAGTCTCTGGTAATCTCCTGCAGTATGTCAGCAGTCTCTGGTAATCTTGTGCAGTATGTCCACAGTCTCTGGTAATCGTGTGCAGTATGTCCACAGTCTCTGGTAATCTCGTGCAGTATGTCCGCAGTCTCTGGTAATCTCCTGCCCATTTCGAGTCCTTCATTACTAACAGTGTCATTTTTTAGTTTGTTTGCACCGATCTGTAAGGCTGCGCTATATACCATGATTTGTGATGCTGGGGCTGTATACTCTGTGCTGTGATGCTGAGCTGTATACTCCTGACACTAGTGGAAGCAAGTGGAATACAGGGAACGGAGTGGGTGGATTATATAAGGGGTGTGGCTTATGTGAAGTGGGAGGGGTCAAATGTGGAAGGGCGGGGTCTTGGCCCCCCCATCCTAAAACTTCACCAGCCGCCACTGAGGAGCCAAGAGGGTTAAGGCAGTGATGGAAAATAATGGTGGCCACACAACAAATTGACACTTTGGGGCCAATTTTTTTGGACATTTACACTTAGGGGTGTACTCACTTTTGTTGCCAGCGGTTTAGATATTAATGGTTGTGTGTTGAGTTATTTTGAGGGGACAGCAAATTTATACTGTTAAACAAGCTGCACACTCATTGCTTTACATTGTAGCAAAGTGTAATTTCTTCAGTGTTGTCACATGAAAAGATATAATAAAATATTTACAAAAATGTGAGGGGTGTACTCACTTTTGTGAGATAATGTATATACAAATGCAAATAAATCTTAAATGCCAAAAACTGTATGAAGCCTGAAAAAAATAAAAATCACAAAGTCAAAAAGCGTGTTCTTCACATATATTACTGTGCAGTCCTTGTGCCAGTGCTTATTCTTATGCCGTGCTGTGCTCCCCTCCTTATGTGTCCACACTCACCTATTAGGCCTGTATTAAGAGCAATTGCTCATCAGGTAATCTTTTTAATTGATGGTCTGCTTGTCCTTGTAGTACCTCCAGCAGGTGGGGATGGGTCTAGATAATGTTGGATATTCTGCCTGTATTAAGAGCAGTTGTTCATCAGGTCATCTTTTCAGTTGATAGTCTGCTTGTCCTTGTAGTTCTCCAGCAGGTGGGGATGGATCCTTATCTATATATATATATCATAGGGAATATAACCAGAAGATATCTATAGAGTAGTACTGTTTATTCAATTAAAAACTCGCTTTCAAAGCCAATTAAAAATGTACAAGATTCTCCTCCTGTATCTGAGCATATGCCAACGCCGTCCTGGAATTCAAAGAGCTACTGTTTGCATTCCAATTGGTGAATATGACATCACCAGACAAAATACATAGACATACTACAGGAGTGGGTCAGAGACTGCAGACATACTACAGGAGAGGGTCAGAGAATGCAGATATACTACAGTGGAGGGTCAGAGACTGGAGACATACTACAGGAGATGGTCAGAGACTGCAGACATACTACAGCCGATGGTCAGAGACTGAAGACATACTACAGGCGATGGTCAGAGACTGAAGACATACTACAGGCGATGGTCAGAGACTGAAGAAATGATACAGGCAATGGTCAGAGACTGAAGACATAGTACACAGGACTACATGTCCCACAATCCTCTTCTCTGCTCCTTTTTTATTGTATTTCTTCCCTGGCCAATATAAAGGAGGGGAAAATGCATAGCAGGCAGCTGTCCTGGCAAGCTCTGCTCACTAGTACAGCAGCGGGAGGAGGAGAGGGAGGGGGGAGAAGAGACTGCAGCTGCTCTCTCTCCACTCAGACACGGCCACTCTGATCTCCGGCTGCTTTGCTCAGTAAACACAGAGAGCCCTCTTCCCGTTGATAACAGTGGCAGTGGCGGCACAGTCTCTCCTCCCCCAATCCACTCCAGCATACCTCACAACTTTTGAAGTTGAGAATGAAGAAAATTCTGGGGAGAGAGTGACCTGCGACACGTGCAGCTTATATCAAAGTCCCCATCAGAGTCCCTCCTTACATCAGGGTTTCCATCAGAGTCCCCCCCCCCCACAGCAGGTATCTCAATCAGAGCCCCCCCACAGCACGTGTCCCCATCAGAGCCCCACTCCCCACAGCTTATGTCACAATCAGAGCCCCCCAGCAGAACGTGTCCCAATCAGAGCCCCCCCCCACAGCAAGTGTCCAAATCAGAGCCCCCCCACAGCAGGTGTCCCCATCAGAGCCCCCCACAGCAGGTGTCCCCATCAGAGCCCCCCCACAGCAGGTTTTCCTCATAGATCAGTAGAGCTGTACCTGTCCAATAGATCCCTCTAGTTCGGGCACGCTGGGAGCAGAAACACGTTACAGGGGGCAGGGCATACGTGGCATCCTAGGTTACTAGGAGGGCGGCACTCGGAGAGCATTTCTGGGAGTGCAGGGAATGATTGGCAGCAGCTCCAGCCAACCAGAAGCCTCTCAACACACCGCCTATGTGAGAGGAGCAACACACGCAGAGGGGCGGGGCAGACAGGAGACTGCTATAGTATGGCATGGCCGCTCCACACACACCGGACAGAAGGATTAGTGGAGTCTAGTACCGGAACTGGACTCGGCATGGATTTACAGGACAGTGGGATTTGCTTCTGTGACAGTTGGGAGCCTGGGAGATATGTGCTCCGGGATGGGGAGCCACAGCACCCGCTACATGCACTCTGCCTATAGACACAGATGAGGAGGAGTTAGATGAGCACTCTGGAGCTTTGGTGCCCCCACCTCTGCGGCGCCTGGGTGCGGAGCACCCCGCACACCCGTCTAGGATCGGCCCTGAGTACAATGCTGCAGATAATGGTACCAAAGTCATAACATGAGTATTGCTCTCTATAAGAATCATCAACATTCACTGTTGTGGAAAGACCCCACTTCCGTGACTGGCCAGAAGATAGCTGGAAAAGTAGCAAGTATACATTTTTAATATATGATGCTTTAATAACCCGGGGGGATTGAAACATTCAATAGTAAGTATGACTTGTGTATTCAATATTTGTCTGATAAATTTTGCTTTGGCATGCATATTACACACAGTTCTCTGACTTCACCACAATAGCTAAGCAGACTTTGAAAATCCAATCCCAAGTAATTAGCAATCGCCCCCTTTCTCACTTATATGACATGTTTAGGTAACACTGGCTGTATGCACTGCCCACCTTACTTTACTAAATGTTTGCTTTGTGTCCTCTCTGCATATTTTGGTGTTTGTGCTTACAGGACTTTGTACTGCATAAAGCCTGGTTATATAGACAATTTAAAAGCTGGTTTATACAAGCCGCAAAAAAAATAAATGGAGGTGGATCATGCACGATAGAAGATGGGGTAAGAGGCTAGCTTTACTGACAACAGGTACAGGCAAGTGGCACATGCTCATTACTTTATTTATATATATATATATATATATATATATATATATATATATATATATATATATACACTGTATATATATATATATATATATATAGCAGTCACAATGCAGTAGCCACCTCAATTTATGGTCAATACAACTGGCCACTGACTTGTTCTTATAAAAAAATTGCTCATACATATTGGCTGTGACCCGCTTCTGCTGAGCTTGCATCTCCTCCACATTTATGTGGTTTGTAAAAAGCACTTATCAGAAATGTCAGCTAATCAAAAATAGAAAGAAAATCAACAATGAAATACTTTACACTGAGGGTCATACTAGCGATTCTGTCACCAGCACCAGTTAGGAAGCGACATTTCCCTGATCCAACCAGTGAGGGAGCAACACATGGAAACAGGTAAGTATTTCCGTAGAAAATTAGCCGTGTGTGGCGGTCTTGTCACTGGCAAGCTATTACCAGCTACAGAATCACTAGGGTGACATGGTACTAGAAATGCCATCTAAACTCAGAAACTGACTTGAAGCACATCCTTTCCCTTTTGCTGCCTATGTTCACTTATAGCAGGTGCACTCCAGGCATCTGCACCACATGCTCCATTGAGAAGGGGTTGCCACAGCAGTGGGGAGATCTTTGGGGATTTAACCCATTTTGCCACAGTTTAACAGATTAAATGTTGCAGCCATGATGATGGTTAGCATCTCCCAGGGAAAATTTAGTGTAATGGAGAGTTTCCAACAGATGGTCAGTAGGATCCTTAAAAGTAAGCAAGTCGTCTAGTGGCTTGGTGGTTTTTCTGTTACGATGGTTTACTGGTCAGTCTACAGTGGGTAAAAAGCAACATTTAACAAATTTCCTCTTACAGGGGAAGAGTTTTAACATGTGCTTAGGTGAGGTCCAGAGACCTTTAGGGTGCTTTAGTCCCCATAGAGTAAAAGCCTGAAGAGCCAGTGTAGTCAATAGGAGGCCAAACCGTCTCCTTAACATCTGGGGAAATAACAGGAGAGCGTAGGTCCTCACTCTCATCAGAAGGACCGTGGCCCAGCCTTTAATAGGGGTTGATTCTGGAGGTGAAGGGACCACAGGAGCATGCTTAGAACCTCAGTGACCAGCAGGGCAGCCATCACAAATTTTGGGGCCCCTTACACAGCTTTAGGCAGGGCCCCCCTGGAGCAGAGAAAAAACAAGTGTAATCTCTTCTCTCCTGACGCTCTTTTACCAGCGGGGGGGGGGGGCAGTCTTCTGTCGTCTTCTTCCCTCTTCTTCGATGACACATCGCTTCCTCGCGCTTTAATGCCAGGTGCGCGGCGCGCACCAATTTTATATGGCCAGTGATAAGCTCCGATAAGCTCCCCGCCCGCAGACCCCGACAACCAAAGGCCAGGGTTGTTGGGAAGAGGCCCTTGTCCCCATCAACATGGGGACACGGTGATTTGGGGTGGGGGGGCCGCAGATAAACGCACTGTACAAATGCAGCTGATCGCTGTGCCTGGAGTCTTGAATTTCAACAGAAAATAAACATGCTTTTAACTGCGGCAGAACAGCCGTACGTGTGAAAGGGGCCTTAAGCAGAAAACGTAACACCTTTCCTGACAAACTGAACCACAAACTTTGCATTGTATTTTCTAGGTATGTATTCGACAGTCACATTAACTATGCCATACTCAGTGCATCTATGTCAACAAGTAAAATAGCAAAGACTTTTAATGAAGATAATTAAACGGTAATCTTCTAGCAACTGAAAACCATTTGAAAAAGTAGAACAGGTTTGTTAATTGCTGGTGGTAACTAATCTTAAAAGCAAGTGATAAATGACACAAGACAGCTCAGCAGTTTGCAATATATGTTATTTTGCCTGGGCCAGCACAGTATGCGTCATGGCTTGTCCAGCTCCTTACCCTGCAGGGTTACTGATTAGCAGGCTACAGCACAATTGAATGCTTAGAACCATGCAGTGCAAAGGAAGCCATTATCTTTCAAAGAAAATTAAATGCCTGCCTAACTACTGTATACTGTATGTAAAAGGCACCACATTCCAGATTGTTGCCAGTTTCTCAGTTGTACACACACAAAAAAAAAAAAAGTTTTTAAAGACCAGTAACTTCTAAAGAAGATACTAAACATTCAGTAAAGACAATGTTTCAGAGAATACCAAAACAATTCTTCCAGGGACAGTAATTTTGTGCACATTGTGTGCATTTGTTTAATTATATTGCTATGGCAAAATAGTCAAGCAACATAAAATTCCATCTCTCCTGATGCATTTTGATTTTTTTCAAGGATTTCTTTATCAAAATTTCTCTACATTTTTATTAAATCGAAAAATTGATCTACTGTGAACTGCACATTTTTTTAAAGAGATTAGTCATGAGAGAGTCATGGCGGCTGCCAACGTTGACCTACTTCTGGCTACCTGGCTGTGTGGCTTTAGTACTTTCTAGAATGCAGATCTGCTACAATTTTACAGAAAGTGAAGCCAGAAGGAACTAGAATTTCAGGACAGATCAGCAATGGCAGTCACCATACTTTTACAGTGTTTTGTTTCCTTTAAGGCTGCCAACCTATGTCTAGTGGAAATCTAGTGGAAATCTCAATATAAAAGCACTCAAGGAGAACAAAAAACATTTATAGCAGTGTTTTCCAAGTGTGAAATATGAGCACATAAAGTGCCTTGAAAAAGTATTCATACCCCTTGAAATGTTCCACATTATGTTAGGTTACAACCAAAAATGTAAATGTATTATTTTTTAGGGATTTTATGTGATAGACCACCACAAAGTGGCACATAATTGTAAAGTGGAAGGAAAATGATAAATGATTTTCATTTATTTTTTACAAATAAATATATATAAAGGGTGGCGTGCATTTGTATTCTGCCCCCTTTACACTGTTATTCCCAACTAAAATCTAGTGGGACCAATTGGCTTCAGAAGTCACCTAATTAGTAAATAGAGTGTAATTTAAGCTCAGTATAAATACAGCTGTTCTGTGAAGCCCTCAGAGGTTTGGTAGAGAACCTTAGTGAACAAACACCATCATGAAGGCCAAGGAATACACCAGACAGGTCAGAGATAAAGTTGTGGAGAAGTTTAAAGCAGGGTTAGGGTATAAAAAAACATCCCAAGCTTTGAACATCTCACTGAGCACTGTTCAATTCATCATACAAAAATGGAAAGAGTATGGCACAACTGCAAACTTACCAAGACATGGCTGTCCACCTAAACTGACAGGCTGGGCAAGGAGAGCATTAATCAGAGATGCAGTCAAGAGGCCCATGGTAACTCTGGAGGAGCTGCAGAGAACCCCAGCTCAGGTGGAAGAATCTGTCCACAGGACAACTATTAGTCTTACACTCCACAAATCTGGCCTTTATAGAAGTGTGGCACGAAGAAAGCCTTTGTTGAAAGAAAGCCATAAGAAGTCCCGTTTGTAGTTTGCGAGATGTCATGTGGGGGACACAGCAAACATGTCGAAGAAGGTGCTCTGGTTAGATGAGACCAAAATCAAATTTTGGAACCTAAAAGCAAAACGCTATTTGTGCCGGAAAACTAACACTGCACATCACCCTGAACACACCATCCGTGAAACATGGTGGTGGCAGCATCATGTTGTGGGGATGCTTTTCTTCAGCAGGGATAGGTAAGCTGCTCAGATTTGATGGATGGAGCCAAATACAGGACAATCTTAAAAGATCTGTTATGCCGCGTACAGACGGTCGTTTTTTTTGTGATAGAAAAAAACGACGTTTTATGTGATGAAAAAAAACGATGTTTTTGAAACTTCATTTTGTGCAGGGACAGTTCTAAACACGTGCCACCTCACAGGCATACTATAGACACCCAGCAGGTACGATATTTAAAGGAATTTTTCTTTTTTCACTTTAAGCATCATTAAAATCAATGCTCCAGAAAAAACGTCAGTTTTTAAAAGTTTTTTTCCATTGATACCTGTTCCCTGGGGCAAGACCCGGGTTCTCAAACCCATTTTCCGACAATAACGTGCATATTAGGCTTTAAAATTAGCACTTTTGAATTCGAACGTTCGAGTCCCATTGACGTCAATGGGGTTCTAAACGTTCGTGTGAACGTTCAGTCCGTTAGAAGGTTCTGTTGCTGGTGTTCGGCTCATCCCTACTGCTAGGAGAGGGGAGCAATTAAGGGCATGGCGCTGTGCAGGTCTATGGACATTTAGGAGCATAAATGGGTGTCTCCTTAGCAGCTAGTTAGATGTAGAAACACCCACAGATAGGCAGTGGGACTATGCTGAGCTAAAGTACATAAACAATTTTCTGGAAGAACCATCTCCTAAAGAAATTCTTTAAAAATAAATAAAAAGTGTTTAATACCATTTTAAATACTTGAGTTTCATTTCAAAATAACACAATTGCATTGGCTGATCCCCATGCTGTTTTAAACCACCTGGAGGATGCACTGGGTCCCAGGAATCTGACCACTCTGATATCATCAGGATTTCCTGCTAGGTGTGAGGCCCTGTTTGAGCAGGGTAAAGCTGATCCAGGTTTAAGTAAATTGAAAAACTGTTAGCAGGAATACTCTGACTGACCCATTTGCATTGTAATAGGCACCTGCCTGTGCAACATTTACAGTACACACTACTGGTTGTGTGTACAGAGGCCAGGTTGGACTTGTTTTAAAATTAAAATGACTCTGTCCAGACAACTGTAAAGCCATCTTGATAACCTCTACTGACTGGCAAGTGGACCTCCCCCAACTGCCTGTGGTCCCAAGCCTGGCTTCTCTGTAAGCCTTGTGGATGGTAATGTAGCGCTACGTGTGAGCCAAAAAGCAATGGCTGTATACACCTAATGGGGTGTGACCATATATTGTGACACAAAGGATGTAATGGCAAAAATTGCACCACAACAAAATGTGAAATTAAAATCAATAAAGTAAACAATATAAACAATGTAATGTAGTGTCCATAAACAATAAAAGGATGAAGATGTCATGAGATGGTGAGGAACTTCCCAACAGAAATCTTCAAATATGAGGTGGAATACATATGCTCTTACTGCAACTGTTGGACCCAAATGTCGTACGACAGTGGATCGATCGAGCTTGGAATGTCCCACAGAGATGTCACCGGAAGCCAACCCAGGAAAGGGCAGGAAGACCAGAATGTTCATCGGCCACCGACTACTTCAATACTGAAGATCCTAGTAAACCTTGGGTATGGCAATCATAAAAGATCCTCCAAGCATCCAAACACGATCTGGTTCAGGTAAGTGAGAAGCCTGGCATGGGTACTGGAAAGCAACTGGAGAAGGCTCAAAAAAACCTTATCTTCCACAAATTCATGTAAAGAGAAGAAAAAAATAGGGGCTCCAATGGTTCAGGTTATAAAGGGGTTTTAATGAAAAAACAATATACATAATAAAATATAAAAGAAAGGGGATCACAATTCAGAAGTATTAAAAGCAATATGGGGAGCAAAATGCATGACCTGGCGCGTTTCGATCCAAAGGCATGCCCTTGTAGACGTCCTATTGGATCGAAACGCATCGGACCATGCATTTTGCTTTTAATACTTATGAATTGTGATCACCTTTTTTTATATTTTATTATGTATATTGTTTTTTTCATTAAAACCTCTTTATGACCTACACCATTGGAGCCCCCATTTTTTTCTTCTCTTTACATGAATTTGTGGAAGATAAGGTTTTTTTGAGCCTTCTCCAGTTGGTTTCCAGTACCCATGCCAGGGTTCTCACTTAACTGAACCAGATCGTGTTTGAATGCTTGGAGGATCTTTTATGATTGCCATACCCAAGGTTTACTAGGATCTTCAGTATTGGAGTAGTCGGTGGCCGATGAACATCTGGTCTTCCTGCCCTTTCCTGGGTTAAAAAAAATTGGACTACCTAGGATGTAGACTCCATTTCCTTCTGGACTTCCGGTGACATCTCTGTGGGACATTCCAAGCTCGATCGATCCAGTCGTACGACATATTTGAACATTTCTGTTGGGAAGTTCCTCACCATCTCATGACATCTTCATTGTTTTATTGTTTATGGACACTACATTACATTGTTGTTTATATTGTTCACTTTATTGATTTTAATTTCACATTTTGTTGTGGTGCAATTTTTGCCATTACATCCTTTGTGTCACAATATATGGTCACACCCCATTAGGTGTATACAGCCATTGCTTTTTGGCTCACGTAGCGCTACATTACCATCCACATTTGTCTGAGTTTTGTCACATTCCTGTGTAGCTGCTTCACTCCCGTTCAGGGTTCATTCTTTGTTACACTTATTTTTGTTTTTGGGTAGCGCACATATTTTTTCCCTTTACATTGTTCTCTGCAAGCCTTGACTGGGTTTATGGTGGAAGGACATTGGTGATTCTGAGGCCAGATAGTTTTCCAATTAATCTGATACAGTTGGAGAATTTATATTTTGTTGAAAACAAGTTATTGGATTATGTGTATATTGAAAATATTTCTTAATAAAAATATAGATTTCATAATGAGCAACGCACAAAATTGAGACTACAGTCTGTTATTCTTTATGTTCTCTGCTTTCAGGAAATATATAAAGTTTTAACGAGGTCTTTAGTAACATTTGCAAGCCAATAATGTGCTTTTAAACGTGCATGAAAAATGGAAAACTGCTTCAGGCAAACAGCTAAATGCAGAGTTGGAATGAATATATAAGAGCTACATTAACTGACTAAAGCTGGTCAAAGATGGATCGAAATTCAGCCAGTTTAGCAGAGATCGGCCAAATTTTGCCCCATGCGTGGCTGCTACCACTTAATAGAATTTAATCTAAGTATTGACTTCTGTTAAACAGGAATGTTGGTAATTGTTTTCCAATGATGCAGCCGCTGATCAATGTATTCTGACAGCAAAGGGTCCTCACTGTGAGAATACAATGGGGTCGATTTACTAAAACGGAAGAGTGCAAAATCTGGTGCAACTGTCAATCAGCTTATAACTTCAGCTTGTTCAATTAAAGTGATTACAATCACAAGCCTCAGCCTCGGTTCACACCTATGCGAATTGCATACGGCTTACACCGCAGAACATTTTAAAATCTATTAGTTTGAATGAATCTGGTTCACATACAGTTGTATTCAAAATTATTCAACCCCCACTGAAATTGATTGTTTTGCCAAGTTTGACATTGATTTTGATCATCCTGTCATCCTGCTTACAATTAAATCAAAGAGGCACGTGTAGGTCAGACAAATATAACATAACATTTATAATGAAATAACCACAAATGTCTTTTCTGTGCTCACATCATTATCAGTTTTATTCAACCCCCAATTGACATTCAATCTTAGTACTTAGTACAATATCCTTTTACAGTTATAACAGCTTTTAAACTTGAAGCATAGCTTGACACAAGTGTCTTGCAGCGATCTACGGGTATCTTCGCCCATTCGTCATGGGCAAAAGCCTCCAGTTCAGTCACATTCTTAGGCTTGCGCACTGCAACTGCTTTCTTTAAGTCCCTACAGAGGTTCTCAATCGGATTTAAGTCTGGTGACTGCGATGGCCACTCCAAAATGTTCCAGCCTTTAATCTGCAACCATGCTCTAGTGGACTTGGAGGTATGTTTGGGATCATTGTCCTGTTGAAAGGTCCAACGTCTCCCAAGCCTCAGGTTTGTGACGGACTGCATCACATTGTTATCCACTATCTCCTGGTACTGAAGAGAATTCATGGTACCTTGCACACGCTGAAGCTTCCCTGTACCTGCTGAGGCAAAACAGCCCCAAAGCATGATTGACCCCCCACCATGCTTCACAGTAGGCAAGGTGTTCTTTTCATCATAGGCCTTGTTCTTCCTCCTCCAAACATAGCATTGATCCATGGGCCCAAACACTTCTAATTTTTTTTCATCAGTCCACAGAACACAATCCCAAAACTTCTGTGGTTTGTCCACATGATTTTTGCATACTGCAGTCGACTCTTCTTATTCTTTGGAGACAGCAAGGGGGTGCGCCTGGGAGTTCTGGCATGGAGGCCTTCATTACGCAGTGTGCGCCGTATTGTCTGAGCAGAAACTTTAGTACCCACATCTGACAAATCTTTTGTCAGTTCCTCAGCAGTCACAAGGGGACTTTTCTCCACTCTACGCTTCAGGTAGCGCACAGCAGTCGAAGTCAGCATCTTCTTTCTGCCACGACCAGGTAGCGTTTCAACAAGTGCCCTTTGGCTTGAATTTGCAAATGATGCTTCCTATGGTGTCTCTTGGTATGTTTAACATCTTTGCAATCTTCTTATAGCCATTGCCCTTCCTGTGAAGAGTAATCACCTCTTCTCTTGTCTTCCCGGACCATTCTCTTGACTTCACCATGTTTGTAACCACACCAGTAAATGTCTAGAAGGAGCTGAGTATCACAGTCATTTTAAAGCTGCCTGATTGGTGCTTATTAGGCTTTATTGCTGCTCCCTGACATCCACAGGTGTTTTCAATACCTGATTGAAAACACTTCAATGAACCTCTGTTCTTCAGAGTGGTAGTCTTTAAGGGGTTGAATAATTGTGTAAATGAAGAATTCACAAAATAAACATTTACTACTGTATTACAAAACCAATTGATGTCATTTTAGTTGCATATGGTTCTTTAAGAAGTCCTTTTAGGATTTCATTCTGAATACAATTACAAATATACACTAAATTCCCTAAAACCCTTTACAGCATTGGGGGTTGAATAATTTTGAACACAACTGTATGTGTGTTGCATTGGCACACCGCATTGTCCAATAAATTGTGCGTTTTCTAGACATTGCGGTGCGAATTGCAGGCACATAATCTTCAATGGCAACACATTTGATTTGCAGACGCGTTCCGTTCTGAACGCAAATTCTCTCCCCCTCACTACACCTCCCCCTCTCCCAGGTCAGCTGATCGGCAGATACAACAGAGTAGAACCGCTTAACAGCTGCTTTTTCTCTTTGCAGGGAACCCCAGAGCTGGAATTTGCACCAGACTAGTGTGAACCCAGCCTGAAGATATTAATTTTAAAAAAAGAACAACCTTCTGTGCTGCACGTGTCCCCCCTGATATTTACCCGAGCCCAATCCAGCGATGTGCATGAGAGCAGCAGCTGCCCCGGTTCTCTCCCTTCTCACTGCACAGACTAATAGCAGCAGGGACCATTGGCTTCCGCTGCTGTCAATAAAACTCTGTGTCGGGGAAACAGGGCCAAGCTGCCCTGTCTGTCTCAATAGGATGCAGACAAGGCAGCTCGGGAGTGAGTCTGCACAAGTGCTGCCATAGGAAGCAGCTTCCTATGAGGGCACTCGCCGAAGAGGAGGAGCTATGAGCGCCGGCGTGGAACCCCAGAAGAAGAGGATCAGGGCTGTTCTGTGCAGAACCAGAGCAGGCAAGTATAAGGTATGTGATTTTAAACGAGAACTTGCGCTTACCGGTAATGTCTTCCAGTAGTCTTTCAGGACAGCCACAATGAGAGACATAAGCTCCTCCCTTTCCTCAGGAAACACTGCGCCAGCACAAATTCTTACTTCTCCTGCCGGTCGGGCTGCAACTAACGATTATTTTCATAATCGATTAGTTGGCCGATTATTGCTCCGATTAATAACCTTAGAAAAACAAAAGTTTTGCAGCGATTTTTATTTTTTTTATTTTTTTGGAGCCAAATTAGTTGTTGGGCAGATTAAAAAACACAAATTACCGCAAAAATGCATTACATGCTTTTCTGTAGCTTCTCCGTTGAAGGATATTGAACCAAAAAAAACCTAAATGGTACAGTTTTGCTTTAAAAAAAAAAAAAAGTCCTTGCCCTTTCCAAATACACAGCAGCTGAAAAAATCATGCATGTGAATGTGTCCCATAGGAAATTATGTAAATTAACTGTAGTGTGTTTCTGCAAAAAACACCAGAAAACACAGAGGTGTGACCCAGGCCTGAGATGTTTAGTAACATAATGGGGTTAAAAAAAATATTAGTACAAAAAGAGCAAATAATCGCTACTGTAAGGGGTTAATTTTTTACCGTGCGACAGTGAAAGTAATATTTACAGTAGGGATTTGCTCTTTTTGTACTATAAAGGGCTAATTTTTTTTTTTAAACCCCATTATGTTACTGGCCGATTAATCGATTATGAAAATGGTAATCGATTAATTTCATAATCGATTTGTTGTGGATTAATCGATTAGTTGTTTCGGCCCTACCTGCCGGACCTCAGTTTTTTCCAAAATCACCTCCAGCCAGCTAGGGAGACACAAGAACACATTAATACCATACCATTAAATATCATTATCATGCTGCGTTCCAGTCTTTAGCAAGACCACCCAATTTTTTGGGTGGGTAACTAGGGCTGTCCTGAAAGACTACTGGAAAAGATGTTACCGGTAAGCATAACTCCAATTTTCAGGACAGCCACAATGAGAGGATAGACGAGCACTTACCAACTAGGGTGGGACTACAGTTTGCAAAACCTTCCGCCTAAAGGCTTGCTCACCTGCCGACACCAGGTCAACTCTAAGGTTTTACGAAAGTGGCATAGCTGGACCATGTTGCTGCCTTGCATATCTGTTCTGGCGTTGCTCCAGCCTTTTCTGCCCGAGAAGCTGCCAAAGCTCTGGTAGAGTGTTCCTTTAACCCCGTAGGGATCTCTTTACCAGCTAAAGTATATGCCTGCCCAATGGTTGCTCTGAGCCATCTGGCAATAGTACGTTGAGACGCTTTGTACCCTTTTCTGGCCCCAGAAAACAAAATAAACAATGAGTGACTTTCTAAATGTTCTTGTCAGCTCTAGGTAGTGCAGGATGCATCTCCTGACATCCAAAGTATGAAACCTCAACTCCCCTTCACCTGTGGAGTCAGGAAGGTAAAGCTAATTTCTGACTTCTGTGGAATTTCGAAGTTACCTTGGGTAAAAATGCTGGATCGGTCTTAAAATGACCCGATCTGGAAAAATAACACAAAAAGGGGGTCCAACAGATAAAGCCTCTATCTCGCAGTCCTGAAATTTACTTTACTGAGATTGACTACTTCACTTTTCTTATCTTCACTTAAAGTGTTTAACTCACTTCTAATAAACTGTCCTGTGTCCCTGTGCCTGTATAAATGTAAAAATAAACTGCCGATCTGTACCGATGTAAGGTGCGCTCCGGGCGCTAAGCTGATGCCTATCTTCTCCCTCCAGCTCACAGCTGCAGTGGGCAGGGCCGAGCCCTCCCGCTGACGTCAGCCGGGGAGGAGAGAGCGCGCTGACAATCAGCTGAGCGCCGGGAGCTTTGTTTATACAGGTACAGATCGGCAGATTTTTTTTTGAAAACTTACATTTTATTGATTTTCAACATTTTCCAGCCAAAAAAAAAAGGGACAAAAGAAAAACATAGAAGGACATAAATCGTTACAACGAGTCAGCACTTGGCAGGACAAACAGCATTGCCGGCTGTAAAACTGAAGCAAAATAAGCAGGACAAACTATTAAAGACAGTACAAAGGCAGATCCATTTAAGTGAACATAAGGCCAAGAGCCTTTACCATCACAGTACCCTGCCTGCCAGAGTGTGCATTAGCGAACAAAGGAGAAAGGGGTGCAGTATAGAACGTTAAAAGAAGTCAGTAAAAGGGAAAAGGAGTGAAAAGTAGAGGAGGTAAAGAGTAGAGAGGAGTAAGAGAAAAGAGGACAACCGCCCGCCCAGGACCCCCCCACGCAGCCCGGAGATCCCAACCAGGCCCGTGCCCCCCCAGAACAGGGGTTGATCATGTGATCGGGGCTTCCAGCACATTCCATAGTTCCCATACCCGGTTGTGAGAGTCGAGAGTGTTGTTCAGGGATGCCGTCATGTACTCCATCCTCTTGAAGTCCCCGATTCTGGAGTGCAGTTCAAACAAGGAGGGAGGTTCCCTCTATTTCCATTTCTTTTTTTGTAAAATTATTTTTTATTAAGTTTTCAAAACACATATACAATAACAGGCCACATATGTGACCAACATTGACCGGTGAAAACACAGAGACCGGTGTACAGAACCCAAACATGACAAAAACTGAGGGGGGGGGAGAGAAAAAAAAAAAAAAAATGGGGGGGGGAAGGAGGGGGGGGGGGGGGGAAGGAATGGGGGGACCAAAATGCTCACATTGAGCCCCGTCAGCAGGTGCTGAACGGGCTAGGATGGATGGAAATGACGATATGGGTCAGAGCACAACCGATCCCCCCCATACAATATACCTGAGACTCTTCTACCTACACCCAGCTCCAGTGCCAAATCCAAAGACGTATGGCCCCATTCTCTCTCAAGGCGCCCATCCATAGCATTAGCTTACCCCAAGATCCTCCATAGACCTGAATCGTCCCCCCTATGCGTGCGGGTCGCAGTTCTCCCCAGTTCCTCCCATTCAGGATTCCCCGACCACTGTAGCTGCCAGGCACTGAACTTCTCCATCGATGTGACTTAGTCTGATACCGTGTCTGTGGAGGCCATCCAACCCCCCCACACCTTATCGAACTTGGTTAATGCCCCTCTACTCAAGTATGTGGCTTTGTAAAATGGGATGGCTTTATTGACTAATACCTTCCAGGCTGTCACCGTCGGGGCAGAGGAACTTTTCCAAGAAAGAATGATTCGTTTCTTAGCATAGAAGAGCACAAGAATGAGAAGCGTCCTTATAGCCCTAGTCGTCGCTAGGGGTTCGACCAAAAGTAGCAAGCACACCTCTACCGTCATGGGGATTGAAATAGTAGTGACCGACCGGATGCAATCTACCACTGCCTGCCAGTACGCCTGAATCGGGGGGCATTCCCAAAAAATATGCATAAAATCGGCAGTAGGCGCGGAGCACCTCCAGCAGGCCGATCCCTGACCCCTGAACATTCTAGCCAGCCTGGCAGGAGTCAGGTACGCCCTGTGTAGGAACTTGTAATGTATAAGTCTGTCTCTTGTAGAGACTAAGGCCTGGAAAGCCGCCCCCCAGACATCGTCCCAGTCATCTCTGTCCAATCCCATGGTCACCGAGTCCCAAGCACGCCTACAGGGCGACAGCAACCCGGTGGTCTCGGGGAAAAGGTCTTTATAGAGGCTGGAAACCTCCTTGGGAAGTGGTTCACTACGGGCCAGGGACTCCAGGTCCCCAGACTCCAGGACCAACGGATTTCCTCCAAACTGTGCCTGAAACGCATGGCGCAATTGTAGGTATCTAAAAAAATGGGTATTGGGTAGGTCATGTCGCGTCTTCAAGTCATCAAACGTCCTTAAGGTACCATTTACTACCACATGGCTCAAGGTCTTAATCCCGTAGGCCGTCCATACCACCGGGTCCGGGTAGTCCAGAAAGTGGACCAAGTTGGGGTTTCTCCATAAGGGCGTGTGGGGGGAGAAGGTAGCACGATCAGTAGGCCTTAATGCTTGCGCCACGACCCATGCTCTGATCACTGACCTCATGGAAGGCGTTAAGGGATACGGGGCCCTCGGGCCCCTGTAGACTAGCCGGGAGAGTGCCTCATAGGAGCCCACGCAAGCAGCTTCCAGCGACACCGCGGCATCATCCGGAGCAGAGGTCAGCCAACGGTGTGCTACCGTCAACTGGCCGGCCAGGAAATATTTAGAAAAATTGGGCACCGCCAGACCTCCCTCCCCCCATGGCTGTTGGAGAATGGTCAACTTAAGGCGGGGTGAACTACCCTGCCACAGGAAAGAGGATATCATGCCATCTATGGCCTTGAAAACCGTCTTTGGTATCCACACTGGGGCGTTCCTAAGCGTATAGAGCAGGAGAGGGAGGATCTTCATTTTAAGAAGATTGACCCTGCCTATGAGGGACAGGGGGAGATTTTTCCAGGAGTTCAATTTTTTGGCAACGACATTTAGCAATGGGGACACGTTAAGTTCAATAAAGTTTGTTACTGAGTTAGTAATCTGTAGCCCCAAGTACCTGATTTGGGTCACCCACTGCAGGGGGCTTGAGGGGTCGGCCCCTCCAAGGGACACATGGGAGCGGAGTGGGAGGATTTTGGATTTGGTCCAGTTGACTTTGAGGCCGGATACCTCAGTAAATTTGCCCATCAGTGACAGTGCGGCATGTAGAGAGGGGCCAGTATCCCCCAGAAATAAAACCAGGTCGTCCGCATAAAG
Source organism: Rana temporaria (assembly GCF_905171775.1). Lineage (NCBI taxonomy): Eukaryota > Metazoa > Chordata > Amphibia > Anura > Ranidae > Rana > Rana temporaria. Next base: position 208,323,772 of record NC_053489.1, on the reverse strand, counting down.
AGTTACCGACTCAGTCAAAGTGCCCACCTTGATACCCTGGATTAGGGGCGAAGATCTCAACGCAATCGCCAAGGGTTCCATCACCAGGGCAAACAGGCCCGGTGACAGGGGACAACCCTGCCTGGTGCCCCTGGATACTGGAAAGGCGCCCGACACCTCGCCATTCAGACGAATTGCCGCCACTGGTTTGTCGTACAGCAACGATATCCATTTGAGAAATACAGGCCCAAAGCCCATACGCTCCAGCACCCGCGTCATGTAGCCCCAATCAATGGAGTCGAACGCCTTTTCCAGATCGAAGAACACCAGGGCCCCCCCGTGAGATATTTCTCCGTCAATTTGCGTGTGCGTGTATACCCTGCGAATGTTAATGTCAGTAGCCTTTTTGGGCATGAACCCCGTCTGGTCAGGAGATATTAAATGGTCTAAACAGGACATCAACCGATTGGCCATCATCTTGGTCAATATCTTGAGGTCCATGTTCAGCAGCGCAATAGGCCTGTAGGATGAACAGTAAAGGGGGTCCTTCTCAGGCTTGGGGAGCAGGACCACATGAGCCTCATACCAAGAGGGGGGCATACTCCCTATCTCCAAACACTCCCCATAAAGGTTCAGTAGTCTGTGGGACACCACCTCTGAGTAGGTCTTATACCACTCTGCCGGAATGCCGTCAGGGCCCGGCGCCTTGCCATTCGGGAAGGAGGAAATAGCCACGGCCAGCTCCTTGGGGGAGAAAGGAACCTCCAAAAGCTTGACCGCCTCTCCAGGCAGCACCGGGATCCGAATGGAATCCAGCAGGTCCGTCAGAACCTGGTTGTCATATTGTGGGATAGCCGCATATAGGTCTGAGTAATAGGACACAAACGCTTGTAGGATACCTTCCCTGTCCCGCACCAGAGTGCCCCCAGGCGTGTAAATACATGGAACGGACACGTGTGATCTGACATCTGCTGCCAGGTAGGCAAGCAGTTTCCCATTCTTGTCTCCTCTTTCAAATAGATCCTCTGCCCTACGCCTAAACGTGCATTGTGTAAGTGATTGTAGGTGGACCAAGAAAGTTCTTCTGGCCATCTGCAACTCCACCAGTGTGGAGGCAGAGGGCGCCTCAGCATGGGCTTTCGCACACCGAATCTCATGCGCCTGGAGCGCTTCCGACTCAGAGTTCTTTTCAGTCCTGGCAGCCTTAATAGCAGCAATATATACTCCCCGGGTGGACGCCTTGAACGCATCCCACACCATGTGTCCACCCGCAGAGCCTTCATTTGTCTCCCAGTACTCCGTTACATGACCAGAGACCAGTGACTCAACTGATGGTTCATCTACCCATCCCGGGTGCAGCCTCCTCTATTTCCATTTCAAGGCAACCAAACACCGTGAGGACCTGTGCCAAGAGTTTTTTAGAAGATTTGGAAAAAGAGGGATGTGGGAGGCCCAGGAGGAAGAGTTTAGGGCAAAACGTCACCCAGGAACCGAAGATGGAGTTGAGTAGGGAGTGTACTGTCTGCCAATAAGGAATAATCAAAGAGCAAGTCCAATAGGTATGATATAGCGTTCCCACCCCGTCAGAGCAGCGCCAACAACGGCGGTCAGCTGAAGGATAAATGGAGTGGAGCAGGTCTGGAGTTTGGTACCAGTGGAACAAAATTTCATATTGATTCTCTTTATAGAGCATACAGATGGAGCTGCGACCATATAAGCCTCCATGCCTGTAGAGGTATTTCCTCACCCAAGGCCTGCTCCCACTTGCGCATGTAGACATGCCGAGGCCCAGTTAACGAAATGTCCATAATCAGGAGCGGATAGGTGCGCGAGATCATATCGGCAGATTTTTTACATTACACAGGCACATGTTATAATAATATAGGGGATAAGACAATTAAAAAGATATGAGAGCAGCAAGAGCGGGGGGGGGGGGGGAATATGCTGGTACGAGCAGGGCAGTGGGAGGAGGACAGAGGAGACAGACACGGGAGAGCTGCAGAGCATGCTGTGGGTGATGGAATTACACAAACTGATCATGATGTCAGGGCTCAGCAGCCACAAAGCTTTTTTGGGTTAAACGCTTTAAGCAGTACATCGTGGACATCTCCCTGCCCTGCCCCAGCCTGTAAATAAACAGTGAAGTTACAGCAGCAGACTTCCTCTTTACATGATCCTTGTCAAAGCGTGTGCACCCTGGTTTCTAGTGCTTCTGCGCCCTCTTCTAGTCTGAGTGCTACTGAATGGGTGATTATAAAAAGGGGCCAACGTCCAAATGGATTCATTATAAAAGCTACGTTTAAAAATACTTTCTTGAATAACTGCACTAATTGGTGTTGTCGGCCTGCCTTTAGTTTAGTTTATAGCAGAATGGGAAGGCTAGAGCAGAATGTATTACTGTCTGGCTATATACCTGCTGAAGATTGTCCTCACTTCCTGTCCTAGTGAAATTGTCCCAGATAGGAAATTTCTCTTTAGACTGCATTAAATACCTCACTAAAAAGGTTCTAACCCCTTCCAAGTGCATCCAAAAACATAAAAATATTATGATTAAAAGTACACCTATAGGCAACACTTTTTTTCTATTTGGGATAGAGCAAGGGAGGGTTATAAGCCATGTAAGGACTATTTTTGTCCCCTTTATCCCAACGGGGAGATTCTCTTTTTTTTTTTATAATCACATTTTTTACGTTTTGTATGCAAGATGAAGAGAATACAAAAATATACAGGTAAACAAAGTGCACTTAGTTGGTTCGTACAAAGGGAACAATTCTAACATAGTCAATCTAGAATTAAAATATTACGGGTCCGGTATGTAATACTCCCATTGAAACATTTCTCCTCTATTACTTTTCTAGGGACAACCCAAAACTTGGGACTTTTTACGTTCACTTTCAATGAGAATGGTAAACAGGATAAATAGAGAGAGCGAATCTCCCCAAGGCCCCTTTCACACTGGGCACGGGAGGTGCGGTGGCAGTATGGCGATTTTTAGCGCTGCTATACCGTCGTATTTACCGCAATATTCGGGCACTACCGGTGCGGTTTTAACCCCCGCTAGTGGCTGAAAAAGGGTTAATACTGCTCGCAAATCCGGTTTGCGGGCGGTATAGCCACGCTGTCCCATTGATTTTAATGGGAAGGAGTGGTATACACACCGCTCCAAAGATGCTGCTTGCAGGAGATTTTTTTTCCTCCCGCCAGTGCATCTCCTTAGTGTGAAAGCCCTCGGGCTTTCACATTGAGAATGCTGGGGCAAGATTATTTCAGGCGTTATTTATGTGCTATTTTTAGCGCTAAAACGCCTGAAATGCACCTCGGTGTGAAAGGGGCCTCATGGGGGCACAGACCGCAATAAAAACCTAACGGGTGTTCCGTTTCAATAATTTTTTATTGAATGGTTTCCCGAGAAAAAGGAAGAACATTACAAAGCAGAGCATCCAACTATCCTCACATGGCACTGTACATTCAAAAAAGTAGATACACAAAAGAGGGAGCAACGAGGAAACATGACATATGGGTTGAACCATCATTGAGGTCTATTATAGTTGCATGTAAAGAGGAAGAACAAATATATGGTGGATAACTACACACACCAGTGGTTCTTAACTCCTCTCCTCGGGACCCACTAACAGGCCAGGTTTGCAAGATGACTAAAATACATCACAGGTGATATAATTTGCTGCTCAGTGATTTCACTATTCTAGTCTGCATCTCCCCAAGGTAATACTTAAAATATGGCATGTTCACATACACAGCTCGGCTCCAGTCTCGTCTAGCTTAGACATTGCATTGTTGGCCCTGGCAGACCCAGCATTTAAGCAACTTGTCCAAACGAACCAAAATTCTGTGGTCAACAACCTTACTAATGTTGCGACCAATCAGCTAACAAACCAGGTGTGAACATTTTGTACTTTTGCTATTGATTTATGAGCCCAAAATCTAATTCACGATAGTTGTGTGGTATCTTGGGATGTCATATGCTTTTGAGTTATTTGTCCACTACTTATCGTTCCTAGTTAGGATTGGGATCCTCCTATCCTCTCCCTGTAAGGGAGGGTATAGGAGGATCCAAGCTGTCACAACATGTTGATACATCTCATTGTTCCTTTATGGTTTTCCTTGGACTGTGTACAATGAAACACTCTTTTTCATTGTAATGTCAACATTTTTTAAAATAAAGTTTATTAAAAAATAAATAAAAAATCTGGCCTAGTGAGTCCTGAGGACAGGAGTTGAGAACCAATGTAATATACCAATAGTGCCATAATAATTGGAGGAAAGCCACCCCAAGAGACCTAATCCATCTCCCCTATATCTTAAAAAAAAAAAAAAAAAGAAGTTTTGCCTTTTGTTATACTTAATCTTCTTGTGTATGGTATGTTCATCAACTCTCATATTCCAACACATACACATTTCTGCGTATTTATTAAAGGTTTAAAAAAAAAAACATTACTCATACACAGTGAGACAGGCATATGGCGTAGTCCATATTGAAGACACATTTTCTTTTATATTTGGGCAACTTTGTGCTGCTTAAGTAGGTGACTTAAAGACCAAGTCTGACTAAAACTGATATCATGTCAGCAAGCTGAATCATCTGCTTCTAAGGAACCCTGGTGAGAAGATCAATTTTGGATAGACTGTTTAGTCAAGTGAAATGTATCTGCGTGTTATGCACAGCAGAAAGCTAAAAAGAAATCCCCACTGCAAAACAAAAAAATACCGGTAAATGAAAATAAAAATAAAATACCATTTCTATGATAAACAGAAAGGTCAAGAAGTTCTGTCCTTAGCGGTGAGGATGCCATAAGTCATTCATTTGCAGTAAGTGCTCCAATTACCATCTATGAGTCATGTGATGACGTTACAAAGCTATCTGCAATACTAACAGTAATGTAATCAAGGTAATGGTTTATTGTACAACTGGCTACCATTAATTTACGGATACTTTGTAATACAAACCTGAGAGTGAAAGGACTGAAATTCAGGAGGCTTGTTTTTATTTGCATCAACAGCTCAAGGAAAAAAAAAAAACAGGAAGGACAGCGTGTCCGCTTATCAGCTTTGAAATCACAGTATACTTCACAACACAAGACACTAATTATAGGACACTATACACCAATATAAAAATGCCATTTTTATTGATCTGGAATAACAGATGTCTTGCACAACAGTCAGAAAACAAGGTAATATCTTTTCTTTGTCATTCAGTAAATAGCATGTGTAAGTTAAAAACATGGCCAATGGAGTTCAGTAATGTTTTGTTGCATACTACAACCAATTAAGATACTCAGGCCGAAGAATGACGCAATTATCTCAGCCATGGAAGGATATTTATTACAACAATAAAACCGTATAAACGGAGCCTTGTATAATATAGTAAGAAAAACAATAAGACGTACACAAAAATAAATTATGCTCCTATATAAAAAATTTAAAGCGAGACATTTTGCAGTATTGATTTGCTTAGCTGGTATATTTATACATTTTGTGTAAAAAGTGTTTGTTTGCTATACCCAGATATTCATGGACCCTGGTGAGTTTACATTCTCACTGCTAATATTTCGTTCACTTGGTTGGTCCACTGCAATTATTTAGGGAACATGAATACCTTTGAGCTTGTTTACAAATCTCCATGAGTATCAAACTCATGTTCTTTCTGGGTGTTAACTGTAAGATTACATTTTATGGCTATTGAATTGTTTTTCTTATAAAACCAATAAAAGTTTGATGAATATAATATTATATATATATATATATATATATATATATATATATATATATATATATATATATATATATATATATTATACTGGCACTATAATATTTTTTATACTGGCCCAATGGAGTGTGAAGACATACTCAGCCCCAGGTTTGGAAGGGGCACAGGTAACTTTCCCACCTTACTTGACACCTGGCCGCTTGGACACCAAGATCTGTTAGATTTGGCTAGAAAGTTCTCCCTGTGGACTCCCTAACTAGACTATACTAAATTGAAAATGTGCACAACTTCTTATTTCCTGCTGCAGGTGAAATGGATACCAGGAGATCAAAGGGAAGGCATTTCTCTGCAGTGAAACACTTTACTGCCCAATTCCCTACGGTGCATGCGCGAGTCGCGCAGCGCCTTCCTGACTGGTCCCCGTTGTGTTTTGTGAGCCGAGTGTTTCCCAGAAGACAGCGGGCGGGGGCGTGAAGTGACGTACTCCCCTGCAGAAAGGACTCCTGGAAGTGGGTGCAAATACCTGTCTTTGACAGGTATCTGCACCTCCCTCCCCCCTGAAAGGTGTCAAATGCGACACCGGAGGGGGGGGGGAAGGGTTCTGATGTGCGAAAGTTCCACTATAGGGTGGAGCTCCGCTTTAATGCTCTTAATTGAAACAAGTACACATTATAGAGGGATAAGCCTTGTATACATTTCATTTCTGAGGTTTACAACCACTTTAAAGGAGTACTGGTACTCAAACTCCTTTCACACTGAGGCAATTTTCAGGCATTTTAGCGCAAAAAATAGAACCTGTAAAGCGCATAAAAACTGCCTGAGTGCTTTTACACTGGGGCCGTGCGCTTGCAGGACAGGAAAAAAAAAGTCCTGCAAGCAGCATCTTTGGGGCGGTGTCTGAGCGGTGTACATAGCTCTCGCAAACCACCCCTGCCCATTGGAATGAATGGGCACCACTTCTGAAGTGCCTGAAAAGCGCTTCCGGAGCGCTGCATCACAGGCACTTTTAACCCCTTCTTGCCTTCTTGGGGGTTAAAAGCACCCAGCTACCGCCCCCCCCCCCCCAAAAAAAAGCGCCGCTAATGTCAGCATCACCCCAGTGTAAAGGTAGCCTAAAAGCGTAACCTTTGTTGTCCAAAAAGGAGTACTGCAGTTACTGGTGCCTGACTTTTGCTGACTCTGTGGCCAAGTCCTGCCAACTGCCATCTTCCTGTCTAATGACAGTTTCCTCCTTGCCAATAATGGAGTCTAACTGGAAAGGGAGGGAACATGACATTTGTAGGAATTTATATTTTGAGAACATGTATTACAATCCAAACACTCGTTTATAAGTCGTCGGATCTTTCCAGACAAGCAATTCCCACAAGGATCTGCTAATGTTTGAGGTACAGATACAATGACTATGCAAACAAAAATCCACTTATTTTAAATTTTATTACAACTTTCCTATTGCCAGAACAATTTTTTTTTCAGGGGCTCTCTAATCAGGACTGCAGCCTCTTGCCAGTCATTCTGTGCCACCTCCATGTATGAGTGTAACATTTCTTGTAAACTTATCCAAGACTGATCTGACATGTGCCTAGAGTCTTCCACGGGCAGAGCGGATAATCCTTGGCTAGCAGGGTTTAAGGATCATTCCTCCCCGACATGAGAATACTGAAAATTAGATGTCTTCATACATTGCAGTGTCATACAAGCATAACCTAAGTGACAAAAAAACAAAAAATCCACCCAACACAGATGTACAACAAAGTCAATGAAAAAATATAGAAATGTTACAGATTTGAGTCTGCAGGGAAGAGGCCAAAACGACAATTAATGCAAAAAATGAAATTCACAATGTTCTACAGGTCATGAAGCCTTAATGGCACATAACAGCCATGCTAAAGGAACAAAACATAATTTAACTTTTTGTATTTCAAGCTAAGACTTTATCTCCACCATTAAATAATCAATGTGATTTATAGGGCGAGAAAGATTGTATTGTTGTTGCTATTCAATAATTTCTTCACTCTCACTAAACATATTTAACAAATAAATGCATTAGCAGTACAAGTATCAAATCGTAGTTGTGACATTCAAGTCTCATATGCACAAACGCCCCAAAAATCATATAAAAATAAAAAGTAAAATAAATCCAGGGTAAAGTCTTCATAAAGGTCTACCAAGAACTGAAGTTTCCAAACCCTTGAGTGACTTTTTCTTTTTTACTAGTAGAGGGGCCACTGTCATCATCAACAGCAGAACGTTTCCTATGGATAAACACAAAACAGAATTATAAGAACTCCAGGATTTTCGAATGCTTTAAAGAACAAAAGATTTGGACAATGTAAAAAGCGGTTTTCCTTTGACACGGTACTGCTTAACAAATGTTAAAGTAAATAGCACTCTGACCTTTCTTCAAGAAGAAGAAATGGGCCCACCACCCAATGAGCTTTATTTTATATATACTCTGCAAGGAATTTTTAGGTTACTGAAATGCTGGCAGAGGTTACTCACGAGACTGACACTGCTCTGGATCTGAAATGTCCACACCGCTGTTGTATTTTACAGTATCTGGTTTCTAATTATTTGTATATGTACCTTATATGGGAAGTGTTCTATAAAAAAGCAAGCAAGCCTCTTGCTCTGTACACCAAGATTGATGGCTACCTTGTATGTACAGCTGTCCAGACAGAAAAACACCAATAGTAAGGAAGTGACAGCTAGTTGTGAAATATCTCAGTCTATCTTTAACATGCTTAATAAAAATGGCAGTGCAAATAACAAAGATAATGTGCAGGCTCCAAAAACCCACAGCAAGCAATCAGATTTCAGTTTACTACCGTCAAATGAGAAAAAAAAAAAGTGAGATCTGACTAGTTGCTATAAAGTAAGTCCACTTTGCTCTTTTCTGATTAATCCCAGCAAAGTACAATGAAACAAAAAAAATCCTATTTAGGAGTTTCAGTTATAAAAGATAGACAAATACCTTTCAGGTAAGACCTACATACAGGTCATAATTTCAGTTTAAAGCTGCCAGTTTTTCAATCCCACATTTAAGAACAGGTTAGTAGATCATATACTGTAAGTTGTCTACCACAGACACCTACCCCCAACTGCCTGGATGAGAACTTTTTCAACTAAAACACTAGAGGGAAGCTAGCATCAAGCACTTCTTGCACCATATGGTATGCCCAATGTGCTAGCCCCCAGTAAGTAAAATGGACTCTGCTCATCTCCACAACTGCCATCACATTGGCCCTTTTATATTGCAATATGTGGAGTGCCTTGTGAGCCACCGTATCACTGTCCAACATGTGAAATCTAACTGTATTATATACTACACTACTTGGTGACTGTGGACTGTTTAGCATATTTACTCTGACACAACGTAATAAGCACCAGGATCTAGAACATCAATATTTGAGACTCCTGGTGGTGGTCCTTGTGTAAGTCTTAGGTCATGCATGTGACTGGTGTTATATTTTTTTGAAGGCTTGAGCATACTCCCGATACCTAGTCAGCCCCATTCAACCTCTGATTTATACCCTTTATTATTTATGGAGCAAGATGTGAGCATGTATAAGTGTGCTGTGTGAGCAGCTGCTGTGGTGAGCTTACTGGAAGAGTCGGAAGGTACCCCTGAAATCAGCTCACCATCATTGAGAAAAGCCAACCTTAACATCAAATCTAGTAAAATGCCCCCATTCAACAAAAATCGCTGGCTTAATATTTTCCTTGAAGTAGTAAAGAGGGACTTGGAGGGACTTCCATGGCAAATTGATAACCAGGATAACCTCTCCAAAACTGAACGTAAAGCCCTCATGGAACTAAAAAATGCCAAGGAAATTACTATCAAAAAAAGTGACAAAGGGGGGAACGTGGTCCTAATGAACAATGAAGACTACGAAATAGAAGTCAAGCGCCTTTTGGGGGACCACAAAACATACCGTAAACTGGGATGTGATCCTTTCCCAAGAGTAGTCGGAGAGTTAAATAGCAAACTGGACGATGCAGTGGAAACAGGTCTTATTCTAAAAAGGGAATCTAACTATCTTAGGGTTGTAGATTACAACATCCCGACCTTCTACTGCATCCCCAAATTGCATAAATCTCTCAAAAAGCCCCCCGGTCGCCCCATTGTCTCAGCGATTAGAGGCCCTTTGGACAGAATTGGCGGATATTTGGACTGCCTATTAAAGGAGATGGTCCACGGACTAAGATCATATGTCCAGGATACCCGTGATGTCCTGTCCAAAATATCTGAAATACAAGTTGATGAGGGTGAAGTGTGGTTAATTGGAATCGACGTAGAGTCACTCTATACTTCAATCCCCCATCAAGTGGGGATTGATGCTGTAAGGTTCTTTCTGGAAAAACATTTCCCACTATTGGGACAACAAAATGAATTCCTTTTGGACCTTTTAGAATTTGCACTACATCACAACTATTTCCAATTTGCCTCACACTTCTACCAGCAGATCAAGGGAACCTCCATGGGGGCAGCCTGGGCCCCGGCTTATGCTTGCTTGCACCTGGGCCTCTGGGAAGAGAGGGATGTCTATAATTCCACAATGTATCGTGGCCATGTACATACTTGGCTACGATACATTGATGATGTTTTTGTGATCTGGCAGGGGGACATTGAGAACTTACATGACTTTATCAAAGAGTTGAATGTAAACGAGCGAAATATCAAACTCACTTACACCTTTGATAAAGTTCAAATTTCCTTTTTGGACCTCAAAATAGGCCTAAAACACGGCAGGATTTGTACAAGTACCTACAGGAAAGATACCGCAGCAAATACTCTGCTACAGGCGGAAAGTCACCATCCACAATGGCAGAAAAATGGGATCCCAATGGGGGAATTCATCAGGATCAAACGTAACTGCTCGGAAAACTCCACTTTTCAAATAGAAGGAAAATAACTTTATGCTAGATTTCGGGAAAGAGGGTACTCTCACCGACAAATCAAGACAGCGAAACGAAAAGTAGCCGCACGCAGTAGAAAAAGTCTTCTTCTTAAAAAACCACATGACAGTAACACCAACCAAAAAGGTGAGAGTGGACCAGTGAGGTTAATCACTACCTATGGCTCCCAATGGGACAAGGTAAGAGAAATACTTTCCAAACATTGGGGCATTCTCACCAGCAATAGAAGCTTAGCAGACATTGTCGGTGAGCGCCCAAAAATGGTGGCTCGTAGAGCGAAAAACTTGGGCGATATCCTGGTCCAATCGGAATATGTCAGACAACCCAACAAAACATGGCTGTCTGAGTACCCACGAAGTCAGGGTATGTTCCCCTGTACGAGATGTCAAGTCTGTCCCTTCGTCGACAGAACACGTACCTTTATGGACGCTATTGGGTCCAAAGAGTACGAAATTAGGGATCTCATCAACTGTTCGACCGAACGAGTTATCTACATGATAACATGTCCCTGTAAAAAGATGTACATAGGTAAAACCAAAAGGCAGCTTAGAATTAGAATAGGCGAACACCTGCGAGAAATCAAGAGGGAGAAAGATAGTGACAGGGAACCTAAACAGGAGAGTCCAGTAGCACAGCATTTTGCGGAATTCCATCAGGGCAAACCGGATGGAATGAAAATTAAGGGCATATATGCGTTGCATCTGCCCACGAGAAGGGGAGATTTTGACAGGATACTCCTCCAGAAAGAAAAATGGTGGATCTTCACCCTTAAAACTCTCATGCCTCTCGGCATGAACACCGAATTAAGCATGCAACCCTTTCTGGATCAGTAGACTGCCAGGCCCCCCCTTCTTCCGATTAAATCCCTACTCTATTGTATCCATTTTTGGAGATACTAATCCGGCTTTGTCCTTAGCAGACAAGTATATTAGCCTTTTAGAGCAAATATATACTTCATGTCATATATACTGTACGCCCCATCGGGCGTGGACCCTGTCTCTATCTTTACCCTTAACACCGCAGGAGGGCGGATGAGTGTATGCTCTTCTGTCATCCCCCCTCTTCCCTTTTGCTTTTTCCTTTTGTCTGTTCTTTTCCCTTCTTTTTCTCTCTTTCTGTTCTCACATACTCACACATGTTGAACCCAATTATGTCCTTACGTATCGGATGCACACACATATAACATGTGGGCTTTGACTAACAGCATGAGTATGATGACTGATCTGCCTTGGCATAATCGCCCATGTCTATCTACCCGAGCTGACATTCCACTTACATTTTGCATATTACATCTTTTTGTTTTCCTGGTTTTCCCTGTTGTTAGTCCTTATAGGGTCCTTCATAGCCCCTTCTGGAGCATGGGCCCTGCACGGAGCACCAGAATCAAACTATATATGCAAATTTGTGATCTTATCACAAGTTTACACTAAGCAGGGCCACTATAATATATTATCCCCCTTTTAAATTAAATTACATTATCGGGCTAAAATATTATATATATTTAGTGACCCCCATTTATAAGTCTGTTTAACTTTGATGCTCTTCGTGCATCTTTAGAGATCTAGCGGTCAATTTCTATTCGTCATTCAATATATCTATTTAGCAACTTTATGTATGTCCCGTCATATGTGATAGGCTTTATGTGTTTTGAGAGTTTGGTTTGAGGCATCCAGCACTGTAATGACATCCAAGTCTATCAAGCGGAACTCCGTATTATTTTTTTATCCTTCAAATCAATGGGAGACAGGCGTGCGCCGATAGCATATAAAGGAGCGACGCACGCCTGTCTCCCACCGTCCAGACGAAGTTACGTATCAACACTACGAAACGCGTTGACGTCATCACGGCTCCGGACGCCTCTCTCTCTATGCCCCATAGCAGTGGGAAACCGAAGCGGTGACTTGCGGGAACACGCAAGCAAGAAGAAAGCGAGCGGATGCTCCAGAAGAATATTGAAAAGCACCAAACATTTGGTACGTACTGAAGCCACATATAGACCACTTCCAGAAGCATATAGCTGGACCTGCCAGCTCAGCAGATCAGTGGGAACAGCATCACTTAATCGGACGGCACGGCTGTATTATCCTCCCCGCATGCTGATATACATTGGCGCATCTGACAGTCTACAGACGCCAACTGCAGCGATTGGATCACACTACAGCAAGGAGGCAGCCAGTAGCCAACGGATTCCGGATCTCTGTGAATTAGTGAACTTTGCTGGTAAGATCGTTTCATTATCCTGCTTGCACATGCTATGCTGAAATATGGAAGCCTATAACACAGACCTACAGTGGTAACATATAAAATCTCTTCATCAAATCTTGCATTCAACCGCTTCACACATCGGAATCTTTGAAATCCTCAAATTGGAACAGCACCATACACCGATCTTGTAGGCAGGGCAGCCCGGATAAACTCTTATTATCTTTAATTAATTTTTTCAAAACTTTTTTTCAAATTCACTTTAAGTGCTAGCCCAAACCTTAGTATATATGAACCTTCATTGATCTTGCCATCAAGTTCATATATGCAAGATCAAGACTGTTATCCAACTCAGATCTGTTTATCTAAGTTACCTACTGCAGGGGCACTTTTGCTGACAACTCTCTCTACTTGCATATCAGGCTAACCGCCTCACACACTATATCGGATTTCCGATTAGAATTGACAGCAAAAGTTCTCCATCCGGCGTCCGGATCGCCACAATCATTTTTGTCCTGTATGTTTGTTATTGTTTGTGTCCTTTATGTGCTGTTTGTTGCACGCTTAATGAATTAGTCTCATACGTGCATGTTTCTTGGCCGGCCAACTAATATAGGTTGTTACTATAGCTATCTCAGCTCTCATAGTGTTATACTTGTATTACTGTCCCAGGTGTATTAATTATACAATGCAACTTTAAATATTTATTAAACTTATATTTTACTACACATATTGTCCGTCACTGCCATAGTAGCCTCTCGGTTGTCCCAGGGGTTACCACCTCTTGGTCTCCCTGTCGGGGCAACAACCTTTCTTTTGTATATGCCTGTTATTGGCTACGGCTGGGTTCCCCTAATTAGGAGAAGCGATAATGTGTAAATAACTGGGACACTCATATCTACAACACAGTGTGGTAGAGGAGGCTTCGCTCATCCTTTTCTTTATATGCTGTGGTGAGCTGACAACGTCATTTTAAATGAAAGAATGGTGGAAATTGTGTTTTTTATGCTTTGTTTTTTTTAACAGTTTTTCAATAAAGCCTTTGCTTTTTATGCGGTTTGGTCCCATTAGTAACTGTTCTTCTGGGTCCCTCACAGCCCAGCTTCATCCCTCTGGAGTAAGCCGTCTGCCTTGCCATTGAAATCATATCAATGGATTCAGGTGCTGTGCAAATCCCATACAAACTGGATCGAATGCTTTGAGGTGATATCATAGGCCTGTGAAGAGCTCAAGTTTCATATAGAACTAGTTACTTTTTAAAGTAACATTTGTATGAATGTCAGGCAATTCCTAAAGTGTTACTAAACCCAGCGTCCTGCATTTACTATATCTGACCTCCCAGAATACACAGAACATGGAAATGCAAGTATTTAAGTAAATATAAACGGCTAAAAACCTTTTCTCATTAGCAGTATATAGCAAGCAGTCTTGTGACTTCTATCAGTGTCAGGTTAAAGCTCGTAGGAGGAGATTTCATTCTACTACAACTGTCCTATGAGGCTGCATGACCCCTGACCCTCTGTCGGGACAGTGCTGATTGGCCCTCTGCCGATCACATGCACCCTCCCAACACAAAAGAAAAACTCTCTAGCAATACACACCAAACTGAGCATGTGCAGAGTGCCCCAAAGGCCCTGTACTATCAGGAGATTGGGGACCGTGGAAGAAAGGAAGGATCACAGAAGACAGTAACAAACAGCTTCTTTTACACAATGCAGATGATTAACCCTTTAGGTTCCAGACTGAGTTTAACATGCATGCTTTACTGCATATACAGACTGATTTCACTGTTGTGGCTTTAGAAAAGTGGCAGAACACCCCCACCCACTAAAACTTGCCACACTTTCCTGCAACTCTGACAGAGCCATAGGGAAATACTTGGTACTTACGTGACTTCTCACCTTCCGGTCAGGATGCAGTGCTATGTATTATAGTGGAGTTTAGGGTCATTAACTCTGTGTAAACATATACACACACACACACACACACACACACACACACACACACACACACACACACACACACACACACTCTCCCTGACAAAAGTCTTGTCACTTCTCTATTTTGTAGAAATACAGAAGCTATTAACCTGACTTTTAATTAATCAATTGGTGTTAGAAATAGCTCATATGAAAAGCTAAAGCCCTCCCAAATGATGTTTAATGCACTGAAATAAAAAAAATTTCAGTGAAAACTAATTTATCATTTAATCAAGACAGAGAGGTCAAATTTTGGCAAGACAAAAATTTTGTCGCCTATACAGAAATTGAACAACTTTACTGAAAATCCAAAAATATGTCAGCAAATTAGGTAGTGGTGCTGTGAGACCCAAATTTGATATCTTGTTCATGACTTCCATGAGCTTGAAAAACAGCATCCATGCAGTTTGGCAAGGATTCATACAAATTTATTGATGAAGTCATCAGGAATAGCAAAGAAAACAGTCTTGCATGCCTCCCAGAGTTCATCAATATTCTTTGGTTTCGTCTTCCATGCTTCCTCTTTCATCCTACACCACATATGCTCAATGTTCATGTCTGGTGACTGGGCTGGCCAATCCTGCAGCATCTTGATCTTCTTTGCCTTAAGGAACTTTGATGTGGAGATGGAAGTATGCGATGGAGCACCATCCTGCTGCAAAATTTGGCCTTTTTTATGGTTGGGAATATAAAGAGGTAGCTAAGATTTCTTGGTATTTTAGACTATTGATGTTGCCTTCCACCCTGCAGATCCCTCGCACACCCCCATACTAGATGTAACCCCAGACCGTGATTTTGCCTCCACCAAACTTCACTGTTTTCTGGGTAAATCTCGGCTCCATGTGGGTTCCAGTAGGTCTCCTGCAATATTTGCGGCGACTGTGGTGAAATTCAACAGAAGATTTATCTGAAAAATCCACCTTCTGACACTTTTCCAGAGTCCATTCTTTTAGCAGGCTGTGGCCCTTGGCAAAGGCCACACGGTTTTTCAATTGGCTTTTGTTTAGTGCTGGCTTATGGGCACTGATTCGACCATGGAGGCCATTTCAAGGCAAAATCCGACAAACTGTTCTGGTTGACACAGGGACTTCAGGTGACCAGGTCTCGTGGTTTTTTTCCTCTGAACTTGACGCTGAGACACATTGAAGGTGTCTGCCACATCAGCAGTGGATCTGGTCTTCAGCCTCTTGATAATCAACACTTTAGTCTCCGGGTGAATCTTAGGAATGTTTGCAGAGGTCTAGTTGCAGTTGAGAAGGTCTAGTGTACTGGGGTTCTTTTTATACACACCTGAGACCTAATTGATCCATTATTAGTCACAGGTGAAGCTCATATAACAAGGCGACAACACTTATGTCTTGGCAAAAATTGAGTCAATGGGCCTTACCAAGCTGTGAATATTAGAATACATTTTGTCAGTTTCGTTTTGCACTGAAACATTATTACAAAAGCTGTTGGGATTAAAATTACCCATTTCTTGTAACAAAATCTTAAATTGGAAATATATTTTAGAGGCACTTCAGGTCAATTTGTACCCAAGCAACAAGACTTGTCAGGGACTGT
The DNA here is from genome assembly GCF_905171775.1 of Rana temporaria. Classification (NCBI taxonomy): domain Eukaryota; kingdom Metazoa; phylum Chordata; class Amphibia; order Anura; family Ranidae; genus Rana; species Rana temporaria. The sequence continues at coordinate 208,307,407 of NC_053489.1, read as the reverse complement.
GTATGTGTGTGTATGTGTATATATATATATATATATATATATATATATATATATATATATATATATATATATATATATATATATATATATATATATATATATATATATATATATATATATATATATATATATATATACAGTGATGAAAATAAGTATTTGAACACCCTGCTATTTTGCAAGTTCTCCCACTTGGAAATCATGGAGGGGTCTGAAATTGTTATCGTAGGTGCATGTCCACTGTGAGAGACATAATCAAAAAAAAAAATATCCAGAAATCACAATGTATGATTTTTTTAACTATTTATTTGTATGATACAGCTGCAAATAAGTATTTGAACACCTGAGAAAATCAAAGTTAATATTTGGTACAGTAGCCTTTGTTTGCAATTACAGAGGTCAAACGTTTCTTGTAGTTTTTCACCAGGTTTGCACACACTGGAGGAGGGATTTTGGCCCACTCCTCCACACAGATCTTCTCTAGATCAGTCAGGTTTCTGGGCTGTCGCTGAGAAACACGGAGTTTGAGCTCCCTCCAAAGATTCTCTATTGGGTTTAGGTCTGGAGACTGGCTAGGCCACGCCAGAACCTTGATATGCTTCTTACAGAGCCACTCCTTGGTTATCCTGGCTGTGTGCTTCGGGTCATTGTCATGTTGGAAGACCCAGCCTCGACCCATCTTCAAAGCTCTAACTGAGGGAAGGAGGTTGTTGCCCAAAATCTCGCAATACATGGCCCCGGTCATCCTCTCCTTAATACAGTGCAGTCGCCCTGTCCCATGTGCAGAAAAACACCCCCAAAGCATGATGCTACCACAACCATGCTTCACAGTAGGGATGGTGTTCTTGGGATGGTACTCATCATTTTTCTTCCTCCAAACACGGTTAGTGGAATTATGACCAAAAAGTTCTATTTTGGTCTCATCTGGCCACATGACTTTCTCCCATGACTCCTCTGGATCATCCAAATGGTCATTGGCAAACTTAAGACGGGCCTTGACATGTGCTGGTTTAAGCAGGGGAACCTTCCGTGCCATGCATGATTTCAAACCATGACGTCTTAGTTTATTACCAACAGTAACCTTGGAAATGGTGGTCCCAGCTCTTTTCAGGTCATTGACCAGCTCCTCCCGTGTAGTCCTGGGCTGATTTCTCACCTTTCTTAGGATCATTGAGACCCCACGAGGTGAGATTTTGCATGGAGCCCCAGTCCGAGGGAGATTGACAGTCATGTTTAGCTTCTTCCATTTTCTAATGATTGCTCCAACAGTGGACCTTTTTTCACCAAGCTGCTTGGCAATTTCCCCGTAGCCCTTTCCAGCCTTGTGGAGGTGTACAATTTTGTCTCTAGTGTCTTTGGACAGCTCTTTGGTCTTGGCCATGTTAGTAGTTGGATTCTTACTGATTGTATGGGGTGGACAGGTGTCTTTATGCAGCTAATGACCTCAAACAGGTGCATCTAATTTAGGATAATAAATGGAGTGGAGGTGGACATTTTAAAGGCAGACTAACAGGTCTTTGAGGGTCAGAATTCTAGCTGATAGACAGGTGTTCAAATACTTATTTGCAGCTGTATCATACAAATAAATAGTTAAAAAATCATAAATTGTGATTTCTGGATTTTTTTTTTTTGATTATGTCTCTCACAGTGGACATGCACCTACGATGACAATTTCAGACCCCTCCATGATTTCCAAGTGGGAGAACTTGCAAAATAGCAGGGTGCTCAAATACTTATTTTCCTCACTGTATATATATATATATATATATATATATATATATATATATATATATATATATATATATATATATATATATATAGTGTGTGTGTGAATTATGTTAACAAAAAATTAACCTTACATCTGTACAGAAGCTTTGATATTTGAGGTTTATGACATGCTGTGCAGCCTACTGCTCTGTTTCTTCTCATTGTAGGCAAAAGTAATTTACAAAATGGGATTACTAAACAGAAAGTTGGCTCTGTGCTGGATTTGTACAATATTTATTTTCTGTGGCCAAATAAAATTTTCACCCATGGGTATAAAACTGCATTACATAAACCAGGTTTATGAAAACTGTGTACATTAATACAATATTAATAGTCTATGGCTTTTCCAGGTGCCACGTAAAAAAGGTACTCACGCTGCTGCCATATTGATATATTTTCCAATACCGGACCGGTAGGTTTTAGGCTCCTGCTTTTGCTCTTTTTTTGGCAGCACAGGTTCCTTTAATAGCTCTTCCTCTTTCTTTGCTTTCTCTCTTTCTAAAGCAACCTATAAAAAAGTTTGAATGTTTCAGATTAGTCAAAGATCTAACTTGAAATTCCACAAAAAATGGTTATGAATTTGCCTATTCTGCCAAGTCACCTGAGCAAGATAACTTCTAACTGCCAAAACTACAGCCCAAAGAAAGATGGAGCACAACTAAGACACATGGTCCTACAGATAATAAATGAAAAACAGACGAGAGCGGTCATGGACTGTCACGGATGTCATCTTTAGTCACTTTTGCTGCATCGGAATTCTTCACTTTTTTATATTTACGTTGTAATGCAACACAATAGGTTATGAAGTTGCACTGTATTGATTTACTATATTTATATTTTTGGCACACATTCATATTGTTTCGGTACTCTACTGACATGTATACGATTTTGGGAGTTAGTTCATATTTGATTATCTTTAGCGCTGCACTTTCTATATACTATACAGTATTTGTTTAAAATTGTCTGTAGATTGTAGTGCTGTCAGCTATACCCGGATTTTTTTTAAATAATAAGTTAACACAGTATTCTCCATTATACTATTTGTGTTAAGTTAGTGAATAGTTAAAAAGTAAAACACACACAAGTATATCTCCTTTTCATTTGTGCTGTTCAGGTGTCTTTAATGGTGTCTTCACACTTCTTGGTTAGAGAGATTACGATGTGAGATTACATCATACACCGTAACTGCTACATCATTTACAATATTTGGACCAAGAGCAGTAAGGCCATCAGCGTGTGTAAAATTATTTGACCGAGACCCCCTTTACTCTCTAGTAAGAAGGAACTGGGAACTTTTTTTTCCCCCCATTAGGGATACTGGCTTGGAATTGATGAAAACAATGTGAAAAAAAAAAAAAAAACTACATACAGTGCGGCCGATTTACTGAAAACTGGAGAGTATAAAAACAGGTGCAGCTCTGCATAGAAACCAATCAGCTTCCAGGTTTTGTTTTGTCAAATCTTAATTGAACAAGCTGAATTTAGAAGCCGATTGGCCATCATGCACAGATGCCCCAGATTATGCACTCTTCAATTGTCGTACATGAACCCCAATGTTTACATCTATAGATTTTTTTCACTTAAACGCCCCTTTCATGTGATCGCACCGTTTAGGCCCGCCTGTCAGTTTTGACGGCGGACCTGAACTGCCGCTCCATGCAGTCTTATGGAGCGTCAGATGTCAGCGGAGACATGTCTGCTGACATCCGACCCGATCCGCCAAAATCAGACAGATGGCGATACGTCCCCATCCGTCCATGGCAGATCGGATCGGGTGAGATCTGATGAAAATGAACAGCATGCTCCTTATAGGAGACAGCGGCGCTGCACAAGCCCCTCCCTGCTCAGTGAGCAGAGAGGGACTTGTCATCCGCCGGCTCAGCGGAGATCAGCAGAGAGATCTCCCGCTGAGCTGGCGGACTCCGTAGTGACGGAGTCAACCTGTGTGGAAGAGGGCAAAATGTCCTTCAATTATAAGCTCTTTAAGTCTCTAGGCAGGGTTTAGTATGGAAAAATAAATATGCAGCAAAGAACCCATCAAGTTACAAATTATGTGACAACAGGATACTTACTTGTGCATCAGCCTCCTCATATGGATCTACAAAGACAGTGGCACTTTCTATTCGGATTTCCTCCTGGGGGGGGGGGGGGGGGATGAACAGAATAAAAACACACTATTTTATCACTTTTGAAGACCGGGTTCTTCCTAATCCAAGCAATTTCACATCTAAAATATTTTTTTCCCCCCCATCAGATATCATTGGCAGTTTTTTCCCCCAAAATACATTTTCAATTTCCTCTACATCAACACAAGTGGAATGGTCTTGTAAACAATAGAAATGCACATTAAAGAAACATGGAGATACTAATCAAAGAAACAAACAAACAGGTATTATTGGTTGAACTGGATGGACCTACTGTATGTGTTGTTTCAACCTTATAAACTATGTAATAATTTAAGGTACACTGGAATTTTATATTACATTTATGTTATGGTTGTGTTTTATTAAAGCGGTTGTAAACCGCATAAACTATTTATTTATTTTTCAAACCTGCAAGGCAAAAGGCATAATCAGCTAGTATGCACCGCATACTAGCTGATTATGAAATACTTACCTCGGAACGAGGTGAAGAACACTTACCTGGTCCACGCCGAGCAAGATGTCATCTTGCTCCGGCGTGTCTTCCGGGTATCGCCGCTCCAGCGCTGTGATTGGCTGGAGCGGCGATGACATCACTCCCGCGCGTGTGCGCGGGATATTTAAAATCGGCAAGGGTCGGCGGCTGCCGGTCCTTTCGCCGTGGATTCCCTCCTGCGCATGCGCCGCTGCAATCAGCGGCGCATTGCAAGGGGAATATCTCCTAAACTGTACAGGTTTAGGAGATATTCTTTATACCTACAGGTAAGCCTTATTATAGGCTTACCTGTAGGTAAAAATCTAAAAGTGGGTTTACAACCACTTTAATTAAGCAACAGCTTTTTGGCAATAGGAGTGTAAACTCTTCCCAAAATATTAACATTGGTAGTGCTGTAGTTAATACTACTTCTTTCTCCTGGGTTTGGGGCTTAAAAACTGTGCTTTTAAATGAATTAAATGTGACCTACAAAACTACGCGACATGTGGTTTTACACATACGTAGTGAAGACCAAGGCTGGGTTCACAGCAGGGGTTCGATGCATCTCCATTCAGCATTTCAGGTCCGATTTCAGCACAAATTTTTGTCTGAATTCGGACCTGAAATGGACCAGGAAACGCAATTCGCACAGGAGCCGCACCGGAGATGTGTGAACCGCCTCTATAGCGATCCGGTCACAATCTCTTGACATGCGAATTTGATGCAGAGAATCTCGCATTTAATTTGCACCGGTGTGTGGGAAAAAAAAAAAATATGCATAAAAACAGCATTCCAAAAACATAATATGAACTGTCTAGAGGTAGATTTACTAAAACAAGTGCAGTCAGAATCTGGTGCAGCTGTGCATGGTAGCCAATCAGCTTCTAACCTCAGCTTGTCCAATAAAACCTGGAAGCCGATTGATTTCTATGCAGAAGAGAGCCTGATTTAGTAAATAAACCCCATAGAAACAAGTACATTTTTTTATGTTTTCAGTGGTGAACCCTCAAGTAATATAATACAAGAAACCACACAGGTGTGAAAAAGCTCATGCATCTATATTGTATTCCCCATCACCCTGTATTTTTAGACATTCTTCAAATCAGGTACACTAGGAAATGGATGGAGATAAATCTTTACCTTTGGCCGATCAGTCTTGTGATCAGTGTCAACATTTTCCATTGCAGTCAATGTATCAAACCCTCCAACAACTCTGCAGTTATGTACAGAACAAAAAAGAGTGAATATGGGCATATACAGTAGACCAAATAATAATATTAATATTATTATTATAATACAAGCTTTATATAGTGCTGACAGTTTATGCAGCGCTTTACAACCATACTCCAACCTGTGTACTTACCGTCCAAAAATGGTGTGTTTATTGTCTAGATAAGTACAAGAGCGAAAGGTAATGAAGCTGCAAATCAAAAGTGAAATATTAAAACGGAATCTATTCCTTTTAAAGTACATAAATGCAAAACACATAGAACAGAGAACAGCATTGACATTTATTCAAATTACTTACAACTGGGACTTGTTAGTATTAGGCCCAGAATTTGCCATACTGAGAACTCCCCTGCCTGTGTGAGACAAGTTTGGCTTAATCTCGTCTTTAAATGGCTTCCCCCAATAGGATTCTCCACCTGAAGAAGACACAAACCACAGGGTGATATGCACCAAAAAAATGAACAGGACTGAAAGTCAAAATAATCAATAAAAAGGGTTCACCCTACCTGTCCCTGTGCCAGTGGGGTCTCCTCCTTGTATCTACAATAATCAAAACATTAAAAACTAAAAAAAATGTTTGCTTTGCAATATATTAAATGAAAGGTTCAAGCAGTATTGTACTTACCACAAAATTTCGAATAGACCGGTGGAAGATTGTTCCATCATAGTAATTCTTTTTGCTCAGCTTGATAAAATTCTCACAGGTCTTTGGTATCTGAGGGAAGAGATGAATTCGTTAAACCAATGGATACACAGAAGTTATTCCACCATTATATTTGTTGCATATGGTAACAGAGTTCAGCACTGGTTAAAAGGAATTAAAAGGCATCTCCACAAGCGGAATGTATTAGTACAGCTTTTTTTTCTCTTTTCTTTATTGTATGTAGTATTTGGAGTCCAAGCTGCTGCAACTTTACTTAAACAGACCATATCACTAGGCATTTCATTTCTACAAAATGTTTGACATTTGCCTACATTCGTGTAGACATTCAAAAGCCTTAAAAATGCTCCTGCACAATGACACTTTATAGTACTTCCCTTTTCTCCTCCCCTGGCAGCTACACAAAAAGTTATGCAGGGAGGTGAATGTAGGGGAGGAGGAGCTGGGCCAGCACAGGAAGTAAACAGACACTCCCAGTAGAGAAATGGCTATGATGTGCAAGCAGGGAAAGGGGTGTGCTAGGTACCCGATTACTCTTTCTTGAGTAGTCAAATTGTTCTTTTTTAGCAAGTTCAGAGACACATCACAAGTGAATAAAACATTGAGGAAATGCACTGGGAGGACACATTTAAATACCTAGAATTTTCTGTGCTTTTACCTGCAAATTATTAAGTTGATGTCTCTGTAAAGCGGAGTGGGTATTGTAGAGGAAATAGATGAATTTGGCCTAGGGGCTGTTTGTGGTAAAATGCCACAGTGGAGCAGTTAAGGATGAAGGTTTGGAGTCTACTTACATCATGTGCAGAATGAGCAGGAACATTTTCCATGTGTTCTTGTGTTAAGCAAAATATAACATGGCAGTTTCCTGCAACTTAAAATGGTTGTAAAGCCTTCTGTGTGCAGCCGCCCCCCTAACACTTACCTAAGGTCCCTCTCTGTCCAGCGATGTCCACAAGTGTCTCAGCCATCAGAGATTCTCTCTACCGGTTGGCTGAGACACAGCAGCAGCGCAATGGACTGTCACTGCTGTCAAAGTCAGCTAGCCAATCAGGGGAGAGAAGGGGCGTGGCCGAGTCGGGGATCCGTGTCTGAATGGACACAGGGAGCTGTGACTCAGCTCGGGTGCCCCCATAGCAAGCTGCTTGTTGTGGGAGCACTCAACTGGAGGGAGGGGCCAGGATCACAGAAGAGGGACTTGAGAAGAGGAGGATCCGGGCTGCTCTGTGCAAATCCACTACAACAGAGCCGGTAAGTAGAACATGTTTTCTTTTCCTATAAAAATAACAGACGACTTTACAAATCACTTTAAGGCAACAGTAGCTTATAAAATGTAAACTGTTTTCTTGTAACGTGTCAGTAATCTTTACAGAGGAGGACTGGGAACTTTTGGCATGGTAGGCAAATGCAACAAAGTGGAGTTTCCAGGGTAGGGATTCATCTGTGGGCTTAAAGCCTTGAATGCAAAGTACGCCAGCATGATCGGTGGCCATGGTAAATAGTGGGGGGCTGTCTTGAAGAACATGGTTTAATGTAGGGTCGTGAGAGTTTGGGAGGAAGTGTAGTGTTGTGGAAAGCCAAAATTTAGGTAGGGTTGTAAAGCACAGGCAAGGAAACAGAATCAACCCTTACAGGCTTTTAAGAAAAAAAAAAATTCTGTGAATACACAGTATAAGAGTTTGTCATTCACTAGGGCAGTGATCCCAAACTGTGGCCCTTTGCTTGCTTTTATCTGGCCCTTGTGGCATTATTTTCCCCACAGACACCAATGACGGGGCACTATTCCTCCCACAGACACCAATGATGGGGCACCATTCCTCCCACAGACACCAATGATGGGGCACTATTCCTCCCACAAACATCAACGATGAGACATTACAAATCACACCAACACCAATGATGGGGCATTATTCCAGCTGATGCCAATGATGAGGCAGTATTCCTCCCATTGATACAAAAGAAAGGGCACTAGTCCTTTCATTGATACCAAAGATGGGGCATTGTTTACTCCCACTGACACCTGGACATTTCTACTGGCCAAAGCCCCCCCCCCCCCCCCCCAAGTCACAAGGACAGTAAACTGGCTCTTTGTTTAGAAAGTTTGGAGATCTCTGCTCTAGGGTAACAAGATTTGTGTACGTCAAACTGGCAAGGGACCAGGAAATATATCCTTAAAAATGTTGCCACAAAATAATTCAGCTTTACTAATACAGAAATATAAGCAAATATGAGTAACTAGAAACAGCTGGCACAACACATTTATATGAAGCCTCAGCTGATATCCCATCATTTTTCAGGTCACATAAAATGGGTCACAACTTCTTTAAATATTTAGTAGTGCACTTTATATTTCTCTCTCGACCACCTCCCCTTCACTTAGTAGCTAGAAAGATACACCCGGATCTCTGTTTCCACAGTAACAAAAATGGAAAAAAAAATTCTGGCAGCTGATAAGGTGTTGCTATGGTAGCTACCCAGTATCTTATTCAAGAATTGAAGGTAAAAAATAAAAAGCATTATTTTTTTGTAAATTCTTTAATGTTGCTTCTTATGTTTTTGTTTATAATTATTCTGCATTGTTATCAGTGTTTCAGCAATCAGAAGATCAGTCATGAAAGTGTACAGTATGTAGAAATGGAGCATACTGATACTCATCTTAGACTAGACATATCTATCCGCCCACATAATGAATCATACCAAGAGATTAACAATCATCATGCACATATCCGTACGTGTTGCCTCACTGCATTACAGTAGTGTAACTACTCGCCTTGTCACAGTACAGCTCCAGGTTAAGGTCTCCTTTGTTAGTGTGCATGCGAACATAGCCTTTCTTCTTCACATACTGGTAGCGTACAGTGTCTTCAGCAATGGCCGCTGCATTATAAAAGAGGCAGAAGTGTTAGACAACAGTAAAGCTAATGGAGTCACTTACCCCACAATTCTGTGCTATCTGCACAGGGTTACAGTGGTCAACAAGGTCCGAACTTAAACTTTGCAGTTTGTGCTTCTCTGAGCACAAACTGCAATAATGCTATTCAAAGCAAACTCATCCACCTTTCCATGTCTCCGTTCTTTATCTAGCTGAGAACTCACTTTGAAAAACACCCCCTAGCATTTCTGGCCTTGGCCATCTTGAGTAAAGGCAGATGATTCATGTAAATTCAGGATTTATCTTCCGAACAGATACTAGGGTGCCGTAACAAGGCTCTGTGGCTTACGCATGCATTTGCAAATGTGTGCAGACTAAATCCTTGTTTTAACGCATACCGTTAGATAGGTTGATCTGGTTGTCAGCGGGCTGGCCAGTGAGTAAAGCTTGGATCTTACCTTGGATTTATCTTTGGTCTTGGTTATATCATATGTTGCCTTCCAATGCTACTTGCTGCAATGGGCAGTTATAGGTGGGAGTAGTGGACACCATTTTTTGTTGTAATATTACTATTATATTGGTCAGGCAACGCACTGACATCTTTGCAGCCATTGTGCGATTTGCTGGGTGTTCAGTGTGCCCCTGTACATTTAAGAAGGAGTGATATATCTTCAGTCCACCTGACCTCCACCTATCCATCAGAACTCATGTGCTTCCATTGTGGAGTCTCTCATAAGCTAGTGATAGGACCACAGATACCAAGGTGCCGTGACGAGGCTCTGTAGCTTACGCATGTATTTGAAAATGTGTGCAGACTAAACCCGTTTTATATAGGTTGATTCGGTTGTCAGCAGGCTGGCGGGTAAAGCTTGGATCTTTCCTTGGATTTAGCCTTGGCCTTGTTTATATCATTTATCTTCCGAAGCCAGGATGGTGTAAGATAAGCTCTATGTACCAACTTAAATTGGATCAACGGTCTCTCAAAGACACCAAAGATCGCAAGGGAAAATCCCACACACTCCTCCAATCTTCAGATCTGGTATGTCTCACACCCACTTAGCCCTAAGACTCTCCAATGGCAATAGGAACGTTAGATTAAGATGGGAATACAACCTTGAGGCGGACCTCTCCGTACATTCAGATCTAAGCACCGATTCTAGAGTGGATTGTCTAACCATTAAAACTATATTGTGGAAACTGGGGAAAGAGAGAAAGGGAGAAAGAGAGAAAGAGAAAGAAAGAAAAAGAGAGAAAGAAAGAAAGAAAAAGAGAGAAAGAAAGAAAAAGAGAGAAAGAAAGAAAAAGAGAGAAAGAAAGAAGAAAGAATAATTTTCTGATCAGTAACCACCGGAATAATTTGACATTCTTAGGTCATGTGATAGGCTCTGGTAATTTATAGAAATGAGGAAGGGTAGGATTTATCCATAAGGGGGCATTTGGAGTAAGCGCTTCTTAGGGATAATGTTCACATCCGAGACCAGCCTCCCAAGCTCGAATAGTATTAAGCATTGAAGCATTAAACTGGTAGGGTGCCCTGCGGCCCCTAAATGTAAGTGCCTTAAGAGCCTCTATAGATCCAACCACCACTGCTTCCAGTCGGGTGGAGGAGTTGGTAAAACGGACTCAACCACCATACGGCTGTAACCAGCAGCTAAAAAATATTTTTATAAATCCGGAAACGCTAAACCACCTGAATCACAAGGAAAAAAATCAGGGTGGTCAATTTATGTCTGGGGTTCTTTGCTCCCCATATGAAGGATGGAAAACGTTGATTTAATCTTGTAAAAAGGAGCCAGGGAGTCACTGAGGAGAGTGTCTAAAAAAGGTATATAAGTTTTAGTATAATTTAAATTTTAAAAGATTAATAAGTCCCAATAAGGATAATGGTAAAGACTTCCACACTATCAGCTTCAAACCGATATCTCCTAAGATCGGAGTCAAATTTAGGGAAATAAATTCAGAGGCTTGGCGAGAGCTTATCACTCCCAAATACTTAAAGTTCTCTACCCACGGCAATGAAATATAATTTGGAACCATACTACAGGCATCAGTATCTATTGGGAACAAGGACTTGGCCCAATTTACCTTCAGCCCAGTGACAGCTGAGAAAGGCTTTCACACAAGTTAGTGGTATAATGAATGACACACCTGCATACAGCGATGCTGTGTGCTAGTATGCATCTGCAATGACAGGATAGTTCTCATCTTGTGTTACTGTGGGCACCATAATCTTTTCCAGTCTGAGCCTGCCTTAATTAAATAATGTAAAACAGATTTAAGAATGCAGGCACAATCCACAGGAGTCCAGGCCTGGTAGACCTGGTTCTGGGCTTAGGAGCAGTGCATTCTACAGAAATATGTGGGAATTGATGTCACCCATGTTAAAGTGCCTGCATGTTGCAATGCTGTGCTGTGAATGTCAGGGCAGTTCTTAAAAGGGTTACTAAACCAAGGACCCTGCATTCACTATATCCGGTCTCCCACAGTACACAGTAATGCAATTACTTTAGTACATATAAACTGCTAAATGCTTTTTCTCATCAGCAGTATATAGCAGTCTTGTGACTTCCATCAGTGTCTGGTTAAAGCTTGTAGGAGGAGTTTTCACTCTCTTTTGACCGTTCTATGAGGCTTCATGACCCCTGACCCTCAGTGTGGATGGTGCCAATTGGCCCTTTGCCGATTACATGTACCCCCCACCCCCCCCCCAAAGCAACAAAAAAACAAAGCTCTCTAGCAATACACACCAAACTGAGCATGTGCATAGAGCTCTGTACTATTATTGGAAACAGTAAAAGGAGGATCTGTGCATACAGGATGAAACAGTCTTTTTACACAATGCAGAGGATTAACCCCATTAGATTCCTCAGTGAGTATAATGAGCATACTTTACAGCATATACAGACTGATTTTACTGTTGTGGGTTTAATAACACTAACTCTTCTGCCACCACCCACACCCGCAGAACTGCCTCCTGCTGTCTGGGTGGGCAAAGAAGAAGAGCAGCAGGACGCCAGGTTACAGTTACAAAGGTTTGTAACTTGGCGCCCTGCTGTTTTTCTTTGCATGCTCATTAGCGATCTCTCTCAGCTATCATCATATGAACACTATGGACTGTTTGCTCTCCCATTGTAACATTTGTGTGCTGACTGTTTGTTTGGTATACAAGCCCTTGATATTGTTAATAAATAGGGTCTAATGTGTGGCATGAGTTCCAGTTATAATTTGAGACCAGGACAGCTCGATTACAAAGGTATTCAAACACTAAACAGTGTAAAAAGGAGAGGATCTTACCAGCCTCATGGGTAGTTTCAGGAGTCATGGCTGTTGAGGTGAAAGATGCACTGACAGTTCCTGTAGAATAATGCGCCTGCCATAAAGTATATACAAATCTGGTTTTAACAGAACTATGATACAATTAAAATAAAAAACATCTTATATTTTTTAAAGAAGAGGATATATCCTCCTTATCCCCTACCTAACCCTTGCCTGGTAAAATGATCTGCCATGTTGGATGCAGTTTAGTTCACCTATGGCAGCACAGGGCTTGAATGGAACAATGAGCCAGCAGGCAACACATTCAGCATGGCCACAGCAAGTGCCTATGGAAAGGGCTGCAGGAGTTCAGAGGAATGTTGCTTTGACCACACTGCAGATCAACCATGACACGAATGTTTACTCTAGGGCCCCACCACCTATGAATACAAAAAGACAAGTTCTGGGTCTCGAGCTGTTCTGATCTACAAGTGCCAGCATAACTAAAGAACTAATCACCGGCACTTAAATTACAAGAACTAAAAAACTTATATCTGTTGATTATACACACACCCACCATCACTTCATAGAAAACAGCTTATTGCTATGAGCAACAGCTTCAAACTGTTCAAGTTTTCTGTAACATCTTGATCAGAGAGCACCGTTACTTCCCGTAGGTGTTCCAAGAAAATGGCGGTGGTGGTTGAGTTTAGTTTTAAAGCAAAAACTCAATAGGAGGCTTCTGTTAAGTGCATGCCTGAATCAAACATTATGAAATAACTCCAGCCCAAGCTATAATAATATTCCTGACATTTCCTTACACCTCTGATCCCCGCTCAGCCCAAACTAAGTACAGTAAAACCATGGATTGCAAGCACAATTCGTTCCGGAAACATGCTTGTAATCTAAAGCACTTGTATATCGAAGCGATTTTCCCTATATGAAATAATGGAAACTCAAAATGATTCATTCCACAACCATTAAGTCATAAGTCCTTCAGTTTTTAGTCCATACAAAACGATTATAACAAAGTGACCAGGTTGTGCAACCATAAAATGTCCATCCACAAATGGAAGCCTCCACAAGAGGATTAGAAGCAAAATCCAGCAGAAGCCACAGAGTATAAAAGAGAAGAGACGCCTCTAAGTGTAGCAATTTAAATAGCGCTGCTATACCGCCTGAAAAATCGTGTCCTGCAGGCCTCAATGTGAAAGCCTGAAGGTGCGCTAACAGGTCCGCTCCAAAAGTCCTGCTAGCCGCATCTTTGGAGCGGTATAGGAGCGGGGTGTTGACCGCTCCTATACCGCTTCTTCCTATTGAAATCAATGGGAAACCGCGGTAATACCGCCAGCAATGCGCCTCTACAGAGGCGCATTGCCAGCGGTATTAACCCTTTTTCGCCCGCTAGCAGGGGTTAAAACCGCACCACTAGGGGCTGAATATCGCGGTAAATACGACGGTATAGCGGCACTAAAAATCGCGCACCTATACCATCACCACACCTCCACTGTCCCGTGTGAAAGGGGCCTTAGAGCCGTCTCTCTTCTCTTTTATACTCAGATGTGACATGACAATACTTGTATATCAAGACACTTTTATTTAGCTTGTCTTGCAAAACGCTTTAAAACCAAGTTACTCTCAAACCAAAGTTTTACTGTATACTAGCTGTACTCTTAGAATAAAATGGAAAACCTAAAATGTTCAATACCAAGTAATACTCACAGCATTTAGTTTATCAGTTGCCTTTTTCTCAGGACCCTTCATAGTGGCAGCAAGAATTTGATCTCCTTTGAACTCCTTGTACAGCTCACTCAGCGTCTCTCGGGTCTCCATGTTGGCATTCTTCAGGTGGTATTGTGGGTCTTGACGGGCTTTCTCTTCATCTAATTTTTAGATCATTGCATTAGAGGACAAGGCTCTAAATTTCACATTTTAACTCAATTATAAATTAATTGTTTGTAGTGCCAATAAATTAATATAACGTATTTATCGGCGTATACCGCGCACTTTTTTACATTAAAATCAGGGCAAAATCGATGGTGCGCTATATACGCCGATACTCGCTTCCCGCGCTGTGTTTGAACCACTCCGCCGACATATACCGAGCGCAGTACACTCCAGTATACTCGGGTAGGCTCGGCTCCGCTCGCGGTCACGTCCCGTACGTCCTTTACGCGAGCGGAGCCGAGCCTGTCCGAGTGTACTGCGCTCGGTATATGTCGGCGAAGTGGTTCAAACACAGCGCGGGAAGCGGGGATTCGACTCGGACACAGCGAGGGAGGACACCACGATGGCCGCAGAAGGACGCCGGACCGGACAAGGCCGCCGATGGATGCCCTTGCAAGATACCAAAACTGCAAGTATAAAACATTTTTTTTCCAGGAATTTCAGGGGTACATTAGGGGTGCGCGCTATACGCCGGGGCGCCTAATAGGGCGAGAAATACGGTAGTTATAAAAAGTTGATCAGAAATGTATGAAAACTGTAGGTTTTACAGAAGGCAGATAATCAGCCACAAACCTTGACAACAGGAACATTTAACTACTTGGATCATGAAATAAAATAGCCATGTGTGTGGCCGCCTTAAAAAAAAATAACACACACAAATCACACTGTGACTGCTTTGGTTACTTCCACAGATCTACAACTACATTTAAAATGGCGTAACCTAACCTAAATGGCCAAACATGAATTCACTTGTCACATGAAACTTGACTCTGATCACGACACAAATGAAGATTAAGGATAATCATAAAAGCAATAAAAAAAAATCTCACAAAAAAGGGAAATAACTAAACTCACCAGGATCTATGACTTTTAAGTTGTTTTTGACATGGTAGAAATTTGAGACGTTGAATTTTTCCAGCTGTGTGGGATCCTAAGGGACGGGAGGGGAAAAAAAAAAAAAGATGTGGAATATGTAAGCTCATCGCTATTTCATACCCATTTTAAAATGACCTTTAAAGTAGAACTAAACTCATCAATTTAACTTTTTCCCAAAACAGTAACATTCAAGACATGTTGTGAATAACAACTGTCACTGTTGATTGTGCTCCAAATTGAACTGTCTAGCCATCAAAACAAATGACCACATGTGCGGCAGCAAGGCAGATGCAGATCAAACAGTGGCTAAAATGGCAGCTTCCTTGGCTGTAAAGGATAGGAGGGTTTGGTTCTGCTTTAATGCAAATCTTTAAAAAAAAAAAAAGATGTAAAAAGTTTCATTGTTCACACTACAATTTTACTAAAGCTTGCCATACATCAGGGATATGCAATTAGCGGACCTCCAGCTGTTGCAAAACTACAAGTTCCATCATGCCTCTGCCTCTGGGTGTCATGCTTGTGGCTGTCAGAGTCTTGCTATGCCTCATGGGACTTGTAGTTCAGCAACAGCTGGAGGTCCGCTAATTGCATATCCCTGCCATACATTATACAATATCCTTATTCAATTTCCTTTAGATTTACCCCTGTACTATGTAGTGCAAGGGCCTGGCAGATTGCATACAATATGAAAGGGGTTTAGGTTTGATCTCATATATTATGTGTTTTGGTAAAACTAAAAAAAAATTGTAGAATGTATGGCCAGCCTAACACCTGAAATGTGTTGTATACTCTGATAAACATACCTTTTATGATAAACCTCTACTGCGAATGTCCCCACCCATAACCACTGTCCAGAGTATAACATGCCACAACACTAAGCTGTATGGAATTGGGTTGGAAAATGGCTGCAATCTTCTTATATCCCCAATGTAGGGCAATCTACAGCTTTTTTTTCTACAACGTTGATCATCTGCACACATTTAATGAACTGATAAACAAATTCAACCTCATTTGCATTTTAGATATCTGCAGCTAAGGCACGTAGAACTGTCCCAGCGGTCCAAAGTATGGACCTTGTGGTCTAAAGGCCTAGAGACTTTAGGCCCCATAGATGGCTCAAATACCAGTCAACTACTGCTGAATTGGCTGAAAATTAAACTATTCATAGAGGTGACCCATAGAATGGTGTGCAAAAGGAATATTATATATGATCTGCCAAAGTAAAATGGCAGCACAGAAAAAGTATTGAATTGTCAACGCTATACAACTCTGGTGACCAGCGCATCGACACCAGTGCTGAGGGTTAGTATTGTGTTTACCGACACCAATGCTGGGGGTTATTATTGAGCTTACTGACACCAGGGTTAAGGGCTATTATTGTGTCCACCGACACCAATGTTGGGGGATATTGCACTCACCGACAATGACGGGGGGTTATTACGTCCACTGAAACCCACGATTGAGGGTTATTTTTTTTTTTTTTTTAAGTGTATTTTGTGCGTGTACTCGAGAGAGGAGCCAGACTGCAGGAGTTGGGAGTAGGCAGGCCTCCCCCAGAGGCAATCTGCCACCTTTCTCCATGCCCCGGGTGGCAATGGCGGGTGTGTGAGGGGGTCCTCCCACACAGCCCGCCCTACCTGCTCCGCTTTGAAGCCCAACGGGGCAGAGGGACTCCCTATAAGGGAGTGAGAGGATTAGCCCGCTCAACCAGCCCCGTTAGTCCTTCGCCTCTCTTTTAGAGACCGCGTGGTCAAAGTGCGTGTGTGTTAACCCAATTTCGAGTGCGTGTGTAGGTGTGGTGGTTTTTGTGGGAGGGGGGTGGGCGTACTAAGCGCAAGCTTACCTCGCATAGCACACCCACCGGGAGCCGGGCTGAGACCACCAAACTCAATTCACATGTAGCCGAGACCGGGATCCGAACCCCTAGCTGCAGAGGTACGATTGAGGGTTATTATTGCGTCCACTGACACCAATGAAAGGGGTTATTATTGCACCCATTGACACCAATAATGGGGTGTTATTGCATCCACTGACAACAATGCTGGGGGTTGTTATTGCACTCACTGACGCCAATGCTAGGGATTATTATTACTGCCACCAATGCTGAGGGTTATTGTACTCCACCTTCTTCAGTAAGGATGAGCTCCGGCGTGTTCGCACAGTCCATGTGCAGAGCCCGCCAGGAAGTCGGCACCGCGCTGCGCTAACAACAGACAGGGAGACATTGCCCCGATCTCTGTAGCCGAGCATCGGAAATGTCTCCCTGCCTGTGATTAGCGCCGTGCCGACTTCCTGGTGGGCTCTGCACATGGAGTGTACGAACACGCCGGAGCTCATCCTTATTCTTCAGTGTGCATCGTGATATTCTACAAAAAGTGCAACAGGATCTAAACTTTTGGCCGCCGAGGTGCTTTATAGACCCTTCATTTTGAATCGGCTGCATAACGGCATGCGACGCACAAAAATGCACTGCTCTTTTGTGGCCCTCTGGAAGTGTCAGGGGTCGCACTTGAGGTCTCCTATAATTTTTATGTTGATCCACCACTGCTGAACAGGATAATAATTGGTCTTCAGAATCAGGTCACAGGATCAGACACATTTGTCACATGAACTATGTTTTGTAGAATCTGCCCGTGACAATCATTATAAAATCTATTACTTGTTCTTTTAATGAGTGTAGGACAGTCCATCTATAAAATCGGAGCAGAAGCACTTTTCACCCGTCACCAGTTGACTGCAGCCAGTGTCTGGGATCTTAAATGATTTTGCTGCAGGGACTTCATATCTGTGATCAAACGTCTGCTTTCCTTATCTTTATATGCTATGTCATTTATTGTAATTAAATGCTGTGAACATAGAAGAAACTGCAGAGATAAAAATATCATTACTAAGGCAGACATAGTAATCTCAATTGATCCATAGAATTAGACATTAAATTAAAGAGAAGTTGTTGTTATTTCAACTGATTAACACAGACCCTTTTTAAACCTTTGATGTGAACCATGTTTTCCCCAACCCTTGACATTTCTTCTGCCTGAGCCAACCACTAATCCTTTTGTGGAGATTAAAAAATTAAATAAAAAAGGTCTACAGTAGAAGAATAAACACCAGCAACTTGAACCACTCACCTTATTATACTGTGTCTAAGGAGGAGCACGAGTGGTCACAGTACCACTACACTCCCGTCCTCTGTTCCATAACATAGGGGAAGGTGTTCTGTAGTTGGGAACCATACTAACTGATAAAAAAAGTTTCACTGTAAAGAGCACAGGAACTTATGGGCTCACAAGATTTCTGGAAGGATCAAGGAGGTATTTTGCACGCATCGATCAAATATAACAAAATACTTTAAATGGCATCAAAAGGAAGTGAACAGAAGTTCATTTTTAGAGCTTATATAAACTTTATGATATTTAAAAAATGAAAAAAAAAAAAATTGATGTCTCTAGTACAGTGGTTCTCAACCTGGGGGTCGGGACCCCCTTGGGGGTCGAATGATGATTTGCCAGGGGTCACCAAATCCTGGCCTGTTTTTTGAAGCCTGCACCACTCTCGGCCGCCCAGCTGGGCTGTTCCTGGAGCCCGCGGGCGCCCACTCTGCCTCTTTGCAGCCGCCCGTTAAGTTCATGGCATGGCTGAGGGGCATAGGCTAGAAGTAGGCTGACTGGTGAGGAAAGTGAAGTGGGAGGGGCTGAAGGATTTCAGCATAGGTGTCACTGCTGCGAGACACCACTGTAGTACGGGTTCCACGTTACGAAAATAATTTTACTGTTGGGGTCCCCACAATTTGTAAAATGTTATCAAGGGGTCATGACACTAGAAGGGTTGAGAACCACTGCTCTAGTACAAACAGAAACAAGATTTTCAAGCATAAAGTGCTCCCACATTTCTCTTTGGTATTGCAATATTTAAAAAATATAGGACATTGGTAAAGAAAATTGAGGACTACCAACTTAACAGCACTAAAGAAAATGGAGTGGCGGACGTCAGCTGACACACGCTGCCATCCGATCTTGCCTGCAAAATCCAGGACGGATGGTGGTCCTCCATCTGTTTGGCAGATCGGATATAATCAGATAAAAATGGACAGACGGTCTGTTTCCACCCAATTTCCCCATAGAGGAGAGCGGGACTGACAGGACCGGTCACCCGCCTGCTCAGCGGGGATCAACTGAGCATCCCCTAAATATCCGTGGGACTGATCCCGCCATCACTCGCTCCATCGACGCCGGAGTGCAACCACAAGGTAACCCCCTTGGGAGAGAGCTTCCCAGAAGGGGGTTATCTATTGCGGATAGGAGCTGAGAGAGCTGCCGTGAGACCCTAGAAGAGGATGTTCGCGGCCACGAACTGCACAGTGGAGGCAAGTATGACATGTTTGTTGTTTTTTTTTTTATTGAACCTTTAGTATCAATATTAAGGTTTTCTTTAAAGCAGAACTATAAAGAAACCCCCCCCCCCCATTTTGGATAGAGTAAGGGAGGATTATAACTCCTGTCAGATTTTTTGCCATCTGTGTCCCATTGTGGAGATTTCCCTTCACTTCCTGTCCCATATCCAAATAGGAAGTGATAATGGTAAACAGGACATAGAGGGAGGGTGGATCTACCTACCGGGGCACAGACAGCAATAAAAACTGACAGGAGTTCTAATCCCTCTCCACTCTATTCAAAACTAAAAAAAAAAAAAAAAAAAAAAAAAAAACACTTAAGTATGCATGTATCTTCTATTAACTCACCAAATGCAATTAGCTACATGGCTGACCCCCAGGATTCTAGCCAGTGCTGACTGATTAATAAATAGGACTAAATACATTATGAAGGCTTTACAGGCTGTAAAATTCAGGACAGATTCCTAGAAGTGCAATCACAAAATCAGTGGCTAGGTGCCATATTCCTACCAATGTTATATTAATCATTACCACAGAAAACCAAAGGGAGAACTGTATCACAGCTTATTTCAGTGATTGAGTAATAAAAATACACGTAGACATGTAAAAGTCTGCCTGGCCTCAGAAAAAGCTCAAAATTACATCTTTCTTCCTCATCCACTGTAACAACTGCCTCAAATATTTTCAACGGTATACAGTATATACTAAAAGAAATTGGTATACTAGACCTCTGAAATAGTCTATTGGAGCCTTTAGTTAGCCAATGCACCTAAAATATTAGGGCTGGTATCAGTTGCAGGGATGTTTCTATTATTGCCATAATACAAAGTCCAATTTAGTGTGGTTCTCACTAGGACTGAAACCACTAAAATCAACATAATCCATTATAAATTGATAATAAAAATTGTAAACAATTTTCCTTATTGGATTAGTTGGTCAGTTGAAAAGTTGACCCTCATACAGAATGCATTCTTTGTTTATATGTCAGTATGGACAGTGCACCGAGTTGTATGTGTGCTGCACTGTGTATACCAACATGTATGAATGGGGTACTGAGCTATACGTGTGCTGCACTGTGCATACCAACATGTATGAATGGTGTACTGAGCTGTACATGTCCTGCACTATGTATATAAACATGTATGAATGGGGTACTGAGCTACACGTGTGCTGCACTGTGCATACCAACATGTATGAATGGTGTACTGAGCTGTACATGTCCTGCACTATGTATATAAACATGTATGAATGGGGTACTGAGCTACACGTGTGCTGCACTGTGCATACCAACATGTATGAATGGTGTACTGAGCTGTACATGTCCTGCACTATGTATATAAACATGTATGAATGGGGTACTGAGCTACACGTGTGCTGCACTGTGCATACCAACATGTATGAATGGTGTACTGAGCTGTACATGTCCTGCACTATGTATATCAACATGTATGAATGGGGTACTGAGCTACACTGTATATACATACAAGCAGGGCTTTTTTTCAGGGGGAACTCAGTTCCACCACCTCTGGCTTAGACCCTTTGGTGCCTGCTCACCACAATCACTTGTAAACACAGAAGTCTGGTTTCTGTGTTTACAAGTGACAGCTCTGCACTCTGTGTGTAACCCCCTGAACTCTGTACTCTGTATGTAATGCAATCCTGGTATTTAATGTCCCTTTAAGACCCTTCTACTGTTTTTGAAATCTGAACGGGTCGTGGTTGAGTTCCTGCACCTATTTTCTGAGAAAAAAAGCTCTGCATACAAGTATACACAGTGCAGCACACATATAGCTCAGTACACTGTCAATACATGTCAGTAAGTGCCTGAGAACTTGTGAGAGGGGACAATGTCTCATGGGACATGTGGTCCTGGGCAGGAGAAAGAAAGCGATTTAAAGTGATTCTAAAAGGCAGAAGATGTGTGCATTCTATGCATTAGAGCAGGGGTCTCCAAACTTTTTAAACAAAGGGCCAGTTTATTGTTCTTCAGCCATTAGGAGGGCCGGATTGTGGCCAGCGGGGTAGAAAATCCCCCGGGCCCAGCATTGGTGAGAATAAATATGGCCTCGTAGTTTGCCATCAGTAGGATAAGGAGTGGTGCCCCTATTAGTAGCAGTAATTGTATCTCATCATTGGTATCAGTGGAAGAAAAAGTGCCCCCTTGTTGGAGTCAGTGGAAAGAATAGTGCCTCATATCAGTGGGAGGAATAAAGCCCTGAGGGCCGGGAAAAGGCTAGCAAAGGGCCACATCTGGCCCTCGGGCCGCAGTTTGGAGACCCCTGCATTAGAGTAAAAAAAATAAAAATAAAAACTCTGACCAGCTACCCCCCCAGCCTCCCCTGTATTCTTAGCCAACCTGGATCTCAAACCAGCGCTTTGCCCAGGAGCAGCAGCACTGCTTCCTCTCTCTTTCTTCACAGGACTCAGATGCAGCATGGAGGAGAGAGCGAGGGAGCGGAAGGAGGGAGAAGGGGGCTAGGGCCAAGCACACAGTGCACATAACGATCGAGCCTGCACGGTTGCACTCTGACTGAAGGCAGGAGTCGCCAGGAGGACTGCCAGAGGGGACTCCAGAAGAGGAGGATCGGGCCTGCTCCGTGCAAAACCTTTGCACAGAGCAGTCAAGTATGATTTGCTTGTCATTTAAAAAAATTCAAACATTTACAAATCACTTTAAAGGTTCTGTGTAGGGAATATCAGCATCTGAGCTCAGAGAAGCTGAAGGCCAATAGACTGGAGATAAAATAAGGCATTGCAAATTATTTTAAAGTAAACGTTTACTAGTGTTATGCATTACATTTAAAAGTGCTACTGCCTAAAAAAAAAAAAAAAAAAAAAAAAAAAAAAAATGATATATTTGATTTTGAAAATAATCATTGGTTGCAGCCCTGGTTTCAACCGTTTGATCCATTTTTAGATCTTGGATCCATTGTTAGATCCTGCTCCTAACTGCTAAATCTATTTTTAGAGCCTGGTCTCAAAATTGTATAATGTATAGCCAGTCTGAGACCCCTTTCACACCAACACCGTGCTTTAGTGGCACTTTAACGTAGTTTTAGCTGCCCTTTTCAGCCACTAGCGGGTGCTTTTAAACCCCGCTAGGGGCCGTAGAAAGGTTTAAATGTGCCTGCAGAGTGCAGCTGCCGAAGCATTCAGGTCACCTCTCCTAAACTGCTCCAAAGACTTTTTCTCGGGCTCTCACGCTGGTGCTGCAGGGAAGGTTTTTTCCGATGCTATTTTTAGCCCAAAAGTGCCTGAAAAAAAAATAGGATTTTTTGTACTCACCGTAAAATCCTTTTCTCCGAGTCCATGGACAGACACAGCTCCTTAAATCTTGACAAGTGGGTTATGTTGCCCGTTTACAGGAGAGGACTAGGCAGAAACATGTTAGATAATTAAATACATGTTGCATTAACAGAGTTGAACAGCCCTGCCCAGGGGGCAGTCCCTTCAGACATAACCCTCCTCCCTGCAGTGTGCAGCCTCAGTTCGTAACAAGCAGTACAAACCTAAAAAGGAGGGGTGGGTGCTGTGTCCGTCCATTGACGCAGAGAAAATGGAGTTACACTTACCGGTAACGTCCTTTCCAGTAGTCTTTCAGGACAGCCACAACTTGAGAGATAGGCTCCTCCTCTTCCTTAGGAAACACTGCCCAGCCTTTAAAATCTCTCCTCCCCCTGCTAGACCTCAGTTTTTATACGAGCACTCCGGTCCGCTGGGGAGACACAAGAACATGTTAGTAATCCATAGTTAACACATCAATATCATACTATGTTCCTGGATTAGAAACCCCTTCTTCTTACTTTTCGGGAGGGTAACTAGGGCTGTCCTGAAAGACTACTGGAAAGGACGTTACCGGTAAGTGTAACTCCATTTTTCCCTATCCGTCTTTCAGGACAGCCACAACTTGAGAGGATAATCGAGTACTTACAATTTAGGGTGGGACCACGGCTTGCAAGACTTTTCTCCCAAAGGCTTGTTCACCTGCTGACACCAGGTCTACTCTGTAATGCTTGATGAAAGTGGCGTAGCTGGACCAAGTTGCGGCTCTGCATATTTGATCTGGCGTCGCTCCAGCCCTTTCAGCCTGAGAAGTAGCCACCGCCCGAGTAGAGTGTGCCTTAATTCCTGTAGGGACTTCCCTACCCGTCAAGGAGTAAGCCTGCCCAATAACTAGTCTGAGCCACCTAGCAATAGTGCGCCAAGACGCTTTCTGTCCCTTTCTGGTCCCAGAAAACAAAACGAACAAAGAGTCTGACTTCCTAAAAGCTCGAGTCAGCTCCAAGTACTGTAGGATACATCTCCTAACATCTAGTGTACTAAACTTAAATTCCCTTTCACCAGAGGGATTGGAACAAAATGAGGGTAACACAACCTCCTGGCTTCTATGGAACTTGGAAGCCACTTTCGGAAGGAAGGCCGGATCGGTTTTAAAAACAACTCGATCCGGGAAAATTACACAAAAAGGAGGACGAATGGACAGGGCTTCCAATTCACTGACCCTCCTGGCAGTAGTCACTGCAACTAAAAAGACTGTTTTAAATGTTAGATCCTTTAAAGAACACTTGTCTAAGGGTTCAAAGGGCAACCCTGTTAGCACCTGTAAAACTAGTGATAGATCCCACTTGGGGAAGGAAGGTCCCTGGGAAGGTTTCTGTCTGGACAAAGCCCTAAAGAACCTGATGACCCAGGGATTGGATGCTAGAGGGCTCTCTAGAAACACACTGAGTGCTGAGACCTGGCCTTTAAGGGTACTCACTGACAAGCCTTTATCCGCTCCGCACTGGAGAAATTCCAGAACGGACTTGTGGCTTTGTGTTGGAAAGGAAAATTCCTGGCACCAAGTATTAAAACGAATCCAAACTTTTCTATAAATAGAACGTGTCTCCTTCTTCCTACTGTTGAGAAGGGTGGCAGTCAGTTTGTCCGAAAAACCTCTGGACCTCAGCAAGGACTCCTCAGTAACCACGCCGCAAGGTTCCACCTGTGTACCTGAGGGCACAGAACTGGACCCTGCGAGAGGAGATCCTCTCGAAGAGGGAGAAAAAGAGGGGGTTCTGTGGTCAGTTGCTTGAGAACCGAAAACCAAGCCCTCTTGGGCCAGTGGGGTGCCACAAGGATAAGTGAGGTGTTCTCCAGCTGAAATTTTCTCAGGACCAGTGGTAGAAGAGCTGGGGGTGGGAAGGCGTAACAAATCCCGAATCGCCAGCTCTGGGATAGGGCATCTATCCCTCTTGCTCCCTCTCCCCTGCCCCGAGAGAAAAACCAATGAGTTTTTGCGTTCTCCCTGGATGCGAAGAGATCTATCTCCGGAGACCCCCATCTCTTGACCAAAAGATGGAAGACCTCCTGATTGAGGGACCACTCGTCTTCCCTCAGTTGACTTCGACTGAGGAAATCCGCTGTACTGTTTTCTATCCCCCTTAGAAAAACTGCTGATAAGGACAGGGTGTTTGTTTCGGCCCAGCGAAAGATTCTTGTTGTTATGGCCGACAGGGCTACACACCTGGTGCCACCCTGCTTGTTTACATAGGCCACGGCCGACGCATTGTCTGACCTCACCTGGACGTGGTGTCCTCGAAGTCTCTCCTGAAAGAAGATGAGAGCTAAACCGATCGCCCTCAGCTCCTTCCAGTTGGAGGAATGTTTCAGCTCTGCCACTTCCCAAACACCCTGTGCTGGAAGTACCCCCAGGTGAGCCCCCCAACCTCTGCCGCTGGCGTCTGTGGTGACAATCAATGGAGACCGGATATGCCACAGACGACCCTGTGACAGATTGGTGATCCTTCTCCACCACCAGAGGGATCTCTTTACCTGACTTGGGACCTGTACCAGGACGTCTAGGTGTTCTGAGCTGTGGTCCCAGATTCTGAGTACAAAGGCCTGCAGGGCCCGAAAGTGAATCCCTGCCCACTGGACTGCCGGTAGAGTGGAAGTTAACAGTCCTAGTGTTGACATCAGGAACCTGATTGAGACCTGATGGCTGCTCTGGAGGGCAGATACTGACTTTTCTAACTTTAGAGCCTTCTCTAATGGAAGGAAGACCCTTAGGAGGGTGGAGTCCAGGGTGTACCCTAAATAAGGAATGCGCTGCGATGGTATTAGACTGGATTTTTCCAGGTTTAACAGCCAACCTAGGCCCATAAGGGTCTTTTTGGTTAGTTCCAGGTCCCTGGAGACTTGTTCCGGAGAGGCTGCAAAAAGAAGCAGGTCGTCCAGGTACGCTATTATACCCACTCCCTGAAGACGCAGAAAAGCTATTGGTTCCGCCAGGACCTTTGTGAACACGCGGGGTGAGGAGGATAGACCGAATGGCAAGGCCTGGAACTGTAGGTGCACCACCGAAGTTCCCAAGTCTATCGCTAGCCGTAGAAACTCCTGAGACCCCTCTGCAATAGGTATGTGCAGGTACGCGTCCCTGAGGTCCAGGGAGACCATAAAGCAATTCTGTGGTAGGAGGGCCCTTACTGTGAAAATTGACTCCATACGGAATCTTTTGTATGTTACTGACTTGTTCAGTGGTTTCAGGTTTAAGATTAACCTGTACTTGCCAGAGGGTTTCTTTACCACGAAAACGTGGGAGTAAAATCCTCTTTTCTCCTCTCCTTTTGGGACTCTGCAAACAACATTTTGGACCTCCAGATCCCTCAAGGCCCCCACTAGAGCTTCTGCTTTTTCCTTGGCTCTGGGAAGCTGAGTGACCAGGTACCTCTGTGGCGGAAGGGATGAGAACTCTAGGGAATACCCCCTTCTCACTATCGCCAATACGTACCTGTTTGGGGAAAAAGACTCCCATTGTGGGAGGAAGGCCCCCAACCTTCCCCCCACTCTGATCTGGGAGTCATTGTTTTTTAGGGGGCTGGTCAGGTGGGCGAAAAATCGCTCCTCTTCCCCTACCCCTAGGTGTCCAGATCCTTTTTTGAGTCTCTGGTTTCGGGACCCCTGTTTGTCTTTGGGGACGAAACCCTCTTCCTTTTTGTGGAGTTTTACGTTTAAACGGAAAAGATTTTTTCTTATCCGCCGTGCGGTCTAAGACTGACTCCAGGTCAGGACCAAATAGGAGATCTCCTGTAAAGGGAATCCCACATAACTTAGACTTGGACGCAATGTCTCCTGACCAAGTCTTGAGCCAGAGAGCTCTTCTGGCAGAATTAGCCAGGGCTGCTGACCTGGCTGACATGCGGACGGATTCTGCTGAGGCATCCGCAATGTAGGCTACCCCTTTTAAAATTGTGGGGAAGGAAGCCAAAATAGTGTCCTTATCCGTATCTGCCTCAATATGTTCTTGGATCTTTGAGAGCCAGTGTTCTAAATTACGGGCCACTACTGTAACTGCTAATTCTGGTTTTAAATTGCCAATTATGGACTCCCATGCTTTTTTCAACAGCGAGTCCATTCTCTTATCCATAGCATCCGTCAGGTTGCCCATATCCTCAAATGCTAAATCAGTCTTTTTAGAGACTTGTGAAAAGGCCGCATCTAACTTAGGGTTCTTATTCCAAACAGACGTGGAATCTTCCGCAAAGGGAAACCTTCTCTTAAGGGATTGAGAAAAGAAAGGCTTTCTTTCAGGGTCCTGCCACTCCTTCTTAACAGTATCAACCAGAAGATCGTGCACTGGGAAAACCCTGCCCTTGTGTTCCCCTAGACCTTTGTACATCTGGTCATGGAGACTAAGAGGTTTAATATCCGTGTGAATGCCTAGGGTCGTGTAAATGGCCCCTAGTAGTTCCTCAACCTCATCAAGAGATAGCTTGTATCTGGAAGACTTCTTGGACTCACTGTCCTGGTCTTCTTCACCTGACTCTGCCTGCGAGTCGAAAGCAACATTCTCCATTAAGGAGTGCTGCCCCTGAGAAGGGCCTGCAAAATCAACTGCTTCCGCTGAAGGATCAGGAGAGGCAGGTGCAGGACCCTGAACATCAGGGTGGGCTGTAACCTGTGTGGGTACCAGGGGGGGTTGCACCCTTTCAAACAAGGTCTTGAAAGAGGAAAAGGTAGAGGCTAGTTCCTTAACTGAAGCAGCTAGACTATCCTCCTGTTCTGCATCCCTTTCCCTAACTAGAGAGTTTATGCAATCTCTGCATAAAACTTTTGTCCAAGAATCAGGAAGGGAATCCCTACAGGAAGCACATTTCTTCCTAGAACTATGTGTCTTTCCTGTTTTTTCTTGGCTCTTTTCTAGGCTCTTCTGAAAAATAGAAGACATAGGGACCCACATTAAAAGAGCAGAGATATAAAAAAAGTTTTTTTTTTTTTTTTTTTAAAATAACAACATGGTTACAACCCTCTGGGAAGCACTAGACAGACACTACTGCTAGGTGCCCTGCTGTCTTTCCCTCCTCTCCCCCAACCACCAAGGGAAAAATAGAGGAAGAAAAAGAGACATAGTCTAAAGTTTTGGGAACCCTCCCCAGGAACCCTTACCTTGGACTGGCTGGAGGTAGCGTCCCTAGTCGGGTCCCGTTCCGGAGAGGTCACCGACATAGCGGGGTGGTTGTGCTGTGTCTAACTCGTCCCAACGAGTATCCGACACCTCCAGCAGGACGCGTGGGTCTCTTATCAGCGCCGCGACCCGGAACCGGAAGTCGCGGGTCATAGGGAATCCTTTCCGAGGCGCACCGGAAATGACGTCGCCCGCCACTCGGCCCGCAATTTTTAAAAGAAAAAAACAATGTGCGGCCTGTAATCAGGGTGCCCGGAGCTGAATTCCCCCGCCGCGGTCCTGTGGACACGATAGGGACCCCCCCACAAACCGTCTGTCGCGCTCGACCTGGTTGGGGTGCGTTTTCTTTTGGCGGTAAGTTCTTTCGCCCAATCTCCTTTAGGAAGCCCTTGCCTCCTCCATAGGAAAAATAATGATGGCCACAGTCCCCTGACTGCTCTGCCTGGTTCCTTAGCAGTGTCTCCCCACCGGAGGAAACACTAAGAACTGAGGTCTAGCAGGGGGAGGAGAGATTTTAAAGGCTGGGCAGTGTTTCCTAAGGAAGAGGAGGAGCCTATCTCTCAAGTTGTGGCTGTCCTGAAAGACGGATAGGGAAAAAGGATTTTACGGTGAGTACAAAAAATCCTATTATCTCTTATCGTCCATGGACGGACACAGCTCCTTAAATCTTGACAAGTGGGACGTCCCCAAGCAGTGTAAAAAAAACGAGGGGGGGGGGGGGGAACAGCAACAGTAAAACCAATTGTAACTTCACCCCAAAACAAGCAGAGCTCCTCAACGGAGGAGGTGCGACTTTAAACAGCCGCCTGCAAAACCTAGCGGCCGAAAGAAGCATTAGAAGATGCACTCACAGCAACCATGTAAATTCTGGAAAAAGCTTGAACAGACGACCAAGTCGCTGCCTCGCACACCTGTGAGACCGACGCATGATGACGGAAAAAACCCAGGAAGCACCAATTGCCCTGGTCGAAAGTGTCGTGA
Organism: Rana temporaria; assembly: GCF_905171775.1. Lineage (NCBI taxonomy): Eukaryota > Metazoa > Chordata > Amphibia > Anura > Ranidae > Rana > Rana temporaria. Next base: position 208,278,372 of record NC_053489.1, on the reverse strand, counting down.
CCGGAAGGGGGGAACCCGCCCCCTAAGAGCATAGGCCTGTATGAGGGTCTGTCTGATCAACGAGAAAATGGTGGTCGACAAGACCGCCAGGCCCTTTTGTGGACCAGACACCGACACAAAAGAGAGAGTCAGATTTCCAAAACGGAGCCGTAGGATGCAGATACACCTGCAAGGCACGTACCACGTCCAAAGTATGTAGCGCAACCTCCTTGGGTTGCGCCGGCCAAGGACACAAGGATAGGAGTACAATGTCCTCATTAAGGTGAAATGAACGAAACCACCTGAATAGAAGAAGGGAAGGTCGCGGGCGCACCACCACCTAATCCTAACGGAGGATCAAGCATGGCGGCTTGCAAGACTAGACCACCAACTCAGAAACTCAAACAGAGGTAAAGGCCACTAAAGGGGCCACCTTCTGAGATAGTCTCAAGAGAAAAATCTGTTTCCAAAAGGAAGGTTCCTGAAAAACCGAGAGCACTAGAGTCAAAACTCATGGGGGAAGAGGTGGGCCAAGGGGGGAAAGTGTGTGACAAACCCCCTGCACAAAAAGGTACCCACCAGGGAATGGGGCGCAAAAAGCCACTGAAAGAACACAGCCAAGGCTGAAATCTGCCCCCAAACGGTGCTTTAAGCTTTTAGATCCACTCCAAGATGTAAAAACAGCAGGACCCTGGACACAGAGTACGTCCGTGGACGTCACTCCATCTCTTCGCACCCAGAGATGTAGGCCTTCCAGGTGCGACGGCAGATCCTCCGGAAGAAGGCTACTGTGCTCTCAGCATGGTTAAGATGACCGAGTTGGACAGACCCCGGTCTCTTAGAGTCTGGCTTCCAATAGCCATGTTGAGCAAGTCAGTGACTGTACAACAGGAGGAAGTATGGGACCTAGGGACAGAAGCCCACGCAAGTCCAGCGACTCAGGGCCGACTGGAACCCCCAGGTGCCCTCACAACCCGTGAGGTTGGCGCCCGTCGTAAACACTGACCACTGGAAGGAAGAAACAACTTCCCGGACCGAAGAGTCGGGGATCTCCGTCACCAACTCAGAGAGACTCTGACTAGGTGGCGCACCAGAATCTGATGATTTCAGAGACGAGATCTTTACCACCTGGACAGTATTTCCCCCGGGAAAACCAGAGTGTGGAACTGGGCATACAGTACCGCCTCGAAGGAGGCTACCCACAGGCCCCGGACCTGCATGCACCCAGAGAGAAGACCGATTGCGTGATGCAATACCTTCACCGCAGACTGAAGAGTCTGCAATTTCTCCAGGGGGAAGAAGGACCTCCGCTACGAGGAGTCCGGATGAACCCTAGATACTCCAACGCTGAGTCAGAACCAGGACCGACTCCAAAAGTTTAACACCCATCTGAATCTTCGGAGGGTCTGAATGGCTATAAACACATCCACTAGGTCTGAGACAGAAGCTGCTCTCAGAAGAAAGTCGTCTAAGTAGCCCACGAGGAAAAGCCTCGCTCCCACAAAGTTAGGATAAGTGCGAGCTCCTAGGTGAAAACTCTTGGTGCCGACGCCAGATTAAAAGGGAGGGCCACAGACTGACAGAGGCCCTTCTACCCAGGTACCTGGTCTATGGCTCCATAACAGAGCATTCCCCAGGGGATAACGAGGGAAGGGGGCACTCTTTTACCGCCTGTACGCAGTCCACCCCCACCCTGGCACAAATGTGTCCAAAACTAACAATAAAACCTCTGTGGGAATCCCAGGTGCCAACACCTGCTGCCACCACCAGCATGTGGGGGAAGGACCCAGATACTGACTCCAAATAATAATATTTACATAGTGTGTATGTATAATATGTAGGTGTATGCACACCTGTCCTTACAAATAAACAGCAGCTCCTAGAGCCCTATTCAGGGCATCTCACCCACTTGCTGCGCTGACCAGGGGTACCCAGGGGACTCACCTCAGGAAGAGACTGCCCAGCGCTGCCGTCCACTCTCAGCACACGGCTTGTGAGTGGAAAAGAACCGTGAGGTAACTGTGCGGCATCTGCAGGGACCTGTGTGCGCGCCGTAGGATACAGCACTAGGGGTTGGCACTACTCAACGATGGCAGCCGAGCGTTCAGAACGCGGCCACAGGAAAATGGCCGACCGCAATGTAAGCTATGCCATAGCACGGCTACGACAAAATGGCGGCCAATGGGAGTTTTTAATGTAATTGAAAACCTCCCAAAAAATGGCCAAATGCTGCATTTAAACAGGAAAAGCCTCCTAGGGTTTTTTAACAGTGAAAAACCCCTCACAGGAAAGCCCCATACAAAAAAGAAAAAACGCAGGCCAGATAACAGTCCCCTCAGGAAGGCCCCCCCCCCCCCCCCCCCAAAAGCGGCAATGTTAGCAATGCAGCAAAGGGAAAGGAGCAGGGAAGGGAGGAGAAGAGGACCCCCAAACCCCAGGAATGCCCAGCAGAAGAAGAAAGAAGAAATTATGCAGGAGCTGGCTTACAATTTATTTATTTTTTTGCCAGTGTCCCAATCTCCTGGAGTTGGCAGCATAACTCGGCTGTTTTTGAGTTCCAATGTCCCTCAATGGATGATGGAACACTGAATTTTTTTAAGGGAACTGCTTAAGCACAATCATCATTTCTAAATATTGCCTATATCATAGCAAAGGTGCACTTTACATGAGAATGTGCACTACAGAAATTAATTTGGAACGCTCTCTCCAGGAATCTTCTATTTCTGATACAAATTCTATTACGTACCGTCTTTTAGAAAAAAACATTAAACCAGAATGCATTAAAAACAAAAACCCTTTAAAAGAACTGAGAAAGTAGTAACATTCTTGTGTGCAAATACAGAGGTGCATTCATGTGAAACTGTCACAGCTTTTGACCTTTCTGAAGACCGGATGAGGCAAGTTCCTACCTGTAGAGTTATAATGTCCTGGCGGGTAAAAGGTTCATCAGTTAGAAGATCTTTGTAGCTCTTCGGCTTAATGTTTAATTGTTCAACAGCCTGGGTGGGGAAATTGCACACATTGTTTTAATGCAAAGACAGATGTACAAGTAGATCATATAGCATATTTTACAAGCATGGCTCATGTTTACAACAGTACTCTGTGCAAGCTACAAAGCAAGCGTTTCATCATTAGGTGGTTGCACAATAACGCCAATGTTTATACTTTCTTACCTCATTGCAGAAGACATTTCCAGTGTTGCCAATAGCCACAATGTGTGAGTTATTGGTGAATACAGAGAAGAGGACAGGGCAGTGATACTTGCCTAAAGAGGTAAAAAAACAAAAAAAAAAAATTTTTTTAAACTTAAAATAAAAAAAAAGTTAACAAAAAAAAAATGGAAAGGTATCTCAACTATTGTTGATGCAAGCGATAGTCAACCTCAACTATTAGGTAGAACTACTCTTCAGTTTTTATATACAGTACTTCATAGTGCAGCTCTAGCAGGAAAAACACTTTAAGAGAATCAAAAATTATGACAAAATAAGCCATTTATGCATTTCAGAAGGAAATTACAAACTTTGACAAGGGTCTCAATGATGAAAAACTGCTCAAAGGATAGATTCACCTTTCGTAACAACATGTTACAACCATATTCTGGGTGTAACATGCTATAAACAGACCAGTACCCACACCACCCCAATCTGACAGCTAGCGGGGGGGGGGGGGGGGGGGAATCTTCTCCCCCTGCCAGCTGTGACAATTAAAAAAAAAATTCAATAAAAATGTGGCTGAGCGGGGTCTCTGGCCGTGTCACTCATTCACAGTGCCCTGTAAATGGAAAACAACAAGATGTGGCAGCATTTGCGGCTGTCACCTTGTAGTTTTCAATAAACTAGCACGGCGCTGTTGAGGCCTTGGTAGTTCATCCTCTCTTCCTGTCAGATTGTATCTGCTTTCCCGTACAAGATGTATGGGCACACAGATACACTGGCAGATCTACTGGAGACCTGCAAAGCACCAGCAATCTGCTGATCATTGGGGCAAAAAATAATAATAATTTAAATAATAATAAATGCACATTTACCTGCAAAAAAAAAATATTTGCATTTATAATTTTTTCTAAACATTGAACTTATCCTTCATGTGAAATCTGTGGCAGGATAATAAACGGGCAGCAGAACCAGCGAGTTGACAGAAAACACAATTTAACTTTAAATCTGCACATTGTTCTGTTTGAAACTTTCTGCAAATATTGTCCGATGGTTGCTTTATACCCGAAAGGTTGCAAAGGCCTAGGCACTGCATGTGAGATGGGTGCAGAGAGCATGTATATACTCCAATATTAGTATAGGAGGGGTTCTGCGGGTAGTGCTGAGAGGTGTGTGTGTAATCAAATGTCTAGGTAAAAAATGCATTAAGAATTTAAAGTGGTTGTAATGACTGATCACGATCCAATGATGTGCACGAGACCCACGTCTCTCTCTCTCATGATTCTCCTGATTGGCTGAGATCACAGTCGGTGAGGCAGAAGCAGGTCTGAATTGCGCTCTCTGTGTCCAAGACCCCTTTCACAATAGATCGGTTTGCAGGCGCTAAAAATAGCATCTGCAAACGGACCATAAACAGCTGCTGCTGTGGCTCCAGTGTGAAAGCCCGAGGGCTTTCACAATGGAGCGGTGCGCTAGCAGGACGGTAAAAAAAAAAAAAATCAATGGGACACCGCGGCTATACCGCCGGCAATGCGCCTCTGCCAAAGTGCTTTTACACCCTGTCTCGGCCGCTAGTGGGGGTAAAACCGCCCTGCTAGCAGCCGAATAGCGCCGGGAAGTTGGCAGTAAAGCGCTGCTAAAAAAAAACGGCACTTTACCGCCGATGCTGCTCCCGCCCCAGTGTGAAAGGTGTGTTATGGATCCAGAGAGCCAACTCAGGAGCGAGCATGCACGTGTGCCCCCAGAGCAAGCAATTGGGAGAAGCTCTCTTTAGGTATCCTTTAGCTACTAACTTACCATCCTGGTTTTTGGCAATGTTCAACTTAATAAGAGATTTTGCCTCCAGTTTCTGTGTAGTAAAAAAAAAAGAAAAAGATGAGAATTACATTGTAAAGAACTTTCTGAAACATACATTAATACGTTACCTTGGAGACGATTACTTTCAATTGGAAATAATATCTACTGGATTTAACTTAATGGATAAAATTACTAATGGGGTGGACGTCAAGAATGCTGCCTAGCGATACTAAGGATATGGTATTTAAGACAGTAACTCCAAATTTTACCATCAAGATAATGTTAAACAACATTGAGTCAAAAGTATTCACAGCGCTTCACTTTACACATTTTGTTATGTCACAGCTTAATTCCAAAATGGATTAAAATCATAATTTTTCTCAAAACTCTACAAACAATACCCCATAATGACAACGTAATAGAAGTTTGTTTGAAATCTTTGCAAATTTATTTTAAATAAAAAATTTTTTATTAATAATAATAATAATAATAATAAAGTACATAAGTCTTTACAGCCTTTGCCATGATGCTCAAAATTGAGCTCAGGTGCATTCTGTTTCCATTGATCATCCTCGAGATCTTTCTACAACTTGGAGGCCACCTAAATTCAGTTGATTGGACACGATTTGGAAAGGCACACACCTGTCTAACAGTGCATGTCAGCACATAAACCTGAGACAGGATTGTATCGAGGCACAGATCTGGAGAAGGGTAAAAAAAAAAAATCTGCAGCAATGAGGTCCCAATTAGCACAGTGGCCTCCATCATCTATGAATGGAAGAAGTTTGGAACCAACAGGACTCTTTCTAGAGTGGGCCACACAGCCAAATCGGAGGAAAAGAGCCATAGTCAGGGAGGTGACCTAGAACCCGATGGTCACTCTGACAGAGCTTCAGCTTTTGTCTGTGGAGAACCTTCAAGAAAAAAACAGCCATCTCTGCAGCACTCCAATAATCAGGCCTGATTAAAGGCATAGGACAGCCCGCCTAGAGTATGTCAAAAGGCACCTGAAGGACTCAGACCATGAGAAACAAAATTCTCTGATCTAATAAAGCAAAGAATGAACTCTTTGTCCTGAATGGCAAGCGTCCTGTCTGGAGGAAACCTGGCACCGCTCATCGCCTGGCCAATACATCCCTACAGTGAAGCATGGTGGCGGCAGCATCATGCTGTGGGGATGTTTTTCAGTGGCAGGAACTGGGAGAATAGTCAGGATCAAGGGAAAGATGAATGCAGCAATGTACAGAGACATCCTTGATGAAAACCTGCTCCAGAGCGCTCTAGACCTCAGACTGGGGCAAAGGTTCATCTTCCAACAGGACAACGACCCTAAGCACACAGCCAAGATAACAAAGGAGTGGCTACGGGACAACTCTGTGAATGTCCTTGAGTGGACTAGACAGAGCCCAGACTTAAACCTGATTAAGCATCTCTGGAAAGACCTAAAAATTTCTGTGTACCAAGAAAAAGAATGGGAGAAACTGCCCAAAAATAGGTGTGCCAAACTTGTAGCATCATACTCAAAGACTTGAGGCTGTGCCAAAAGATGCTTCAAAGTATTGAGCAAAGGCTGTGAATACATATGTACATGGGATTTTTTTTTGTTTCTTTTTTTTAAATATTGCAAAGATTTCAAACAAACTTCTTTCACGTTGTCATTATGGGGTATGGTTTGTAGAATTTTGAGGAAAATAATGAATGTAATCCATTTTGGAATAGGGCTGTAACATAACAAAATGTGGAAAAAGTGAAGTGCTGTGAATACTTTCCGGATGAACTGTATGCAAGTAAAGAGAGCAGGCTGAAGTGCCATCCTAGAATTATGACTTTTGACTTTATACTGTGAATGAACGCAGACAAAAAAAAAAAAAAAAAGACCTTGCAATTAAGCAATCTGCACACTCACATGCAGGAATAATGAAACCAACTGAAAAGGGACTCAGTTACAGTAAGGATAAGCCTCATAAGCTGCATTGCACCTGATGTGGATATATTTTACAAAGATTATAGTGGACTGAATATACAGTTAAGTTAAATTCCATTTAATAGGGTGTAAAACATAAAAAAAAATAAAGAAAAAAAAGTATTCTTTATATGAAAGAATAAAGCCAAAACATACAATTTTCTGTTGCATCTGAAAAAATATTTTGAACACACTGTAAAATCCTTTTCATGGAGTTAATTGAAGGACACGGCTTTATGAATAACAAAAACCCTGTGATAAAAATTGAGTGAATATGAGACAAAGCATTACAGTGATACCTCGGTTCACGTACTTAATTCGTGAACCGACTCTGGTCGCGAACCGAATTGGTCATGAACCGAGGCACATTTTCCCATAGGGTTCAATGTAAATCCGGTTAATCCGTGCTGACCTTTTTTGGGGGGTTTTTGAAGCACAAAAATATGAAACAAATTACAATACACATTAGTACAGTATAGTAATGTATATTTTCTTCACAACCTTGCTGTCACCTTTACTACTGCTCTGCACTTTCTTTTTGCCACCATGCTTGCGCTGCACATTCTTGTCACCTGCATTTCCACTTTGCACATTGTCACTTGCATTTCCACTTTGCACATTGTCACCTGCATTGCTGTTCTTGTCACCTTCATTGCTGCTCCGCACTTTCTTCTTTCCACTATGCTTCTTGGGAGCAATATTGGGTGTCCAGTGAACTGTACAATACAGCAAGGACAGTACTGTATGTGCTAAAAAGCACACCAAAAATCACTTAAAATGTTTGCAGAGTACTCACAGTACTTCTTTCTGTGTGTCTTCTTCTCTCCACGGTCTTCCTACAGGAAGTCACGACCATGTGACAGCCTGGAAATAGCATTAAAATGGCCGCGGCTCCTGTTCGTGAACCGAGGTGGAGTTCGTGAACCGGAGCATATTTTTATGAACTTTTCTGTTCGTGAACCGAGTTGTTCGTGAACAGAAGCGTTCGTGAACCGAGGTATCACTGTATATATAATAATGAACCAAGTTACCTACACAATGCCATGGATTCGTTTTTGGAGGCCCTTGATTCCCTGGATCGTCTTTGATCGATCCATCCTCGCTTGATTGACTCGTTGTCGCTGGCATTCGAGTCCACTCTCCTTATCTTGGGTGGAAGACACATCATCCTTGATGCTCTACATGCCTACTAAGGCTATTGTATCCCACTTCTGAGCAACAACTTTTCTGTGGATATTATATATATATATATATATATATATATATATATATATATATATCTCTCTATCTATCTATCTATATCTCATATTCACTATATTTGAAATCTATTTTTATCTCAAAGTTATTATTTGCACATAACATTTGGTACATTGTTCATATATACAGTATATGTGAGCCTCAAACTTCTTTTAAATGATACAGCAGCAGAATACAGATGATATTAAATGCACTCTGCAGTCAGAGTTAAAGTGACAAGTGCCCTGGAGGAAATTCTTGATGCTTGAAACGTGACCCTGTGTTGCAATGGCCCTTTCTTTATATTGGGATCAGTTTGACATGGCCTCAACACACCTGGAAAATCTGGTCATTCAGAAATCTCACCTAGCTATTAATAATGGAGGTTCACACAAACACTGTCCAAATGCCTGTAGGGGATAAATGTAGCGTTTACTGCGCCCACTGATAAGAGGCTGAAATGTGCAAGACAAGCTTATGCACGCTAATAGCATGACAGATATCCAAAGTATGCAGACGGTCTGGGTAGAGGACGTACAACCCAATACCTAAGAAGTGGGTCAGAATAGATTATGTGAAATACAGCATGTGGTTATAAATATAGGCCTGTATTTATACAGTGCTATTTAAAACACACACACACACACACACACACACACACTGTAATGCACTTTACAGAAACACTAACATTTAGAGAATAAATAGCTTAAGTTGAAACCTACTATTTATGAAGTGCAAATAGGAATCCCATGAAAAACAGTCAAATGCAATAATCCAGTTATTGCCTCATTCACACAAGCGTTGAAAATAGGCAGTTGGGAAGCGGTAAAAACACAACCCAACTGCCTAGCAACGCAACTCCCAATGTATAAAACAGGAAGCAGATGGAGGGTTACCAAGGTCCATGTTGCCTTGGGTCACATTGCATTGACGCTTTGCAACCACCTTTATTCGCATCTATAGAAATATGCCACTTTTACAGCACATTTAAGGAGCAGTTGCAAAACTTTAGTCAGCATTTCTCATTTTAGCATGGCAAAATTATTAAAAAAGGGTCCAAAAAGGCATTTCAGACACTGTTGCAAAGTGCCAAATGTGATCATTTGTAATTTTAACATTGCAAAATAAAAATATTAAAATGATCTCATGGCATTTGAAGAGTAGAGCTGCACGATTCTGGCTAAAATGAGAATCATGATTTTTTTGCTTGGGCTAACTTTACAGTTGTTTCATTTTTTTATTTATTCGTTGAAGTGTATTTTTTTCCCCCAAAAAATTGCATTTGAAAGACAGCTGGGCAAATACAGTGCGACATAAAACATTGCAGTAATTGCCATTATATTCCCTAGGGTTTCTGCTAAAATTTATATATAATGTTTGGCTGTTCCAAGTAAATTTCTAGCAAAAAATATTGAGTTTAACTTAAGAACCAAGTGTTAGAAAAAGATTTGGACTTAGTGAATAAACTTCCTGCATTTACACAGAAGTTTGATCTAAAAATAAAGTTAGTTACAATGTTTCATGTTACAAACACAGAAGTGTATCCCTTTGATCTAAGAAGGAAGCATTAGTTACAATGTTTCCTGTTAAGAACTTGGCAGACTGCCCAATATTTTCTTTTGACAGCTGAGTGAGCAGATAAAGTCTCTCTACTTGTTATATGAAAGAATCGGTGAACTCTGCATTGGAGATTGTCAGGGGGGGTTGAATAGAGATCACGATTTTTAACGATTAACTGTGCAACTCTAATGAAGAGCATCACTTGAACACCTGTGCAACATGTCAGAAAGGTGCATTAAAACAGAATTGATTTTTTTTTTTTTTACAGGGGCCAGTTCTGATGTTTTCCTTCGAAAAACTGGTGAAAGTTGGCTAGAGTTTTCACTGCATAAGTGCCGGTTCACACTACAGCGACTTGGGCTCTGACTTGTGTCGCCCCAAGTCGCATGACATGAGAAATTCCATTGAAGTGAATGAGAGCCATCTTAATGTACACTACTGAAGTCACTCCGACTTCAGAAAAGGTTCCTGTACTACTTCAAGGCAACATGTACCCATAGATTTCAATGGAAGTCGCCTCCAAAGTCGGATCACTGTCTTAACTGAAGCAACTTTACAGGAAGAGAAAATAGTTTTCTCAGGCAAACCCCTCCCTCCCACAGAGCCGATTGTTTGATTGGCCACTGGCAAAGTAGCCTGTCCTGGAGGCAACTTGAAGTCACGTAAGTCACTCCAAGTCGCGCTGAAGTCTCCTCGCAAATTTGTGCTGGAAGTCGTATTGCCCCCGAGTGAACCGGTACTTTAAAACATGGCTATACGCTAAAATGCCCAGAATTTTCTTTGCAAACTACATACAGCATAAAATCAAAACAATGCTGCACTAAATCACAAGATATATGAATAAATAAATATAATTTAATATGAATAAATCATCCACAGTGTATATAAAAGTAAAAAAAAAAACACACATATGGTAAAGTTCACACTGCATAAGTCAATGTCGTTATATAAATCCAAATTGTGCTGTGAATATCAAACTTGTGCCAAAATAAAAACCAAGGATACTCCTCCAGGTATAGAACACCAAATATGTGCTCCTTCACCAGTGCCGCACACAAAGGCTTACCGCAAGGATATAAAAAAAAAAAATAAAAAAAAAGGAAAAACAATGCAATCCACCACAATCCGTGCGTCGGCATGCGATCCTACGCAAAACACAACTGCTGGTGTGAACCAGTCCTAAAAAGGAGACTGTAGGGTCAAACACGAGGCTGCCATTGATGAATACCAAAACAAAAAGGTATAACAGTCCTGGAATCCATTTTTCATCAGCAAATCAATGACTTTTGATCCGCAAAGCCAAGTTAATAATTTGGTGTTCATTTGTATATGAACAGAAAAAAACTGCCCAGCAAATATTTACTAGCAACCGAAGACTGAATAAATAAAATAAAATAAAAATTATAATAGCTTCAAAAATAAATAAAATTGAATGAATTAATGTCCCAAAGTGTGCTGATTGGATCTCATTTAGTGTCCACAATCAAGAAATGCCCAAACGTACTCTCCGTCCACAAGATTGGAACAATGGAATACAGGAACCCCAACAATACTTCTTTCGATAGTGAGGATGCTACGCTCTTTCATACATGCAGTCCATGGATCATAAGTATATAAAAGAAACGGACCATAGCATAATTCTGTATAAAATAATTTAATAAAAAAAGAGAAAGTATTGTACTTACAAAAGTAGTTCTCAAAAAGTATCTAAAACAATGCCGGCCGGCACTATAGGAGCCCTTTCTCCTTCACATCAACGCGGTGACGTCACTGTACGCCATCCCAACATTTGTATATATAACCCAGGTTTAACTGCTGTATACCTGCTTCAAGCAGGTTTTGAATTTTCATAGTAATATATGGGATCGCAAAAGTGAACAAAAGCTTGTCAACACAGACTCTTAAAGTTACAGTAAGAGGATAGGGAAAGAAAGTTTCTTAACCGGTTAAGACCCCGACCAATATGCAGGTTAAGGACCTTGCCCCTTTTCGCGATAAGACACTGCGTCGCTTTAACTGACAATTGCGCGGTCGTGCGACGTGGCTCCCAAACAAAATTGGCGTCCTTTTTAATCACAGCAATGACTCATCCCATATGATTCAGCTTTGTTGGAGGTTTAATCAGACAAAACGGCGCTGCAAAGGCAAGGCATGGTCTGTTATGTTGTCTCCTAAATTAGGTCTCCTTTAAAGCAGATTTAATATGGTGGGATTTTTATTTATTTTGTTACTCCAGATAGTTTGGCAAATAAGTGCTGTTTTTTTGTTTAAAGCTGAAGACTGGTGAGGGAAGCCTCCACCACCCCTACCTCTCTTCAAAATTGCCCCAATAATTAAAAAGAAATAAGGCAAATGCCCTCAAAATCCTTATCCAAGTCTATGGGCATGTAATGCTCTGGGTCCTGAGTCTTGTTTCCTTACTGCAGAGTGAAAGAGTTATTCTTTAGGTGCCCATATCACTGCCTGGTGACAGACAACTCCCATTGGATTCATCAGCAGAGCCCTCCTAGGGTCCTGAAGACTCCAGCATCGGCATAGTAATAATATCTGCTATCAGTAATTGGTGGAACACTGGTCTTCACTCCTGGAAGAGGGATTGTGGAGCGTTGCATATTTTGGTTGGTTAAAAAGTGCTTAGGAAAGTTTTTTCAAATGTGAATGGATAGGCGAGTGGCATTTCCTATTCGGTCACGAGATAGATATATACGGTATTTATAAAAAATCTCTCTCTCTCGCTCTCTCTCTCTTATAATATCTCTATATATATTTTTCATTAATTTTTTTTGGGTTAGTTTTCCTCTTATTTTAGCAGTGCTGCATTGCATTAAATAAAAATGACGGAATTCTGCTCAAGCTTAGCTTGCATACACACGGTCACACAAAAGTTCTCTGAACTTTCGTCCGTCAAGAACGCAGTGACGTACAACACTACGACGAGCCGAGAAAATAAAGTTCAATGCTTCCAAGCATGCGTCGAAATGTTTCCGAGCATGCGTTGAAATTGCTATAGACGATCGGATTGTCCGATAGGATTTTTTTACGTTGGAAAATTTGAGAACCAGCTCTCAATCTTTTGCCGGCGGAAATTCCGCCAGCAAAAGTCCGATGGAGCATACACACGGTCTGAATTTTCATTCAAAAGCTCACATTGGACTTTTGCTGTCGGAATTTACGATCGTGTGTATGGGGCATTAGAAAACACATTCTATGGATTGATTTACATATCCTATATCTTCCTTATTGTAACTATCATTTATCTTAATGTATCCCAGGGCTAACTTCTGACTTATGCTATGCACCCTGGATGATAGTTATGGTCCATTGGTTCTACAAGTTTTTCTTTTTTTGCATTCTGTCAATAAAAAAACTGTCAAAGAGAAGTGCAAAAATACCTGTTGATTTTGCCAGGTATCTTGTCAGCTGATAATTTTGTGTTATCTGCTGCTGCAAAAGGAGGGATTAAGCTACATTTGCTCAGCCAGCTAGCGCTGGTGCACATTACAGTGCAGGAATTTTCTGACTCCTGCAGCGGTTTCTTCCACCTATGAGCAGCTAGCCACGGTCGCCAAGCCCTGTACAATTCAGTTACAGGTCAGTGGCAGCCGCAGCCATCTATGATTGTCCACCCAGCGGTTGCCTGCGGCGATTACTGCTGGAAGCACACAAAGTGAGAAGAAGTCTGTCTTCTTTGTAAGGCTAGCCATACACATTAAGGTTTATCATGCTCAGCCCCATGCCGATTGAGAAATTGTGTCTTTATACTTTATTATTATACAGGATTTATATATCGCCAACAGTTTGCGCAGCGCTTTACATCAGGGAAGCCAGTACAGTTCAATACAATACAGATCAATACAGGAGGGATCAGTGGGCCCTGCTCGTTTGAGCTTGCAATCTAGAAGGGAGGGTCAAGTGGAACAAAGGGTAGTTAGCTGTGGGGGATGATCAGATGGACTCAAATGAGAGTACAGTTGTTACTAGGTATGGGTAGGGTAGGCTTCTCTGAAGAGGGGGGTTTTCAGGGATCCTCTAAAAGCTAACAGAGAAGGAGATAGATGGATAGATTGGGGTAAGGAGTTCCATAGGCTTGGAGAGGCTCTGGAAAAGTCCTGGAGACGAGTATGGGAGCAGGTGATGAGAGAGCTAGAGAGTAGGAGGTCTTGAGAAGAACGAAGAGAACGATTAGGTTGGTATTTAGAGACTAGGTCATTGATGTAGCTGGGGGCAGAGTTGTGGATGGCTTTGTAGGTAATTATTAGTAGTTTGAATTTAATTTGTTGGGCGAACGGAAGCCAGTGGAAGGATTGACAGAGAAGAGTAGCAGAGACAGAGCGGGTTGGCAAGGTGGATGAGCCTAGCAGCAGCATTCATGATAGACTGAAGGGGGGCTAGAGTATGCAGAGGTAAGCCAATGAGGAGGGAGTTGCAGTAATCAAGGCGAGAGATGACCAGGGAGTGAATTAAGAGTTTTGTGGTGTCATTGGTTAGAAAGGGGCGTATTTTGGAGATGTTGCGAAGGTTGAGGCGGCAAGATTTGGACAGTGATTGAAGGTGAGGCTTAAAGGAGAGTTCAGAGTCCAGGACTACTCCTAGGACCTTGACATGTGGGGATGGGCTGATAGTTGTGCCATCAATTTTGACAGAGAGATCAGGGGAAGGGAAAATAAGTTACGTTTTGGATAGATTGAGTTTGAGGAAGTGGTGTGACATACAAACTGATATATCGGATAGTAAAATAGTGATACGCGAGAATGAAGGAGTGAATTGAGGGGTAGAGAAATAGATTTGAGTGTCATCAGCGTAAAGGTGGTATTGGAACCTGTGGGAGGCTATCAGCTGACCCAGGGAGGAGGTGTAGACGGAAAATAGGAGCGGTCCAAGAACAGAACCTTGGGGGACCCCAACAGAGAATGGAAGAGGAGAGGAGGAAGTAGAATTGTAAGTAACGCTAAAGGTGCGGTTGGACAAGGTAGAGAACCAACGAAGAGTACAGTCATGGAGACCAAAGGTGTGGAGTTTTTTTGAGGAGGAGGGGGGTGGTCAACCGTATCGAAGGAAGCAGAGAGATCCAGGAGTAGAAGTACAGAATATTGTCCCTTAGTTTTGGCCGTTAGTATATCATTGGTTAGTTTTAGGAGAGTAGTTTCTGTGGAATGTTGAGGACGAAATCCAGACTGAAGGGGATCAAGAAGGTTATCAGCAAGGTGGACGCTCAGTCGGTTGTAGACTAGACGTTCAAGGAGTTTGGATAAAAAGGGTAGCAAGGAGATGGGGTGTAGGTTGTCAAGATTGGATGGGTCCAGTGAGGGCTTTTTAAGTATGGGGCTGACTAGTGCATGTTTCAAAGAGTTAGGGAAGATGCCAGAAGAGAGGGAGAGATTTATGTGGGTTAGAGAGTGTAGAATAGAGCCAGAGGGTGAACAAAGCATTTGCGAGAGAACAGGATCCAGAGTGCAGGTGGTAAGATGGACGTTAACAAGTAATTTAGCGACCTTGTCTATAGTGGTGGGGTTGAAAGAGGGAAGTAATGACTGTACCTGTGGGCATAAGGTGTGAAGCATGGAGGGTATCTACTCTCGAATTGTATCAATCTTCTTTTTGAAGTGATTGGCAATCTCCTGGGCGGTGAGTGAGTTAGTGGAGGACGAAGGAGAGAGTTGAAGGTAGAGAAGAGTTGATGGGGACGGGATGATACATTTTTAATGAGGGTGGTGAACTAGGTCTGCTTGGCAGTGAGGAGGCTGGAATTGTATATTTGGAGGGCAGATTTATACTGGACGAAGTCTTCCTGGGACTTAGTCTTGCGCCACTGGCGCTCAAAAGCACGGCTGTGTTTTTTCAGACTTCTAGTATCATCTGTTTGCCAGGGTTGAAGGGGACGGGGCCTTATTCTGCATGTAGTGAGGGGGGCCAGTCTGTCCACTGATGCTAGAAGTGAAGTGTTGTAGACACTTGGAGAAAGAGCCCCACATGCAGAAAGAGCCCCACTTGCAGAAAGAGCCCCACTTGCAATGTACCCCCTTGCTTATGCTTCCACCAAAAGGATGCATATATTTATACTGCTGGAGATAGCAAAAATAACATGCCAGTATTAATAAATAGACATAAGCAAAGCAGGACAGCAATGTTTCAATTCTGGGTGGATGGCACACAGCTGAAACATACCATAGTATGAATATAAGATAAAATAATGAAAGTGCTCACACAGCAAAACCTTCATAGTATGTATATACATTTAGGGTGTCACAATCCCTAGAACATTGATATTGTCAAACCTGCACTTCAACATGCTTATGAACAGCATCATAGCAGCTAAAGTATAATTAATGAACTATTATCACAATCACTGCCTAGAACCTCCTTCGGCCCTAGCACATTCATCTGCTATAAACACAATCAACGCTGTTGAATTGTCATGCGATGAGTCACCTTGCCATCACTATTATTAACTGTAAATGCCTTAACACAGATTTTGGTAAATGGTGATTCAGTAATATACAAATAAGACTGTTAAAAGCAATGTGTCTCTGGTAAATAACCTACTGCCACCTAGTGTTAAAACAGTGAACTGCAAATAAAGTCTATCCACCAAGCAATATACGCATCCCTGTTGTAAGATTCAACTAGAAAAGCGGAACGCATTTCAGTGACAGATTATGCTCACATTATAATCCCAGCATTTACGTAGTGCAACATAAATATCTACACACAATTGGTCTCAATGCACAAACTGTATTCAGTATCTGCTCACCAGGCTGGCAGGGAAAACGTGCCCAAAAAAAATAAAAAGTGTGAGAAAAGAACTGTTGGCAATCATGTTGTTTAACAGGGTCTGTATTGCAACAAAAAAAAAATCTGTGTTTTAATTACAGGCCATGATAACTGAAGCTTGGCCAGTTATATAAGCATTCTGGGCCAGATTCAGAAAGGACTTACGACGGCGCAGCGCCATGTACGCCGTCGTAAGTCCTAATCTGGGCCGTCGTATCTATGCGACCGATTCTTAGAATCCGTTACGCATAGATATTCATTAGATCCGACAGGCGTAAGTCTCTTACGCCGTCGGATGTAAACTGCAATTTTTTTTTTCCCCTGCTAGGTGACGCCTCCGTCGATTTCCGCGTCGAGTATGCTAATTAGCTAGATACGCGAATTCCCGAACGTACGTGCGGCCGACGCAGTAAAGTTACGACGTTTACGTTAGGCTTTTGCCGGCGTATAGTTGCCCAGCCAATGTTAAGTATGGCTGTCGTTCCCGCGTCAAAATTTTAAAAAGTTACATCGTTTGCGCAAGTCGTCCGTGAATGGGGCTGGACGTCATTTACGTTCACGTCTAAACCAATGACGTCCTTGCGACGTCATTTGGAGCAATGCACACTGGGATATTTTAGGGACGGCGCATGCGCAGTTCGTTCGGCGCTAGGACGCGCTTCATTTAAATGATACACGCCCCCTACCCGGCAAATTTGAATTCCGCCGGGTGATTTACGCTACGCTGCCGCAACTTTACAGGCAAGTGCTTTGTGAATAAAGCACTTGCACAGATACGCCAGCTGTACGTACCTGAATCTTGCCCTTTATATTTAAAAAAAAAAAAAAAATTTAAAGCTTTGATTGCCAAGTTTAATTAAGAAGAGCAATATAAATCAAATAAATGTTGAGCTTTTTATCATTTCGATAAATCAGTGATATACTGAAACAGTTCCTATTAAAGTTTTATGATTTATTTGGGTTTTCCCAGTATGAAGAATAATTGCAGGATTAGAAAATGTCATTCCAACAGAGTTCATATCCACACAGACAGAGATAATGGGGGTTATTTACTAAAGGCAAATCCACTCTGCACTACAAGTGCACTTGGAAGTACAGTTGCTGTAGATCCGAGGGGGACATGCAAGGAAAATAAAAAACAACATATTTGTTTGCACATGATTGGATGATAAAAATCAGCAGAGCTTCCCCTCAGATCTACAGCGACTGCACTTCCACTCTGCACTACAAGTGCACTTGTAGTGCAGAGTGGATTTGCCTTTAGTAAATCAACCCCAATGTGTATGGCCACAATTGCCTACAGTTTGGTATACTAATTCATTTTTAGTGAGGTTTAAAAAATGCACACACCAGCTATACAAGCACAATTTTTCACTATTTGCCAATACATTCACATTATGCTTGCATATGCATGTCTAAACAATGTTTCAGGTCTATAGCACAGTAGGCAAATATGTTTAATTAAAGGGTTACTCTAGCCAACGCTTCATTTTTTTTAGATTTCTAAAGTATTTGTCAAAATTATTGCCACTGCCTGTGGTTCCATTAGGGAAACGTTTTATCACTTTCAATTTTAGGAGAAAGCTCCAGTGTTGTCACTACAGGAAGAGTTTGGTAAACCAGATTAATATCCTCCACCACACTTAAACATTTAGGCAAGACTTACATTTTAAATTAAAAAAAAAATCCCATATATTGTACATTTTCATCTGTTAATACCTCAGTTACCTGCATTGAAACCGACTACGTTTTTACTGTGGAAGAATATTTAGAGAGAGAAGGAACAAAACAACAACAACCACCCCTCCAACAACATGTAGATAGAAAAAAAAAACACACCTCTCCTGTGATAGGGTTAGTACCATATCTCTTTATCCATGGGACAATACTCCTGCAGGAAAACAGACGATCAAATCAAAATCCCTTATGATTACGATAATCAGAATTGACATTACACTTTAAATAAAAATACCAAAAAAAATGCAACAGACAGTTGTAATCCTTGTTTTCTGGAAACAGCTGGTTTTGGTGCTGGGATCCGGGAGCCTGTAGTGTTTGGCATGGGACCGCACGCAAGTCTATATTTAGAGGTTTAAGGGGGTTGTAAAGGAATAAAAAATGTCCCTAAATAGCTTCCTTTACCTTAGTGCAGTCCTCCTTCACTTACCTCATCCTTCCATTTTGCTTTCAAATGTCCTTATTTCTTCTGAGAAATCCTCACTTCCTGTTCTTCTGTCTGTAACTACACACCGTAATGCAAGGCTTTCTCCCTGGTGTGGAGAAAGCCTCTTGTGGGGAGGGGGCTAGCAGGAGGGTCAGGACGCCCCCTAACACACAGCTCCTTTCTCTATCTGCAAAGTAGAGTGTCCTGACTTGCCTGCTCGCCCCCTCCCCCTCAAGAGGCTTTCTCCATACCAGGGAGAAAGCCTCGCATTACTGTGTGTAGTTACACAGACAGAAGAACAGGAAGTGAGGATTTATCAGAAGAAATAAGGACATTTAAAAGCAAAATTGAAGGATGAGGTAAGTGAAGGAGAACTGCACTAGGTAAAGGAAGCTATTTAGAGGATTTTTTTTTATATGCTGGGGTTAAAGTGGATGTAAACCCCCCCATAGACCCAGTGAGATGAACAGCCTCAGATGATACACAGAGATGAACCAAATCTCCCTACATAGGTTTTATATGTATATTTGCTGTGTTCACATTTATATACAGTTTAGAAAGTTCAGATGTTAGGAAATGTTCTCTTCTTGTTTAACAGAGTGTGATGTCTGGGCATACAGCCAAGATAGCTAAAATTGCTGATTGGAGGAAAAGCACACACCCCCTCTCATCATAGGCAGAGACTCTGTTTTGTAACAGGGCCAACTGCCTACTAATCTATTTATAGCAACCTCCCCAGAAATTTCAGGCTTCTTTTATCTGATGTGTCTGAGAATTTGTCAGAAGTTATCTGGCTGATAACAGAGGAACAGTTCAGGAGAGAGCTATGGGACTTAGCCCTTTGAAGAGAGATAACAAAACACTGCATATATATGTGCCCAGCTAAAATTCCATGAATTGGGTTTACATCCACTTTAAGTTAATGGAAACCTAGACTAGATGATGTCATTGGCCCCAACTTTATCCAAAACACATACTAAAGAAAGTTGGCTGGCAGATCCACTCTAACTTACCAGCCAAAATAGTACTTGGGTGATTTTAACCACAAATGTGTGTATTGATGTACATGATTTCTCCATAGAACACAAATATTATGCTTAGGACACTCTAGAAGCCTAGTAAAACGAAGCTCAGAGCTTCAATACTGCTGAAAATCGCCTCGATATTAAAGCTTTTATAACAAAAAAAAGGTTTACTATGAAATATCTGATGTATACATACCGTACTCCTTTCATTTTCAAAACACTGGTGGAAATATAGCTAGTGCCCAGACTCTAGGTAACATTTTATTGGCAAAATAGTCTATTGTACCCATTCAACAAGAATTTTAGTGTGTTCGTGTAAATATAACTGGTTACAGACAACAAAGGTTATCAATTACAAAATGCACTTACAGAAGATCAAAAACGATTCCATCTGGTGTGCAGACTGGATATTCAAAGGGCTGCAGGGATAAGCTGAAAAAGTAAAACAGAATTTGAAATCCAAGCCACTTCTCGTTTAAAAATATATTAGTTCTAAGGCAAAGAGATTTATTATACAGGACTTCTAAATGAGATGAGTGCACTTATCCACAAAATGTTACACATAACTCAAATCAAAACCTGCAGACTAGATATTCAAAGGACTGCAAGAACAAGATGAAAGAGTAACACAATTTAAAATCCAAGTCACTTAAAGTAGAAGTATAGGCAAAACATATTTTTTCATGTTGGATAGAGCAAGGAAGGGTTATAACGCCCAAGATTTCCCTTTACTTCCTGTCCCATAACCAAACAGGAAGTGAGAGAAAATCACTGCAATGAGAGGGAACTCCTTGGGGACCTCCATGTCAGCAGAACCAGTGACTCCGTTGGAAGATTTCCCCTCTATTACTTTTCTGGGGACAACTCAAAATTTGGTATTTTATTTTACTTTCACCGATAATGGTAAACAGGAAAAATAGAGGGGGTGAGGGGGAATCTGCTCAACGGGGGCACAGACAGCAATAACAACAACTGACAAGAGTTCTAATCTTTCTCATCTCAATCCAAATCTAAAACTAAAAAGTTTTGCTTTCAGTTATAATTTAACATTTTAAAATATATTAGTTCCAAGGTGATCAAAGATTATTATTATAAAAGGATTTATCCACTAATCCACAAAATATGAAACATCATCTAAATCAGAAGAATCATGTAGAATGATTAAGTAGGCATTACTATAAAAACAGTTAGGCTGCATTCACACCTGAGCGTTTTCATTTTATAAAACGCTCGTAAAAGCGCCTGAAAAACGCCCAACAAGCAAAATCCCATTCATTTTAATGGCACCTGTTCACATCTGAGCGTTTGTCACCTGAAACAAAAACGCTTGAAAAAAAACCCAAGGTCAAAAAAGAACATGAGCTTCTTTGGGGCAGATTACAGGCTTTTTTTGCCTTTTACATCAATGACCTGAACCAAAACTCACGACTTTGAAATGCCCAGGCGTGAATGCAGCCTTAGAGCCGGTTCACACTGGGGCGGCACGACTTCGGGGGGCGACTCGGCAAGGTGTCCTGAAGACGACTTCAGAGGCGACTTGCAAAATGACTTCTGTATAGAAGTCAATGCAAATCGCCCCGAGTCGCCTCCAAAGTCGTACAAGAACCTTTTTCTAAGTCTGAGTGACTTGCGTCGCTCCTATTAGAACGGTTCTATTGAATAGAATGGGACGCGACTTGTCAGGCGGTTGAGTCGCCTGACGAGTCCCCCCAGTGTGAACCGGCTCTTACTTAAAGTGTATTTATAATCAAAACTACTGTTGCTTTTTGTTTATTTTTAGAGGAAGGCAGAGATAAAACCCAGGTCACTTTTTTCCCCCCCTTTTCTTTTTTCTGTCTGAGCCCCCTTGGAGAGATTTTCCTGCACATCCTGTTCTGAACACCTGACAGAAAGTGAGAGGACATCCTTTCTTAGACAGTAGTTGGAAGATTTCCTCTCACCTTCAGTACAGCTTTGAATTTCTCTATCACTTTCTGTCTCTGTGATAACGATCACTCGGACAAGTAGACCAAGTACTAGAGATGCACCGAAATTTCAGCCGCCGAAACATATCGGGTGCAAATGGAGTGATATGCATTTTGCCGATAGGAGAAAAATGTGCCACGGTGACGCATTTTTACCATTTTACTGTGCTTATGGTGTTTTTTCATAGGTCATGTGACTCAAAAATAGCATCAAAAATGTAAAATGTTCGATATTGCTGCATTTTTCAATGCATTTCAACAGGGAGGTGCTTTTTTATTAACTGATCGAAAATGCAGCAAGCAGGATTTTTAACACCACAACGGAAGTGCACTGGACCAGTGTGAAGACATACATAGAATTCATAGGGATATTTTTTGGCCCATGAGCTTTTCTTGCACTATGGCCCCATTCACACCTAAGCGACAAAACGCCCGACGCGGGACGCTTCTGTCGCTTGAGGGGAGAATTCCCATTGCCGTCTATGGAGATGGTTCACATCTCATAGACGCGCAACGCCTGTCGCCTGAAAAAAAGTCCCGGACCCTTTTTTTCACGCGACAGGCGCGTTTTCCCATAGACAGCAATGGGAATACTTTAGAAAAAAAAAAAAAGAAACATTTGTAATCGCGGCAAATCTGCCGCTACACGCGTACGCGGCTGTCGCTTAGGTGTGAATGCAGCCTAAAAAGGTGCCAATAATGGCCGACAATAAATTCATGATATTAATTAAAAAGTTGAATAGAATACAATTATGTGTAAAAAAAACACACACACACACACCATCCTGAGATAGATAGATAGAGATTATATATATATATATATATATATATATATATATATATATATATATATATATATATATATATATATATATAGCGCAGGATGCACTAAACCAAAAATTATATATATA
The DNA here is from genome assembly GCF_905171775.1 of Rana temporaria. Taxonomy (NCBI): domain Eukaryota; kingdom Metazoa; phylum Chordata; class Amphibia; order Anura; family Ranidae; genus Rana; species Rana temporaria. The sequence continues at coordinate 208,255,850 of NC_053489.1, read as the reverse complement.
TATATATATATATATATATATATATATAAATAAAAAATATATAATTTTTCGGTTTTGGTTTAGTGCATCCTGCATTTTCGGTTTTAGCAGCAAAATTTCCATTTGGTGCATCTCTACCAGGTACATCTCCTCAGTGAGGACACAGACCTAACAGGGTTCCTATTACTTTCACACTTTACCCAGAATAAAAAAAAGTTTTGATTATAAAAATACACCTCAAGCAAGGCACAATTCAAAATATATTGAAAAGAGAGGAGAGAAAAAAAAAAAAAAAAAAAAAAAAAAAAGGGATATACTTGGTATATTTTCTTATTATGTTCAGGACTAAAATAAACATTTTAGAAGAGGGACATTTTTCTTGGAATTACTATAAAAGTACATTCTTGCACAGTTTAAGGCTGAAAAGGAGACTCAAGTTCATCGTGGTACCCAGTGTGAATGATGGCATATACTCCCAGATGATGCAAATAGATGCACAGCAAATGGGACCCATGTACCTAGGAACTATAAACCAAGAGTGAATTCATGTTCCCCAATAAACTCAACAAGAAAAAGAAAAAAAAGATTTTATGACCAATAAATAAACAAATAAACAAAGGAAGAAAAAACTACAGTAAAACCTTGGTTTGAGAGCGTTTTGCAAGACAAGCAAAATTTTTAATAAATGTTGCCTTGATATACAAGCGATGTCTTGATATAAGAGTAGCGTCATGTCACAACTGAGTATAAAAAAGAAGAGAGGCGCCCCTAAGTGTAGCAATATGGTTACATTTAATGAAGGTACAACATTTAGGAAACTTATTGCTACACTTAGAGGCGCCACTCTTCTCTTTTATACCCTGCAAAAAAATGCTTTGGTATAGAAGTGCTTTGGATTACAAGCATGTTTCTGGAACGAATTATGTTTGCAAACCAAGGTTTTACTGTATTTCTCTATAGGTTAATGGGGGGTAGATGTTTAAATCATGGACACCCTAAAGCAAACATAAAAATAGGTAGGCAAACTGAACAAAAAAAAGCCTGGCATCCCAATCAGCATAACAATGAGCTAGATAATCTGCAGTGTTGAGAACCCAAGTGCCTGAAGGACAGCCACCAAAAAGTGGGAATGGCAGAGAAAAGGTGACAAGTGACAAAAGCATCTACAGAGAGATGATATGGATGCCAAGCATTACCATGACTTGTCAAACAGCCATGAAACAGAAACCTGCAGGAGCAGCAGGCAACAAGAAAAACAAGATAAAATAAACAGGATAAAAATCTCATGTTCCATTTGGTAGTGACCGATAGGGAGAGGGAAGCTCAGATGCAGAGCTGCTAAAACCAAAAAGTTGAAAAAACTAAGAAAACAACAGGCTAGCAGCCTTGGATGAGCCCTGTAGAAGAGCCCAGAACCTCCAAGGTGGATACAAAAAAGTCAAGTTCAAAATGTAATAAATGTTGGGCTCCTAGTGAGGTTCAAGCCCAGGATCCAGCAAAGCAAGCAAAAGCATTAACTTTACAGCTGGTATCCTTTTCTTATGAAAATACAGAAAGTCTCCACTGTTGGCAACCAGCGTCAAAAAGGTCATGTTAAATCTTCTTTGGAAAGCTTTAACAACTCACTGAAGAGTTTGAGTCTCAGGGGAAAAAAAAGGATATCGGGGAAACTGGAGAAAGTGCAGAAAAGGGCAACCAAACTGATAAGAGGAGGAGGAGCTCAGCTAGGAGGAAGGATTAGAGGAACTGAAAAACTTAAGTGGTCCATATAATGAACTTGGTGTTGAGTTATTCAATTTAAGGGAGTCTGAAGGAAAGGAGATTTAATCTCCAAATACAGAAAGGCTTCTTCACAGTAAGAGCTGTAAAAAGGTGGAATAGACTCCATCAAGAGCCGGTTCTGTCTAGCTCAGTAGCGTGCCTGGATTATTTCCTAAATGTACATAACTGTATACTAACACTTATAGGTAAAGTTGATTCAGGGAACAGGGATCATCTCTTGGGGGGATCAGGAAAAAAAAAATTCTCCTGCTGGAGAAAATTGGATCATGCTTTGCTGGTTTCTTTTTGGCCTTCCTCTAGATTAACTGTGGGTATAGGAGAGAGTGAGTGAGAGTGAGTGTGTATTGTAAAAAAAAAATTGGTTGAACTAGATGGTTTTTTTTCAACCAGACTAACTATATGTAAGGAACAGGAAAGTTACCCATGTTACTAGCTCCTTGGCATTTAACCACTGGAGGTAAAGGATAGGGTAAGCACATAGAAAAGTGGGGTTGCCTGAAACTATGGTATCCTTACTGAAAAATGAATATAAATTCAGCTGGAACAATTCATCTATTAAATATTTGGGTATTAATCTGACTCCGAATTTCGAGTCTTTATATTTAGCTAATTACCCTCCTATGTATAAGAAACTTGAAAAGGATTTGTGCGACTGGGGTACTCAGAACATAGGCTGGATAGGCAGGATTAATTCGGTTAAGATGACCCTTCTCCCCAGACTTCTATATCTTTTTCGCTCACTACCTATACCGATAAAAAAAAATCATTTGAAGTCCTTTCAGGGTAAAATTACCAAATTTATCTGGAACAAAAAGGGTCTGCGTGTTTCTTCACGCTGTCTTTTTAATCTCCCTGAACAGGGGGGTCTGGGAGTTCCAAATTTGTGGTGGTATTACCAAACTGCTAGATTGGCCCAACTATCGGACGTATACATCAAAAAGGATCGTCCTGAATGGGTTAATATAGAAGAACAGGCATCCCCAGCGTATTCGTTAGAAAGTTTATTGTGGTGTATCCCCAAACGTAGACCTTCTATTCTGTCCCCGGCTCTTTCACAGGCTTTAGTTCTCTGGGATTCACTTAGGAATAATCCTTCCATAATCTCGAAGGGTCAACCTTTGGCTGATATTTTTCAAGATCCGATCTTTACCTCTAATGTTGATATCGAATCATTTAAATGGTGGCGTGACAAGGGGGTACACCGTATTGGGCGTTTTTTTCACATTTAGGTGCCCTTTCTGAACAATATTTTGTGGATAATTTTAATCTTCCTTCCTCTGAGAAATTGAGATTTTCTCAAATATACGATTATGCTCAGAAACTTTGGACAGACGAAATTGTATCTGGACGTCTATCTCCATATGAGCATAAATGTGATCAAGCTTCGGAGAGAAGGGGAGTTATTTCGGTTATATATAAATCACTTGCGACAAATGATAATAAATTACCTCATATGCTAGCTTGGGAGAGGGAACTTCATGATGAATGGGACTTGAAAGATTGGTGTGGAAACTTTATTAGATCTATTAAAGGCTTTATGAGTGTGCCTCTTATGGAGGCAAATGTGAAAATATTTACCAGGTGGTATCTTGTTCCTCTAAAATTGGCATCTATTTATCCCTCCTCCTCACCTCTGTGCTTTAGAGCAGTGGTCCCCAACCTTTTTGGCACCGTGGACCGGCTGCATGGAAGAAAATTTTCCAAGGCCCGGTTGGGGGGAGGTTGGGGATGGCATGCGGGGGGTAAGCGTTTTTTCGTGGGCAATTTGTCAGCGCATTATTTCTGTTTATTACATTGTAGTAAAAAATAAAGTTAAACCCACCATAATGCAGAATCAGTGGGAGCTTTGAGTGTGTCACTTGCCATGCTGCCTGCCACCAGATGCGGATTGTCACTTGCCACGCTGCCTGCCACCAGATGCGGAATGTCACTTGCCATGCTGCCTGCCACCAGATGTGGTAAGGCCCCAACAGATGAAGCTAGTGCCCCCACTAGGCCCTGCTCACACTCACCCTGTCACTGGTAGTGTTGTCATATTCTGGGCTCCCCCATTAACAGTACTGTCATCTGCCCCTATTTATATCATAACCCCACATTACAGTCCTCAGTCCCCCCCACACATTACAGTCCCTCAGCCTTCCCTCCCCCCCCACACATTACAGTCCTCAGCCTCCCCCCCCCACACACATTACAATCCTCAGCCTCCCCCCCCCCCCCCCCACACACATTACAGTCCTCAGCCTTCCCCCCCACACATTACAGTCCTCAGCCTCCTCCTCCCCCCCCCCCCCCCCCCACACACACACACTTTCCTAGGTTCCGTCCCCCACACATTACAGTCCTCGGTTCCATCCCCCACACTTAGGGACAGATCGGAGGGAGGCACAGCATGAGGAGAAAAGTTGCAGGGAGGGAGGCGGGACAGTTCTGGATGGAGGGCCGAGGTAACAAACAGATGATTGGCTGCTAGGATGAAGGACAGTCCTAGCAGCCAATCGCCTGTTTGATAACCTCGGGCAGCTCCGCCCTCCACCCAGAATTGTTCCGCCTCCCGCTGTCGGCTCTGAGCGACGCAGGAGGAAGAAAAGTCTCCTTGCGGTCCGAATGGCAGAGTGCCGCGGTCCGCATGTGGGGCTCTCTCTCATGCCGCCTGCTCGCGGCCCGGCTGCAGAAGTGCCGCGGCCCGGTAGTGGGCCGCGGACCGGGGGTTGGGGAACACTGCTTTAGAGGATGCCATGGGGTGGGAATGTCCAAGGATTCGTGGATACTGGAACAAGGTATTCCATATTATTAGACGGGTCACGGGTTGTAATTTACATCAGTCCCCGGCGATTACTTTGCTGAATGGATTCATACCTCAGGTTCAAAAGGTTACCAGAAAACTGATATTATTTATCCTGACGGGTGCTAGAATTACTATAGCAGCTGCCTGGAAGAAACCATCGGTTTCTATACTAAGTATGAAAAGAAAAGTCACATGGATAATGGAACAAGAAAAAAGAATTGGCTCCATGATGGATGAACTTACCCAGTTCAATGAAATATGGGAGCCTTGGTTGAAATTTATGGGAATCTCATATGCCTTGCGGATTTAGTATTAGCTTTCGCTTTGGACTGATGTGCACTTTTGACAGGTAGGCTCTTTGTCCTTCTTTTTTCTCTTTCTCTATCTTTCTTTCTTTTATTATGCTGTCTTTTTTTTCTCTAATATTATTTTGTTTATGTTGTTTCTTTTTTTTTATATTATTATATGAATAAGGAACAAGTTTTGCATACATATATTGTTCTTTTCCTTTATTTTGACAAGAATAATATATATTCTTTATTATTCTTCCCATATGTTACATTTTATTTTAAAATGGTTTGATTGAACCTAATTGTAATGGTTTCTTAAACCCTCTTAGGTATGTTATATGGAGGATGGTTTTGAAGTTGTCCTCTTGTTATCGGGTTATTCTTATTATCTATTAAAACAGAGGGGGGATGATAGGGGTTATTCTGCCTCTTAGGGCACAGAGTGATCCCATTAGGGGTGTCGGGGGGTGGAGTTTACCCTAGGCATCTATCCTCCTTATAGATCTAAACAAACAATCTATTATATTTTTTTAAATTTCATGGGTCTGGATTGGATTATAGTATCTCTGGAGGTTGGGGAGGACAATTGGGTTGGATTTTGTTTTCTTCAATATATTTATTCTTTTTTGTTATTCACAATTTCTTTTACGTTTTACGTTTTAATGGTACTTTGTTTCAATGTGGAATGGAAGGGCAGGAAATGAACTAAATGTACCTTGTTGTTTTTGACTGTATGCCACAATGTAATAATTTTAATTGATGTTCATTACATTGTACTGATTTTTTTTTTCTGAAAATAAACTTAAACTTGAATGAAAAAAAAAAAAGAAAAGTGGGGTTGCTGTGATGCATTAGGGTGCCATTAAAGTATATGTGAACACAACTTGTAAAACAACCCATTCAATTTAAAATAGAAATGAAAGGCAACCAAATTTGTATATACATACATTATAAATACCTTTTCTTTTTTTTTTTTATAACTGAAGACATAATCTCTGTTCTCGGCTACATAAGGGGCTTGGAGAGGCAGGGGTGGAGAAATAGCAGATCTCTGTTCCCAGCCGCACAAGGATCTTGGAGAGCCAGGGGTGGAGAAATAGCAGATCTCTGTTCCCAGCCGCATAAGGGGCTTGGAGAGGCAGGGGTGGAGAAATAGCAGATCTCTGTTCCCAGCCGCATAAGGGGCTTGGAGAGGCAGGGGTGGAGAAATAGCAGATCTCTGTTCTCAGCCGCATAAGGTGCTTGGAGAGGCAGGGGTGGAGAAATAACAGCACACAGATTTTCCCAGTGAATGGCTGTGCAGGGAGGCTTGTCAGCACAAGTCTTGGCCATTGAAAGAAAGGCAAGCTGTGCACCCAGCACAGCCAGGAAAGGAACCACGCTGAGATGAATGTGCTCTCATGCCTAGTGTGGTCAGTTTAAAAACAGGAAAGCGGGGGACTGGTAGGAACACCAAGTAATTCACACAAAAGAAAGCAATATAAAGAGAACAGGATACGGTTTACCCAAGTACGGGGAATAGACAGACACATTCTTTAAGAATTAATGACACGCTGCTCATCCGCTAAAGTTCAGCACAATTCTCTAAGTCAGGAAAGCAAGCGGTTGTGCAGAGATGTGAACCTAGCCTGATATATGACAAACGTGTTATAAAGTATGTTCAATACCTGCAGTGATCAAAAGGTAAACGTCTGAAGTTTGACTTTGGAATATCTGGAAAAAATAAATAAAGGGGGGGTTAGATGCTCATGGTTTTATTTTTCGTGTGTGTGTGTGTGTGTGTGTGTGTGTGTGTGTGTGTGTGTGTGTGTGTGTGTGTGTGTGTGTGTGTGTGTGTGTGTGTGTGTGTGTGTGTGTGTGTGTGTGTGTATATATATATATATATATATATATATATATATATATAATAAAAAAAAAAAAAAAAATAGGATTTTTTGTACTCACCGTAAAATCCTTTTCTCTGAAGTCCATGGACGGACACAGCTCCTTAAATCTTGACAAGTGGGTTATGTTCCCTGTTTACAGGAGAGGACTAGGCAGAAACATGTTAAATAGTTAAATACATGTTAAATTAACAGAGTTGAACAGCCCCGCCCAGGGGGCGGTCCCTCCAGACATAACCCTCCTCACTGCAGCATGCAGCCTCAGTTCGTAACAAGCAGTACAAACCTAAAAAGGAGGGGTGGGAGCTGTGTCCGTCCATGGACTTCAGAGAAAAGGATTTTACGGTGAGTACAAAAAATCCTATTTTCTCTTATCGTCCATGGACGGACACAGCTCCTTAAATCTTGACAAGTGGGACGTCCCCAAGCAGTGTCAAAAAACGAGGGGTGGGAAATATATCAGTAAAAACAATTTTTAACTTCACCCCAAAACAAGCAGAGCTCCTCAACGGAGGAGGTGCAACTTTAAACAGCCGCCGGCAAAAACTAGCGGCTGAAAAAACATCATAAGATGCACTCACAGCAACCATGTAAATTCTGGAAAAAGCGTGAACGGACGAGCAAATCGCTGCCTCGCACACCTGTGAGACAGACGCATGATGTCGGGGAAAAAAAAAAAAAAACAACCCAGGAAGCACCAATTGCCCTGGTCGAAAGTGCCGTGACCGGAAAGGGGGGCCCGCCCCTTAGGAGCATAGGCCTGTATGACGGCCTGCCTGATCCACCGAGAAATGGTGGTCGACGAGACCGCCAGGCCCTTTTGTGGACCAGACACCGACACAAAAGAGTCAGAAGCTCCGAAATGGAGCTGTAGTAGGCTGGTATACCCGCAAAGCGCGTACCACGCCTAAAGTATGAAAGGCCGAAACCTCCTTCGGAAGAAGGGAAAGTCGCGGGCGCACCATCACCTAATCCTTATGGGGGATCAAGCATGGCGGCTTGCAAGACAAGACCGCCAACTCAGAAACCCCTCTAACAGAGGTAAAGGCCACTAAAGGGGCCACCTTCTGAGATAGTGTCAAGAGAAAATCTCTCTGATGTTTCCAAAAAGAAGGTTCCTGAAGAACCGAGAGCACCAGAGTCAAAACTCATGGGGGAAGAGATGGGCCAAGAGGGGAAAGTATATGACAAACCCCTTGCACACAAAAAAAGGGGACCCACCAGGGAACGGGCCGCAAAAAGGCCACTAAAAGAACACAGCCAAGGCTGAAATCTGCCCCCAAACGGTGCTTTAAGCAATTTTTAGATCCAATCCAAGCTTTAAAAACAGCAGGACCCTGGACACCGAGATTACGCCCGTGGACGTCACTCCATCCCTTCGCACCAAGAGAGGTGCGACGGTAGATCCTCCGGAAGAAGACTACGGTGCCCTGTTGAGATGACCGAGTCAGACAGACCCTGGTCACCTAAAGTCTGGCTTCCAATAACCATGTTGAGCAAGTCAGTGACTGTACAACAGGAGGAAGTATGGGACCTTGAGACAGGAACCTCCTGCCCTGGCAATCGCCAGGGTGCCTCCGCTACCAGGCGCCCGATATCAGCGTACCAAGGACGCCGAGGTCAATCTGGAGCGATTAGAATCATCGGGATCTCCTCAGCATCCACTCTGTGGAGCGGCCGAGTAAGCAACTACCATGGAGGAATGGCAAAAAAATCACCGATACAGACAACACAGGGCCACCAGCGCGACTGACGCGTCTGTACAAGATCACTAGACCTGGCCACTAACTTTGACACCCTTGCGGCGGAGACAAGCTGCCAGGAGATCCATGCCATGTGAGGCTCACCTCCTGCAAGGGAGCCGAAACACCCCAAGCACAAAGACCAGTCGCCCTGGTCCAGCATCTGGCGACTCCAGCAGTCCGTCCGCCTGCCGGCATACCTGATGGTAGACTGAAGCCACGGCCGTGGCGTTGTCCGGCTGAAACCAGATCGGTCGACCACAAGGAGAAGCATAGCCTGATCGCCTAAAATAGTAGGACAATGAACAGTAGACAGCACCTGGTATTCCCAGGTGGTCTCCCACCAGGCACTAGCCAGGCCCGACCCTGGGTAGCTACCGAGACCAGACACATTCAAGGAGGTGTGGTCATAGGTCCACGCAAGTCCAGCGACTCAGGGCCGACTGGACCCCCCCAGTTTTGTGAACCTCCAGGTTCACAACCCGTGAGCTGGCATCCGTCGTAAACACCGACCACTGGAAGGAAGGAACAACTTCCCGGACCAAAGAGTCGGGAATCTCTGTCACCAACTCAGAGAGACTCTGACTAGGTGGCGCACAGGAATCTAATGATTTCAGAGACAAGAGATTTTTACCACCTGGACAGTAGTTCCCCTGGAACACCAGGGTGTGGAACTGGGCATACAGTACCACCTTGAAGGAGGCTACCCACAGACCCCGAACCAGCAGGCGCCCGGAGAGAAGACCGATTGCGTGATGCCAATACCTTCACCGCAGACTGAAGAGTCTGCAAATTCTCCAGGGGAAGAAGGACCTTTGCCACTGAGGAGTCTGGATCAACACTAGATACTCCAACGCCGAGTCGGAACCTAGCATGCACATGATTTGAACCCTGGGTCGCACACATGGAGGGCAGGCTTGCTGCCACCGAGCTACACTTTCTGGCCTAAACGTTTAACATCCACCCGAATCTTCGGAGGGTCTGAATGGGAATAACCCATTCACTAGGACGGAGACAGAAGCTGCTCTCAGAAGAAAGTCGTCCAAGTAGCCAATGAGGCAAAGCCTCGCTGTCCCAACAAAATTCAAATAAGTGCGAGCTCCTAGCTGAAAACCCATGGTGCTGACGCCAGATCAAAAGGGAGGGCCACAGGCTGACAGAGACCCTTCTCTCATCACGAAGCACAGAAAAAAAAAAAAAAACACTGTGACATGTGCAAAACGGGACATGCATGTATGCGTCCCTGATGTCCGAGGACGTCAGGACATCCCCCGGATAAAGCGCAGCTACCACCGAACAAATGGATTCCATGCGGAACTACCCGACGTTCACAAAGGTATTTAGGGCCTGAGGCCCATAGAAAACCCCAAAACTCTCATCCTGCAGGAAAGGTAAAATTACCTCGCAGCTTAGCAAATCCCACACTGCCCAAGGCAGACCGACGGGCCGGGAGAGGAAGACACAAGGACAGAACTTTGTTCTGTGGATAGGAGGAAACCCTATCTAGTACTCCGAAGAGACCACCTCGCAGACCCACTAGTCGGAGAGCAGGGAGGTTTCACTGAATTGTGAACCTGCAAGCCGCCCCTCCCACCTAGAGACAGGGAGGGAAGGCTATATACATTGGCAGGATTTGGGTGCTGGCGTGATCGGCTTATGCACCCAGGGACAGATTAGTCCCCCAGCTGGGCCTTTGACGGCCTGGGAGGGTTGCCCCTAAATAATACACACACATAGTGTGTATGTGTATTATGTAGGTGTATGCACACATGTCTTTGGAGGAAACCGGAGTACCCAGAGGAAACCCACGCAGACACAGGGAGCGACAATGCAAGCTCCAGGCAGATTGGCGTCAGTGTGCGGATTCGAACCAATGACTCTTTTGCTGCCAAGTAATGGAGTTAAGCACTACACCACCGTGTGCATAAAAACATTCTGAAACAGACACCCTGGATAACAAGGGCGCAGCATTCAATGAAGCATCACAGACCTATATGAGGCCCTGGACCAGCTGGTCCGCTAGGCTAATAACCTCAGGAGAGAGTCGGTGCTCCTCCACTGTCTGGTGCAAAATGCTCACTCTGTGAGTTGTATACAGCACTAGGGGTCAGGACTACTCCAGGATGGCCGCCGAGCGTTCAGAACGCGGCCACAGGAAAATGGCCGGCACAATGTAAGCTGCGCCATAGCGCGGCTACGACAAAATGGGCGCCAATGGGAGTTTTCAATGTAATTGAAAAACCTCCCAAAAAATGGCGCCAGCGTCGACTGAGACCCCAGTGTAGTGGCCACAATAGGCCCGCAAGCCAGACCCCAGCATGGTAAACATGGAACGGGTCAGTACTTCGGATCTTCTATCAGTCAGATCCATACAAGCGGGGGTTCCCGCCCGGCGGTAAGGGACTACAAAAGCCCTCAGCGGCTTTTCTCATTCCGCATCTCAGAAATTATCAAAGAAGGGCACAGAAGGAAAAAACCTACACAGCGGTCTGATTTGTGTGATCCAAAAAAGACCGAGCCCTCGGCGGAAACCCAGCTGCACTATGCAGCTTAGGAGAGTCCCTTGCAGCAGTAAAAAGCGCACCCATAAATGCCTTATTCTGCTTTTTTTTTTTTTTTTTTTTTTTTTAACTAGGTACCTGGTCCATGGCTCCATAACAGAGCATCCCCCAGGGGATAACGGGGGAAGGGGGCACTCTTTTACCGCCCGCCCGCAGTCCACCCCCACCCTGGCACAAACTGTATCCAGGACTAACAATAAAAACTCTGTGGGAATCCCAGGTGCTAACACCTGCTGCCACCACCAGCATGTGGGGAAGGACCCAGATACTGACTCCAATATTTACATAGTGTGTATTATAATATGCACACCTGTCCATACAAATAGACAAAAGCTCCTAGAGCCCTATTCAGGGCCTCTCACCCACTTGCTGCGCTGACCAGGGGTAACCAGGGGACTCCCTCAGGAGGAGACTGCCCAGCGCTGCCTGTGAGGAAAAGAACCGTGAGGTAACTTCTGCAGGGACCTGTGTTTAAACAGGAAAAGCCTCCTAGGGCTGTTTTATTTAAGGATAAGACACAGATACAGCATAAAAAGCAAAACCGTTACAGGTGTCACCAATCAGTCAGCGTCTGCTGAAGTACAATCATAAACATCTGTGCTCATCATAGGGCTTTTTACCTCACAGGAAAGCCCAATACAAAAAAGAAAAAACACAGGCCAGATAACACAGTCCCCTCAGGAAGGCCCCCTCCCCCCTGACAGCAGCAATGTTAGCAATGCAGCAAGGGAAAGGAGCAGGGAAGTAAGGGGAAGGGACCCCCGAACCCCAGGAATGCCCAGCTGTACCAACCCACCGAAGCAGGAGGGACTGTACTTACCCGTCCAAGCGAGGACTCGCTGACGCATTCCTGACAGAACTACAACCGAAATGGAGGTAGCTGTCGGCCCGGTCCACTGTGAGTGAGACAACACCACAGCCCAGTCATATGTGGACCTCGGAGCAAAGCTCACCGGCCACCCCAGGAGTCATGGGGTATGGCGTGGCAGACCAAGCCTCTTTGCAAAGGTGTGCCCACGCTTGCTGGTCGGACTGAGTAGACTACAAGGATCTATATTATCCAGCCTGTCTCTCAGCCGACAGTTGAAAGAAGATTCTTCAAGAAAAAGTAAAATAAAAATTTCTCCTCAGGGCGCTGGGCCCAAAGGGAGCCATACGTCCTTCTCCTTTGCTAGGCAGAACGAAACTGAGGCTGCATGCTGCAGTGAGGAGGGTTATGTCTGGAGGGACCGCCCCCTGGGCGGGGCTGTTCAACTCTGTTAATTTAACATGTATTTAACTATTTAACATGTTTCTGCCTAGTCCTCTCCTGTAAACAGGGAACATAACCCACTTGTCAAGATTTAAGGAGCTGTGTCCGTCCATGGACGATAAGAGAAAAAAGCATTTCCTGAAAATTATGACTTGTTAACCTAATTAAACCTCCCTTTTTTCCCCTTATACACTAAAGGGCTTTAATTAGGTTAAACAAGCCATAATTTTTAGGAAATGCTTTTTTTTTTTTTACAGTAATGTCATCCAACATGGAGTTGTGTTTTGAGTACATTGCTCAATCCCTCACGGATTAAATCTGGATTTCAAGGGTTTACCATTTAATGTACTTGAGGGTACATTCAAAAATAGATTTACTTTTTAATAGAATTAAAGTTCAAATACGGGTACATACAGAAAGAAAGAAGGGGCTCAAGAGTCATACATCAAAGATCATAGCACTCCAGCGTATACATTGTACAGTTGCAAGCATCAAAAATTATTTAAAGTACACTTGTACCCAGAATATTCACAATAATACTACCTGTACTTGCATATTCTCAAAAAGCTTTAAAGAGGGACGTGACTCATTCTCTTCCTTCACCTAGCAGGAACAGTTGTAATTTTTTTGGAGGGAGGTGGGGAGCGAACAGTGTTTTTTTTTTGTCAATACACACCCTTGTATGTATCTGCGCGTGGTGGAACGGGGAAATGCTGGCATACAAAGTCAGTATTAGAAAGTAACAAAAGGTGTTAATTAGTAACAGCGGTGAGGGGAGGAAATGGGTGAATCACTCCCATTCCCTTAAACCTTGCCTAGGTGGAGCGAGTAATGTTTTTTTGTTGGTACCCGCTCCCATTTCCTCCATCCCATTCCCTCTCCCCACCTGCAGCAGGCTCTGTTAGCTGGATTTCTAGCCCACTTACTCTAGATCCTGGATACTGGGATCTAAATGCTGCTTTTCTGACTTGTTGGTTTCTTGTACCCGATATAAACTCTAACTTTGTTATTATGGTAATTTAATGATGACACATGAGAAACCATTGTTGGTTTATGTGCCCCCCCCCCCCCCCCATTTCAAAACTAAGAAATATAGCTTAAAAAAAAAAAAAAACACAACAGGCACTGCCGCTTATATGTGCTGACAGGAGAAGAGAGCAAAGCTAAAGACATTTCAGTGTGTTGCTATTCTTTTCACTGGGTGATACCAGCACATTCATAACAGAACTACAGGGTGGGCCATTTATATGGATACAACTTAATAAAATGGGAATGGTTGGTGATATTAACTTCCTGTTTGTGGCACATTAGTATATGTGAGGGGGGAAACTTTTCAAGATGGGTGGTGACCATGGCGGCCATTTTGAATCCAAATTTCGTTTTTTCAATAGGAAGAGGGTCATGTGACACATCAAACTTATTGAGAATTTCACAAGATAAACAATGGTGTGCTTGGTTTTAACGCAACTTTATTCTTTCATGAGTTATTTACAAGTTTCTGACCACTTATAAAATGTGTTCAATGTGCTCTCCAGTGACATGCGGCGAGTGCTACACTGTGGGCTCTTGCTGAATGAAGCTAGGACAGCCACTGATGTTTTTTCATTAGACCCCTTTCACACTGGATACGCCTATCGCGGAGCGTTAAAAACACTGCTATTTTTTAGGGGTATCAGAGTAAAAGGGGCTGAATACAAATGAATGCCACACTTTTCAGATATTTGTAAAAAAAAAAAACAAAAAAAAAAAATTGAAAACCGTTTTTCATTTTCCTTTCACGTCACAATTATGTGCTACTTTCTGTTGGTTGCACTGTAGCTATACCTGCAAAATGAGCCAGCCTGAAGTGATGTAACAGAATTTATTTTTACTAAAGTTCCACTTTAAGAGAAGGTTGTGGTGCTGGTGGAAGCTCTCGGATATCTTCAATTGTCCAGGATAGGCCTGAACTCTGTTGTACTGTTGTCCAAATTAATAACAATTGATCGGTTTTGAACAGATTTGAAGTATAATGCACACAGTGACGTTCTATACAGATCATACCTGGTTTCTTCCCTCCATAGAAGTATGTATACTCAGCACATGTGATGTACCTAGGAAAACAAACACAAAATGATTATACCATTATAACAGACAGCTCAGTTTTTACAACTCAAGCAACTCAATACCCAGTTGAAATACATTTATAAATGACTGTTTTAGCTGCCAAAACATGTGTCCTTTAGTAGAGCAATCCTCCAATCCACACACCATTTCCACAAGGTACAGTCAGATAGGGGGCACATGTAGTCCTCTATCCCTTGGTTAAAAGGATGTAAAAAGCTGGACAAGCAAAAGAACCTGTCCTGCCCATTCTGCCACGTTCCTCGTCTATTCGCAGGTAGTCACTTCTTGTGTAAATACATGTGAACACAGCATCAACCTGTTATTTATTCAGGTTGGGTTCACACTAGAGTTTGCAGCGGCTCGCAGCAGGGATCCGGTGCACCTTCATTCACCATTCAAGGTCCGATTTCTGCCCAAATTTGGACGCGAAACAGACCAAAAGACACACAGGACTCCTGTGCAATTCACACTGGAGCCGCTGCAGAGATGTGTGAACCGGCTCCATAGAAAGCCGGTCAGAATCTCCTGCTATGCGAATTGTGTATGACCCTGAGGAGTATTTCAAGTGATTTTGTGTTAAAAATTAAAAAAATAAAAAGTGCCTGAAATGCGCAAGAAAAATGCTTTCCTTTAAAATTAATGAATGTGTTTACACTGGTGCGGTAATGTAGGTTCATACAAAGTAGTGATATGACAAAAATATTCAGAGAGCTCACTGGCTCAGGTTAGGCAAACACGGCTACCCTCCAGTGCATACCCAGCAGGTTACCAAAAAAAAAAAACTGCACCAAAAGAAGCACCAGATCAAATAATAAAGACAGTAAAATTTTATTTATTGGTTTACACTACAAAACAGCCAAGGAGTTTCGGGGCTCAGAAAAAAAAAAAAACCTCCTGAATCAGCAGGGCTACAAGCTTTTAACAGCAGCGAAAACTGCTTAAAAAACGGAGCTCCAGTCTCCACTACAATGTTTTTGATAAAAGCACCGCCATGATTGTAACTACCGGTACTTGTACAGCAATAATAGGCTATTGTTGTATGTTAAAAAAAACAAAAAACAATCAGGAGTGCTTTATTGAAGGATGGTATACAGTACAGAGAAAAAGAAAACACGTAATACAGCCAGGTCTGCAGATAAATATAGTACAGTAGCACTAGCTTGTTACTGAAAATGGTAAACCGTCTACGCGCACTCAGGAGTACAGTCCTAGATTCAACAGAGGATCCTATTCAAAGCTGAGGTCCTAGAACCACAGAGAGGGAAGAGGAAGAGATGGGGGGGGTGGAAGAAGAAAAAGAAAGAAAGAAAGAAAGAAAGAAAGAAAGAAAGAAAGAAAGAAAGAAAGAAAGAAAGAAAGAAAGAAAGAAAGAAAGAAAGAAAGAAAGAAAGAAAGAAAGAAAGAAAGAAAGAAAGAAAGAAAAGGTAGAAGGAAGGAAGGAAGAGTCCAAGGAGACCATACTTTGTAGAATTTCCAGGGACAACCACGACTAATGTATGTCAATTTATAGAGGAGGGCAGCATTAATTTTACTTTCCCAGGAGGACACCAAAGGAGGGGCAGAGGAAGTCCATTTACATAAAATGTCTTTCTTGGCATAGAAGAGAAAGTAAAAGATTAACAGCTTACTATGGTGGGATCGCTGCTCATCATCAATGACACCCAGTAGGGCCAATTCAGGAGACATGGGGACGGAAAGCTACAGGCGGACAGAAGGGCACCAGAGCCGGGCAGGACCAAAACATGTGAATAAAGGTGCCCCGCTGCGTCCAACACCTTGGGCAGCATGGTTCTCTGTCAGGGTATATTCTGGACATTTGTACCGGAGTACAGTAGACCCTATGAAAAAAATGAGTCTGTATGAGCTTGTCCCCCGCAGATACAACCAACTTTGGGCCCCGCTCCAGGCAATCCTCCCTATCCAGGGCCGGTATATCCGCCCTCCACGACTTCCACAGCCTCTCCAGTCTAAGTGAATCAATGGGGAGCAGTGTGCTATACAAAGCAGAGAGAGGCTTCTGCAGGTCAGCACCAAACAGTAGGTCCTCAACCGGGTCCAACTGAACACATGAGAAAAAAGGAAACTAAACCCCTAGCAGCATGGCGAAAGTGGGCATATCGGAAGAACATCCATCCAGGTAAATTATATTTCTCAGTCAGTTGGGGGAGTGACAACAGTGTGTCGGCTGGCAAAATGTCCCTCAGTGTCTTGATACCGAAACCTCGCCCAGACCTGGGGATCCGGTAGAGATATAAAATGAGGCAAATTAGGATTCCCCCAGAGAGGCTGGATTGGGGACCAGCGCTCCGTCTGGTGGAATCTACATTGAGCCGCAACCCACACTCTGATCGTCGTCTTAGTTGGGACCGGGAGGTCCTCATATGCCCTTGTTCCTCTATACACCAGGTTTTGAAGTTCCTGCAAGGAACCCAATCGAGCCACCTCCACACAGACCGCAGCGTTAGAGCGGCTGGCCTCAAACCACCAGTAAACTGTAACTAGCATTGTTGCCCAAAATTAAATCCTAAAATTCGGGAGGGCAAGACCCCCTAAGTGAGTCGGTAGATGCAGTGTGGATTTTGCCAATCGGGGGACGGACCCATTCCAAAGAAAATAGATAATACAACTATCAACCTCCAGAAAGAAGGATGCCGGGATCCAGACCGGGCTGTTCCTAAAGAGGCAACTAAATTTAGGTAATAGAATCATCTTTATTATGTTAATGCGGCCAATCAAATTTAGCGGCAGACCGGACCAGGACCGACATCGTTCCTTCAACAGCTGAAGCAAGGGAAGTATGTTGAGGGAAAGGTACTGGGATGGAGCCCTAGCAACCATCAGCCCAAGATACTTGAACTCCGAAACCCACTGCAATTAAGCAGGAGTGGATCCTTCGAGGCCGAGCATCCAGGGGGAAAAGAACCGATTTAGACCAATTTATGTGGACCCCCAAAAAGGACCCAAAGTTATCAAATAGTTCTAGGGCAGAGGACAGGGAAGGGCCAGCATTATTCAGATAGAGAAGGGCATCATTCGTATAGAGGGAGATTTTCTCCTCCAGGCCACCAATCCGCATCCCCCGGACCCCCAAAGACTCCGCAAAATTGCCAGAGGCTCCAGAGCAAACAGACCGGGGGACAGGGGGCACCCCTGGCGAGTGCCCCTATGCAGGAGGAAAGTCAGAGACCCAGTCATTGGTACGCACCCTAGCCCTCGGTGCTCTGTAGAGCAGTTTGATCCGTCGCAAAAAACTAGGACCGAAGCCAAAATGTTGCAGCACCCCCCATAGGTATTCCCACTTCACCAAGTCCAATGCCTTTTCGGCATCTAGGGAGGCAATCACCAGGCATTATCGCGAGTGATGGATATATTCAGGAAGAGACGCTGGATATTTATATCTGTGCCCTTGTCCGGCATGAACCCGGTCTGATCAACATGGATCAGAGTAGATATGACCGAAGACAGGCGGGTGGCCAATATTTTGGCATCCACATTTAACAATGAGATGGGCCTATATAAGGCGCATTCCTGGGGGTCCTTACCAGGATTGGGGAGTAGGACAATAGCCTCCTCCATAGACTCAGGCACAGAAGCTGTCTCCAGTCCAGAGAAAAAGGACGCGAGTCTAGGTGCAAGAAGGTCCGCATGTTGGGAATAAAATTCCGTAGGGAGTCTTACCTCAAGGGAGGGGGCGAGCACAACACTCCACACCAGGGAGAAAGCCTTGCATTACTGTGTGGGGTTACAGACAGAACAGGAAGTGAGCATTTCTCAGAATAAATAAGGACATTTAAAAGCAAAATGGAAGGATGGGGTAAGCAGGGCTGTGGAGTCGGTAGATAAATGTTCCGACTCCTCAGTTTTATGTACTTCCGACTCCGACTCCTCTGTATTAATATGCGAATGTATTTTATACATTCCTTGAGGGAAAGAAACGCAACCTACCACAGGACTACTGGCTGGGAAGCCAACAGTCTACTGTATTGCACAGTTTAAGCAAAAGACAAACACAATGAAAACAAAGTTTTTTATTCTAAAACATGATTTTCCTAGGAGAATCCCATAGTCATGTTTAAAGTTTAAGCCAACAATCAGAGTTTACAAGTTTTTATAGCCTTAGCTAAATGACAGCAGTTTTTCCAATGGTTTACAGCAGGGCTCAAAATTTCAAGTCCTGAGCTACTAGCCAGGCCTCAAGAGTTACTCGCCACCAGTTGCCCCACCTAATTCATACACTGCCCTGCGCCTAATTGCACCTGTAAACACGCCCTTGTAGATTATCTCATGGAATGACAATGTTTTATGCAGAATCAAGTTACAAAATTAAATATTACCAACAACAACTTTAACAAAATGGGACAGGGCACTGGGGGCAGACCAGAGGGACAGGGCACTGGGGGCAGACCAGAGGGACAGGGCACTGGGGGCAGACCAGAGGGACAGGGCACTAGAACTGGGTCTCTTCCCCATTCTCTTGCTGTCTCCTCTGCAACTCCCATCCATCCTCTCTCGCTCTCCCATTCATCTCATCATCAGGAGCCTGTGTGTGCAGCTCCACGCTTGCATGTCCCCACTTCCCCCCCATTTATTCAGGCTGGCAGAGAGGAGAGAAGCTGCAGCACAGTGGGAGGGAGTACAATCCAGCGCTGAGATCCACACAACTGCACAGCCATTGACACCATAGCACAGCGCACACTGACAGCGCACAGCACACATTGAGACCAGTCTGCTCACAGTGCTCAGGCTAAACTGTTGGACACTTACATAGAGCACAAGGAGAAGAAAACTGCACAAACTGGAAGGCTGCCGCTCTCATGTCAGGGCAATTAACTCTCAGTGAGCGCTGCACCGGAGTGGTAATTTTGGCAATCCTCCACCTCACTCATTACTTTCTGCTCTCCAGCTACATTGGTCGGGGCCCGGGGGAGGGGGGCAGGCTCAGAGAGGTCATACTGTTAGGTCCCATGGCTTAATGAGAATTGTAAGGAGAGCACCTGTGTACTGCTCTGCCTGGCTCACCAGACTACTTTTCCCGAGCATGCACCTTTCCTCTTCGGCCGCCAATCTCATCGGGACTCTAAGTGTAGGCACAGATTGGAGGAAGATTGGTCATGCAGCCCAATCATCACTCGCCCCCAGCTTAAATCCACTCGCCAAATACTAGTAGGCGAGTGGAAATTTTGAGGGCTGGTTTACAGCTTCAGTCTTGAACTATTGGCCCTCCATTCCCTTCACTTATACAAGTGTCTCACTCTCTAGTCCTGCAAAAAACATATTTATTTAATCCCTTATCAGTGAGAGGCTAGGTTACACATGGACGCTGCGTTCCCTGTAAAAGCAGAACACAACACTATGGAAAGTATAAGTATTGCAGCT
This sequence comes from Rana temporaria, assembly GCF_905171775.1. Taxonomy (NCBI): domain Eukaryota; kingdom Metazoa; phylum Chordata; class Amphibia; order Anura; family Ranidae; genus Rana; species Rana temporaria. The sequence continues at coordinate 208,236,094 of NC_053489.1, read as the reverse complement.
CCTAATTGTGCGTTGCGTGCCATATAGTGAAGCACATGAAAAGCACGCTTCTTCACGGTCACTTAACGTGTTCGTTTTGCGGTTAAGTGAGGCACTGCATGCATTCTTCTTTATTCTTACAGTAGAGAAGTCATTAATTATAACTTTTTGTGAATTGGGACATTTAAACTTGCTTTTTTTTTTTTTTTATTCCAATCTAAATTTAGTAGGAGTCGGAGTCGGAGTCGGTGCATTGTTTGCCGACTCCGACTCCAGGTACCCAAAATTTCCCCCGACTCCTCGACTCCGACTCCGACTCCACAGCCCTGGGGGTAAGTGAAGGAGGACTGCACTAAGGTAAAGGAAGCTATTTAGGAAAAAAATAATTCCTTTACAACCCCTTTAAGTGATAAAAAATTTAAACTAAAATGAAAAAAAAAAAAAAATTATGAACGCACTGCGGCGGGAGGGCATGTGGATGAAAGTAACTTTAAAAATGGGTGGAACTCCGCTTCATTAGATGATGATTTTTTTCCCCTAAACAAAACTGGACTTATACTAAAAATAACATCCATATTTGCTGAAAAAAAAAAAAAAAAAAAAAGCATGGATTATGTACAGTGCAGTGGTTCTCAACTCCTGTCCTCAGGACCCACTAACAGGGCAGGTTTTAAGTATTACCTTGGGGAGATGCAGACTAGAATTTACTGATATCACCTGTGATGTATTTCAGTTATCCTGCAAACCTGGCCTGTCAGTGGGTCCTGAGAACCACTGATCTAATGCAAGAAACTTGCACAGGGATATGAGTGGTGGCACTGGGAAAAGCCTTGTATCTGATCTTTGGCCCATATTATCATCATGACAAGCCATATATAGATTTTTTTTTATAAAAATTCACTTCAATGAATTGTCTACTGACTTTGTATGTTTCTTAAAATCTATGAGATTATGCCAACCTGCCCTAGCACCAAGGAAGGAGGTAGGGATTGCTAACTGGGAGTTATTGGGGCAGGCTTCCAGAGGGCCCAAACAGTCTACAGGTATGACAATAAAATAAATCAACATTTTGCAATGTTGCACAGTTTTTTTTTTGTTTTTTTAAAAGCAGAACTCCAAACATAGCAGCAATTTAATAAAATGCTCTTCATCTCGCTCATGAGTTGTAAAACAATACCGAGAGATCTCACAACTTAGCTATGAGATCTCTCTACCCGGCTAACCCGCATTGGAACAGCACTGCATTTCTATGCAATTTAGTGTGATGCAATTTAAGACCTTTCATTTTGAATGGATTTAAATCACACCCCATCGCACCAAAGAGGTGCATGCACCTTTTTTGGAGCCACATTGAATCGCATGGTCATTTTGTACCATGTGATCCAGTGGGGGGCAAACTGCACTGTGTTTGAAATCCTTTTGGGGTAGTGATAACTTTGTATTGACACCCACAGCGGATCACAAACACATTGCGGTTACAAATCGGTGCGGAAAATGCGCAGGGATCACTGCATTTCCTGTGCCACATAAGTGTGAACCTAGGCGATGTAGCCTTCCCAAGGAGCACCTCTATGGCCTGGGCTACGTCACCAGTGCCTTAAGGGAACACAAAAAAGGTGAGGAGAAGTAAAAACATGTTTAAAGCGGAACTTTACCCATAACAAATTGATTTTAAAAATAAAATAAATGTTCTTTAGCAAGGAACATACATTCCACATTATTATGCTACCAAAATGAGTGTGCTGTAAATTGCCTCCAGCATTGCTCCTCTTTCTTCTTGCTGGAGGCTGCCATGTTGCTAAAGCCTGGAGCCACTGAACAGCAGTAAATCATGAAGCGTAACTAAACCAATCACTTTAATGGTTTCAAAAAAACAGTTAAATTCCTGAAATGCTTAAATTGCTAATTGTCAATTTCATTGTTTTCTCAGCCAAATTGTCAATCAAATGACTGGTGTCATAACGGATCACTAAGGATGAGATCTGGCTTGTTCGCATAGAACACGTGCAGAGCCCGCCAGGAAGTGAGCACGGCACTGCGCTAATAACAGCCAGGGAGACATTTCACGATCCCTGCAGCCGAGCATTGGGACAATGTCTCCCTGGCTGTGATTAGCGCAGCGCCGTGCTCACTTCCTGGCGGGCTCTGCACGTGTTCTATGGGAACACGCCGGAGCTCATCCTTACTGATCACATGTGCAGCACCATGGTAGTTTTAGATCAAACAGAAGCAGCTTCCTTATCTGTAAAAGGATAGGAGGGCTTAATAAAGTGGAGCTTTAGTAATAAAGTCCTGCTAGATCACTTCATGGTGGCCCATTTTGCAGGTACAGCTATGTAAAAACATAAAAAAAAAAAAAAAGAAGATTGTCTGGCAATCACACCGACCAGACATTGTGTCATCAGTCAGTAGAAGACACACATGTCGGTGTATACAGGACTTTATGTACTAAGGGGCGCTGTGATGGAGAATGCTATGCCGTGTGATAACTAAAGATAAGGGATAAAGCTGAGAACACACACTGATCACAGGGTACTCACATCTTATCCTTCTGATGCTGTCGTTTCCCCATTGTTGCTGCAAAACTGACACCTTCACACACAGAACAACTCCAAAACACGACTTCTCTGCTACTACAGGGACCCGGAAGTAGTATCAGCGAACGAACAGGAAGTGGGCGGGGCACACACAGAGCGGGACCCGGAAGAACTCACAACTTATTGTAACTATGATACCAATAGGTAGCTATGTGGTATGACATGAGAGAAGCTGGGTGATACAGGGCTTTGGTGTCAGCACTGCACAGTTATGTGCAGTGACAGGTGAGGGCAGTGTCTGCATTGTGGAGCAAGGGGTAATTAATGGCGGAGGGGGCACTATTACAACTACAGGGTGATTGGCAAGGGGGTGAGGGAGTTGGATGCCTGGTGGTGTAATGTCAGTGCTTAAGGTGACAGGAGGCGCAGAGTCCGCATTATAAGATGACATGGAGGCGCTGGATCACAGGAGGTGCAGCATTTAATTATAATGTGACATGGATGCGCTGGGTGACAGGAGGTGCAGCGTCCACATTATAAGGTGACGTGGAGGCGCTGGGTGACAGGAGGCATAGCATTTGCATTATAAGGTGACAGGAGGCATAGCATTCGCATTATAAGGTGACATGGAGGCGCTGGGTGACAGGAGGCATAGCATTCACATTATAAAGTGACATGGAGGCGCTGGGTGACAGGAGGCATAGCATTTGCATTATATAGTGACATGGAGGCGCTGGGTGAAAGGAGGTGCAGCATCTGCATTATAAGGTGACAGGAGGCATAGCATCCACATTATAAGGTGACCTGCAGGCACTGGGTGACAGGAGGCATAGCATCCGCATTATAAGGTGACATGGAGGCGCTGGATCCATATTATAAGGTGACATGGAGGGGCTGGGTGACAGGAGGTGCAGAATTTAATTATAAGGTGACATGGAGGCATAGCGTTTGCATTGTAAGGTGACATGGAGGTGCTGGGTGACAGGAGGAATATCGTTCGCATTATAAGGTGACAGGAGGCATAGCGTTCACATTGTAAGGTGACATGGAGGCGATGGATGACAGGAGGCATAGCATCCGCACTATAAGGTGACATGGAGGCACTGGGAGACAGGAGGCATAGAGTCCGCATTATAGGGTGACAGGAGGCATAGCCTTTGCATTATAAGGTGACATGGAGGCGCTGGGTGACAGGAGGCGCATCGTCCACATTAAAAGGTGACATGGAGGCACTGGGGGATAGGAGGCATAGCCTTTGCATTATAAGGTGACATGGAGGCACTGGGTGACAGGAGGCATAGCGTCCGCATTATAAGGTGACATGGAGGCACTGGGGGACAGGAGGCATAGAGTCCGCATTATAGGGTGACAGGAGGCATAGCCTTTGCATTATAAGGTGACATGGAGGCGCTGGGTGACAGGAGGCATAGCGTTTGCATTATAAGGTGACGTGGAGGCGCTGGGTGACTAGAGGCGCAGCATTTAATTATAAGGTGACATGGAGGCGCTGGGTGACAGGAGACATAGCGTTTGCATTGTAAGGTGACATGGAGGCGCTGGGTGACAGGAGGCGCATTGTCCACATTATAAGGTGACATGAAGGCACTGGGTGACAGGAGGTGCAGCATTTAATTATAAGGTGACATGGAGGCGCTGGGTGACAGGAGGCGCTGGGTGACAGGAGGCGCATCGTCCACATTATAAGGTGACATGGAGGTGCTGGGTGACAGGAGGCGCAGCATTTAATTTTAAGGTGACATGGAGGCGCTGGGTGACAGGAGGCGCTGGGTGACAGGAGGCGCATCGTCCACATTATAAGGTGACATGGAGGTGCTGGGTGACAGGAGGCGCAGCATTTAATTTTAAGGTGACATGGAGGCGCTGGGTGAAAGCAGGCGCAGCATTTAATTATAAGGTGACATGGAGGCGCTGGGTGACAGGAGGTGCATCGTCCACATTAAAAGGTGACTTGGAGGCGCTGGGTGACAGTAGGCGCATCATCCACATTATAAGGTGACTTGGAGGCGCTGGGTGACAGGAGGCATAGCATCCGCATTATAAGGTGACATGGAGGCACTGGGTGACAGGAGGCGCAGCATTTAATTATAAGGTGACATGGAGGCGCTGGGTGACAGGAGGCGGAGGATTTAATTATAAGGTGACATGGAGGCGCTGGGTGACAGGAGGTGCATCGTCCACATTATAAGGTGACTTGGAGGCGCTGGGTGACAGGAGGCATAGCATCCGCATTATAAGGTGACATGGAGGCACTGGGTGACAGGAGGCATAGCGTTTACATTATAAACTGACATGGAGGCGCTGGGTCACAGGAGGTGCAGCATTTAATTATAAGGTGACATGGAGGCGCTGGGTGACAGGAGGTGCATCGTCCACATTATAAGGTGATGGGGAGGCGCTGGGTGACAGGAGGAATAGCATTCCCATTATACAGTGACATGGAGGCGCTGGGTGACAGGAGGCATAGCATTTGCATTATAAGGTGACAGGAGGCATAGCATTTGCATTATAAGGTGACATGGAGGCGCTGGATCCATATTATAAGGTGACATGGAGGGGCTGGGTGACAGGAGGTGCAGCATTTAATTATAAGGTGACATGGAGGCGCTGGGTGACAGGAGGTGCATCGTCCACATTATAAGGTGACATGGAGGCACTGGGTGACAGGAGGCATAGCGTTTACATTATAAACTGACATGGAGGCGCTGGGTCACAGGAGGTGCAGCATTTAATTATAAGGTGACATGGAGGCGCTGGGTGACAGGAGGTGCATCGTCCACATTATAAGGTGACGGGGAGGCGCTGGGTGACAGGAGGAATAGCATTCCCATTATACGGTGACATGGAGGCGCTGGGTGACAGGAGGCATAGCATTTGCATTATAAGGTGACAGGAGGCATAGCATTTGCATTATAAGGTGACATGGAGGCGCTGGATCCATATTATAAGGTGACATGGAGGGGCTGGGTGACAGGAGGTGCAGCATTTAATTATAAGGTGACATGGAGGCGCTGGGTGACAGGAGGTGCATCGTCCACATTATAAGGTGACATGGAGGCGCTGGGTGACAGGAGGTGCAGCATTTAATTATAAGGTGACATGGAGGCGCTGGGTGACAGGAGGTGCATCGTCCACATTATAAGGTGACATGGAGGCGCTGGGTGACAGGAGGTGCATCGTCCACATTATAAGGTGACATGTAGGTGCTGGGTGACAGGAGGCGCAGCATTTAATTAAAAGGTGGCATGGAGGCGCTGGGTGACAGGAGGCGCAGCATTTAATTATAAGGTGACATGGAGGCGCTGGGTGACAGGCGGTGCATCGTCAGTCAGTCAGTCAGTCAGTGTCAGCGGTGGAGTAGGGCGCTTCGGACCTTCCGCATACGAGCCTGCTTCCACCCAGACCTGGCAGTCAGAGGCTAGGCAGCTGCTAGGCTAGACGCTCCTAGAAACAAGCTCCCTGGAACCAGGAACCAGGAACCAGCACTTCGCTCTCCACAAGGACTCCTCTTTACCTCCGCAGGTAAGACCCTGCCTCTCAGGGCCTGACATCCTGGGGATCCACGGACGGCCGTCCTTATCAGGGCAGCCGTCACTCAGACCCCACACTGCGGCTCTCCATACAATCTCTCGCCGGCATCATCGCCCGCACGGCCACCCGTTCTTGTGGTGGTCCCAAGTCACCCCTCCTGGGTGTATTTCCGGCGTTTTTTTGGTGCGCTTTCACCCCCGCGCCAGCCTGCTCCTTCTCGCGGCCGCCGCACCTTAGGAAAGTCCGCGGCTTCAGCCGCGGCCTACCGGCGCGCCGTTCATTTCTCCCTATACTAACTTCCTAAGCACAGATTGCTCTGGTTTTTCAACCCCCACACCCCCAGAGGCCCCCTGTTCAGCAACTTCATCGGTAAATATTATTTTTACCAAGCTGACAGCCCCCCCCCCCAGCCCGGGTCCTGTGCTTTGCCTGGCGGCCATTATTTTGGTTCACCCCAGCAGCAGTGACACCCAGCATCCCCCCCCCCTTTTCCCCCTCCATAGCCGTCAGTCTTTTGATCCAGGGTTTTTGAGCCGATCGCCTTCAGGGATCAGGAAGGAATTTTTTTCCCTGCCGCAGCACATCGGCCAGCTTGCCCAGGGTTTTTTTGCCTTCCTCTGGACCAAAAAAACCTAAATTCCCCTTGAGCTAGGATTCTCGAATCCTCTCTCACCCTACGCCCGCACTCCAGCCCTCGGTGACTGGCAACAATGGTTAAGTTGCGATACTCTGCAGAAACCATTTGGGGTCTGAGACAATTCGCTACTACATTACCTGCCGCCACCACAATAGCCTTAAAATCAAATCAACTTTTGAGGTTCGATCATCGATCGATCATCAAAAATTTCAATCATTCAATACAGCTCAAGCACATATCATGTGCTTTGCTTAATACTAGATCAGCAGTTAAACACCGATCAGAAATCCATGATTTCTTACTACAAAATGATCTAGACTGCCTCTTTATTACGGAAAGTTGGCTGTCGGACGATTGCAACACCATTCTTGGAGAACTGGTGCCAGCAAACTATCGTATCTTAACGGAAAATAGAATAGGGCAAAGGGGTGGAGGCCTGGCGGTGATTCATAAGTCGCATATTGCAATCACTAAACCGGTCCTTCAAAATCCTCTACCCTTTATGGAAACCCTTACGCTTCAACTTCAAGCTCATTCTCAGGAGACCGTTCACATTCTCCTCTGCTATAGGCCCCCTGGGCCCAAATCGCAGTTGATTTTAGCTTTAACGGAGTTCATTTCCACCTACTCCCTTAGCAGCAATCATCTTTTGCTGCTCGGGGATTTCAATTTGTGGGCTAACTCCTCACAGGATCCCATCGCGGATGCCTGCATCGACCACCTGGAAGGATTAGGACTTCAACAACTTATACGCGGACCAACTCATGCTTCAGGTCACACACTCGACCTAATTTTCAGACAAAATCTGAAAATAAACATTTTGGGAAATGAACCTTTGCCATGGACAGACCACCATGCAATTAGCTTCATAATCCCCAGAACTCCATTAGTCATGAAAGTACCCAAGCCGGTGACAGTACACTGGGCTAGATCTCAGAAGAAGCTCCACTCGGAACTCTTCAGATCTACCCTGGGAAACCGAATTGGGGCTATTCCTCCCCAGCTAGCAGCCTCAGATACTTTGGATGCCATTAATGCAGCTCTGCTACAGTCAGCCGACTTAGCAGCACCAAAGCGCAAACTCCGCAGCCGGGCAAAAAAGTCCAGCTGGTTCAATAACCAGCTGTCGCTATTGAAGCAAGAGCGCAGAAGGGCGGAAGCCGCCTGGAAAAGAAGTCCGTCAGAAGACCACCTCAACTTCTACAAAGCAGTAACAACGCGTTATCACAAGGAAATTTTCAAAGCCAAAAAACTTCACTTCTCCAGGGTGATTAACAGCGCAATGAATCGCCCACGCGAACTCTTCAGGATGGTCACCCAGACCATGAATCCGGGATGTCTAGAAGTCCCCACTTCAGACACCCAAGAGTTCTGCAACGAACTATCGGATTTCTTCATCAACAAAATTGAAAAAATTCGGGTAAGTATTCGGCAAAACAATACTCCACTCAGCCCCGTCTTCAATCAAAACAGCGACAGAACGCCTCTACAATCAACTAAGTTCACTTTGGAACCCATCTCCATTGATACAACAAAAAAATTCATTGGTGTGCTGCGTAACAGCACAGCACCGAATGACATCATTCCCACTAAGCTACTGAAGGAATGTGCCGACATCCTGGCGCCTCCGATCACGCAGCTTATAAATCAGTCATTTAAGGAAGGCATAGTGCCTTCCCTGTTGAAAGAGGGCACAATCCTGCCGATCTTGAAAAAACCTAATTTGGATCCTATGGACCCAACTCACCGCCGTCCCATAACAGGTCTAAATGCTCTGTCCAAGATAATGGAGAAAGTGGTGGTAAATCAGCTGCAACAGCATCTGGACACCCACAACCTACTCGATCCATTTCAATCCGGGTTCCGTCCCGGACACGGGACAGAAACGGCCTTACTGAAAATATGGGACGATGCACTCGAGGCCGCAGACGAAGGAGAATCCTGTCTCCTGGTTCTGCTGGACCTAAGCGCAGCTTTTGACACAGTAGACCATAAGTTGCTACTGAGACGACTAAAAGAAGTCGCCGGAGTCTCAGAAGATACCTTACCATGGTTCTCCTCTTTTCTTGGAAACCGATCACAAACAGTGAAACTGGGATCCTTCACGTCAGAAAAACGCACGGTGCCATGTGGGGTCCCCCAAGGATCCCCCCTATCACCAGTGCTGTTTAATATCTATCTTCGTCCTCTCTTTGATATTATCAGTAGCCATGAACTACTTTATCACTCTTATGCAGACGACACGCAGTTGTATTTTCGCATCTGCCATAAAAAGGATCATCATCTCAGATTAGAGAAATGTCTCTCTTCAATAGAAAACTGGATGACTAAGAGTTATCTCAAACTCAATAGTGCTAAAACAGAACTCTTTATCTTCGATGCCAGTCGGAAGAAACCACCGACAACAAACTGGACACCATCTCCCATCCTGGGACAAATCATCGCCCCTAGCTCCAAAGTCAAAAGTCTGGGAGTCACGTTTGACACCTTCATGACAATGGACGCACAAATAGGGTCAGTAGTCAGCGGGGCGCACCATTTGATGCGCCTACTACGCAGACTAACTCCATTTATCCCCAAAGAAGACGTAGCAGTCGTGGTGGGAACTATCGTGAATTCCAGACTGGACTATGCAAATGCCCTTTACCTCGGGCTACCCAAGTACCAAATCGCTCGTCTTCAAGTCGTACAGAATACGGCCGCTAGACTGGTGACTGGGAAAAAATCTTGGGAATCAATCTCACCTTCACTGAGATCCCTTCATTGGCTGCCAGTGAAAGACAGAATTGCATTCAAAGCACTCTGCCTGACACATAAGTGCATCCATGGGAAGGCTCCTAGATATCTATGCGACAAGATCAAACCGCACAATTGCAATCGCATGCTGCGATCCACCGACCAAAATCTGGTCAAGGTTCCTAAAACCAAATGCAAGTCCAAAGGAGAAAGAAGGTTTGCTTTCCAGGGCCCCAGGCTTTGGAATGCTTTACCAACCAGCATTCGGTTGGAGCAAGACCATCTGTCTTTCAGAAGGCAGATCAAAACCCTGCTTTTCTGAAAGGCATGAGACACAAACAACAAGCGCCCAGAGGCGATTCAGTTCGCATGTGCCGCGCTATATAAGTTTTTCATTCATTCATTCATTCATCGTCCACATTATAAGGTGACATGGAGGCGCTAGGTGACATGGAGGCGCTGGGTGACAGGAGCCATAGCGTCCGCATTATAAGGTGACATGGAGGCGCTGGGTCCATATTATAAGGTGACATGGAGGCGCTGGGTGACAGGAGGCGCAGCATTTAATTATAAGGTGACATGGAGGCGCTGGGTGACAGGAGGCGCATCATCCACATTATAAGGTGACATGGAGGTGCTGGGTGATAGGAGGCGCAGCATTTAATTATAAGGTGACATGGAGGCGCTGGGTGACAGGAGGTGCATCGTCCACATTATAAGGTGATTTGGAGACGCTGGGTTCATATTATAAGGTGACATGGAGGTGCTGGGTGACAGGAGGCATAGCATCCGCATTATAAGGTGACATGGAGGCGCTGGGTGACAGGAGGCGCATCATCCACATTAAAAGGTGACATGGAGGCACTGGGGGACAGGAGGCATAGAGTCCGCATTATAGGGTGACAGGAGGCATAGCCTTTGCATTATAAGCTGGCTCCCAGTTGATGGTGGCTTCACATGTGGACTCTCTGATCAGAAGTGCATTCTTTGATCAAAAGTGCGAGTTAAAAACCAGGAGTTTGAAACAGGAGGTAAGACAGGAGTCTTCATTATTTTTTTCAATCACTGATCCAGAACAAGCTTGCAGCTAATAAAGTTGGAACTCTTGCTATATAGATTCAGCGGTGCAGCAGACGCTCTCATCTTAGTCTGCTCACCCCAGGGATAGTGAGAGCAGGACGCTCTCAAACGAGTCGGCTCTCCCCAGGGATAGTGCAGCCAGGCAGGGTCCACCACACCCCCCTAGCCAATTGATCCAGGGTTGCACCGATCGCCGTTAAGGGGTCAGGAAGGAATTTTTTCCCCTGATCGCTGCAGATTGGCACAGCACGCCTGGGGTTTTTCGCCTTCCTCTGGACCAATCGGGGAGAGAAGACTCAACGAGTGACGGCTCACTTGGACAGTCTTCCACCCATCACGTCCGGCGTCTCGCAGCTCTTCCCGCATCCGCGCCAGACCAGGCCTCATTCGCGGCCGCCGCAATTAGGAAAGACTGACGACAATGTGACTGGCGACAATGGCTAATCTGCGATACTCTGCGGACTCTATTCGGGGTCTGAGACAATTCGCAACAGCATTACCAGCCGTCACCAAAAAGGCCTTAAAAATAGAGCAACTTTTGAGATTCGATCGACGATCGACCATCAAAAATTTTAACTATTTAACCCAGCTCGAGCACATATCATGTGCTTTGATCAACACAAGATCGGCAGTAAAACACCGATTAGAAATCCACGATTTCTTACTACAAAACGATCTAGACTGCCTCTTTATTACAGAAAGCTGGCTCTCAGACGACTGCAACACCATTCTCTGAGAATTGGTGCCAGAAAACTATCGCATTATAACGGAAAACAGAATAGGGCAAAGAGGAGGAGGCCTGGCGGTGATCCACAAGAATCGCATTACAATCACTAAGCCAGCCCTTCAAAATCCTCTTCCATTCATGGAAACCCTTACTCTTCAACTTCAAACTTCCCCCCAGGAGACTGTTCACATTCTCCTCTGCTATAGGCCACCTGGGCCAAAATCGCAGTTTTTGCCATCATTAACGGAGTTTATATCCACTTATACCCTTAACAGCAAACACCTTTTGCTGCTCGGGGACTTTAATCTGTGGGCCAACTCCGCACAGGATCCCATTGCGGACGCCTGCATTGATCACCTGGAGGGATTAGGGCTACAGCAACTTATATGCGGGCCAACACATGCTTCAGGTCACACACTAGACCTAATTTTCAGACAAAATCTGAAAATAAGCATTTTAGAAAATGAACCATTGCCATGGACAGACCACCATGCAATTAATTTCATAATCTCCAAAATTCCCCCAGTGATAAAAGCACCCAAGCCGGTGACAATACACTGGGCTAGATCTCAGAAGAAGCTCCATTCGGAACTCTTCAAATCTACCTTGGGAAACAGAATCAAAACAATCCATCCACATCAAACAACCGCAGATACACTGGATGCCATAAACGCAGCCCTGCTACAGTCAGCCGATTTAGTAGCACCGAAACGCAAAGCCTGCATCCGAAAAAGAAAGTCCGGCTGGTTCAACAACCAGCTGTCGCTTCTGAAGCAAGAGCGCAGAAGGGCGAAGCCGCCTGGAAAAGAAGTCCTGCAGAGGATAACCTCATCATCTACAAGGCAATAACAACACGATATCATAAAGAAATCTTCAAAGCCAAGAAACATCATTTTTCTATGGCGATTAACAGCGCCCTAAACCGCCCCCGCGAACGCTTCAAGATGGTCACCCAGACCATGAATCCAGTCTTGAAGTCCCCAACTCAGACACCCAAGAGTTCTGCAATGAACTATCGGATTTCTTCATCAACAAAATTGAAAGAATCTGGGAAAGCATCATGCAAAACAATACCCCCCTCAACCCCACCGTCAATCAACCACAAAACACCCACAGAAACGCTCTACAATCAACAAAGTTCACTCTGGAACCGATCTCCATCGATACCACAAAATATATCATTGGTGCTTTGCGGAACAGCACATCGCCCAATGATATCATCCCCACCAAACTGCTGAAGGAATGTGCCGACATCCTGGCACCACCCATCACACAGCTTATAAACCAGTCATTTAAGGAAGGCACAGTGCCATCCCTGTTGAAAGAGGGCACAATCCAGCCCATCTTGAAAAAACCTAACCTGGATCCCAAGGACCTCACCGCCGTCCCATAACAGGCCTAAATGTTCTCTCCAAGATAATGGAGAAAGTAGTGGTGCAACAGCATCTAGATACCCACAATCTACTGGATCCATTACAATCAGGCTTCCGTCCCGGACACGGGACAGAAACGGCCTTACTCAAAATATGGGACGATGCCCTCGAGGCCGCAGACGAAGGAGAATCTTGTCTCCTGGTTCTGCTGGACCTAAGCGCAGCCTTTGACACGGTAGACCACAAACAGTTACTGATGCGACTAGCCAAGGTAGCAGAAGTCGCAGAAGGTGATTTACCATGGTTTTCTTCCTTTCTTGAAAACCGATCACAAACAGTTAAATTGGGTTGTTTCACGTCGGAAAAGCGCACGGTGTCATGTGGAGTCCCCCAAGGATCCCCCCTGTCACCGGTGCTTTTCAACATCTATCTTCGCCCTCTCTTTGATATTATCAGTAGCCAAGAACTACTCTATCACTCTTATGCAGACGATACGCAACTGTATTTTCGCATCTGCAACAAAAAGGATCATCATCTCAGTTTAGAGAAATGTCTCTCTTTGATAGAAAACTGGATGACTAAGAGTTATCTTAAACTCAACAGTTCAAAAACAGAACTCCTTATGTTTCACGCCAGCCGAAAGAGTCAACTGGCAACAACCTGGACACCCCCGCCCATTCTGGGCCAAATCATCACCCCTAGCTCCAAAGTCAAAAGTCTCGGGGTCATCTTCGACACCTTCATGACAATGGACGCACAAATAGGGTCAGTAGTCAGCAGAGCGCACCATCTGTTGCGCCTACTACGCAGACTTATTCCATTTATTCCCAAAGAAGACGTAGCAGTCGTGGTGGGAACAATCGTGAATTCCAGACTGGACTATGCTAATGCCCTGTACCTCGGACTCCCAAAGTACCAAATCTCCCGTCTGCAAGTCGTTCAGAATACGGCCGCCAGACTGGTGACTGGGAAAAAAAAATGGGAATCAATCTCACCTTCGTTGAGAACCCTTCACTGGCTGCCAGTAAAAGACAGAATTGCATTTAAAGCACTCTGCCTGACACATAAGTGCATCCATGGGAAGGCTCCGCAATATCTTTGCGACAAGATAGAACCTCACAATTCGAATCGCGTTCTGCGATCCACCGACCAAAATCTGGTCAGGGTACCAAAAACCAAATACAAGTCCAAAGGAGAAAGAAGGTTTGCTTTTCAGGGTCCTAGACTATGGAACGCTTTACCAACCAGCATTCGGTTGGAGGAAAACCACCTGACTTTCAGAAGACGGATCAAAACTCTGCTCTTTTGATGTCATGAGACACGAACAACTAGCGCCCAGAAGCGATTCAGTTCGCATGCGCCGCGCTTTATAAGTTTTTCATTCATTCATTCATTCATAAGTTGACATGGAGGCGCTGGGTGACAGGAGGCATAGCGTTTGCATTGCAAGCTGACAGGAGGCATAGCGTTCACATTATAAGGTGACATGGAGGCGCTGGGTGACAGAAGGCGCATTGTCCACATTATAAGGTGACATGAAGGCACTGGGTGACAGGAGGCGCAGCATTTAATTATAAGGTGACATGGAGGCGCTGGGTGACAGGAGGCGCATCGTCCACATTATAAGGTGACATGTAGGTGCTGGGTGACAGGAGGCGTAGTATTTAATTAAAATGTGGCATGGAGGCGCTGGGTGACAGGAGGTGCATCGTCCACATTATAAGGTGATTTGGAGACGCTGGGTTCATATTATAAGGTGACATGGAGGTGCTGGGTGACAGGAGGCATAGCATCCGCATTATAAGGTGACATGGAGGCGCTGGGTGACAGGAGGCGCATTATCCACATTAAAAGGTGACATGGAGGCACTGGGTGACAGGAGGCATAGCCTTTGCATTATAAGGTGACATGGAGGCACTGGGTGACAGGAGGCATAACGTCCGCATTATAAGGTGACATGGAGGCACTGGGGGACAGGAGGCATAGAGTCCGCATTATAGGGTGACAGGAGGCATAGCCTTCGCATAATAAGTTGACATGGAGGCGCTGGGTGACAGGAGGCGCAGCATTTAATTATAAGGTGACATGGAGGCGCTGGGTGACAGGAGGCATAGCGTTTGCACTGCAAGCTGACAGGAGGCATAGCGTTCACATTATAAGTTGACATGAAGGCACTGGGTGACAGGAGGCGCAGCATTTAATTATAAGGTGACATTGAGGCGCTGGGTGACAGGAGGCGCATCGTCCACATTATAAGGTGACATGTAGGTGCTGGGTGACAGGAGGCGTAGTATTTAATTAAAATGTGGCATGGAGGCGCTGGGTGACAGGAGGCGCAGCATTTAATTATATGGTGACATGGAGGCGCTGGGTGACAGGAGGTGCATCGTCCACATTATAAGGTGACATGGAGGCGCTGGGTGACAGGAGGTGCATCGTCCAAATTATAAGGTGACATGAAGGCGCTGGGTGACAGGAGCCATAGCGTCCGCATTATAAGGTGACATGGAGGCGCTGGGTCCATATTATAAGGGGACATGGAGGCACTGGGTGACAGGAGGCGCAGCATTTAATTATAAGGTGACATGGAGGCGCTGGGTGACAGGAGGCGCATTGTCCACATTATAAGGTGACATGGAGGTGCTGGGTGATGGGAGGCTGCTTAAGGAGGGGGAACTGTCAGGAACGGTGTCATTACTGGCTTTACCTGCTGGTGGCACCGTTACACTCTGCACCAAAGGGTGTAGTTCTGGTGGCCACCAGCGGGTGTCTCCCTGCCAGGACTACCAACCAGCTATCAAGCACACCTGTTGTGCGTCTGCTGGACTATATAAGCCTGTCCTTAACCAAGGCTCAAATGCTTCAGAATTCTCTCTGCTAGCCTGGTCCCTGCCTGAACCTGCTTTTGTTTCTGCCTTGTCCTGGAACCCGTTCCATGTACCCTGTCCTTGAGACCTTTTCTCTGTTACCAGCTCCCTTTATTGTCTGTTTCCTTATACCTGGCCTCTGTTCCCCTTTTGCTTTTGTACCTACCTTGGTTATTTTATGTTTGTTGACTTTGCTTGTGAATATATATATATATATTAGTTAGATAGCTAATTAGGTGTTTCTGGGGTTTTCTGTGTCTTACACTTATTACTTGTTTATGGTTTGCACGTGTGTCTATCTTTATAAATATACTTTTCTCACTTACTCGTATGTTCCTGATTCTTTGGTGCAGCCCAATGATCTGATCACCTGTGTTGGATGTCTGGCATTGTCATTGTATGGCACCCCCTGACAAGCTGAAAGAGATTGCAACAGGAACTAGCACGTTCACAGAGACAGACCCATAGGGCTGCTCACAATCCAGTCCCATAACATCAGATACGTGGGGTCAAAGGGACTGGGAAAAGATAGCAGAGGGGGAGAAACCCTGGAAAGAGGATCCCCCAATGTTCCCACGAGGAAGAAATAGGAGTTGACTCCCTGTCTGATGAAAAAGGACCTGAAGGTACACATGGACCTTCGTAGCAAGGACAGGTGTTCATGGGCAACACTCTGGATCAGGGTAGGGAACAGTCAAAACTGGTCCCGGTTGACCTAGTAGGACATGGGGTCCTTCTGGAGAAGAGGGGCACTGAAAGGCTTTTTATGCCTTAAAGATGGGGAACTTCCCTGAGGGAAGGGGTGGTGGCCCCGATGGGACACAGCTCCAGACATTGGAGTTGACACTTGGTCTGAAGCAAGAGGTCCAGGGATCTGGGGAAAGTGTAGAAATCTGTGCAGTAGCACAGGGGGGAATAGAAGCTGCAGTGAAAGGGGGTACCAGAGGCAAAAGATTTTCCTGTGATCCCAAAGAGGCACCTGAATGCCCAAAAAAAAAACCCTGCTAGGGTTTGCAAGCAGCCCCCTAGCAGTGGAAATTTTAAAGAGATACCCAGCCATGTGTAGGCAAAGTAGTTCCCAGTACTTCATCCTCAACAGGGTGGATCTTCAAAGACCGGGTCAAGTGCTGAGACAATGCTATGGCTCTGAACCTGGAAAGTGATCTGTGGCTTACTTTTACAAGCATAAGTAGGTCTGGAAAGGGCAACAATGCACAGCCCACTCCCAGGTCATCACATTTCAGCCTAGCTGCACACATCCAATTCAGTGGTGTCTCTGTATGGCACTCCAAAGTTATGCTTAGGAAAGCTCCAGCTCAACTAACAATGAAGTGAGATATATAATGATTAAAGTCGATGAAAGAAATATCCAAAATAAATATTTAAAGTGAAGAAAAAAAGTTGAAGAGAAGATGTCTATCCTATTTTTTCCGGTGTCCAATTCTGCTGTGTCCCTCAATGAATAAATAATTTTTAGCTTACCTGTAAAATCCTTTTTGGCTGACATTACAGGACAATGAAGACTTTATACTCATGACTACTTGGGTTATGCTGCCACCTTCAGACGAATGTCCAAAAAAAAATCCAGGAATCCCTGCCAGGTGTAACCCCTCCCAGCTCAGCCAAGCCTCAGATTTGTAGCAAGCAATAAGGAACAGACAACAGGGAAGGGATCTCTCTGTCCTGATTTCTTGGGATATCTCAAAACACTGAACATGAAGAATGAGCAACAGAGCAAAAAAGCCAAACATGCACTACAACCCAAAGACTGAACCCCACTAAAAAGTTGTCTGTAAGACCTTTCACTCAAAACTGGTGTCTACAGAGGTGAGAACATCTACCTAGTAGAACTTAGTAAATATGTGAAGAGAAAACCAGTAAAGCAGCCTTACAAACTTGAACAGAAGCTTGATGGAGAATAGCCTGCTAAACATGGAAACTCCTGGTGAAATGGGACTTGACCGGGAAAGGGAAAGGGAGACCCATGCCTTTGATACCATAAGCCTGAGAGATGAGCCAATGAATCCAGCTAGAGTAGTAAAGTATGAAGCACCTCCTTAGGAAGCTTAGAATTAGAACATAAAAATGGCAACACAATGTCCTGATTCAGGTGGAACAAAGAACCACCTTGGGTAAGAAAGATGACGAGGTCTCCGCACAACCTTACCCTGTGAGAAACCAGGAAAGGTTCCTTGCAGGAAAGCGCAGCCAACACTGAGACCATGTCGTCACTCGCCTGAGTGCTCCAGATCTGGAGGATTTGGGAGTCCAGTTCTAAATACAAAACTGGGACGTAGCCTTTTGCTTAGAGCCCAAGGCTCGTTGCTTACAAAAGGATCTCTTCTTGGAATATGAAGGCGTCATCCATTTCTGACCTCTTACCTTCACCTTTTTCAGGGTAAGGGTGTGCTTTTACCCACAGACATCATTGGATGAAGACATCAAAGGAAGGTCAAAACAAGTGGGTAGTCTTTCAATTTGGAGAAAGTGCAGAGAAGAGCAACCAAACTGATAAGAGGCATGGAGGAGCTCAGCTATGAGGAAAGATTAGAAGAACTGAATTTATTCACTCTTGAGAAAAGGAGATTAAGGGGGGATATAATCAACATGTACAAATATATAAGGGGTCCATATAGTGAACTTGGTGTTGAGTTTACGGTCAACACTGAGGACAAGGGGCCACTCTTTACGTCTAGAGGAAAAGAGATTTCACCTCAAAATACGGAAAGGTTTCTTCACAGTAAGAGCTGTGAAAATGTGGAATAGACTCCCTCCAGAGGTGGTTCTGGCCAGCTCAGTAAAGTGCTTTAAAGCGGGGGTTCACCCTTAGAGGGCACTTTTCCCCCTTAGATTCCTGCTCGTTTTTACTAGGGGAATCGGCTATTTATTTTAAAATATGTGCAGTACTTACCCGTTTACGAGATGCATCCTCTCCGTCGCTTCCGGGTATGGGCTTCGGGAATGGGCGTTCCTTCTTGATTGACAGTCTTCCGAGAGGCTTCCGACGGTCGCATCCATCGCGTCACGATTTTCCGAAAGAAGCCGAACGTCGGTGCGCAGGCGCAGTATAGAGCCGCACCGACGTTCGGCTTCTTTCGGCTACGAGTGACGCGACGGATGCGACCGTCGGAAGCCTCTCGGAAGGCTGTCACTCAAGAAGGAACGCCCGCTCCCGAAGACCCATACCCGGAAGCGACGGAAGAAGATGCAGCTCGAAAACGGGTAAGTACTGCTCATATTTTAATACAAATAGCCGATTCCCCTAGACCGAACGAGCAGGAAGCTAAGGGGATAAAAAAAATTTTTTTTACAAATGGGTGAACTCCCGCTTTAAGAAAGGCCTGGATTCTTTCTTAATGTACATAATATAACCGAGTACTAACATTTATAGGTAAAGTGGATCCGGGGAATATCCGATTGCCTCATGGGGGATCAGGAAGACATTTTTTCACCTGCTGTAGCAAATTAGATCATGCTTTGCTGTTTTTTTTGCCTTCCTCTGGATCAACTGTGGGTATAGAATTGGGTATATGTGATTGTACGATATTATTATTGTTTTATTTCTTGTGGTTGAACTTGATGGACTTGTGTCTTTTTTCAACCTGACTAACTATGTAATTTACTTCTTGCAGAGAATTTTCACCAGCCAACATTTGAGCCATAGGATGCTTCTCATACAGACAGAAATAGTGCCCAACCGGTAAAACTGCCTTATGGAGTCTTTAAAGTCATCCACGAGAAACTCAAAGCTCCCAGGAACTTACAAATTGCAGGGTCCCCTGGGTCCAATTCTCTGAAATTAAGCATATGCTTTTGCCCACACCTTGAGCAGGTGGCAAACTCCCACCACAGCCTACAGAGCCACCAACTAAAATGTAAGAGACCTAACAGAAGGTCTCTAACCTCTTGCATGGTGTCTCTAAAGACAGAGACCGCCAGGGTCATATTCAAGTAGGCAATGGCTGGACGGACAGCCAGAGAACCCTATTTCTTGTAGATTTCCTCCTCCGTGGGGTACTGCTGAGTGAATCCTTTGGAGGTAAAAACACCTTCTTTGGATGAGCCCATTCGGCATTTATCACTTCCTGCAGGTGAAGGTCGACTGGGAAAATTCAGGCCCTGCAATTTCTCCTGGGAGGACTCATCTTCAGTTTCCTCCTTTTTCCTCCTCTTGAGGATATTTCTCTGAAGCTTAATTCGCTCACAAATGAGTTGATGGGAAGGAGAGCACAAACGCTTGCATTCCAACACAGTGAGAACCCCTGAGAGTTGATTTTGCAATGGCTTGCTAAGCATTTGTATGCCTTTGATACCCTATAAGAAGCAGCCACTCAGCTGTGAGGAGAGTCAGCACAAACCAACACACTTAAGTTGCAGTTACCCCTGATGTACGTGTGATACTTGCTGTGCCCTAGTGCTGAAGCTGCTGCTTTGTGCACAGGATTTGGCAGAGTATCTGAACCTCTGGCTCTTCTATGCTGTAGAAGCCTTCAAGGATCGTGTTACTGTGCCCAGGGAACCAACAAAATGGCACGTGCACATGCGCTCTATGATTTCACTATGCTGGTCCACCCTTTTTGAATGTTACTGCAATGTATCACTAAGTGCAAAAAAAACTGCCTAATGGCACCAAAACACAGGATGCACTGTAGGGAAAGACTGCCCCCTGCTCCACCTATTCCAGAGGCCCGCACCAGTCCACATTGCAGGGACAGGGGGAACATTGCCATAGACGTGTAAAGCTGCCAGCAAGGTCAACTGGTACCCTGGTGATCACTGTCTGCAGGATCCAGAACCAACTGGCAACATTACAACCTATCCTGCTTCTGCATGCCGGCTCTGGGTACAATCCATCTTGGTCTTCTGGCCATATCAACTGATCCAGATTAAGTCCCAAAAGAGGTATTAGGAATAGGCTAGAAAATAGGGGACTAAAGCCTATGAAAGGAGATATTCAGAAAAACAGGGTAGATAATACTTTATTGTCATTGTATACATACAATGAAATTTATTAAGATACTCTTTACAACATTTGTCAAAACAACCACACATACAAACTCCTAGCACATGCCCAAATATCTGTTCTTAAAAATAACAAAATATAAAATGTTTAAAAAAGTACAATTTCACATACAATGCTGTACCTGGTGGGGTACAACAGTAGGCACATGAGTCACCTAAAGACACTAGCTAAAAATATAAATTATACTAAAAACTGGAGGCTTTTTAAATCACCACCTGCAAATTTAAAGAACAAAGGGCATTGTTTTCCCAGACATAAAGACTAAGTTCACCTTTATTTTTTTTTTTTTAAACAGTACAGAACTTTATTAGAAAGCTTTTACAATTTTTTTTTTTTTTTTTTTTTACAAATCCAGGTCATGGCATTATACAGAGCAGAAAAATATAGGAATCCAGCATACTCATCCAGGTAATATTATAAAGACATATACAAAAGCAAATGCTGTGGTTATTAAAAAAAAATATGCTGAGATATATTGAGCCAGAGGGAGATACAGTCAAAATAATAATGAGGGCCAACTTTTCCACCATGAATTCCCAGCGGACCAACCACTAGGTCCAATGGGCTTAGACCTGGTGTATTTAACCAATTGACATTTGTCTGGACAGCCTCTGTGCTGGTATATATAAACATTCTAACCGAAGGGCATCACCAACATGTTTAATCCATTCGCTTAGTGTGGGTGGTTTTTTGGACCTCCAATGTATTGAAATGAGCTATGGGGCACAATCTTGCAAGGGTGTCCAATATACCCAGGATGCACTGCGCTGGAGGTGTGAACGGATGACCAGGTCACCGCCTTACACACCTGTGAGACAGACGCTTGATGTCGGAAGGCCCAGGAAGCACCTATCGCTCTGGGTGAATGCGCCGTGACAGGAGAGGGGGGCACCCGCCCCTGTAGGGCATAGCCCCCCCCCCCCCCCGACGAGACCGCCAGACCCTTCTTTGGACCAGTGACCGATACAAACAGTGAGTCTGACCTCCGGAACGGAGCCGTAGCAGAGAGAGATATACTCGCAGAGCTCGGATAACATCCAAGGAATGTAGAGCAACCTCTTTTGGATGCGACGGCTGAGGACACAGGGATGGAAGCACTATGTCTTCATTACGATGAAAGGTCGAAAAACAACTTTTGGAAGAAAAGAAGGCTGCGGGCGTAGCACCGCCTAATCCTTGTGGAGCATCATGTAGGGCAGGCATGTCCAAAGTCTGGCCCGGGGGCCAATTGCGGCCCCCGTTCCAGTTTAATGTGGCCCCCCTGGTAATTTGGATATATACTGTATTTATCGGTGCTGTCTCGGAGGGGACAGGGAGGGGCAGGGAACGAGTGCTGTCAAATTACATACAGGAGAATCTCCTGTTTACCCGGCGGCATCTGTAATAGGAAGTCTCGTCTCCTGGGCTGCCATTGGATGACTCTTCTGTCTATCATAGGAGGCTGCTGTGTAAACAGGAGATTCTCCTGTATGTAATCTGTTGGTGCTCGTCCCGCCCCCCTCCCCTCCGAGGCTGCAGATGGGCATCGATCAGGCTGCATTCATGGCAATGAAGAGGCTGCATTCATGGCAATGGCGAGGCTACATTCATGGCAATGGCAAGCCTACAGATGGGCACTGATTGGGCTGCATTGATGGGCAATGACCCTTATTTTGCTTCACAGTTCTATATTTACATTTTTTTTCTGAAACTTCCCTCCTAAAGTGAAGGTGTGTGTTAGGCCCGGTGCACACGGGCAAACATGTACGATGAAACCGGTCCGTCGGACCGTTTTCACCGTACATGTCTGCCAGAGGGCTTCTGTACGATGGCTGTACTAACCATCGTACAGAAGTCCGCGCGCAAACAATACGTGGGGCGTGTCCGCGTCGTCGCCGCGGCGACGTGGGCGGGCCTGCCATTTAAAGGCTTCCACGCATGCGTCAAAGTCATTCGACGCATGCGAGGGACGGCGGGCGCTCGGACATGTACGGTAGGTCTGTACTGACGACCGTACATGTCCGAGCGGGCAGGATTCCAGCGGACGGTTTTAAAACACGTCCAGGAATATTTGTCTGCTGGGAAAAGGCCCGGCGGGCAAATGTTTGCTGGAATTCGGCCCGCTCGCGCCTACACACGACCGAACATGTATGCTGAAACTGGTCCGCGGACCAGTTTCAGCATACATGTTTGGTCGTGTGTACGGGGCCTTATACGTCGATCAATACGGTATATCCAAATAACACGCCCAAGCTCATCTCTTCACCACACACACCCACAAAGGCAGGAGAATTCTTATTGGGCACTGTATTAGTGCTCGGGCAAACACACTTACACCGAGTTTTAATGGTTCAAAGAATGTCAGCAAAATGGTCGGCCCTCACACATGTTCACTCAAATCTGGCCCTCTTTGAAAAAAGTTTGGACACCCCTGATGTAGGGGGACTTGCAAGACATGGCTGCCAATTAAAGCGGAGTTCCAACCACAATTAGCATTTTTTAAATGTATGTCCTTTCATCCTGCGTTTTTATAATATAAATCCGATCACTTACTATTTTACAATCCGCCGCCGATCTGCATAGATATTCAAAAAAGATAGTTTATAAAACTATATCTACACCGTTGTGATTTTGCTTGTGGGCATTGTGAAGCCTACAAGCACTTACTTCCTGGAAGTCTTGGATGGGGAGTGATAATTGGACAGCGCAATGCATTCTGGGAAATGATGACACAAATTTCCCAGGAGCATTAGAGGGAGATGATGTCAGAATCCTAGGTGGTTTCAAAGGCAGATTTCGTGGGACTGCATAGCAACAGGCATTTCCAGA
The DNA here is from genome assembly GCF_905171775.1 of Rana temporaria. Classification (NCBI taxonomy): domain Eukaryota; kingdom Metazoa; phylum Chordata; class Amphibia; order Anura; family Ranidae; genus Rana; species Rana temporaria. The sequence goes on along the minus strand of NC_053489.1, from coordinate 208,212,778 downwards.
TGAGTAAAAAAAATATATATTTTTTCTTTTTTAGGTGTAAGCTACAGTTTAAAGCAACATTTTTTGTTTGATGGAACCTCCACTTTAAGAAACCCTCCTGACTGATGTAATGGCCACCTTCTGAGAGAGTGTCAAAAGGGGAATCTCTCTGATGTTCTCAAAGGGAGGCTTCTGAAGTGCCAAGAGCACCAGATTCAAATCCCACGGGGGAAGGGGTGGCCAAACTGGAGGGGCCACATGTCGAACCCCTTACACAAACATTCTCACCAGTGGATGAGTCGCCAAGGGACGTTGAAAGAAAACAGCCAAGGCTGATGTTATATCCTCTGTGTTGTGAGGGACACAAGACTCTGGTCTGGAACAATGGATGTTTATTCAGTACAGGCTGTACACTGGAACATGCATCTCAGGACATTACATATCTCTGCTTCCTACATGTGGTCTCTCTAAGATGGCTACTATGCCCCTTGACCCTTGTCATCACTGCTGGGTGGAGCCAGCCTTAAAGTGCCAGTACATGTGGAACCCTTCAGGTATAACAGCTGAAATCTGCCTCTTTATGGTGCTTAGAGCAAGACTTTGATCCACCCCACACTGTAAAAACAGCAGGATTCTGGAAACCGAATAAGCCGTGGGCACCACTCCATCTCCTCACACATGGAAATGTAGGCCTTCCACGTACGATGATAGATCTTCCTAGAAGAAGATTTCCGTGCCCTCAGCATGGTGGAAATTACCAAGTCAGACAGACCCCAGTCCCTCAGTACCTGACTTTCAACAGCCATGCCGTTAAAGCCAGCTACTGTAAAGCTGGATGAAGAATAGGACCTTGTCATAAAGGTCCTCCCGCATTGGCAGTCGCCAAGGGATATCCGTCACCAGGCGGACAAGGTCGGCATACCAAGGGCGCCGAGGCCAATCTGGAGCAATTAGAATCACCGGGATCCCCTTGGTCTCCACCCTGCAAAGCAGGCGAGGAAGAAGCTTCAAACGGGGGGGAAGGCATATATCAGCCGATACTGACCCCATGGATTAGTGCATCTGCCCAGGAAACTTTTGACCTGGCCACAAACCTCAAAACCTTCCGATTGAGTCGAGAAGACAGGAGATCCACGTCTGGCGTGTCCCATCTCCAGCAAAGTAGCTGAAACACATCCGGGTGTAGTGACCATTCTCCTTGGTCTAACATCTGGTTACTTAGGTAGTCTGCTTGCCAGTTTTCTACACCCGGAATGTATACGGCCACCAGAGCAGGCACGCTCCGTTCTGCCCACCGAAGGATGTGAGCGATCTCCAATGCTGCAGCCAAGCTTTTTGTTCCACCGTGGTGGTTGACATACACCACCGCTGTGGCATTGTCCGTCTGGATCCTGACTGGATGTCCCCGAAGCCTCAGAGACCAAGTGGAGAGGCACTTCGCCCGAAGTTCCAACACATTTATCGGTAGACGGGATTCCTCCTGCGTGCATTGACCCTGTGTTAACAGGACACCCCAGCCAGTCAGGCTGGCGTTCATCGTGATCACTGTCCAGTGAAAAGGAAGGAACGTCTTCCTGGACTGAACGGCCAGAGAGCTCAGCCACCATACCAGGGAAGCTTAGACTAGTTGACTTACCTGGATTTGACAACCCAGGGACAACGGAGACTTGTCCCATTTGGACAGGATTTCCTTCTGCAAGACACAAGTGTGGAACTGAGCATATGATACCGCCTCGAAGGTGGCCACCATGAGCCCCAGGACTCGCATGCAGAAGCGCAGTGTCGACCACCTACGAGATGCCAGGAGCTTCACCGCCAAACTCTTTGCAACTTCTCCAAGGGGCGGTAAACTCTCGCCTCCGAGGAGTCCATAATTAACCCCAGATACTCCAACACCGACTTTTGTAGGTTCAGTACCCAACCGAACTCCTGAAGAGTCTGACTGGCGATCACCACATCCTCCTCTAAGTCTGAGCCCGAAGCAGCTCTGAGCAGGAGGTCATCCAAGTAGCCCACAATAGCGATTCCTCGCTGTCTCAGCAAGGCCAGAATTGGAGCGAGCACCTTGGTGAAAACCCTTGGTGCTGATGCCAGACCGAAAGGGAGAGCCACAAATTAGTAGTGGCTGTCCCCTACTGCAAATCGCATACATTTCTGGTGCTTGGAATATATGGGAACATGCAAGTATGCGTCCTTGATGTCCAAGGACACCAGAAAATCCCCCGGATGAAGTGCAGCGACAACGGAGTGAATTGATTCCATCCTGAATTTTCGTACCCTCACAAAGGTGTTGAGGGCCTTGAGATCCAGGATTGGACGGACCCCGTCTTTTTTAGGGAGTACAGATTGGAGTAAAACCCCTGAAACCTTTCCGACAGAGGGACAGGTACTATTACCCTGCGCCTCAGCAGGTCCTGCACTGCCCCAAATAGGGCTTTCTGACGAGCCGGAGGAAGATGAAATTTTGAGGGAAAAAAATCTGTTTGGTGGGCAAGAAAGAAAACTATCTCGTACCCTGATGAAACCACTTCGCAATCCCACTGGTCGGAAAGTAGGGAGGTCCATCGAGCTGCAAACTCGCAAAGGCGACCCCTCACCCGAGAGTCGGGTTGGGGCAAACCTTCATGCTGTCGCTTACCTGCAGGCCCAGACTGATGAAAATACCTCTTCTGAGCAGAGAAGGAGGGCCCTGACCTACGGCGTGGCTCCTTACCCTTTCTGAATTGTGGGAGTAAAGTACGCTTACCCCCAGTGGCATTCTTAAAAATGTCTTGCAGCGAGGCTCCAAATAGCCTCTCACCCTGGAATGGTAAATCTGCCAGAGCCTTCTTGGAACTCTGGTCCGTGAACCAGCATTTTAGCCAAATTAGGCGACATAGTACCACCGCAGATACTGAGGCTCTGGAGGGCAAGGAAGGTGTATCCAAAACTGCATTGCAGACATACGTAAGGCCATGCACCAGTTGGTCAGCCACACAGACCGGGGAAGCCTGTTGCTTCTCCAGCTCGCGGTGCAACAATTTTGCCCACTCAATAAGAGTTTGCGACACCAGGGCCGAGGCCAATGCTGACTCCAGCATGGTGAACATGGACCAGGCCACCATTTCGGACCTCTTGTCAGTAGGGTCTTTAAATGCAGGGGTCCCTTCCACCGGAATTGTGAACTTGTTCAACCTAGACACCGGGGGGTCCACAGCCGAGGGGGGTGCCCATTTTTTTCAAAAGTGTAATGAACCACCATGCGTTTTGGGATCGCAAAAGGTTCTCTGCGGCCGTTCCCATTCTTTGTCTATAAATTTATCAAAATAAGACAGATAAGGAAAAACCTTAGCCGTGTGGGTTGACTTGCAGGACCCAAAACGGACCCGCACCTCAGCAGATGCCCCAGAGACATCCTCCAATATGAGTGTTTCCCGCACCGCAGTTATAGGTGCTCCCACAAGCGCCTTCTCCTGCGCTGCCCCAAACAGAGTCCTCCTCACTGTCCGAAAGGTCACAGTACACGTCCTCCGAACAGGGTCCTGCGCCACAGCCAGGCTGGAGTCGGAATCAGAGCTGTTCATAGATGATGGTGGGAGGAGGGGGCACTTTTTTACCCCCCTTACACCCGCACACCGCTTCCATCCTGGCAACAAATGATTCCAGGACCGCTGACAAAACGTCTACCTGTACTACAGGTGCTGGGGGACCAGTCACTGGTATTTCTGGGGAAGAAGCTCCAGCCTCTGACGCCATACCGCTCACCTGACAGCCACATAGGGATCAAGTCAAGGTATCTGAAATAAAACAAACCCACCCTCCTTGCTGCCAGAGACTGAGGGGTTAACCCCAGAGGAACTCACCGCCCTGACCTGGTTACTGTTAGCTGCTGCGGTCCGCCAATAACACTCAGCACAGTGTGTGCCTCAGGAGTCTGAGGTGATCTGCCATTCGCACCGTACAAAAATAGCCATCTAAGCGCTAGAGGCCAAAACCACATGTTAAAACCACAACAAAGTGGCCACCGCTCGCCTCATAAAAAAAAAAGAGTGCAAGCTACAAGAAAATGGCGACCAGCTGCAAATACATTAGAAAACAGCACGGCTACATGAAAATGTCCACCAGCTGCATTGAAATAAATACAGTGCGAAAATGGTGCCGGCGCGAATCTGATGTAAAAGAAGGCCGCAAATGCCAAGCCTCTGCGCGGAGGCCCCCCCAGGGACCCCAGAAAACAGAAGGCCGCAAATGCCAAGCCTCTGCGCGGAGGCCCCCCCAGGGACCCCAGAAAACAGCAGGCCCACACGCATGGGAAGGAGGAAAGGGAGGGTGAAAAATCTATATTATCCAGCCTGTCACCCAGCTGGCAGTTGATAGATCTCAGGAACAAAAAAAATAAAAAGTTCTCCTAGGACCAATGGGCCCCCAGGTCCTTCTATGCTAGGCAGAAAAAACTGAGCTGCTTACTGCAGAGAGCTTTGCTGTATTACATTTTTTAACCATTTAACATGTCTGTCTAGTCCTCTCCTGATAGATGGAACATAACCCTACTGTCAAGACTATTTGGAGCTGTGTCCGTCCATTAACGAAAGAGAAATTGCTTTTTTTTGTTTAGAGCGCAAAAAATAAAAACAGCAGAGATGATCAAATACCACCAAAAGAAAGCTCTATTTGTGGGGGGAAAAAAGGGACGTCAATTTTGTTTGGGTGCAATGTTGCACGACTGCGCAATTGTCAGTTAAAGCGATTCAGTGCCGTATCGCAAAAAGTGCTCTGGGGTCAGGAAGGTGGTAAATTCTTCCGGGGCTGAAGTGGTTAAATGTATCAATGCTGTTAATGTTTTTGTTTGTGGTAATTTATACCACATTCTGTGTTTACACTGCAGCCCTTTGGCATGGGACATGGAAGCTAGTGGAGAGCACTGGAGTAGCGGTGTTTACTACAGTGATTTCTAGTTTTTACAGGGATCCCACGGGTATGGTGTATAGTCACATTTGTCCAATCTGGACCTGTGTGACTATGTATAAAACACCATACCTTTAATTCTGCTTTTTCTTGAATAGCTAAGAACTGAACCTTAGTAAAGCTGGGAGGGGTTATGCCTAGGTGGAGACTAAACTTTTTTTTTATTTTTTAGCCAGTGTCCATTCATCTGAAGGTGGCAGCATGACTCAAGTAGTCATGCATATGTAGCCCTCTGTGTCCTGTGATGTACAATTAAAGTATCAGGCACAAATTATTAACAATTGTCAATACATGCTATATTTCATTCTGTTCATACTCCCTCATCCACTAGAGAATTTGTTTTCTGCAAAACTCCTGTCTGATCCTGCTGTTCACTGTCCCTCCCTATTTGTCTGTGTCCCCGCTGAAGCCTGAGATTGTGTAGATCAGCCATTGCCACACCTGCTGAGCATGCTTCAATTTCAGTTCCCTTCTAAGCAGTTCATTGCCTCCTTTTTCTCACCTGTCCATCCAACATGACTATAGTCACACATGTGAGCACATACAGTTGTAAAATGACAGTCTCCTCCCTCTCCATATATTGCTAAACACCATGGGGGGCAGCATATAAACTGTTGATTGTGGAGGCTTCATCTCCCTGTTGTGCCAGCATATAGACACAGGCTGGAGGGGTGTGACACGGCCTGTAATTGGCAGAACCTTCTCCAGATATCGTTACAGTGTGAACAAAGTGAAACTCCTTCCGTGAGGCTGGAAAAGACTGAAATGTCATGTGGCCGTTGAACTGCAATGATTAAAGATACTCAGATGATTTTTTATTTCTATGAAATACAGTGACGTGATCTTTATACATAACTATAATGGATAATGGCATTGACACATTGTATGTTTAGAGTATCGCTTTAAAGAATGTTACCCCAAAATGTCATATTTCAGATGTTTTAAGTTTCTCTTTGTATTGTTTCCTTTGTGTAAAATACCTGATTATCCTGCCAGTCCCTCTGCTTTCTTATTTCAATGCTAGGCATGACAGCACATCAATTCCAGCGTGGTCAGTTTTCTGGCTGTGCCAGGAGAGCAGCCTCCCTATCCTCCAATCATCAGACTTCTGCCGATATGCGCCCCCCCCCCCCCCAGTCATGTACTGCTGTTTCTTCACCCCCACCTCCCCAAGCCCCTTATTCAGTTGAGAACATATTACAGGCATAACCCACCTTTAACCACTTCCATACAGGGCATTTTCACCCCCTTCCTGCCCAGACCAATTTAGTTTTCAGCGCTGTTGCAATTTGAATGAAAATTGCGCGGTCATGCAACACTGTACCCAAATGAAATCTTTATGTTCCCCCCCCCCCCCCCACAAATAGAGCTTTCGTTTGGTGGTATTTGATCATATCTGCGGTTTACATTTTTTGAGCTATAAACAAAAGAGCAACCATTTTGAAAAAACACCATATATTTGGTAAAAAAAAAAAAAAAAAAAAAAAATCACAATAAAAGTATATTAATTGGTTTGCGCAAAAGTTATAGCGTCTACAAAATAGGGGATAGATTTATGGCATTTTTATCTATTATTTTTTTTTTTACTAGCAAGGGCGGCGATCTGCGATTTTTATTGTGACTGACATTGCGGCGGACATATCGGACACGTTTTTTAGGACCATTCATATTTATACAGCGATTAGCGCTATAAAACTGCACTGATTACTGTGTAAATGTGACTAGCAGGGAAGGGGTTAATATGTTCCCTAAAGTGTGTTTTAACTGTAGGGGGGAGGGGGACTCACAAGGGGAGGAGAGCGATGTGTGTTCATCTGTACTGGGAACACACATCGGTCTCCTCACCTCTGACAGGAGGTGGAACTGTGCGTTTACACACACACACACACACACACAGATCAACACTCCTGCCGTGATTTCCGGCAATCGCGGCTGCCGGGCACGCGCACCGGGTTGTGAGCGATGCAGCGGGCCGGCGGCGCACGCACGCCCCCTAGCGGCCGCGATGCAAAGGACGTCCAGTCTGAGGGAGAGACAGTACACAACGGTTTATTTACTTAAGCTGGAAAGCGCAAAATCAGGCTCACTTCTGCACAGAAACCAATGAGCTTCTAACCCCAGCTTGTTCAATTAAGCTTTGGTAATAAAACCTGGAAGCTCATTGGTTTCCATGCAGAAGTGAGCCTGATTTTGCACTCTCCAGCTTTAGTAAATAAACCCCATTGTCTACCTAAAAGTGGGGCATGTCTGTATATAATCACGCAAAACAATAAAAAAAAAATTATATTGTTCTTTTTATATCTATACACAAATGTTTTGCTTCTCACTTCAATTCTAAACTGAATAGGTTGCTTTACAAGGTGAGGAGTTCACATAAGAAATGCTTTTTATTTTTGTCTAGTCATACACTTTAAAAGGAAACATAGCAGGTTGTCCTCAGGTTTTAAGGGGGCAAACTTTAACATATCACAAACCGACATCAGATAATGACAGAAAATAAAATTACAGTGAGCATCTTAAAGCTGAACTCTGCGGGACTACCATTGCACTGCAAGGGTTAATTCTTGCTTTCTCTAGGCTAGAGTATCATTAAAAATCAGTTTTACCTATATTATTCCTTGCTCCCACAGATTTCCTCTGCAATGGTTTCCCTGAAGCCAGTTCTCTTCAGCCCTCCATTGGATGCAAGCACTCTGTCATCCCATACAAAACAGGACCAGCAAGCTGCATTGTAAGCAAGGATAATGAGAGACCACCCACAATCCAGAGAGAAGTAGACAGCAATGGCTGCCAGGGAGGAAGGTAGGCAAAATTACTTTTTTTAATGGTACCAACGAGCCGTTAAAGTGGTTCTAAAGTCAGAAGTTTTTTTTTTTATCCTAATGCATTCGGATAAAAATAAAAAATAAACTTGTGTGCAACACCCCTCATACTTACCTGAGCCCCATTTGATCACACTCACTCATTGGCTGAGACAGCAGCGGGTTTCCAATGGCTCCTGCTACTGTCAAAGTTAGTAAGCCAATGAGAAGAGGGGGCAGGTCGAGCTGAGCTGCAGCTCCCTGTCTGAATAGACACAGAGAAGTGGCTTGGTTGTCATAGCAAGCTGCTTGCTGTAAGGGCACTCAGCAGGAGGGAGGGGCCAGAAGTGCTGGCAAGTGGGACACAAGAAGAGGAGGATCTGGGCGGCTCTGTGCAAAGAACCAGTAAGTATAACGTGTTTGTTATATGTGGTGCGTTTCATTTGACCATAATAGAAGGTGCATTTTTGGTGTGTGTCTTTTTTTTTTTTAAACAGAGCACTAAAGATGTAGCCAGCAGGACTTTAAATAAAACACAGCACACAGATGTGCACAATTAGATAGAATATAAAGGGGATATTTGTCATGCACTTTTGCCGCACTGGGCCTCAGTTGGATATTTCCCTGGAGTTCAGCATTAAATAATTTTCCAATTTCCTTACAGGGCTAGAGAAAAGCAGAAAACAATGTAAACTGAGAATTTTATTGTATGAAATTGGTTGTGAATGGTTCACATTTACTGTTTGGCATTGATAGACTCAGATCGAAATCTGAAACCTGTGAACAAAAAAAACATCTGACGTTGATTTCAGTTGCCCATAATTAAGGGCTAGACAAACCGCAGCATTCTTGATAGGGACCTGGGAGTGTGTGCACCTTACAACTTCTCCGTATCACAGGTGGAACAGAATCAATGAGCGATAATTCAAAAAAGAATGCTCTGTAACGGACGTTATATCCGAGTGTCCAATTTTCAGTCAGCCAAGTTACATCTTTCGTTATCCTAGAGGACCCCCTTTTAATGGAGCATGGCAGACAAAACGGCCCAGGAAATGTCCTTTTAATACAAAAACAGTTACCCCTATCATCTCTTTACAACTCTTGATCTTAACAGTTTGTAAAAAAAAAAAAAAAGAAAATAAAAATCATTTTTTTTTTTTTTTTTATTCGGTAATTAGAAAAGGAATGGAAAAAAAACCCTGTCTTTTACAAACATTTGAAAATTAAAAACTGAATGAGTACAGAATCGCCTATTGTATTACTTAGACACAGTATTCATCATAATAGCATCCTACATTCAGCAGAAATGTAGATATTTGGGGTTGGGCATTGAAAATTTAATTACAAGTTATCAAAGTCTAATACAAAAATAGTCTGCGATGGGGCAGCATTTTTCTATATTTAAAGGTGAAATCAGGCTGCAAAATGACACACTGTTGTACCCATCATTGTTACTTAGTATAGTGCAAGATCTTGGCTAAGCAATAGGACACAACCCTCATTATGGATAGGGTAGCGCGCAATTCAAGTGTTTCAATAACATACTGTGCTTTTCTTGCAAACGACGACTATTATCTTCTCATTCAATTTCTAATGTTTTAAAACAAACTCAGTCTTTCAGCGAATGTGAAAGACATAATGGATACAGGGCTTCTAGCTGGTGCTCAACAGGCTAGAGCAGATTGTGTAATCCCAATGTCCATGCATCTTCCCCTCAGCACCATTGTTTCTCACAGTGGAAGCTGCCTTGCTGTTCATCTTCCTAAACTTGCAGGCATTTACGCAAAGGAGAACAACCAAATAGGAGGATCTGGATGTGAACCAAAGTTATTTGTCCCTTAAACTGTCCAATTGCTCTTGATACTCTGTAAAGAGTCGCTGAAATCGAAGATTCTGTCCAATAAGTGGGAGTAGTTCCTTAAGCAGCTCTCTTTTACGATAACCCTGGACAACAAGATAAGGACAACATTAATAGCCATGACACAGAAGGTTGAATAGTAGACACTGGGGATGGTTTACTAAAAGGTTAAATTGGATTAGTGAACTTATATATTTATTTCACTCAAACAGGTTGATAAGAGCCTAAAAAGAAACTAGTGTGGCTGAGGGTCTGCAGCTCTTACCATTTTGGCACACCTACATCTGGGTTTTCCCCTTCAGCTCAGTGATGCACGATTCCACTGTGTCCGTCACTGCTATTTCTTGGTTAAAGTGCAAAAAATAGGATTTTTTGTACTCACCGTAAAATCCTTTTCTCTGAAGTCCATGGACGGACACAGCTCCTTAAATCTTGACAAGTGGGTTATGTTCCCTGTTTACAGGAGAGGACTAGGCAGAAACATGTTAAATAGTTAAATACATGTTACATTAACAGAGTTGAACAGCCCCGCCCAGGGGGCGGTCCCTCCAGACATAACCCTCCTCACTGCAGCTTGCAGCCTCAGTTCGTAACAAGCAGTACAAACCTAAAAAGGAGGGGTGGGAGCTGTGTCCGTCCATGGACTTCAGAGAAAAGGATTTTACGGTGAGTACAAAAAATCCTATTTTCTCTTATCGTCCATGGACGGACACAGCTCCTTAAATCTTGACAAGTGGGACGTCCCCAAGCAGTGTCAAAAAACGAGGGGTGGGAAATATATCAGTAAAAACAATTTTAACTTCACCCCAAAACAAGCAGAGCTCCTCAACGGAGGAGGTGCAACTTTAAACAGCCGCCGGCAAAAACTAGCGGCTGAAAAAAACATCATAAGATGCACTCACAGCAACCATGTAAATTCTGGAAAAAGCGTGAACGGACGAGCAAATCGCCGCCTCGCACACCTGTGAGACCGACGCATGATGTCGGGAGAAAAAAAAAAAAAAAAAAAAACCCAGGAAGCACCAATTGCCCTGGTCGAAAGTGCCGGGACCGGAAAGGGGGGCCCGCCCTTAGGAGCATAGGCCTGTATGACGGCCTGCCCGATCCACCGAGAAATGGTGGTCGACGAGACCGCCAGGCCCTTTTGTGGACCAGACACCGACACAAAAGAGAGTCAGAAGCTCCGAAATGGAGCCGTAGTAGGCTGGTATACCCGCAAAGCGCGTACCACGCCTAAAGTATGAAAGGCCGAAACCTCCTTCGGAAGAAGGGAAGGTCGCGGGCGCACCATCACCTAATCCTTATGGGGGATCAAGCATGGCGGCTTGCAAGACAAGACCGCCAACTCAGAAACCCCTCTAACAGAGGTAAAGGCCACTAAAGGGGCCACCTTCTGAGATAGTGTCAAGAGAAAATCTCTCTGATGTTTCCAAAAGGAAGGTTCCTGAAGAACCGAGAGCACCAGAGTCAAAACTCATGGGGGAAGAGATGGGCCAAGAGGGGAAAGTATATGACAAACCCCTTGCACACAAAAAAAGGGGACCCACCAGGGAACGGGCCGCAAAAAGGCCACTAAAAGAACACAGCCAAGGCTGAAATCTGCCCCCAAACGGTGCTTTAAGCAATTTTTAGATCCAATCCAAGCTTTAAAAACAGCAGGACCCTGGACATTGAAAGTACGCCCGTGGACGTCACTCCATCCCTTCGCACCAAGAGAGGTGCGACGGTAGATCCTCCGGAAGAAGACTACGGTGCCCTGTTGAGATGACCGAGTCAGACAGACCCTGGTCACCTAAAGTCTGGCTTCCAATAACCATGTTAAGCAAGTCAGTGACTGTACAACAGGAGGAAGTATGGGACCTTGAGACAGGAACCTCCTGCCCTGGCAATGGCCAGGGTGCCTCCGCTACCAGGCGCCCGATATCAGCGTACCAAGGACGCCGAGATTAATCTGGAGCGATTAGAATCATCGGGATCTCCTCAGCATCCACTCTGTGGAGCGGCCAAGGAAGCAACTACCATGGAGGAATTCACCAATCAGTCAGCGTCTGCTGAAGTATAATCATAAACATCTGTGCTCATCACAGGGCTTTTTACCTCACAGGAAAGCCCAATACAAAAAAGAAAAAACACAGGCCAGATAACAGTCCCCTCAGGAAGGCCCCCTCCCCCCTGACAGCGGCAATGTTAGCAATGCAGCAAGGGAAAGGAGCAGGGAAGTAAGGGGAAGGGACCCCCGAACCCCAGGAATGCCCAGCTGTACCAACCCACCGAAGCAGGAGGGACTGTACTTACCCGTCCGAGCGAGGACTCGCTGACGCATTCCTGACAGACCTACAACCGCAATGGAGGTAGCTGTCGGCCCGGTCCACTGTGATTGAGGCAACACCACAGCTCAGTCATATGTGGACCTCGGAGCAAAGCTCACCGGCCACCTCAGGAGTCATGAGGTATGGCGTGGCAGACCAAGCCTCTTTGCAAAGGTGTGCCCACGCTTGCTGGTCGGACTGAGTAGACTACAAGGATCTATAATATCTAGCCTGTCTCTCAGCCAACAGTTGAAAGAAGATTCTTCAAGAAAAAGTAAAGTAAAATAAAATAAAATTTCTCCTCAGGGCGCTGGGCCCAAAGGGAGCCATACGTCCTTCTCCTTTGCTAGGCAGAACGAAACTGAGGCTGCAAGCTGCAGTGAGGAGGGTTATGTCTGGAGGGACCGCCCCCTGGGCGGGGCTGTTCAACTCTGTTAATGTAACATGTATTTAACTATTTAACATGTTTCTGCCTAGTCCTCTCCTGTAAACAGGGAACATAACCCACTTGTCAAGATTTAAGGAGCTGTGTCCGTCCATGGACGATAAGAGAAATAAAATTATCCTGATCCTTTAAAAGCAAGATATAAAATGTGTCCCCCTCTATGCCTGTTCCTGTGTTCCCCTTGTGTTGACCACGGTAATCATTGCTGATCACCAATAACCGTGGTCAGGTTACATGCCTCCGTCAGACGGCTTCCTCTCTCCCCCCTCCCTCCCTGCCTGTCAGCTTGGTGTGCGTGTGATCCAGCTCCTCCCCACCACTACTACTAGCAAATCCTGTAATCCCCTCTTTTAGAGGATAGAATGTGCAGTAACTGTTTTTTTTTAAATTATTGTACACAATACCTTATTTGCAGCGCTGCTGGGTGCTCACGTGACCACCTGCTGCTCTCCTGCTTTCCTCCCAGCTGACCCCTCCTGCTGTAGTGCTCGGAACGGGGAAGAAGAGAGCCGGCAGGTCACGCGAATGCCCACAGCTGCACGGCAAATAAGGTATTTTGCACAATAATAAAAAAAAGATATTTGACATTATGTCATCCTGCAAGAGAGGGGATTACAGGATTTGTCAGGAGTGACTTTGCAGCCACTTTAAATTCATTAGCCCTGTATCTTCTCTTCAGCTATTGGGTGGCCAGAGATGTAACTTGTGTGTAGGAGTACTGGAATTAAATCATCCCAGCCACCCAGTTCCATTCAGAACTGGCAGTATGCACTGCTGGCAAAATACAGAAAGAAAGAAAAAATAATTCTACCGAGCGGATCGGATATATACTCTGGCCGTTTCCGGATATGGCGACTCCTAGTGTGAAGTGTTCTCTGTAAATAGAATCTCACTATGGGTCCCCTGTCTGGTATGACAGCAGTGAACGGCCAGAGTATATATCAGATCTGCTCAGAGAGATCTCTATATATGATGTTACCTTACAGCAGTAAGGTAAGGGGACACCCTCATCACCAATCACATGGGATACAGGAATCTTCCTTTCTTCCTCTGATTAAGACACTTCACGTTGGAATTCAGCACCCATTGTTTTAATCAGTTGTTGTCTGCACATCAGCACTAAGGAACGTTTTTTTGTGGACATATTTGTGGCTACCTTTGTCATTTGGTGGCCACATCCTGGAGGACTGGTTTGTCAGCAGTGCATGTTTGCATGTTGTTTACAGCTCGTTTTTAGCAATTTAATATTGCACAGTTTTTTCACTTTGGATTTCATTTATTTTGAGTGCCATTCACTTTTAGAGTTCACTTTTCTAGGATGCATTTATTTGTGTACATCTGATTTTTGACTGATCACTACTTACACCTATTTAGGTGCACCTTGTCATTTATCCCCACCCTATACAGCGCAGCATTATCTTTTTACCTTATACTTTCAGGCTCTGATCACCTCCAGTGCTGCAGCAGTATCCCCCTCCCCCTGTGTTGGTAGCATGGAAATACCACACCCTCACAATAAACACAAGACATGAGTAAAAAAAAAAAAAAAAAAAAAAAAAAAGGTACGTAATAAAAAGGCAATGTCGGTGCTTTCTGCACATCATAGGCGAGAGGCACTTGGAAAAACTGGACTACGTGGAATGTTTTTCCACTCTGGAGGATGGTAAAGCCCTCTCCCCTTTACCGCCTCCCTTTATCTATTTTGTTACTATAGGTCCTGCAATTCTCATGCCTGTGAAATTAATAGTTACCAGTTCTAGCTCTCCAGTTCACAGGGTCCCTGCGGATTGTTGTAATAACTCACTGATGTGTTTGTTTTGGCCTATTGTGGACATGTATACCTATGCAAGATTGGATGTCCTGTGTTTTGTGCTTCCCAACATTTCTTGTCTTTTGATACAAAAAAAAAAAAAAAAACACTTTTTTTTATTGAATGAGGCCCATCTCACGGTATAATATATTATATATATATATATATATATATATATATATATATATATATATATATACACATATATACACACACACACACACACACACACACACACACTAAAAACACACACAAAGTTTTGGCTTCGCCTGTCCTAAGATTTTAAAATACTTGTTTACATACGGCTCTCCCCATTCTTCAGCTCCGGGGAGCGATCGCGACGAAGCGGCTATAAATGAATAGCCGCGCCGTCGTCACGGATCGCTCCCCCGAGGGAATCCGCCCCCGCCGCATGCAGCGAAGGGGGTCCCGATCGGACCCCCGACCTGCGCAAAGGCAAGGACGTATATATATATGCCCATCTGCCTGTCCGTGCCATTTTGCGGACGTAAATAGTCGTGCGGCGGGCGTTAAGTGGTTAACAATTTCTCTTCTTTCCTTCATCTATAAATCAGTTTAATTTTGCCTGCAAATGCTCAAAACGTTCCATTACTTGTGGTCACCCAAAAGCTTAGCCGGTTTACTGAATGTTCACACCGTATATTGTTTTGACTTGAAATCTGATGTCTCTCGAACACAAGGATAAAATATTTAAATTTTAAATCGAAAACATACTTTGCAAAATGATCACATTTGTGAAAAATGTGTAAAACAATAAACAAATAAATATATTAAAAATTAAACTATAGTATTAGAAATTAAAAACATAAGGATGTGCAATGAACGTGTATCCTGTTGATCCAAATTACATTTTTGGTAATGGCTACAGGAATCAATGATTTATGCAGGAAGGCATTCTTTAGAGAACAAACACTCGTCTAGTTGTATAAAAAGTTGCAGAAGAAAATTCTTAGGAGAAAAGTCTAAGAAAATTCTCAGAGCATTCGAATTTCATTCATAAGATTGTTTGCTTTTGGAATAAATGGACTTTACTGAACAAAAGCCACATACACTGTTAGACATTAATTCGAGAAAACATTTACATCTTGCTCCTTCATCTTTAACTGCAGTGATGAGAACATTTGAAGGTTTATTTGACCCCCACTAATGACTAGAAAAAACAAACTTTCTTAGAACCTGCTCCCCCCCCCCCCCCCCCAAGAACTTTAATTCAAAATTCTACCCATCTATGACCAGCTTTATACATACCAAGATTCTTGATTCCCACTGGCTGCCAGATGATCGATGGACTGGGCCCAGAAGATCCTGACAAACTTCCCGCAGCTTCTGCTCAAAACCTGCATAGTGTAAGGTTATAAAACAGACTTTAAATATAAAAGCTATATTTTGCCCAAATAACATGAGTAGAACATTAGGACACATAATGTTGGTTAAACTGTAAATTGGCCATGTAATTTTCTTAACAGAAATGGTTGCATATATTCTTAAACTGTATTAGATTGCTGTTGTGTGGCTCACCTTCATTAACAAGGAAGCGTGCATAGATGAACAGCCAGTATCGGTACTCCTGGCTGGACTGTAGAATGAGGGCAGCTGCAATCTGATTCTCCAGGTAAGCCATGGTGGTCTCCTGCTGTACCTGATGAGGCATTGTGAAAAGACGAGCAGCCTGTCTGCCTGCACTACAGTGGACACAAAAAAGGTACAAATCAGACAAACTGTGCATTAGAATGCATGTGCTCCACTGTGGGGACGCTCATTGGACCACAGATTACAGGGTGTCTTGGTGCAGCTGTGTGGCTCACGCATTGCGTGCGGTCAAAACCCCTGTTTTTAACGCATACTGTTAGACAGGTTAATTGGTTGCTCTGCAGACTGGTCGGTAAGGAGGCTTGGTTTTTCCCTGGGCATTCCCCAGGTTTTGTTGTTAAACTGTGCATGGGCATGTGATGTGTTATAATCTTTGCTTCTGATATCTCCAGTTTTCATAGGCTAGTCATACCATGGGCAAACATCTTATGGCAAGTAAGGGGTAATAAGACCCTGCCTTCACTGCCAGGCCCACTGTAATCTCCATTTACATTTCCCAATGACTTGGCAGCCAATCCACAAGAGACATTGACGTTTTCACTAATTTCCCAAGAAAAAAAAGCATTGCCAGCAAGTGGGAAAATGTCCGACATGTGCACGAATTACCAGAAGAGTTTATTTGCTATTGCCAAGTTGCCCTATATCAGCCTTTTTCAACCAGTGTGCCTTGGCAAAACACTTAAAAATTGTTCCCAATTGTCCAAATATTTTGGGGGGGGGGGGGCGGGTTTAGAATGTACAAGGTTCAAGAGAGGCAGCACATTCAGGGCAAAGCAATGCCTATCAAAAGGCAACATGAAATTCCACTGCACTCTGGTGTGCCATCTGGGTTCTTTAGAGGTTCCTAAAACTGCCCCAAAATTGTCAAACTAGTGGGATGATCAAGTCTGACTTACACAAAGCCACAAGTTTTTGTTGTGCAGAATTACACCCTTTAGCACCATGCAGGGGTCAGCTGCTTGCATCCTAACAACTGATGACGCCATAGGTTGATAATGAAGACATTGGGCGCCTGTGTCCTCATTTTCCCCCTTTGCTGCTGCTCTCTGTTAGCACTAATGCTCTCTGCATTAGCAGAGTGAGGAGGAAAAACTGAGGGAGAAGAAGAGAGTTTGGAATAGTAGTCAGTACCAATGTGCAAAGGTAGAGAAATAAATTGCCTCTAGCGTTGGGTGTCCTACATGTGTTGATACTGCTGCAATATGTAAACTTCTTAGTTTAGCGTTTTATATTTTAGAATGGGATGACTCAAGATTGTGCAGAATTTTGAATGATGCCTTAACCGATAGAAGGTTGAAAAACACTTCCCTATATCATCCATTCCTTATGTTTGCCACAAATGATCGTCTTATTTAAACAGTCTATGGGGATATTTTTTTTTTTACTATAAATTTTTCATAAATATTTAGAAACACAAGTTGCTGAAAGCATTGTTTTGGTCCCTGAACTCCATCAATGAGACAGGCAGATGTGTGGTCACCCATCATCTATGCTCAGTGAATCATCAGTCAACATATTCTTTATTTTTTAATAGTGATCAAAAGTACCAGTTACACTTACCAGAAGCGGATTTTCTAGGAAGTCTTCCAGGACGGCACACCTAAGTAGGCTTGCCATCCTGGAAGATGACTGGAGAAAAAAGGGCCATTTCAGACTTCACCTGCTTATTTTCAGCACGTCTAGGCAACCACTATTTTCAACAGGATATCTGCTGTGATCTCAGACGGGACTGAAAATCCCATTTCTTAAATCATACATCAGATAGTCATTACTGTGTGAGCTATGCTTCCACCTTCAGGTGAATGACACAAAAAACGTCAGGGGTTCCTAGAAGCATAACCCCTCCAAGCTCAGCTAAACCTCAGTTTTGTGTAAGTGTTCCCCCATGCCTGTTCCTTACATGCTCTCTGGAGAGAAGTGAGCCTTATCCTGATTAGTCATTAAAGACTGCTAGCCAATTGCGATGGTACCCAGCCCCCGCATGCACGAGTGGGGACATCCGGTAAATCTGCCATTTGGTGCTGGATCTTGCAGGCAGTGAATTCCACTCTGCAGTTTGCCTGGTGACCTCACTGGCAGGGTCCTCTACAGGTCCTGGACAGCGAGCTTCCTAGAGGGATCTGAAGGATGTCTGAAGGATATGTGGAGCATGCCTGCCATGATGGGTGAAATTTGCTCATACTAATACCCTGCAGTGCAGACTGGTGTCTGCCTCTGTGTTTGAGGACAGCCCCCACTTTCTTACAGTGCCCCTTCTGTGTCATGAGCATGTGGTGCAGGATGCAAAATAATCTAGAGTTTCCCCTTTAATAGGAGTGATATATAGGTTGTGGCAGTGTACAAGAGCAGCCAGATGGTATTCCACAGGATGTCGTCATCATGTGCTACTGCGCATGCACCATCTTGTGTCCCATTCAACTCTATGGAGTTTTACGACTAACTGCGCCATCCAGCGTACATCCTGCCTTCCACAACTGCTAAATGAGCTGCATCCTTGTCACAGGAACCCAGCAAGTACAGGGGCAGTTGTATTTTTGGGGAGTGGTCAACTGTCAGCAAGCCATGACTTCTTGCAGCCAGAGGTGTGAGGAGAAGGAAAATGGGGGATCTCAGATTTCCTTGCCAAAAAGAGAGGCTCCCCTGCAGTGTTTGCCCTTTAATACCTCCCCTAGGGGTCAGATTAGCTCTGAATCCCTGCACTTATCTGGTGTTTCCACTGTTTCAGGGGCACAAGCCAATACTTCCTTTGTGTCATAGAAATAAATTCTCTACAGTTGTTTCTGGACCGAGAGACCAGCTTTCAGGTGTTCCTACTAGTCTAGAATGCCTGGGAATCTTCGGGAGACAAATCCTTTCAAGGGGAATCTCGGGGACAAGGCTCATCGCAAGACTAAAGCCATCCATAGATGGATCGAATCTCAGCCACTTCAGCAAGATTTGAGCGATCAACGTGGGTACAACCAGCCCGTCAAATTTTTTACTTACGATTACTGCCGGTGGCTATAGCATGGAGGGATTCCTCCAACACTGACTGTGTTGATGGGGGAATTTAGCGATTTTCTCTTTCCACTCGTGCCACCCATGGTGGAATGAACGAAAACACATAATCTATGGGCTGCTTTAGAAGTCCACAATGGGTTTCCTGGCAGATGTGGTGCGTACAAATCTTAAGTTGCTACTACCAGAATCCTCTTCTCCTAAGGTCACTGGGTTTGGGGCCTGGAGGCTGCCAAAGGCTCCCAAATCCTTTCCAGAGCATTCCCCCTTACAAAAAGTGATTTATGTGGATTGGCCTCACCCAGAGGTGCATTTGTCACCACGCCTAAATATTTTTGTGGCTACCTAGACCAAGGTTATCAGATGACTGGGTGTGCAGCCTGGTGTCCAGTGTTAATTTTGACAGCAAAATTCGATTTAGTTTTAGTCTTAGGACTAAAATGGCATTTTAGTTTTAGTCCCATTTTAGTCTTCTGCCATTGGTTTAGTTTTAGTCGTATTTAGTCGACTAAACCTCTAGT
Source organism: Rana temporaria (assembly GCF_905171775.1). Classification (NCBI taxonomy): domain Eukaryota; kingdom Metazoa; phylum Chordata; class Amphibia; order Anura; family Ranidae; genus Rana; species Rana temporaria. The sequence continues at coordinate 208,193,503 of NC_053489.1, read as the reverse complement.
ATATTTTAGTCGAATAAAATGTCCTGCGTTTTAGTCGACTAAAATCTCCAGTACATTTTAATCGACAAACTCATTTTAGTCGTCTAAAATTGAATAGGTGTAATTAATTTGTAATGCATTTGTTAATATTTATCTACAAATTCCAAACTCATTATATACTGCTGGAGTGAAAAATCTAATAGGTTATTTATGGTATTGAGGTATGAACATGCACTACAGACCAGTGTTCATTTTAAAGTCAAATTTCAATTTAGTTTTAGTCTTGGGACTAAAACTAAAATGTCATTTTAGTAAAAAGACTGTTTTAGTCTTGACTAAAATGCCATTTTAGTTTTAGTCATATTTTAGTCATCCCAATTGTTTTAGATTTAGTCGTATTTTAGTCGACTAAAATAGTATTAAGTCAACTAAAATGTTTTAGTCGACGAAATTAACACTGGTGGTGTCCACCACATTTTGCCGTCTTGCCACTTGAAGTTTAAAGTAGTAGCAAACCTTTACATATACCCAGTGAAGTGACTGGCCTCAGGTGATACACAGATAAATCAAATCCTCCAACGCAAGTTGTACCTGTCTATATGCAGCCCTCTTCTCTAAATCTGTTCAAAGAGCTAAATTATACAGCTTTTCTGAGTGTTTAGAAAAAAGAAAAAAAGGAGTCCACAGGATCCCCATTATGGGATACCTGGATGACTTGCTTCTTCAAGAGCAATCACATCTGTGGCTGGCACAAGATGTACAGATGATGGCTGAGGTCCTGGAGAAGTTCCGCTGGGTTCTAAATCTTCAAAAGTCGGCATTGGTCCCATCCCAATGCCTGGAATATTTGGCATTTGTCCTGAATACATCTCAGTCAAATGTTTTGCTTCCACAGAAAGAGTCCCTCGATCCAGACTTGCATGAGCGTGTTGGGGAAGAAAATGCCGGTCAACCTTCTGGAACTTCAAGCATTTCATCTGACCCTCATGAACTAGTCTATCTTCAGTCTCCTTGTAAGAAAGCGTGCAGTTGGACGATACTATGATGGTGGCATATATCAATCATGAAGGAGGGGAAAAAACGAATGTGGAACAAAAAGAAGATCTGGAGGACCTTCTCTTGGGCAGAACTTCACATTCCTCTTATTTCTGTGGGTCACATTTTCGGCATCCAGATTTAACAAACTGGACTGGTTTGTATCCCACACCAAGGATCCTCTGGCCATAGTGGTGGATCTTGTGGTGACTCCTTGGAATCAGTTTTCTCCAATCTTTGCCTTCCCTTCACACCCCTTTAATCCTGTGTGCAAGAAGCCTTAAAACTGACATTTAGCCGAACTAGGAGGGGGTAATGCCTGGGTAGTATCTCTCCTGCCTTATTTATCTGGTCAGTGTCCATTCACCTGAAGGTAGCAGTATAACCAATGCAGTTATGACTATTAACTTCTTTGTGCCTAGAGATAGATTGTTGGTCTACCTGTAAAATAATTTTCTTGGATTACAACAATAATAATAATGGCTTTGCTGTGCAGGTTTTGCCTTGTTTCTTGAACAGCCAGTACCTAACAGGGTTTTACAATGGTCAGATTGTATAGACTGACCCTAAAATGAGCAGAAAGCAGACATTTGTATATGTATGGCCAGCTTAACATTACAGATCAAAATGTTTTAAAATAAACTTACTTAGACGCTCGTCCTTGAACTATGGCTAGTGGTCCGGAGCACAATATGGCATCCTGCGAGGTCAAACAGTTCCTATAATCTGCGCACTGCGCCAAGGAATCTTGCTTGTCGGATACCAAATTCCTGTTGTAGAAAGGCAAGTGGTTAAAAGGTGGTTCAATCACATTTTTTTTGTTCATTGCTCAAAACAGGTATTTCTTTGGGCACACTCCGAAACAATTATTTTTTCTTTGGGGGGGGGGGGGGTTACAGAATCATGTATTTATAGAGTGGATTGCTGGAGGCAAGTACAGAACATAGCGTAACTTATTAGCTATTCACACAAATTCTACCAGTTTACCGTCATGTATTAAAGCACTTGTAAACTGGAAACCCTTCTTCTCCTGTTTGATTGTCAGATTTTATCTATATAAAAACTCCTGACATGTTTAAATGGAGGTAAATGCGCGCTAATGCCACTAGGTGTTTTAGTATTTTGTTTTTTTCAGTTCAGTGGTCATAAGGAATTATATTCTGTCCAATGAAATCAATACATGCCCAAGTGCTTGACACGCCTAAACGCGCTTGAAAAAAGTAATACAAAATACTGTTTATGGGTTGCAGCCGCTTTTCTCCTGCCAGGAGAAAAGCATTTAGAAGAGATAGAGATGTCCTTATGCTCACAACTAACTGTAGTCATTTGTAACAAGGGGCCTAGTTAGACAGCAGAATGAACGTGCTTTACCAATCTCTTGATACCCTAGTTCTGAGAGAAAAGCAAAAAGTCACATGATCTGTAAAAGTTAGGCATAACCAGGTTTTCCCATCATAAAATGTTCTCTGCAACATTATGCAGATCATTAACCACTTGCCGACCTGCCGCCGCGAGAGGACGTTATATATTGTCGGCTCTTGCGCAGGCCACTAGGGGCTCGCCCCCGACCCACGTGCCCGGCGGGCGCGATCGCCGCCGGGCACCCGCGATTGCTCATTACAGAGCGGGGACCGGGAGCTGTGTGTGTAAACACACTGCTCCCGGTCCTGTCAGGGAGAGAAATACTGATCTTCTGTTCAAACATTGTATGAACAGAAGATCGGTCATTTCCCCTAGTGAGTCCACCCCCCCCTTCAGTGAAAACACACCCAGGGAACATACTTAACCCCTTCCCCGCCCCCTAGTGTTATATCCCCTTCACTGCCAGTGGCATTTTTGTAGTAATCCAAAGCATTTTTATAGCACTGATCGCTATAAAAATGCCAATGGTCCCAAAAATGTGTCAAAAGTGTCCGAAGTGTCCGCCATAATGTCACAGTACCGCCATTACTAGTAAAAAAAAAATACAAATGCCATAAAAATACCCCCTATTTGGTAAACGCTATAACTTTTGCGCAAACCAATCAATAAACGCTTATTGCGATTTTTTTTTTACGAAAAATATGTAGAAGAATACGTATCGGCCTAAACTGAGGATAAGAAATGTTTTTATATATATATATTTTTGGGGGATATTTATTATAGCAAAAAGTAAAAAATATTAATTTTTTTCAAAGTTGTCGCTGTATTTCTTTTTTTAGCGCAAAAAATAAAAACCGCAGAGGCGATCAAATACCACCAAAAGAAAGCTCTATTTGTTGGGAAAAAAAAAGACACAAATTTTGTTTGGGAGCCACGTCGCACGACCGCGCAATTGTCAGTTAAAGCGACGCAGTGCCGAATCGCAAAAAGTGCTCTGGTCTTTAACCCAGCAATATGGTCCGGAGGTTAAGTGGTTAAGTATGACAGTGTAGCATGCATTTCATGAGGGAGCGGGTATCTGCTGTTAAAAATAAAATTCCTCATCAGCCCAGGATTACTGCAGATTAAAGCAATGAATTAAAATCACAAAAAAACTGCTTTACAGTTTAACAAACGTTTTTGTTACATTTTACCAAAGTATGCATAGCATACACATAAGACAGATGCATTTATTTACAGCTTAGTTTCTTACCATGTGGAGAGTGCAGGATTAAAGCAATAAGCTTTGCCATTGGACAAGCTCAGCACAGGTATACCTCTCTGGGTAAGCAACGTCTGAGTAACTGTCATATCATTTCCTGGAATGAAGATGTGAATAAATAAGCCCATGTCATCAATATGAATTCCCATTAAAACAACGGAACATTCCATCTAAAACTGACATTTTAGTTATAGCTTCATACTAAATGATGTTCTGTTTGTTCCCCCTTTGTCATAAATCTAAAGCTAAATACGAAATACATGCATCAAAATTTGTGCCCTGGGTTGCCCTGCTGCAGCCGAACAGTTCTTGGCAATAACGAATAAGACAATTTCTACAGGTGGTGGCTGCAATAGAGATGTAGGAACTTGGGTTCCAACATCAGAGGTCTCATCACGAGCACTCAGATTGTCAGCATTCATCCAAAACTGAAATACCAGTTTTGGGTTGACTTCTCATTCAACATTTTTTGAAGCAACCCTGTTGCTATTGCAACAATACTCAGTTAATGACAACATATAAAAGAATAAGCTATCTTCCCGGTGACTTCTGATGACATGGGGGTGTCACCAGGAGGAAAAGCAGCTTGCAGCCAGGCACACTTATCAGTACACCCCAGATTGTGAGATAGCAGCAGCGTCAAGGACTCTTCCAGAAAGCATTCCGTTACCGCCCACTGGATAGGCAAGTATTCAGCTTATTCTTTAACATCACAAAGATGAATAAAACGTAGGTTCCAGTAATACACTTTCTTACCCTGCTCTGCACATGGTCAGTTGCTCTCTATTTTTCAGCACTGCTGGGTTTGTAAAAGCTGATCTGCCGACAGCCTTAAAGTGGAATTAAAGTGGTTCTAAAGGCTCAAGGTTTTTTTTTACCTTCAAGCATTCTTTGTATCATCATTTACAGAACTGGCTTAAAGGGGTTGTAAAGGTTTATTTTTTATTTTCTAAATAGGTTCCTTTAAGCTAGTGCATTGTTGGTTCACTTACCTTTTCCTTTAATTTCCCTTCCAAATGTTTTTTTTCTTTGTCTGAATTTCTCACTTCCTGTTTCTCCTCAGTAAGCTTGCCCCCATCACCTGAGCTGTTCTGGCTGGGGGTTAGTCAGCCAGAAGAGCTTACTGAAAAGCTTACTGAGGAGGAACAGAAAGTGAGAAATTCAGACAAAGAAAAAAACATTTAGAAGGGAAATTGAAGGAAAAGGTAAGTGAACCAACAATGCACTAGCTTAACCACTTAAGGACCCCCTACCGACGATATACATCGGCAGAATGGCACGGCTGGGCACATCCACGTACATGTACGTGGCTCTTTAAGCCCAGCTGCGGGGTCGCGTGCACGTGAACCGGTCCGAAGCTCCGCGGCCGCGGGACTCGCAGACCCGATCACCGCTGGAGTCCCGCGATCGGTCCCCGGAGCTGAAGAACGGGGAGAGCTGTGTGTAAACACAACTTCCCCGTTCTTCATTGTGGCGCTGTCATCGATCGTGTGTTCCCTTTTATAGGGAATCACAATCGATGACGTCACACCTACAGCCACACCCCCTACAGTTAGAAACACACATGAGGTCACACATAAGCCCTTGTGGTTAACTCCCAAACTGCAACTGTCATTTTCACAGTAAACAATGCATTTTAAATGCATTTTTTGCTGTGAAAATAACAATGGTCCCAAAAATGTGTCAAAATTGTCCGAAGTGTCCGCCATAATGTCGCAGTCACTGAAAAAAAAAAAAAAAAAAAAACGCTGATCGCCGCCTAAATGTCCGGGTCTTAAGTGGTTAAAGGAACCCATTTAGAAAATAAACAAACCTTTACAACCCCTTTGATAGAGTGTTGGGCATCCTTGTGAATTGGGATTTAAACAAATTTATACAGAGATAGATATCGATATCTCTCTATCTCTATCTCTATCTCTCTATTAATACATTTATAAAGTATGGTTTTAAGGAAAAAGTGAGAGGGTTCTTTTAACATATGTTTACATTAGGATTATTCATTACCTGATAAAATGGGTTGTAAAGACTCATCCTTTACAACAACTACCTGGTTCTGGACATCCCTGGAAAGATAGAAAAACAGATCTATTCACAATTGGCATTTAATGGCACTAGAACCAATTACCGTTTTTATATAATTTTAAATACTGGTTAACGTCACTTTTGTGGGAAAAAAAAGAAATAGCAAATAATAATAAAAATATATATATATATATATAGCTTAAACAATTGCAACATAAGTCGTATTGTAACTGAACATACAAAAAAAAAAAAAAAATCACCTTTACTTTTAAATCTGCAGCCCTTTGAAGTGGCTGTAAACCCACCACTCACCTAGTATAAACTAACAGTACACCCCTCACATTTTTGTAAATATTTTATTATATTTTCATGTGACAACACTAAACAAATAACACTTTGCTACAATGTAGTGAGCGTACAGCTTATAACAGTGTAAATTTGCTGTCCCCTCAAAATAACTCAACACAGCCATTAATATCATAACCACTGACAACAAAAGAGAGTACACCCCTATGAAAGTGAAAATGTTCACATTGGGCACAATTAGCCTTTTTCCCTCCCCGGTGTCATGTGACAGTGTTAGTGTTACAAGGTCTCAGGTGTAAATGGGGAGCAGGTGTGTTAAATTTTGTGTTATCGCGCTCATACTAGTCACTGGAAGTTCAACATGGCACATCATGGCAAATAAATCTCTGAGGATATGAAAAAAAATAAAAAGATGGCCTAGGCTATAAGAATATTGCCAAGACCCTGAAACTGAGCTGCAGCACGGTGGCCATGACCATACAGCAAGTTAACAGAAAAAAATTGTTTGAACAAGAGGGTCAAACCAAAAAGAAGGACTATAAGGAAATACACCTGACTAAATAATTATTCAAAGGTAGAAATTTTTTTAATTAAATATTAATAATACATATAATGGAAGAACTTGATTGGATAAGGAACAATATTATTAAAAGATTGGCTGCAGTGCGGTTCACCAACTATAGGGTATATTGAGACCAGCAAGGCAGCCTCCACATACTAACAATAAAGAAAAAATATATACAAAACATATAAACATAAAGGCCATCCGGATATCAGATAGTATGGAGGGATATATATTACAGGGAAATCCCTGAATGAAATTAACCAATAAACCAACTTATTGAAAAGTAAAGAAAATATATTATCCCTCCAGTCTCATCTGAAGCTCGAGCTGCTGAGAGAAATAAGAAACCAGAGGTGGCAGAGATAGAAGGAAGAGGAATCAATGTGGCAATCTTATAGCAATCAAGGAGGGAGCAGGAAATCCTGTATATGTCCTCATGTAATTGATGTTGAATGTACTCCGCTACATATAGATTCAAACCAAGAGTATTGTATCTCTGCTAGTTGATATAAGGCAACTGTGGCTGATGGATATTCACATATCTTGAAAAAAATATAAGGGACAGGAAGCTACCTGTATACGTCCTTACAGAGTGAAAGTGTCCCAAAGACTCACATCCGTAGGTTTATAACAGGAATCAAATCATGTTCTATATCCTTCAATGGAATACAGTCTCACGCCCAGACGAAGCTATGCATTGACCATGCGAAACTAGTCGGCGAGGATCTTTTTATTTTGACCATCCGGTTATCTTACAGACTTGCATGTCTGTGTGATTCTCATACGATGAGGCTGAGCTGTCTGAGACTGTATCACAAATACAACTGAGAGCAGAGCTAAAACTACAGGCAACCATTGAAGGATATAGAACATGATTTGATTCCTGTTTTAAACCTACGGATGTGAGTCTTTGGGGATAACAGCAAAACCAGCTATAAAGCTAATCACTGCAATAGTGAATGACACACATGAAGTAATATCTTCAGAGTATGAGGACATCAGTTGGTTTGTGTGTTATCTATATTTGAACAGATCCCCCTACATGATTGCAAACGGCTGGAGAATTCTTCTCAACCAGCCAGGCTGGACACACAGACGCTGCGATCTTTCCATCTGTGGACTACAATCACGAACGGCAGAAGCAAACACCTGAATGTTCCAGGACTGGTAAAGTACCCACTGTGAATTAATGCTCCTCTTCTATACTTTATGAGAACGCATCTTTTGGAAAATATTGAAATCATATGCTGGACTTTCAGGGACCCCCTTGAAATATATGTGGGTCTGTCTGCCTCAGGAATCCAATCTTTTCTAGGCATTGTTGCAATCACTGCACTTTCACTCTGTAAGGACGTATACAGGTAGCTTCCTGTCCCTTATATTTTTTTCAAGATATGTGAATATCCATCAGCCACAGTTGCCTTATATCAACTAGCAGAGATACAATACTCTTGGTTTGAATCTATATGTAGCGGAGTACATTCAACATCAATTACATGAGGACATATACAGGATTTCCTGCTCCCTCCTTGATTGCTATAAGATTGCCACATTGATTCCTCTTCCTTCTATCTCTGCCACCTCTGGTTTCTTATTTCTCTCAGCAGCTCGAGCTTCAGATGAGACTGGAGGGATAATATATTTTCTTTACTTTTCAATAAGTTGGTTTATTGGTTAATTTCATTCAGGGATTTCCCTGTAATATATATCCCTCCATACTATCTGATATCCGGATGGCCTTTATGTTTATATGTTTTGTATATATTTTTTCTTTATTGTTAGTATGTGGAGGCTGCCTTGCTGGTCTCAATATACCCTATAGTTGGTGAACCGCACTGCAGCCAATCTTTTAATAATATTGTTCCTTATCCAATCAAGTTCTTCCATTATATGCATTATTAATATTTAATTAAAAAATTTTCTACCTTTGAATAATTATTTAGTCAGGTGTATTTCCTTATAGTCCTTCTTTTTGGTTTGACCCTCTTGTTCAAACAATTTTTTTCATATATGCAGTTATAGGACTGGAAACCTGACCTATTTACATATTTAACAACTACAAGCCTCATATCTTTATATCTACTATACAGCAAGTTAACAGAACAGGTTCCACTAAGAACAGGCCTTGCCATGGTCGACCAAAGAAGTTGAGTGCACATGCTCAGCATCAGTTGTCTTTAGGAAATAGACGTATCAGTGCTGCCAGCATTGCTGCAGAGGTTGAAGGGGTGGGGGGTCAGGTTGTCAGTGCTCAGATCATACGCCACACACTGCATCAAATTGGTCTGCATGGCTGTCGTCCCAGAAGGAAGCCTCTTCTAAAGATGATGCACAAGAAAGCCCACAAACAGGTTTGCTGAAGACAAGCAGGCTAAGGACATGGATTACTGGAACCATGTCCTGTGGTCTGATGAGACCAAGATTAACTTATTTGGTTCAGATGGTGTCAGGCGTGTGTGGCGGCAACCAGGTGAGGAGCACAAAGACAAGGGTGTCTTGTTTACAGTCAAGTATGGTGGTGGGAGTGTCATGGTCTGGGGCGGTATTAGTGCTACAGGCACTGGGGAGCTACAGTTTATAGATAACCCCAAACACACCTCCAAGACGACCACTGCCTTGCTAAAGAAGCGGAGGGTAAAGGTGATGGACTGGCCAAGCATGTTTCCAGACCTAAACCCTATTGAGCATCTGAGGGGCATCCTCAAAATGGAAAGTGGAGGAGCGCAAGGAAGAGGACTCCAGTGGCAACCTATGAAGCTCTGGTGAACTCCATGCCCAAGAGGGTTAAGGTAGAGCTGTAAAATAATGGTGGCCACATAAAATATTGACACTTTGGGCCCAATTCGGACATTTTCACTTAGGGGTTGTTTTGAGGAGACAGCAAATTTACACTGTTGGACAAATTGTACACTCACTACTTGCTACAATGTAAAGTGTCGTTTTCTTCAGTGTTGTCACATGAAAAATATAATAAAAAATATTTATAAAAATGTGAGGGGTGTACTCATTCTTTTGAGATACTGCACATGCAAGCCTTCTGCATGTATCCCTACCTTGCAAATGTCACCCCAGTAGGAGCCCCTCAAAACTCTGGAATCGGTGGGTGGGTCTCTTTGCCAAAGCTCAGTGGGTGGAGTAGTGATGTCACAAGACTCGCCGCCCACCTCTACACACTCCTACTCTTTCTGCTGGCTCTGGGAGCTGACTGCACCATGAAATCCTCCTCACCCACACTGATCACGCCCCATGATGAGTAACATCCAGTAAAAACTCAGGAAAGGCACCACATGACTTCAGCATGTCTGATCATGCTGAGGTGTGGAGCAGCCAATCCTGGGAGAGCTGGAATCGTAACACACTCTCTGCTCTCATGCTCCTTCATGAGATAAAGAAATGAGATGTCAATCACAGCAGTGGGGGATGTGGCGACACAGACTTACCTGTGTGTCCTTTTTTATCTTACTAAAAACACACACACACACACACACACACACACACACACGGCTTGCTCAGAGCTAGATTAACTCTTCATAGCAAGACTGGGCACAGGTGACTTGACATCCTCTACTGCATCAGGTAGAAGTCTTCATTTAAAAAAAAAAAAAAAATTGGGTTTACATCCACTTTAATTTTCTGTAAAATGCAATGCAATGCAATATGGCAACCTGGGGGCATTCTGTATATTGTGGGGGCATCGCTATGATTCGCTTACAGATTTTTCCAGAAGTCTGCACTAAGCCAGAAGATTTTGGGCATCCCCTGCAACACAAGTGTCATTTTTGGTGAGATATTCCCAAAAGAGAAATTGCATTTAAAAAGATGCAACCCTGCCACTTCACTCTTTAAAGTCATGCAGGTGCAGCAACTGATTAATTAAAAAAATCACCCCTGTACAGATTCACTCTGCAAATGGACACAAACAGCTATTTCGTCAGAATAACACAAGGTAGGACTCTGCAAAAAAAGTTTGTTAAAATCCCTGCAATGCACATTGACCATCGACAGAGGAAATTGATTTTGCTCAACAAAAGTGGAGTTACTCTTTAACAAAATGCCCCCATCTCCATTTCACAATTAATTCAAATTGAATCAGTTTTTAGTAATACCATATATGTAGCGACTAATGTAGCTTTTTGCTACCCAGATACAGATAGCTGAAACCAGCTATACCAACTATAAAACGTTTTGTACCTACCAGACAGACAGAGCAGCAGCAGCTGTAAGTGCCATGACATAATAACCTGTACATTGCAATGTGGAAATAGGGGAGGACATGATGATAGGTGGGAATACTCTTCTTCCACTACTAGAAAACATGGACAACATTCGCTTTTCACAGGCCACGCAGACTACCTCGCTGCAGAATAAGAGAAAAGATTTGGAGAGGTTATACGCACACACGCGCATATACACACGCACACACAAATATTAAAAAGTCACAAGACATACTTGCTGCCAGCTACTGCAAGGATTCGATTAGCCATTACGGTCTCCCACTCCTTTCCTTCCCGATTACACTTGAGCCGGCTAATCTTTGATCCAGCAACTACTCGGACGTCATTTTCTACTTCGATGTACATTGAGGGATCTGAGCTTATCTGGAAAGTGAGAGGATGGGTGACCCTGGAGTTAGACTTCCAACAACAATATGATCAACCAAACCCAAGCAAGATTAAAATAGTACTGGACCGGTTGACAAATCGGTAATCATAATTTAAAACAATTGGTTAAAGCTGTACTTGCTTAAAGCGTTTTTAGATAGAACCAGCATGAGCATCTACTCTAGATTGCTTGCATGTAATTCTATGCATAGTGGAACACGGGAGAGTACTCTCAGTGAAGGCCCCAATGACGGAAAATGCTTAGAGGAGAGGAGGGGTAAGCACAGGCATGATCTCAGAGTGTTACTGCCACCTAACTGTTCAATGTCTGGCTGAGGTAAGTCCTGGACTGGGCAGAATTGCTTAAAGAGGAGTTCCACCCAAATTTGAAACTTCCTCTTAACCCACTCCTCTCCCCCTTACATGCCACATTTGGCATGTAATTTTTTTGGGGGGGGGGAGTGGGGGCTTCAGGAAGAGTGGGACTTCCTGTCCCACTTCCTCCTTCTTGTAGGCGACTAAGCTTAATCGCCTTCAGGAAGGGGCTGCTGTAGGCGATCGCCTAGGACACGTCACAGGTCCTAGGCGAGCTCCTGGCCAATTACACGCTCGCGCATGCGCAGTGGGTGCCCGGCCGTGAAGCCGAAAGCTGTCACGGCCGGGTGCCCACACTCAGAATGAAGACGCCGGCCGGGGAGGGGGGGAGAGGAGCGGAGCCCCGGCCGGCGCGTCGCTGGAGCGCTGGAGCAGGTAAGTGTCTGTTTATTAAAAGCCAGCAGCTACACTTTTTGTTGCTGCTGACTTTTAATAAACATACAAATGGCTGGAACTCCCCTTTAACTGCAGTATACTCAGCAGTGAGTTCCAGGACTGTGCTATATTGTCTGGCAGGGTTTTCTGTATCAGAACACAGGCTAAATAGAATGACAAAATGCTGTGGCGTTACAACAGTCCTCAAATATGCACTTCAACCGTTTAACAATTTGACAGCAGTTTAATTGTAAGATAACCATAGGTGATGGTGCTAAGCAATACTTCTTTACATAAACATATAGGCCATGATCAACTACAATAGAAACATCCTTGAAACAGGCCTCATCTCATAAGAAAATTGGCAATTGATAAACATGGTCAGCTGACTAACCCCCTTTCCCAACAAATACACACACCAGATTGGTCAGCCAGGGAGTTTGTTGCAGTCAATAAAGTTTAGAGGAACTTAAAAGTAATACTAAAAGGTTTGTTTAAAAAAAAAAAAAAAAAAAAACACATAAAAAAAAATATATCATACTTACCTCCACTGTGCAGCTCGTTTTGCACAGAGTGGCCCCAAACATCCTCTTCGGAGTCCAAGTGTATGACTCGGCCACACCCCCGAGTCATTGGATTTGATTGACAGCAGCGGGAACAAATGGCTGTGCCATCAATCTATCCAATCAAAGCCGAGACTCCGTGGAGAGAAGGACGGCGGGGAAGCGCCGAGGAGATGTAGGGGCCCAGGTAAGTAAAACGAGGGGGCTGGTGACTGCCAGTCGTTTAGGATGCATTAAGGTGAAAAAACGCGAGCCTTTACAACCCCTTTAAATGCATTGTCCAGGAAATACTGACAGTCATAAATAAGTCTCTTCTGCCATAATTACTTCTCCCTGACAGCGTCCCCCCGCCCCCCCAACTACACTGAACTGCGCATGCACAATTCAATGCATGGATTTTGTACCAGGACAAAGTAACTCCTATGCAGAGTTATAACATCCAAGTCCAGTGAATCACAATGGAGGAACATAAAAACCTGGAAAGAGACCAAGAGAAAATGGAAGTGCCATTGACAAAGGACATCTCTGGGAGGAGGGTGCATTGCAAGTTAAGGGTTCCATAACTTTCTGAGCATATGTGCACAGTATGGCTTCAGGGGGCCCCAACACTTTTATCCAATTTAGTTTCTTATTGGGTTACATAAACCTACATATAAAGCAAAATATCCCTGTACTTAACAGGACTCTGGATTAGGACCTTGTGAACTATGCCAATAGTCAGTGCTTTATTTCATGGTTCAAAGACACTATATTTAGTGACCCACCTGTACAGTAAAGGATTTCAGGGAGGCTGGAGTTGGCAGCCTGAGTGTTAATGCTGGCGTAGTTACACATGTTAATTCTTTCTCAGAAGTCGTTGCCACTTGAGACTAGAAAAGCAAAATATAAAACATAATTAAATTATTCCAATTAATCAAACGTTGCAGAATCTAAAACAATTAAATGCAAAAAAAGATAATGTATGAAAAATTAATGATCTCAAAAAGTAAAATGCATTAGCCCTGAAAGAATTGCTCTATTAGGATGCTCAGCAAAGAGGGAGGGGGGGGGGGGGTGCTGGGTGGAAACATGCATACATACTAAACGTATGTGAAAACTTAACAGGAAAGCTAAACATGGCATATACAATTTTATGGCTGCAAGAGGAAACCTGTATCCACTCAAGTTAGTTTAGGAAAATGTATCCTACATCCCCCTAACCACAAGAGTATTGTTCGGTGTTCTTATAAATTCCAGCCCAAAGAGCACCAGCTTCATCAAGCATTTTTCAACATCTGAGCAACTTTCTTGAAAGCCAGGCATGAGTGTTTAACCCTTTAGCCGCTAGACTCATTTATCTGAAAGAAATCTGCACAGAACTTAAAAAAAAAAAGGGAGGTTTCAAAATGTTTATTTAGATTTGCACCAAAAAAATACCGTATATACAAGAATATCAGCCGAGGCACCTAATTTTACCACAAAAATAAAAATGGGAAAACGTATTGACTCGAGTATAAGCCTAGGGTGAGAAATGTAGCAGCTACTGTAAGTGGAAGAGAGTCAATAATGCCCATCTGCAGCCTCACTGTGCCCATCTGCATGTCTCACGTACCTGATCTCCCGGCGCTGTGTCCATCTGCAGGCTGTTGAACGTAACCGCGCTTTGCTAGAGCATTTTGAAAAAACGATGGTGTGTATGCTACGTCGTTTTTGAAAATGAAGTTTGAAAAACATCGTTTGGTTTCATGATTTAAAATTTATTTCATCACAAAAAACGACCGTGTGTACGCGCCATAACTCTCTCTGTGGCATGCCTGGGAATACCTTCTGTGTTGTGTTCATGTTCACATACAGTGCCTTGAAAAAGTAATCATACCACTTGAAATTTTCCACATTTTGTCAACCAAAAATCTAAATGTATTTTATTGGGATGTTGTGTGATAGACCAACTCAAAGTGGCACATAATTGTAAAGTGGAAGGAAAGTGATGAATGTTTTTCAATTTTTTTTTACAAATAAATATCTGAAAAGAGTGACGTGCATTTGTATTCAATTCCCTTTATTCGGATCCCTCCAACTAAAATCAGGTGGAACCAATTGCCTTCAACAGTCACCCAATTAGTAAATAGATTCCACCTGTGTGTAATTTAATCTCAGTATATAGAGCTGTTCTGTGAAGCCCTCAGAGACTTGTTGGAGAACCTTAGTGAACAAACAGCTTAATGAAGGCCAAGGAACACACCAGACAGGTCAGGGATAAAGTTGTGGAGAAGTTTAAAGCAGGCTTAGGTTATAAAAAAAAATATCCCAAGCTTTGAACATCTCACAGAGCACTGTTCAATCCATCATCTAAAAATGGAAAGAGTATGGCACAACTGTAAACCTACCAAGACATGGCCGTCCACCTAAACTGACAGGCTGGGCAATGAGAGCATTAATCAGAGAAGCAGCCAAGAGGCCCATGGTAACTCTGGAAGAGCTGCAGAGATCCACAGCTCAGGTGGGAGAAACCGTCCACAGGACAATGATTAGTCGTGCACTTCACAAATCTGGCTTTTTTGGAAGAGTGGCAAGAAGAAAGCCATTGTTGAAAGAAAGTCCCATTTAAAGTTTGCGAGAAGCCATGTGGGGGACACAGCAAACATGTGGAAGAAGGTGCTCTGGTCAGATGAGACCTTCCTTTAACTTTTTAACCTAAAAGCAAAATGCTATGTGTGGCGGAAAACTAACAGCACAGAACCCTGAATACACCATCCCCACCGTGAAACATGGAGGTGGCAGTATCATGTTGTGGTGATGCTTTTGAGCACATGAAGTTTTTGGGTCGTAAATTTTGTTCCATTTGCAAAAAATAAATAAATTATATCAGTAACCTGCACAGCAAGAGAGACAGACATAAGCCGAGCGTCTTTCCGAGGTCGTCCCTTCTTTCTCTTTTCACCAAGATCGGCGTCGGTTTCAACCTTTCGCTTGGAAAGAGATTTGGTTACAATCTTTTCTTCGCTGTCGCTACTGCTCTCCAAGAGGTCACGCTGCTTTGATTCTTTAGTAGCATTCTGATCTTTCAGTCTGTGTAGATAAAAATATAGAAAGTGTCATGGGAAATGATAAATGTCATTTAAAAACAAAGCTGTCCACAAATATTGGATCCTGTTGTAAAAGCATGCTCACGTTAATATGTAGATTTGCCTGCCATTACACAAATGCACAGCCTCAAAAGACCCTTCTCAGGAGAGAAAGGGATCACCAGTTTGCTTCTTTTTTTCTTAAAGATAATCTGGGGCAAAATAACCCTTCTCCAAGTGCAAAGCATCAAGTAGATGAAATAAAAAAAAAAGAAAGAAAAGAAGTATACATCCGAGTTGTACTCCGTGATGTTATCAGGCCAGCTAGGGGAGAGGAATGTGCATGGTGACCTGCATGTTATCCTGTGCACAAAAGGATCACCACACAGACTACACTTCCAAAAGAGCCCATTGGCTTCCTCTTGGGAGTGTGTGGTGGTGCTTTGGATATTAACGGAGTAGCAGAGAACTACACTGTCATTGCTCAGGCATCTGAATATGTACAGACAGTATCTTTTAATCTAATAAGGCGAAGAGAGTCATGCTGCTGTGAGCTGAGTGAACAAGTCAGACACATGCACAGACGTCATATTTTCGTATATCGGTGTGCACAGACACAGAGAAAATTGTATTAGGGAGGAGGATAGGAAACTGCTATTGCAGGTAGCACTGACATGGTGACATCAGAGCTGCCTGCATGGAACTACAGAAGGGTGGTGAGGTGACCGGTCTCCATAGCAGGAAATGACAGCCTTTACCCCAGTCTAGAACCAGGTTTTTAACACGCTTTCCAGTCTGAGATGTTTTAGTGCAAAAATGATTGTCTATTTAGTAAAAGGAGAAGCTGCTACATTTCTGCATTACCCTGCATGTGCCCAAAGTTCAGCTTCCAGGCAGAAGCTTAGCTTGGATTGAGCAGGTCCGGGCATCCATTCCCTGATGTCTATGCCCACCTTTAGAAAGTAATAGTCAATTACAAAGTTGCTTTACATACTTCTCTGCAGCAGCCTGGTTTGTGTGAGAAATCCCTGTTATGCCGGACGTGGCTTTCGATCGCTCTGTAAATCGCGAGTCTAGTGCTTTCATAGGTTCAAGCTTAGGCTGAGTTGAGACACCTGCGAGGGCTGTAGGAGTAGTACAAGGAGCATTTCCACTACAAGAAAAGGTAAAATGGAATTACTTAACACTCTTTAACAACACAGGAGACATGTTATGCTTTGCATCAATTAACGCTATTTAACCGGTTTCCGTCTGGCTGTCATTTGTCATATGACATCCTCCCAGAACAGGCTGCGCTGCGGATGACTTTAGTGCACTGATCGCTGCTGGTACCATGTGATCGATGTGACCAATCACAGCAGATCACATGACAATTGTGCACAATGGATGGCTTCAATACATGCTATCCATTTTGTACTATTACAATGATCTCGGATTGATCACAGTGATCACATGGTACAGACAGGGCCAATCACAGCCCATCTATACCATGTAATTAGCTGTAGGCAATCACAGCTAACCACAATAGTAAACACTGAATGAATTCATTTCATTCAGTAAAAATGGTTGCTTAAACATTAAAAATGATCACTGCCACACCAGTTATATGATGATGCTGTAATGCGCTGGTGACAGCCTATGTAAAAATAATTTTTTTACAATTTTGTATTTCTTTTTTTAATAGATTTTACTAACAAAATTTTGTAAAAAAAAAAAAAAAAAAAAAAAAAAAAAATTCAAAAAGCTTGCCATGCCTTCTTAGACAGCTTAGACTGTCTACTTTTCAAAAATCATTTGGGGAGATTTGTACTGTCCTGGCATTTTAGGGCCTCAAGAAATGATACACAAAGTTTGTGGACTCCACAACTTTCCTAAAGACTAAAATAATTAACACCGATTTGGGTTATTTTCCCCAAAGAAATGAAGCAGAATACAGTTTGGCCTATAAATGTATTAAGAAAGAGGATTTGCAACATTTTATATACAGAAATGAAGAAGAATTTTATAAAAAAACAAACAAAAAAAAAACAGTGGTGATTAAATACCACCAAAAGAAATCTATTTGTGTGAAAAAAATCTCATTAGGTACAGTGCTGCATATTGCAGGGCAATACAGGCATACCCCGCTTTACGGACACTCACTTTACGTACACTCGCGAGTACGGACATGCCCGCGAGTGTACGTAAAGTGTCTCACAAGTACAAATATTCCGCGCCGTGCACCCGCATTAGACGGAACTGAAGTTCTGAGCACTTAGCCTGCCCAGTTCCAGTGTGCTCTTTCTGTATCCTGGCTGCCTCCCCACCTCCGGTGACATCACATCCCCTCAGGCTTCCCTGTCAGCCACAGAATGCCATCCAGCCTCTCAATAGCACTGTCCTTTGTGCACAGCGCGATGTCCGGGGGATGTATTAGAGCGGCCCCCCTTGCATCAGATGAGCTTATTTACATGCGAGTGTTCCCCTGATGCCCCCACTAAAGCCCCTGGCACCCCCACTACAGCCTAGAAGTGAAAAAAGGCATTGCTTCACTTTCAGTACATTTTGGTTTTACATCAATGCTCTGGTCCCGTTGTGTAATTAAAAGTGGGGTATGCCTGTACTGAACGTTATATTGGATGGATCATGTATTACAAACCCTATAAAAACTGAAATTTTTACACTTGTAAAATCATTTTTGTATAGGTTATCAAGGGACAAAGATTCAGTGGAATTCAAGAACACTGGGTGGTATACTACTGCCTTTAGGAGAAAGTGTACAACGGCAAACAAAAAATAAAAAAAATAAGCTGTTTGACAACCATGTATAACCCTTCCCACTCACAAGATGCTTCAGTTTTGTTGGTAAAGCAGTATTAGGAGTAGATCATAAATGCAGAGGGTTGTTTGTTTTCCTAATCGTTCATCAATGGAAAGAGGATCTTCAGAATTTAGGAACGTCCCGAAACAACCCGATCGAGGAGAGAAAATGAAACAAAAACACCTGCAAAGCCTGCACAGAGATCTACGCAATGCAAGATTTAGAGTCATTTAACCACTTCCTGCTCAGCATATAGCAGAATGACGGCCGGAAAGTTGTTAAGTAATCCTGACAAGACGTTGCATGACGTTTAGCAGAATAAGCCACGAGGGCACGCAGTGCGGTGATCATTCTGACACACTGCATTACCGATCTCAGTAAAGAGTTTCTGATGTAGGCTCTTTACCATCCGATTGATTTTCAGTGCATTGCGCGCCACCATCCCCCCCACCCCAAAGTATGCCCACCTGTGCCCACCAGGGATGCCCACCCATGACCACCTGGGAGGCCAATCAGTAACGCATATCAGTGCCACCTCATCAGTAAAGGAGGAAAATAAAAAACGTAGTTGATTTACAAAATTTTATATCAGAAACAAAAGAAAACCTTTATATTTCAACATTTTTGGTCTTTTTTCAGTTGTTTAGCAAAAAATAAAAACCCCAGAGGTGATCAAATACCAAAACAAAAGAAAGCTCTATTTATGGAAACAATTTTTGAATTTTGTTTGGGTACAGTGTTGCATGACCACGCAACTGTCATTTAAAATGCAACAGTGCTGAAAGCTGAAAATTAGCATGGGTAGGAGGGGGACTGGAGTACCCTGTCTTGAAGCGGTTAACATTTGCGCAGTGCCTTTTAGGTGCATGAAAATGTTAATATCACACCTCTCTTTGTTTGGAGTTTCTTCTGCAGATTTTGCATTTCCCATAGGCTCCAGGCTTGACTTGGCCCCCTGTGAACTAGTTGTGTTGGAATCCACAGATATGAGCTGCTGGTTGCTCTGAGAGGAGAGCATGGATCCTGCCAGCGACCCTGATATTGGGATACTATTGAAAAATGCTGTAGAAAAGTCTCTGAAAAAGAACATTCCAAAAATACATAAAGTAAGCCTCACAGTCAACATGTATATAACATTTACAGCATCTGGAACTACTACATACCCAGTGTCCAGCTGGGCGATACACAATGGGGTTATCCTACGACGACCATCTGCTGTCCGCGTTTCCACTTGTTTCTTTAAGAGATTCTAAAATGCGCACAAAATGTAGTTAATTCAGTAAACCTTAACTGAATGACATTTACTTTGCGTTTCAAACCACTGTTAATAGGTCTGAAGATTCTCATTTATCCAGGTTGTGGTAAAGTTAGTAGTCACATTCAACAGGACTTGTTTTCTAATATTAAAGGGGTTGTAAAGGTTTGTTTTTTATTTTCTAAATAGGTTCCTTTAAGCTAGTGCATTGTTGGTTCACTTACCTTTTCCTTCCATTTCCCTTCTAAATGTTTTTTTATGTCTGAATTTCTCACTTCCCGTTCCTCAGTAAGCTGTTCTGGCTGACTAATCCCCAGCCAGGTGATGGGGGCAAGCTTACTGAGGAGAAACAGGAAGTGAGAAATTCAAAAGAAAAACATATAGAAGGGAAATCGAAGAAAAGGGTAAGTGAACCAACACACTAGCTTAAAAGAACAACATTTAGAAAAAAACAAAAAAAAACAAACCTTTACAACCCCTTTAAAGACATTTCACAGCTTCGCCAAGCCACTTCTGTTACAGTATCAGGAAGTTACCCCAGTATCTATATCCAATTATGTTTTGTAGCTACACATTCCAAGGTGATTGGAACAAATGGGTCTAGGCCAGTGATGGTGAACCTTGGCACTCCAGATATTTTGGAACTACATTTCCCATGATGCTCCACTACACTGCAGAGTGCATGAGCATCATGGGAAATGTAGTTCCAAAACATCTGGAGTGCCAAGGTTCGCCATCACTGGTCTAGGCTAACCATGTGGATAGAAGTGCTGGGGGTATCTTCCTGACACATAATGGAACTGAACAAGTGGCTTGGATGACAAAAGAAATAACAGAACAAATGTCAGTTGAATGCGACCAGCTATTATTAGCTACGCCACACAATTGTAATTTTTTTTCAAAAACGCCTTTCCATCTACACGTAATGGTCCTGTGTCTGGTGGTTCAGACCCTTCAGGACCAAAACATTTCACATCCCATCCAACAACCTCATCCATGCTTATCACGCCTTAGATGCTCTTAAAACAAGCAGCCTCCCAAAAATCCCACATTTACAAATATAAAACTTTTACAGCAGCTAAGCAAACCATAGCTAAGGCTTGGAAGAACCTGTGTTACTAAAACCACATCCAGGTTTGTATAAGTATGAACAGAAGACCAGGTAACAGCCTTATAAACCATTAGCCACCGAGGTCTGATGTTGAATAGCCCAGAAGGCACCTGGTACAATGGCTTGTTACCAAAAACAGTGGCAATTTGCCCTTTAGACCAAGATTGAAAAATGTGCTGAGATATCTATTGAGACCCCTTGTACAAATGCATGCACCAAGGAATGAGAATCAACAAATCACTGAAAGGACTGCAAATGCCAAAACCTGATCCTTTATTGTACTGAAGACCAGTCCCTGGTCAACCCCAGCTTGGAAAAATGCCAGGATGCTGCCCATGACATACATCTGATGATAAAGTGCCAAAGCCCAGGCAAAAAAAAAATAAAAAAAAAATTGTCCTGTGGTAAATGGTCACCTTCCTAGCTTTAAGCAGGGTAAAAATTACTGAATCAGATACGCCTCTGTCTCTCAAGATCCTAGATCCCAACACAACAGCCATGAGTAAGCATCTATCCATGATGTCAGCCTTTTTTTCCCCCTGTGTCCACTTCCTACCATTGATTGCAGTGTTGCATGAATTTTTGAACATTATACAGTTTTGGATTTTTATCCTTTATTTCGTTTCAATAAATCACCCATCAGAGGGCGGCAGTCCAGGATCATTTTTATTTTCCACAACAGCCATGCCATTAAAGTTCACCCACGGCCAACTCTGGGAGCAATGGACAGGCTAAAATGGCAAAGCCACAAACTGAAAATGGCGGTTTTCCACTTCAAGCCGTAAGTACCTTTGGTGATGCGGGAAAATTGTGATGTGCAGATAGGCATCCTTGATATCCAAAAGATGCCAGAAAATCTCCTTAGTGGAGGGAGGCAACGATTGACTATATTGATTCCATACGGAACTTCTGCACTTGAGTCTCTTGAGATCCAGGAGGGGGTGAACATTGCTGTTTAGTTTCAGTTAGGAGGTTCAAGAAAAAAAAAAAAAAAACAAACACACACACACACACACACACACACACACACACACACACACACACACACACACACACACACACACATGAAACCTTTCTGATCTCCAGGACCGGAATGATATTCTTAAGATAGCAGGTGATCAAGAGCTCGAAAAAAACAGTCCTTTCTTTTTACAGATTTAAAAAACATTTAAGAGCATGAAGCACAGAGAAGCTCCTAAATTCTAGCTTATAGCCCTGAGCCACTATGTTGCAGACCCAGACATCTGCAATGTTCTCCTGCCAAAATATACAGGAAGGCCTACAAAAGTTCCCCTACCAGAGGGTGGAGGTGCACCTGCGCAGAGGACGTGTCTCTAGGTTTCTAAAGCATTAAAGTCCAAGTCCTATTTCAGAATTGAGATTAGAACTTGGATCTCAAGACTAGGAAAAGTAATACATTTTTTAGAAGAAGGAGTGGCAGGCTTTTGTACCACAGGCACGGACTTTTTTTTTAACAGGGTACTCTTGCCCACAATAACCGTTTGGATGTAATGATCCAGAGCAGGTCAAAACAAACGTTCCCATTGAAAATGTAATTGTTAAACTTGCTTCTTATAAAGTAACTCCGCTGACAAACACTTCAGCCATAGGATTCAGGGCATGTGCACAAACAGGATACCAAGGTGACAGCTGTTGAATAGAGTATGTGAAGGCATCCACCTAGAAACTAAGAGCACAAGGCAAAACCTCCAGGCATCTGCCTGACTCGGTATCCCTCAACATTGGATGAGCCCAAACCTTGAGGCTTTGACACACTTCTACAGCTGAAATCGCCCATTGTAAGGCTGCCCCCCACAAGAGCAAGACAGGCTTCAAATAAGAGCACCAGACAATTTTTGAAGCATCCTTAACACACCAGGAACTCGTCCGCTCGAACGGGGAGGGTCTCCCAACATCGGAAACAGTCCAATCCACCATTGGCATACTCTCTCTTTCCAAGGAGGCATTACAAATGTGTACATGTACAAGTATTTTTACTCTAGAAGTTAAAAGGTTTTTACAAAGAAAAAATATTAACAAAAAAGTTGTTGGTGTTGTCCAGTTACTCTTAGGGCTACCTAGCAAGTAATTTTTTCTCTTGCATGACACATTTTTGGATATGCTCCATTTCTTAGTGAAATTGCTTTCTGTAGGGTACGGTTGAGCAAATTATTTTTGTGGAAAGAACACTTTATCAGGGTGAACCCAATCCGCTTATAAAACACACCCTTTAAAGGGTAATGCCACTTTAATGAACAAATAAATATAGTATATACAATTGCAATTCAAGTCATACTGTAGTGGAATGTTATTATATTTACCTTTCCTTTTCAATCTGCAGCTCTGTAAAATGTAATGCAATATGGCTACCTGGAGGTGTTCTGTACACAGAATGTGTACAAAACACCTCCCAGAAACATAATTTCCTGCTTGTGCAATTGGCTCACTGATTTTCCCAGAAGTCTACACTAAGATACAAGTCAGATTTTTGGCATCCCCTGTGACAAAAATATTTTTTTTGTTAAGATATTTCCAATAGGAAATCACGTCAGCGGTTTTCCTCAGAGCCCTACAGCCGATTGATAATTATAAAACCACTCCCATTAGACGCACTGTGCCCATAGGCGTAGAGGAACAAACCATGATTTCTTCAGAACAAAAAGGTAGGAATCTGCAACTAATTTTGTTAAAATCCTTGTAATGTACATAGATCACCCAGAAGGGAATGTTTTTTTCTGAACAGTAGTGGAGTTACACTTTAGAAGGAGTATGTACAGAGAAAGATGGGAGATGCTGCAGTGGTTACCAGTAGGGTTGTCCCGATACCGATACCAGTATTGGTATCGGTACCGATACCGAGTATTAGCAGGAGTACTCGTGCAAATACCCCCGATGCCAAAATAGAATACTCCCCCCCCCCCCCCCCCTCGCCATCGTGTGTCGCAAAGCCGCTGCCGCGTTAATCTCCGTGGCGCGGGGAACATTACAGTCAGCTTTCGTTTGAATAGCTGTTTTCCCCGCCGCGCATAGACACTCTGTCTCTATACACAGCGCGGCAGGGAAACAGCTATTCAAACGAAAGCTGACTGTAATGTTCCCCACGCGGTGATTAACGCGGCAGCCTTTAGGTACGGGGGACATGGCTGCATATGTTTGGGGACATGGCTGCATATGTTTGGGGACATGGCTGCATATGTTTGGGGACATGGCTGCATATGTTTGGGGACACATTTAAAAAAAAGTATCGGTATTCGGTATCGGCAAGTACATAAAAAAAAAGTATCGGTACTTGTACTCAGTCCTAAAAAAGTGGTATCGGGACAACCCTAGTTACCAGAATTCCAATCCTGTAGCCTTTGGGACAGGTGCCTCAGGAAGTGGTAACATTAAGCTAGTCCAGACCTTCGTGAGAAAGCCTACAAAGTCCTTTTGAGTCGGAGATAACCCTGAACCCTGGGATTCCTCTGGTGTAAATTCCTCAGAAGAGGAATTTCTACATCTCCCTTTTTCACAAAAGTCACTTTCCCTTCAACCCCTTCCTCTGGCGGATCCTTGGTAGGTTCTGCCTCCATTAATAGAGAAGGGGGGAGGGGCCTTTTCATTGCAACCAAGATGGTCTAACCCAAAACAGGACTCTGATGCTGTAACCCAACAACAGCAGATGAGAATTCCTCCCATGCTAATATTATACAGGATTTATATAGCGCCAACAGTTTACGCCTTTCGCTTTACATGGGGGCAGACAGTAAAGTTACAATACAGGAGGGATCAAAGGGCCCTGCTCATTAAAGCTTACAATCTAGAAGGGAGGGTCAAATGGGGGAAAAAAAAGGGAGGGTAATAACTGTGGGGGGATGAGCTGATGAAGAAAATAAAAATACAGTTGTTTGGTGTGGGTAGGATAGGCTTCTCTGAAGAGAAGGGTTTTCAGGGATCGTCTAAAAGCTAATAGAGTAGGAGATAAATCAGACAGATTGGGGTAAGGCATTTCATAGGATTGGAGAGGCTCTGGAAAAGTCCCGGAGGCGAGCATCGGAGGAAGTGACGAGAGAGCTAGAGAGCAGGAGGTCTTGAGAGGAACACAGAGACTGAATAGGTTGGTATTTTGAGACTAGGCTAGTGATGTAGCTGGAGGCAGACTTGTGTATGGCTTTGTAAGTAATAGTTAGCATGATACAAAGGAATTGGAGAAAGGTGCCCCTGAGATAGTGAAAAGAACAAAAGGCATGTGAAGAACATCAGAGCCACATGGAACTACCCGACTCCCAGGGGGTATAGTGCAAGGGGAACTAGGTTCAGGTTCCTCCCTACCTGATAAAAGGATTTTGGAAGCCCTCTCTTCCCTCAGCCACTGCCAAGACATGACCGGTTGACAATATAAATATGGGATTGGTGCCAATATAGCAGTCCCAAGTAAGGAGCGGGTGCCATTTCAATCAGACGCCGGTACCCACAAAAAAAGAGAAACTGTGTCCCAATAACGCCTACCTTTATTTACCAGTGGTCCATCTCCACAATACAACAGTGGTGTGCTGGGAATACTTGCTATACTGCACATCCAGAATAAGAGCTGTAAAGTCACTGTCTTAAGTGTCTGTCTTGTCTCATGTCGAAGCTTCTAATATGGTGGCTTCTAGTAGTCTCCACCTCTCTTGTGACATATCTAGTTCATGGTGCACAAGTATAGAGGCAGAGTTACTACTACCAGCCCACTGGGTACCAATATGTTGAGGCCCTCCCAGGGAGGGTTCAAACATTACTCATCATGGTGGGCTGTCGCCACAAGGGACTTCAGGAATGATTCTCAAGTTGGGGATCACCCCCCTGGACCTGTATAGCACCCTGCCAGTCCACAAGGCAAGATACGAGTGCTCAGGGTCAAATTACACAGAGTCCAGTGCCGAATGGCAATGCTGTAGCTCCTACCCGCATAGTCCAGTAATGGGTCTGGGTATTGTTTCTGTTAGCAGAAGCCGCAGTAATAAATCTTGATAAGCCAGTCTCCTATTTTTGATGGAAATCTTGTGAAAAAGCCAGCTACATAGAATAACTTTGCACAGACATGATCATCACCTAAGGCACTAGCAAAAAAAAACTACATCCAGTTACCTGAAGGTGGCAGCATAAGCACATCATAATGGATACCCTGTATCCTGGGATATTCGATACCAAGGAACATTTAAAAAAATTCTGGTGTCATGGTGTAGCAGCGAGTAATGGGCTTTCAGGTTTAAAAAAAAAAAAAAAAAAAGTGTTCCAGGTGACTCTAGACACCAAAATACTTTTATGGAACTCTAAAAAGGTATTTCATGTTTAGACAACTTTAATATAAGAAACTTGCAATAAATCTGGAAAAAACACAAAACAAAAACCCCACTTTAGAAAACTAGAGCTTCCCTTTAAAGCTGGTACAGTACAACTATAAACACTAATATTGTAAAAGATGTACAGTTTGAATGAATAAATGTATATAAAACTACGGACTTGTTGCCCTTTCACTACAATACAGTACCTTCCTGATGTCTTCCAGGCTTTCTCCATTTACCATACTGGCTACTTTTGGAGCTTGGGTCTCCCTGTGTGCAGCTGCACCATGTTCTCCATCCTGCAGTATTTGCTGCTTCTGCTGAAACTTCAGCATTTCAGGGTTCTCTATGATGGTGTTAGGAATCTGGGAACCCGTTGTGATGGCAAGACTTTTTCCATAAGTGCTTTGGTGGATGTTATTCTGTAATGGAATATGTAAAAGGATTGATATAAATAAAATAAAACCATGACTTGATACAAATATACAAAGAGGTAAAAGCTGCGAGCAGAATAATCTTCTCATAAGGAGAGAGGGAAAAGTAGTAAAGAAAAAAAAAAAACACACACCACAAAACATACAATAATATGGTATAAGGTTTCACTACCTTCTCCTCTTCGCTCAGTGGATCACCCAGCTCATCTTGTGAAAAATCCAAGTAAGCGACTGATCCATCCATTGAACAGACCAGTATGCCCAGCCCATTTAACGTCCTGTAAATAACCCAGGGAACAAACTTATGAAATGCTAAAATAATGAAGTGGTTGGAAAGATAAAAGCATTTGTCACTTGTCCCAAGTTTAATTCATGAATGAAACCCTTGGGGCAGCTGGAAGAACAAATATTTTATTCTTACACGTAGAGTATGATAAATACAATTATAACACTTATACAGAGCATGTGGATAACATACAATAGACAGTGAGGGGAAATGTTTGATCCCTTGCCGATTTTTTACATTTGTCTACTGACAAAGAAATAATCAGTCTATAATTTTAATGGTAGGTTTACTTTAACAGGGAGAGACAGAACAACAACAATATCCAGAAAACGAAATAAAAAAAAAAAAATTATAAAATAATTAGCATTTTAATGAGCAAAATAAGTATTTGATCCCCTATCAGCAAGATTTCTGGCTCCCAGGTGTCTTCTATACAGGCAACGAGCCGAGATTAGGGGCACTCTCTTAACCAGTTGTCAACCGAGCTACAGTGCTGTCGTACAACTCTGAGAGGCCATCATATGACCTCCTTCCAGAATCGCGTGCCCCCTGAAAATCTCCATGAACGTCGGGTCTCCCAGACACCTTTACCACGTGATCATGCAGTACAATGAGCTTGTCCGGTTCCTTCCCTCACACCGTTTGGTGCAGCGTGTGAGGAGAGCTGGGTGCAGCAGCGCTGTGGGCTGAATCTGAAGTTCCCACAGCGCTGATCTGTGCCCAGCCATGGCTCATCCGCGCCACATCAGTGCCTCACAAAAGTTTAATAGGTAGTCAAATTAGATTTGAAATGTATGCCCTTAGAACACCTGATGGTGCTCCCTGCATGTTGGGCTTCTGTATGTGACCAGGCTGTGTAAAAAAAGTCTCTCATCGCCATACTTGAGGGAGTAGCAGAATATATTTTGGGGTGTAATTTTTTCTATATACATATACTATGTGTTAGAAATATCATTAAAAAAAAATAAAAAAAATAAAAGGGACAACGTGTGTATATATACACACACACATTATATATATATATATATATATATAATTTTAATTTTCTTTCCACGTTTTCCAAAAACTTGTGGGGGGAAAAAAAAAAAAAAAATGGTCAAAAGGCTCATTATGCCTCAGAATATACGTTGGGGTGTTTACTTTCCAAAATGGGGTAATTTATTGGGCGTTTACATCGTCCTGGTGCTCCAGACCTTCAAAAGTGTAAGAGGTAGTGTAGAAATTATGTGTGTAATTTATGCTCCTAGAACGCCTCTGTATGTGGCCAGGCTGTGTTAAAGTCTCACACGTGGTATTGCCATAATCGGGAGTAATAGCAGAATGTGTTTTGGGGTGAAATTTGTGGTATGCTGCGTGAGAGAAAAATGTATGATTGTACTGTCCTGGCTTGTTAGGCCGTACATCAGGTGTGAACAATTTTTCAATGATTGGCACCAAAGCTTGTAGATTCTATAACTTTCACAAAGACCAAATAATTTACACTGATTTGGGTTATTTTTTTTACCAAAGATATGTAGAAGTATACATTTTGGTTAAAATGTATGAATAAAAAAATTACTAAATTTGCATTTTTCTTAATTTCCGTTATAAAATTTTGCATTTTCTTGGTCTTTTTTCATTTACAGCGCAAAAAATAAAAACCCAGGAGGTGATCAAATACCACCAAAAGAAAGCTCTAGATTTGTGAAAAGGACAGCAATTTGATATGGGTACTGGTGTTGCATGACTTAGTAATTGTCATTCAAAATGTGAGCACCGAAAGCTGAAAATTGGTCTGGTTAGGAAGGGGGGGGGGGTTAAGTGCCCAGTGGGCAAGTGGTTAAAGGGAGTGCTCCTATGTGGATGGTGGAGTGATGCGATGTACCATTGTTGAAAATTGTAACGGAATGTAGCCTAATGCCTTATACCTGAATGCAATCTCGATGTATGAAATTTTATATGTGTGCTTCAATAAACTCGTTTTCTGGATAAAAAAAAAAAAAGGGAGTGCTCCTAATCTCAGCTTTTTACCTGTATAAAAGACACCCATCCACAGAAGCAATTAATCAGATTCCAATCTGTCCACTATGGCCAAGACCAAAGAGCTGTCCAAGGATGTCATAAACTGTAGAGCTACACAAGGCTGGATTGGGCTACAAGACCATTGCCAAGCAGCTTGGGGAGAGGGCGACAATTGGTGCGATTATTCACAAATGGAAGAAACACAAAATACCTGTTGATCTCCATGCAAGATCTCACCTTGTGGAGTTTCAATGATCATGGGAACAGTAAGAATCGGCCCAAAACTACACGGGAGAATCTTGTCAATGATCTCAAGGCAGCTGGGACCATAGTCGCCAAGAAAACAATTAGTAACACTACGCCGTGAGGGACTGAAATCCTGCAGTGCCCACAAGGTCCCCCTGCTCAAGAAAGCACATGTACGTCTGAAGTTTGCTGATGAACATCTGAATGATTCAGAGGAGAACTGAAAATGTTGTGGTCAGATGAAACCAAAATCAAGCTCTTTGGCATCAACTCAAATCGCTGTGTTTGGAGGAGAAGGAATGCCGCCTATGACCCCAAGAACACCATCCCCACTGTCAAACGTTGAGGTAGAAACATGATGCTTTGGGGGTGTTTTTCTGCTAAGAGGACAGGACAACTATATACTGTCAAATCTTGTCCGAGAACCTCCTCTCAGCCAGGGCATTGAAAATAGTTTGTTGATGGGTATGGTGACAATGACCATGAACACACGGCCAAGGCAACAAAAGAGTTGCTCAAGAAGAAGCACATTAAGGCCCTGCAGTAGCCTTGCCAGTCTCCAGACCTTATTACCATAGAAAATATGTGGAGGAAGCTGAAGGTTCGAGCTACCAAATGTCAGCCTCGAAACCTTAATGACTTAGAGAGGATCTGCAACGAGGAGTGGGACAAAATCCCTCCCGAGATGTGTCAAAACCTGGTGGCCAACTACAAGAAATGTCTGACCTCTGTGACTGACAACAAAGGTTTTGCTTCCCAGTACCAAGTCATGTTTTGCGAAGGGGTCAAATACTTATTTTACGCATTCAAATGCAAATCAATTTATAATATTTTTGAAAAGCATTTTTCTGGATTTTTTTGTTTTTCTGTCTCTCACCGTTAAATTAGTTGTACAACCACTTTAACCTACAGGTAAGCCTATATTAAGGCTTACCTGTAGGTGCTGGAAATGTCTCCTAAACCTCCACGGTTTAGGAGATGTTTACAATAAAGCCGCATGCCGATGTATACAGTGCATGGGCACTTTAGAAAGGGCAGATCGTGCCGTTTCTAAAAAGGGCCATGCCGTGACTGGCGCCTCCCACGCGCATGCACAGGAGTGATGTCACGTGACTCCGGCCAGTCACAGAGCCGGAGTTTGCGGGCCCAGAAGGAAGAGGGGTGAAGATGGACGCTTGCTGCCAGTGGGGACAGCAGCGACATCGCAGGCTTCAGTTTCAGGTAAGTGACACATAATGGGCTACTATGCGATGCATAGTAGCCCATTATGTTTTAACTTTGCAGGGAAATAAAGAGGAAGTAAAATACATCAGAGTTTACTTTCTCTTTAAAACAAACCTACCATTAAAATGATAGACTGATCATTGCTTTGTCAGTGGGCAAATGTACAAAATTAGCAGGGGATCAAATACTTTTTTCCCTCATTGTCATTGCACAATTTATCTCACTTGGGACTTAAGGATCTGGTTATATGAACTTTTTTTCATTACATTTTTTTACATTATGGATTTATAATTTCTGCATGATTTTACACAATACAAATATTATTTAGAGGGTTTTTCGTTTTGAACAATATTTAGTGTTTTTTGCACATTATGATGCATATTTAGGTATAAGCGTTTAGATGGAATGCATAATTTTTTTGTGAATTGTATGAACTGAATTTGTGCACATAAATATATTGTATTTTACCCTTATAGTTAACACAAGGTTTAGAGAATATGAATACACCATTATGATAGTGCTGTCCACTTGATGAGTGAGAAACTTGTATAGCGCTACATATGCGAACTGAATCGCCTCAAGGCGATGAAAAATAAAAATTGAATAAGCAAACAAAAGAAAACAATTACCATGAGATGTCCATTATAGATTTGTCAAACAGATCATGGATTACCACCAATGGTCTCTTAAGGCAGGTAAGCTACAGAAAAAAAAATCCATTACTACTAACAAAGTCCTGTTTTATGTCAAATTGAAAAACTGGTACGTTACAAACATATAGTCCTGAATGAAGATATGGCAGAAAAAAAACAAAAACAAACACATGGTATATTTACCTGCTCTGTATAAGGGTTTTGCACATAGAAGCCCCGATTGTCCTCTTCTGGGGTCACCCACTAGCGCTCCTGGTGCTTTCTCTGGGCTGAGTGCCCCCAGAGCAAGCTGCCTGCTCTGGGGCACTTGTGCGTGTTTCCCCCTTAGCCATCTCTGTGTGTCTTTAAGACACACAGATGGTGCCTCGATCCCAACCCTGCTCCCTCCACACTGGCTGCGTTTGACAGCAGCTAGAGCCAATGGCTCCTGTTGCGGCGTTTCAGCCAATAAGGAGAGAGACCTGGGAGAGCCAATCGCTGGATTGGGTAAATATTAGGGGGGCCTGTGGGGGGGGGGCGATGGGGCAGCCCACCAAAAGGTTTTTACCTTCATGCATAGAATGCATGAAGATAAAAAACCTTTAGACTTTACAGAAAATGTATTACATTTTTTTTGTGCAACGTAATTCTTAAAAAGGCCAAGTTCACCTTTTGGGGAAAAAAATATATATAAAATGCATTTTTTTGCAGGAAAATATAATAAAAGTGCATTTATATATTTTTTGGCCCTCAGGAGCCTGCAAAGCATGGCACCCGTAATCAGTGGATCAGGGATGCAGTGTCAGGCTCACAGATCTCTGTGAATGAATGATATGGCTGTGTGGGCAAGGCCCTGCATGGCTGGACTACCTTAAAAATGTTTCAGCGGGTGCCAGTCTAGAGCATGTTACACATTACACCCAAACTATGGGCGTCAACCCTCCACCCGCACCACCATGCTGCTTTAGGAAGGGGGTGGCAAGTCAGGGTAACATCAGACTTTTTGATAAAAGGTCTGCGTCAAACTAGCTGCACGATTGACAATGACGTGATCGCTAGAACAGAAAGTACAACAGTTTGAGGGTAACAAAAACAAGATCATGGAAAGATTAAAAGTGAAGCTTTAAGATTAAGATTGGACTTACCCACACAGAAAGCGAACGATCCTTACTACCCACTGCACAGCAGCAGTATGGACAACTAGTCTTATTGGAACTCCCATTCTTTTGTTTCCTTTTGAAGATTTTTGGATTAAATTTCTGGAAAGAATAATATTCAGAACAATGTTTTCAAGTCAAACTCACAACATTGTTAAGCATTAAGCAGATCACAAGGAGAAGCAAAGCCACTGCAGATGAACTCAATATTCTGCACAGCCAATCATTTGTCTTCATTGTCAAAACTGAACTAGAAAAGGATAGGGGGAACTGTTACAAGCTGTTATGGGCAACAGCGATACATATATATATATATATATATATATATATATATAAAAAGTGAAGATAGCGCTAATATCAACTAGTGCTGATTTAGTACAATATAGTGAGTGATAATCATATTCAATTCAGTGAATAGTGTAAACATAAATTAGAAAACAACAACACTTATGAATGAATAATGATGAAAAAGCAGTGAGTTCATAATGGGTTAACCGACTAATCCCATATGCAGCACTCAGGCCACTCAGCTGATGTCTCCTTCAGACTGCTTTTCATTAGACAAACGACCCTATGCAGCAATTCAGTCAGAAACACTCCGATCGGAATATGAAAAAGAAAAAAGAGAGAGGACAAGCCTCATAGCACAATACTGTGATGACTAGAGGGATGTACAAGATAATACATCGACGGTGTACCAACTCACACATCCGCCGATACACACAGGCTCAGAGTTAGGAAAAAAGCTGCCGCTCAGTGCGATGGTCTCCTCACAAGGATGTATTCCCGTCACATAGGCTCCTCCCCCACGCGTTACGCCACTCGTCACGTGGCTTAGTCATGGGGAGACCCATGACTAAGCCACGTGACGAGTGGCGTAACGCGTGGGGGAGGAGCCTATGTGACGGGAATACATCCTTGTGAGGAGACCATCGCACTGAGCGGCAGCTTTTTTCCTAACTCTGAGCCTGTGTGTATCGGCGGATGTGTGAGTTGGTACACCGTCGATGTATTATCTTGTACATCCCTCTAGTCATCACAGTATTGTGCTATGAGGCTTGTCCTCTCTCTTTTTTCTTTTTCATATTCCGATCGGAGTGTTTCTGACTGAATTGCTGCATAGGGTCGTTTGTCTAATGAAAAGCAGTCTGAAGAAGATATCAGCTGAGTGGCCTGAGTGCTGCATATGGGATTAGTCGGTTAACCCATTATGAACTCACTGCTTTTTCATCATTATTCATTCATAAGTGTTGTTGTTTTCTAATTTATGTTTACACTATTCACTGAATTGAATATGATTATCACTCACTATATTGTACTAAATCAGCACTAGTTGATATTAGCGCTATCTTCACTTTTTACATATTCATTAATTGGTTTTGTTCACCTTTTTGATACGCAGCTTTTATTATTTAATTATTTCTGTTGATTATTTTTCCTTTATATTAGTTTATTTGGTAGCGCAGTAGTACCACTCTTTTTCATATATATATATATATATACATAAGAAGTTTATAAAAGAACAATACGTTGACCTTTTCATCCAAAAGACAATTCACTAGTATGCAACAGAATATATTTGATAGAAAGTATAATGCCCACCAGTAAAAACTAAGTTAGCATATCAGATAAAAGAGAAAAAAAAAAGTTCTCTATACAATATAAAGTACAGTTCATCTTACCACAACGGTGACTGCTTTTCGATGTCCCACAAAGTCCATGTTGGTTTTCCAACCATCACGCTCAATAATCTGGGCTGTTGGCCCAGAGTTGTTCATTGCATGAGCTGAGACCAGGTAATGTCCATCAGGGGACCAACTAAGACGCAAGACGTGGGTGGTCCCTCCACACTGTGAGAAAGGTTTGGAGTGCCAAGAGTTAGTTACATGCTGGGTTCAACCACTGCTGTTACAGTAGTATATAATAGGTTATTTGACTAATAAAAACCAGTAACTTTCTTGCACTCCATGGGAAAAAGAAAGGGAAAAATTCTTGCAATTAAAACAGCGTTGTAATTGTTTGTCCAGCCATTAAGGTCATGTATGCTCGTCCCACTAAATGACTTGTACCTCATCAAATGGTTTGGTGATACTGGTTTCTAGCTGCCAGTCCATGGTTCGCCAGACCTTCAGGCTGTGGTCATCAGCTTGAGAAGCAATGTACTTTCCTACAGGATCCCAAGTAAGTCCCTTCACCAGTCCTGAGTGCCCTCTCAATGTGGCAATAATTTCTAAATTACAAAAGAAAAAGGACTCATTTAAGAGGCTTCAGTGAATGTAGAAGTATCATTGCATCACTATTCTTTATGGCTCATTCAGATGGCAGATTAGTACTGTCCTCCAAGCAGAGCCACTGGCAGATGCTTGTGCATCCACCTTGGAACTGTGTGCAGGCAGACCATAGAAGTGAATCGCACCTCAAAGTTTGACATGCGGACAGGACCTGGTGCACAGATCCAAAAACAGAGGCTATGGGTTCACATCTGTGCACCCACTCCTGCTCGTATGTCAAACTTTGAGGTGCGATTGAGTCTGTGCTGGCACTGAATGCGCATCCACTTCTATGGACTGCCTGCACACAGCTCCAGGGTAGAGACACACGCATATGCAAGCAGCTCTGCACGGAGGATGTGTTAGTCTGCCATCTGAATGAGCCGTTAAGAACCCTATTATTATCATCTTCAGGGAAGGGGAATCTCTCTCACTTACCTGGAAACTTCAGGGCATTCCATATAACTACCGTATTATCCACACTACAAGAAGCTAACCAGGCATCATGAGGAGACCATGCCACATCCATTACATCTGAGAAACATGTTTACAATGTAGTTAGTGAAAAATATAGATACACAATAATATCAGCATTTTGTTTAAAAAAAAACTTTTTTATATTCAAAATGAACTTACCTCCAGAATGATTCCTGAGAATGATGAGACAGCGCCACTGCTCTACATTCGCAAGTTTGCTACTAGAGCCGAAAACCGTACTGGGTCCAATATACCTAAGATATAAATAAATGGTACAGTACAGTTAACATATGAACATAACATTCATACTGATCCACTTTAACCCTATCTGCCCCTGCATCCCGTTAAAACGAGGGTTGCACCAATTACGATACTTTTTTTTTTATGTCATGTGACAGTGGCACCAATACGATAAGGCGTGGACTGTGTCAGTAGTTTATTTTTATTTTTCACAATTAATTTTTTATTTTTTATTTTTACAATGCTTTCTTTTGAGGGGGAGGGAATGGACGGTGTCAGTGTTTTTTTTTATAAAATCAACCCTGTTGGGGGGGGGGGGGCTTTGGTGATATTATCAGGGGTCTAAACACCCCTGACATCTCCAATTTGAGACAGGAAAAGGGACCGAGTACACAGATTTCCCAGTCCCTTTCTTTGCAGCCTCAGCTGCACTTAAGACAAAAAGGAACTGGAGACGGAGGCTCCAGTTCATTCATAAACAGAAGCATCGTAAAAACACATTTACGATGCTCAGTTATGAATGGACACAGTCACTCTGTTTATTCAGAAAAGGAGAGAGCTGCTAAATGACAGATTTACCGGCTCCTTCCTCCTCTCTCCATCCGGACAGAGAGGGGGACAATCAATTAAAGATACAGTTCTCTGCTCACCCAGATTTCTTCCACACCATGATAAGCTTGTCATCTCCTCCAGATGCTAAATACGCTCCATTGTTAGACCATCGCACACAGTTCACACAAGCTGAAAGAAAATATGCAAAGCTCAATCCAATTTCTTTATGCTGAATCTGCTATTCAAATGCCACTGCCCCCCCCCCCCCCCACCACGGAGCACTTGGCACAATTTTAAAGTTTCCTGCAACCTAAAACAAAGTTGTTAAACCTAATGCAACCTTTAGTGATGCGAATTGGTACCTAGGTGGTTATCCATCTGGCACAACATCTTGGGAACACTTTCGTTCTTTTCATCTTCCTCCTTAACAACAGGTGGCATATTCCATATGACAACTTTTCCAGAGTCTTGCCCTAGAAAGACATTAAAATCCAAAACTGTGACATGCGTACTAAACAGCAAAACTTTGGTTGGGCAACATTTAACCGTCCAGGATAAAAGGGGATTTATACATAATCCACAATATTACTGCACATTATGGCCTACAATTTGCAACCCATTCATAAAATGTAGACTGAAATTTGAAGTTTCCAGTGTCTCATTAGGTTCTCCGTGCATAAAATATAATGTATTGTATTCTTTAATTTCAGAGCATGTGTGGTCTTGGTCACACAATTTTTTCTGTACAAATACCATACTAATTACACGAAAATCATTCGCTCTTATCGCGCAAGAAACAATTTTCATGCTTCTCCCATTGGATATTTTCACATGAACTGTCGCGATTGGCTCACGAATGCTTTGTACCTACGATCAGATTATCGGATGATCACTCCGAATTTTCTCAGTGTGTGTACTAGGCATTGAGTATAAATAGAAGTACAATCTGAAAAACTTTTTTTTTTTTTTTTTTTAAATAAGATGACCCGGTAAAGCCACTGGATAACCACAAACAAAGGCAAAGCTGTACAACAAGCCTGACATTGATGTGCAATGGGCTAAAAATAGCGCCCGTAAAGTGCCTGAAAAACACCTCCCCTGCCACCCCAGTGTGAAATCATGGGTGCTCCTGCAAGCAGCATCTTTGGAGCGTTCCAGGAGCGTTGTATACACCGCTCTTAAAATGACCCTGCCAATGTGTTGCGGGCGCTTCTAACCTTTTTTTTCGGCCGCTAACCGGGGTTAAA
This sequence comes from Rana temporaria, assembly GCF_905171775.1. Classification (NCBI taxonomy): domain Eukaryota; kingdom Metazoa; phylum Chordata; class Amphibia; order Anura; family Ranidae; genus Rana; species Rana temporaria. The sequence goes on along the minus strand of NC_053489.1, from coordinate 208,156,777 downwards.
AGTACCACTAAAATTACGGTAAAGCGCTGCTATAAAAAGCAGCGCTTTACCAATGCCACCCCACCCTAGTGTAAAAGTGCCTGTAAAGTGGAACTTTATATGGAAAATGTAAATGGGTGAACAGGCAGGTAATTTAAATGCAGAATAGACATGCTTTGTCTCTTCTGCATTAAAGCAGAGTTCCAGGCAAAAATGTAGAAGTCGATGGACAGGTCGGCTCCAGGTGCTGGCATTGCAGGCTGCCTGGACAGCCAAGTGTCCATAAATTAAAAGTCAGCAGCTACAGTATTTGTAGCTGCTGACTTAATTTTTTACCCAGACTGGAACTCCACCTTAAAGTTACCCACCTGTCTGTCCCTGTGCAGCTCACTGTAGAAATTTGGCAATGCTGAAGCTAACTGAACTCCCACTCTGGATTTACATCATTTTGGCCCTGCCAATCTAAGTGGCTGGTGATTGATACCCGGAAACCGGCCACTGACATCTTTGAGGGGAGCTCCAGGACGCCGCATCACTGGATTGAAGTTGAGCATATTTCTGCTTTAAAGGGACACAAAAGGTTCAGATTTTATTTTTTTTGAAATAACAAACATGTCATACTTACCTCCACTGTGCAGTTCGTTTTGCACAGAGTGGCCTCAAACGTCCTCTTCTGGGGTCCCACGGTGGCTCTCTCGGCTCCTCCCCGCAAGAGCAAACCCCCTCTGGGAAACTCTGTCCCGAGGTGGTTACCTTGCGGGCCCGCTCCCGTGTTATACATTCTGCGTGTATAGCCCCTGAGTATATGACTCGTCCCCGCCGGCCACGTCACTGGATTTGATTAACAGCAGCGGGAGCCAATGGCTGCGCTGCCATTAATCTATCCAATCAGCTATGGAAAGAACGACGCGGGATGGCACCCACGGAGATTCAGGCTCAGGGGGCCAGAGAGAGCAAGGTGTTTTTTCATCTTAATGCATAGGATGCATTAAGGTGAAAAAACACAACGCTTTACAACCCCTTTAAGATTTTTTTTTTTTTTTTTTTTAAATCCACTTTAATTTTTATTTTGCTTTTCTTATTTCATACATAGATATGTCTATTCGACATCCATTGCAATTCAATTAACATGCATTATACAACATTTTTGCTTTCCTATAATATACCCATATACATCTCTTTATTTCTTATATCCCCCCTCCCCCCCTGCCCTCTACATTCTACCTAGAAAATCTATCCAACAGTTTTGGTGGTGCGACACTCGTACCTCTCAACCAGGCATGCCAAATTTCCTCAAATTTACCCTCTTTTTTTTCTTGTTTTAAGTTGTTGTTGAATCCAAGTGGTACTTGAGAACATTTTTGGAATAACTGACTTGCATTACTATAGCAAATTTGGAAATATTGAAAGTATCCTCAACATACTTTACAAATGTTTTTTACACACCTTGTCCTCCAGTAGCGAACTTTGTGCCATCGGGGTGAATGTCCACTGAAAAGATTGGCTTCCCTAAAATGAAAACAAAAAACAAGCTAAAAGTGATTTCTAAACATTTAAATATTTAAGTAGTAAATAAATAGGCAAATGCAAAAGCCCAATTATATTCATTCACTGTATTAAAGTACGGGTATTTTTTATTCTAAAAACCATGTACGGGTTCCCCCACCCTGCTCCTATCTATCACGTTTGTATGCAAACACAGACCTCAGATGCAGCAACGTTACCGTCTAAACTGGCGGGCTCTCTGCTGTGTCAGGCAAGGCAGTGTTTACATTACATCCAATTTTTCCCTCTGGGCACCTGTACTGCAGTAAGGATATCCTACTATAAACTCTATAAAGATGTATAGAGTCGGGCTAGCTGTCACCTCTATAGAGAGGATTATTGCATCTGCTCACTACAACACAGGCACTGGAAAGAAATCACAGATAGGCAGTGAAAAGCAAGTCAGGGCTGTATCAAAGTTCTGTCTTTGTGTGTAATATATAGTAATATTTAAATGGCTGCCAAGATAGATATCACATTTGCTAGACACATAACATGTCACCAAAACCTAAAAAAAATGACAGCACTGTACAAAAAAAAAAAAAAAGTCACATATTCATAAGGAATAAAATAAGCAGAACACAAATTGCTCATTTGCATCCTAAAGAGGCATTTCACTCCAATGCATTTTTTAGCTCCCCTCTTAGGCCTCCATTCACACCTGAGCAATCTGTAGTGAGAATTGTAGCTACATCACAAGCATTTCAAAGCGCTCGTTCACACCGGAGTATAGTGTCGCTTGAAGCTTGTCATTCAAATAAAGTACATGAGCTTTTGTTAGGGGGCAGAGTAGCAATTTGTAGCCCTAATAGAACCCAAGAGGAATGCACATAATGCATGTTTTTTTTTCCTAACAATTAGCTTTCCACTGGCTCCTGCCTGGTACACACGGGCCGAATATAAACAGGAACAGGCCGATATGTGTGTACACCAGCCTGCTTCTGTCAAATGGGCATGTTGGAAACCAGAATCTGATCAGCACTCTCAGCCAATTTGGGGGGGCAGAAAACAATAGCTTGACGGGGAGATTGATGTACTAACATTTCTTAGTTAGTACAGCGAGTTCTTCCCATGAGCCTCAGTTTATTGTTATTCTGCCCGCTGGGTTAAATGAAAAATAAAATAAAAATGATATTGTGCATCAGGCATACATTATACAATTTCCTTGTACACTTACTTTAGATTTTCCAAAACCATGCAATCAAACCTAAAAATATGCAATCAAGCAGGCCGTTGCATTACATAGTTGTAGTTAAATCTAAAGGAAATTAATAAGAAAAATTGTATAATGTATAGCCAGCGTTGGATATAAAAAAATATAAACCCACGTAAATACCCAAATTCTGCGAAAAATGTCAAGAGACAGCACAAGTGAGAATGGGTCCTTACCTTTGTCGCTGGGGTTATGCACAATAAACATACTTCCCAGCCAATCCAGCGCCGTCCTGCTGTAATCAAACACTCAGCTGTCACACGCAGCTCCCACGCCGCCATCTTTTTTTCTTACATCATCAGCAGCCGGCTGTCACCTCTGGATACTTACAGCCGACTCCTGGTGATGTATCATCAGGTTTGCTCTGATACTGCCGCAGTGAGGGAGCCGATGCTTCCTGGGATATCCGACACGAGTACATCTCATAAGAATGGAGTGAGAAATTAGAAGAAAAAAAAAAAGTAAACAAAAAAGACAAAAATCCACTTTATAGATGGCAGTGGATGGGAGGGTTGCAATGATGCAAAGTGCTGCCATAAGAGTAAAGTGACAGGTATTGTTGGCGGACAGCATTGCATCATGTTCTGCAGGTGAATGCATCCCTGTGACTGCACAATGGTGTCCCCTGGGGGAATATGGTGTCACTAAGATGCTCAGGTGACAGATGTTGCATTGGGCTCCATATTAGATTGCTTTTTCTGCTCTAACACTAGAGAACGAACAATGGGAGCAGCTACAATACTAACGATGCCCCCCCATTCCTCGCTCTCATACTCCCCTCTGTACAGGTAACAATTAAAGCTGCAGGAACTCTCCGACTCCGGATGAGCAATACCAGCGCTGCAATCTCTCGCCACCAACTTCAGGGGCCCCTTGGGGCCACACACTCTGCCCCTCTCCCGCCCGCTCCTGTCCTCACCATTGTGGTTAACCCAGGCGGGTTTCAGGAGCTTCATTGTCCCGCGGTGTGCCCAGAGCAGGGTGTCACCTCCGGCCGCCCATTGAGCCGCGGGGCTGTGTTCTTCCCCCACACAGCTCTCTGTGCAGGCTTCTCCCCGCCTCGGAACCACCACTCAGCGCCGCTCCATCCCGCTCCAGCGCCCGCACCAAGACCGGAAGCCCGCGGGATGTAAGGTTTAAATCCGTCCTGCTGGAAACACGGACCTGGTGCGAGGCGTTCCTTGTGCAGAGCGCACCGTGCGGAGGAAGCGCCTCAGTGCTGGACAGCGCAGCCTGTGTATTGTGACATGCTAGGGGCACACTCTCATCACACACCATTGGGGGGGAACACGATACTGGGGGACACGCTGCACACCACACTGGGCTGCTCTGTTCTTTAGAAGGCCACCAGGGGTAACCAAATGCTTGTAGTGGAGTGGAAGCAAACAGAGAACATTCAAGTATGGCTAAAGGCAAAACTTTTTTAGTTTTACATAAAGTGCAGAGAAATTAGATCCCCTGACAGTTTTTATTGCTGTCTGTGCCCCCATTACGGAGATTCCCCCTCTCTATTTGTCCTGTTTACCATTATCATTGAAAGCAAAAGTAAAAGAAAATCCCAAATTTTTAGTTTTCCCCAGAAAAGTAATTAAAGGGGGGTCTGGGGGTTCCCTTATTTTGCAGGCATTTCCTTTAACTTCCTGTTTGGCTATGTGACAGGAAGTGAAGGGAAATCTCGGCAATGGGGACACAGAAAAATCTGACAGGTTAGAATTCTCCCTTACTCTAGCCAAAAAAAAAAATAGTTTTGCCTTTAGTTCCTCCTTCAGGGAACAATTTTGTGGAAGAACCATGCAGGCTGCCATTGCTGACTGATTCTGTAAATGCTTGTCTGCCATGCTGAGAATAATGTCGCCTATTAGGGTTGCCACATCATCCCTTTGATCCAGGACACATATTAAATGCACAGGTTCTGTGGCTGATTAAGGTGGCAGATAAACTCACTTGGTGCCCTATCTGCGTTAAATCAGCCTCAGAACCTGTGTAATTCATATGTGTCCTGGATTGAAGGTATGAGGTGGCAACCCTAGTGCCCATACACTAGGTGGAAAATCGTTAGAAAACCTATCATTCGGACAGTGTGTTTGTTTTCTCGTCCGGTTAATGGGCACAAATTGAAAATCGGTTGTAAGGGAAAAGTTTGGAAAACTTCCACCGATTGGACGATAATCGTAAGGTTAAAGCGGAGCTCCACCCAAAAGGGGAAGCTCTGCTTGTTCGCACTCTCCACTTGCACATTTGGCACTTTTTTTTTGGGGGGGGGGGGAGCGGGTACCTAGATTTGACAGGTACCTGCTTCCAGGTAAGATCACTGCAGCGATCTTCGAGCATTTTCATACTCCCCCCCCCCCCGCTGTCTTCTGGGATACACAGGTCCCAGAGGATGGCAGGATCATTCAGAAAGTGCAGTGCAACTTGCAAATGCACAGTAAAGCTGGCCATACATCTATAGATTATCTGCAGATTTTCTATGGTTACATGGAAAAAGTGCAACAGATGTCTCCATGTACACTAAACTGTATGGATGAAGGAATCTCCCACTGGGCCAAGCTTCAGTATCTTGCTAATCGGCCCTGCTGGTTCTCAACCTAAACAATGCCTGCACCCAATCAGAATGTTCAGGTATTGTGAGAACCAGCGGGGCCGACTAGCAAGATATGGAAGCTTGGGCCAGTGGGAGATTCTTCCATCCACACAGTTCATCATACATGCAGGAATCTGTTCCACTTTTTCCATCTGACCATAGAAAATCGGCAGATAATCTATAGGTGTATGGCCAATCTTTGGGCTCTTTCACACGAGGCGGATCAGTAAGTCCGTAAGCTCAGCGGGAATCGCTCCGTTGATCCCCGCTGAGCCGGCGGCTGACAGGCGGTCCCCGCACACTGTGAAGGGACTGCCCTGTCTTTTCTCTGCTCTCCCCTATGGGGGGATCTGATGAACACGGACTGTGTGTCCGTGTTCATCAGATCCGATCCGCAGACGGAAGAAAAAATAGGATTTTCTTCCGTCCGCAAAATCGGATCTTTGCGGAGGCGGGTGATTACGGGTGTCAGTGGATATTTATCCGCTGACACCCGCAATTACATAGGGAACAATGTATGTCCCTTTTTCATCCGCAAACGGATGGATGAAAAAGCGCACGTCTGAAAGGGGCCTTAGAAGACTTCCCTGCCAGTTTCTCTTACTTCCAATGCACCCAAAGCCAATTTACAAATTGTGAAAAAAGAAAAAATGGTGTCAGCGCTTAATGGTATATATCTGCTAGCAATTAGATGATATACAAAACACTGTGATAACAATGGCCAAGAAAAATTGCAGCGCTTAGCACAATATCAATAAACACCTGAAGTGTTATGATAGTGAGTCAAACATTGAAACTATTCAAAAGAAACAAACAGAATAGTTCTTATGAAGAAGTATCAAGTGATGGGTTTTACTTTCTTTTTTTTCCCCCATGCAAAGTAAAAGCCTAATGTGCTAGTATGCATCCCTTCTAAATGTTTATTTTGTCTGAATTTCTCACTTCAAGTGGTTAAAGTAGTGCAGTGCTGAATACTAGCAAAAACTGGCCTGGTCCTGAAGGGGCTGAAATAGAAGTAGAGGAAACTCTGTAGACATGCGCCTGGGATGACAGAATGCACGTCCCAGAATCACCCTGCTCAGCTCGTCACACAATACAGGGTGGAACTGAAGAGCGCGGCTCCAGTTTCCGGCCGAGTGACTGAGGAGGGTTGCACAGTTCTCCGGCGAAGTTGAGGTTACAGGAGTCAGACAGAGGAAGCTGGAGGAACCGAGCATGAGTGTGGCGGCGTGCAGTGCTCTGCTGCGGGTGTGCAGACAGGGCGGCAAGAGCTGGTGAGTGGAGGGCGGCCGGCATTGGACGTGGTGCTGGAGGTCAGCGACGTTCCTCTATGGCGGACCAATGCTCGGTATAAGGGCCGCACAGTGTTTGCATTCTGTACAGTCAGGTGCCATAAGCTGTAATGGGGACTCCGTGGGGACACACGCCTGGGGGCCCTGACCTGTTACAGTCAATAAAAGCTGAGGTCCAGCTGGGGCTTTTATAGTAGAATTCTGTTGCTCCATCTTGGACTAATGTTCCTATTCATATTGCATAGCAATCTCTCTGGAAGTCTCCGACTCCTCCAGCACACTGATCCTCGCTGTCTTCCAGGTCTAGTCCTGAGCAGCAGAATAATGAACACGGGAGGTCGCTCGGTCACACAACACTGAGCACTTTTCTTAAAGCGGAGCTCCAGCCAAAAGGGGAAGTTCTGCTTTAAAGGGTATGTTAACCCATCTATACAAATCTATGCCAGCCCCTCTATTAGAGGCTGTCATAGCACACTTTGTCATTCGTTTAAAAAAAACGAGCGCTGTAAATACTTAATTTGAGCTGTCTTCAGGCCAATCGCATCACTCGTGGCCACATTCCAGCTCCAATACATTGCTTTTGAGGGAGGGGTCGTGATCTCCCTCTGATGTCAGCTGGGGAGATAAGGTGGCCGCTCGTCTCCTCCGCAGAAGCTGTGTATCATAGCTGTCAAGCGGCCACGAGTCATGTGATCGACCTGAAGATAGCTGAAATCAGGTATTTACAGCGCTCGTTTTTTTAAAACAAATGAAAAAGTTTACTTTGCCTGCTGAAAATGTAGCACATTTATTTGACAAGAATAGTGATGGGGGGGGGGGGGGGCGCAGAGACTGACACAGAGGGGAATGAAAGGCAGGAAGAGAGGAGAGTAAGGATGAGCTCCGGCGTGTTCACACAGTCCACGTGCAGAGCCCTTCAGGAAGTCGGCCCGCGCTGCGCTAATCACAGGCAGGGAGACATTGTCCGATGCTCAGCTGCAGAGATCGGGAAATGTCTCGCTGTCTGTGATTAGCACAGCGCGGTGCCGACTTCCTGGCTGGATCTGCATATGGACTGTGTGAACACGCCGGAGCTCATCCTTAAAGGAGAGCGTAGCAGGCAGCCTATCACAAAGGGCCGCACTTTGACCACAGTGATCAGGGCAGAGCAGCCCTGGTTACAGTGGTTTGATTAGAGAGGGCATACAGGAAGTGGTAGCTTTAGTTTTTTACAGTTTAAAGGGGGGCAGATTACACAGCACAAGCGCTCCTCCTACACCACGTGGCATGTTGTTTTTTGGGGGGAGGGGGATACATAGTTTTGACAGATACCCCCCCCCCCCCCCACTTCTGTTTGGATCCAAGCAGAAATTCTCATCTCCCTCTGTGCAGTCTTCTGTCACAGGTCTCAGAAGACTACCCCACCATTCAGCAGGTGCAATGCGAGTCGCGCAGTGCGCACCCGCCTGTGACGCTGCAAGTTGTCCCAACGTTGAAATGCCGGCACTGGAGAGGGAGAGAACAGAGTGTTTGGGTGACCACATCGCTGGATCCTGGGACAGGTGAGTGTGTGTCAGCAGCTACACTTTTATTACACCCAAGCAGAAAGACAGGATCTCTGTCATCCCCTGACAGAAAGGAGATCTGCCGTGTTTCTGTCTCTGCGGGGGACGATCGCGGGCGGCCGGCAGAAATCGACAGTGTACGAGCCCGATGTACACCTACGGCGATTTGCGCAGCCGAGCCAAACTGTCACAGTAGAACTGCAGTGACTGGTTGGCAAGCGGTTAAAGTGGAACTAAGCTCTCCTCTGCTTTTAAACCAAGGAAGCTGCCATTTAGCTTCTGTTTGAACTGCACTTGCCATGATGCTGTGCATGTGATCAGTTATGACACCAGCCATTTGATGGTTTGACAGTTTGGTTGAAGACGCACGCAAATATCATAGTTGGCATTCCTGGCACGCCAAGGTTTTAAAACCATTAAATCAATGGATTTAGTTCCGCTTTAAACTTTTATAGCCAGTGATCCAAATTACAAAGTTGTTACCATACTGGGACCCAAGAAGAGATGCATACTGAGATGCAGTGTTTGAGTGCGAGTTGTGACCCAAACTGGTTTGTGACCATGTTTACTTTTGGCTATGTGCACTGTGGCTAGGCTACAGAAATTTTGGCTGGGTTCACACTACTGCAGTAAATGGCATTGGTAATTTGGTGCTCTGTGGTGCCATTCATTCTTAAAGTGATACTAAAGTCTTTCTTATTTTTATTAAATAACAATTTGTTATACTTACCTGCTCTGTGCAGTGGTTTTGCACAGAGCAGCCCAGATCCTCCTCTTCTCGGCTCCCTCGCCGGTGCTCTTGGCCCCTCCCTCCTGCCGAGTGACCTTGCAGCAAGCAGCTTGCTGCTGCTCTGTGTGTTCTATTCCCCAAGCAAGACATGTTAGGTTTATTTTTGGTGTAACATCAATTTTTACATTATATAAAAAACTTTTTTTTCACTTAACTTTATTGCTATCACACAGGAGAAAACAATTCTCTGTGTGATAGCAATTGGAGGTGACAGGTTGTGTTTATTGACCCTGTCGCCTCCAAAAACAGGAGTCCTAGCACTTGTGCTGAAACGCCTGTCACAGCTGAGATGGGAAGAGCAAAGCTCACCCCTCTCACTGTGTACATAGGCGGCAGGGACAGGCTCGGCGGCCGGGGGGGAGGAGGAGGGGGGGTGACGGAGTCCCGAAGAGACAGCCAGCCGAGAGAGGTTTGTGGGTGGGGGGGAGGACGGACGGCAGCACACATTTTCTGCTAGAAAGCAACTCGCGGCCCGTATGTTGAAACTGTCTCCGTTCTGCTCGCACACAGCCCCGCTTCCTCATAACCCCACGCTGTGATGGACAGAACACATCCCAGCATTGGACCCACATTCTGTCTATCACAGCGTGGTTAGGAGAAGGCGGGGCTGTTTGCAAGCAGAGCGGGGCTGTTTGCAACCTGTGTTTTACCGCTCTGCAATCCCACAGCACGCTGCGGATCACGTGTGTGCCTATCCAAAGTCATTGATCTGTGCGGATCACGGATCAATTGATAAGGTAATTATTTACACCTGATTGAATTTTCTTTTTTTTTTTTCTGACATGTTAGTGGTATATCTTTCACTTGGATGTTATAAGTTGTACAGCTGGATAAAACAAAAACTGTGTCTGTCTTCATTTCAGGCTTCAAAGCAACAACATTTGATTATTTTCTATACCCACTGTAGCTGATGTTTACTTTGTAATCATATTTGACATTTCATTTGGAATAAGACATAATGGGCAATGCTTGGTGGCAATGATTTTTTTTATATTTTTTTTCTTGCAGTCCCCCTTGGGTATGGAGACGAGAGAGCCACTGGCAGACCTCCCTGCTTGGACTGCGCACCACTCTTCCCATGAGGTATAAAGACAACAGTGGCATAACCAGCTTTCTTAGTTAGGGACATAAATCAACATTTGGAACAACAATAGTTTTTACATATGTCCTGAAAGGATCATACAATTTATGTACTCTGATATTTTAGGGGAGAACCCAAAAAGAAGAAAAAGGCTGATCCTAAACGGGATCTAGTTGTAAGGGACCGTCTGAAGAAGAAACTAAAAAAGCTTGAACGGGTCCCACCAGAATTTATTCCGATCGATGACTTCACACCTTCTCCGAAGCTTATGGAAGAAAGCAGGTATGCTTTTTTTTTTTTTTCAAATGGGCTTCTTGCAGCTTTTACTTTAGAAACAGAGCAATTAGAGTAAAGCCCTTCAAATTCTAACTAAGCCTAAATCTACTCCCACACCCCTATTCCAAGGCTATTTTATCTACCATGTAAAAGAAAAAATGTCTATACTTGCCTATTCTGAAGCCGCTCTGGTCCAGTAACATGATTGGGTCCCAGCAGCCAGCCTCAGTGAAGAGGAGAGGCAGCGACAATGGCTGAAGAGCCTGGGCGATAACATCAGCCATAGGCTTACTATGGGGCAGCCGTTGTTGGCTGTTCCTCATCTACACTGAAGCTGGTCATGTGTCCAGACCAGAGAGGCTTCAGAATAAGTTAGTATAGACAGCTTTTCCTTTACTGAGTAGATAGAATAAACTTAGAATGGGAGTAGGTTTAGTTAGAATTCGACTGGAATTGCACTGTAAATACTAAATATACTCGAGTATAAGCCGAGGCACCTAATTTTACCACCAAAAATGGGATAACTTATTGACTCATGTATAAGCCTAGGGTGCCCATGCCTCACTGTGCCCATGACTAGACTGACTTTTTTGGTGCTCCCAGCAGTAGGTCCCTCAAACAACAAACTTTGCACACTTGTAGAGGAAGAGTGGGGCTACATATGTGCCAAGTTTGGAGTCCAGGAGACCTATGGCCAGCCGGTACCGGGTTCCAAAAGTCTGGAAGATCAGGCGCAAAATATTTTTTGGATAGTGTAAGGGAGAGTAATAACCTGTAAGGCTTATTTTTACCATCTTTGTCCCAGTGGGGAGATTTACCTTTACTTACTGTCCCATAGCCAAAACAGGAAGTGAGGAAAAATATTTGCAAATTAAGGGAATCTCTTGGGGAAGAGAGGGCAATTCTCTCTAATGGGGGGGGCACAGATGTCATGTGACAGGTGTTCTGATCCATTCCCCCTCTATCCAAAACGAAAAAAAAAATATTTGCTTTTAGTTAACTTGAACTTTTTTTTTTTTTGGGACACAAACATTGGAGTACCAGTAACACTGCATTAAAGTGTACAACCAAAACGTGTTCATTCATTGAGGGACACAGGAATCGCCCTGCGTTTACCCTAATATCCTGTCTAAACCTGCAGAAAGCCGGTAGGTTAAATACTGACGGGTCTCAGAAGACTGTTGTACTATTTACAAAGTGCAGTGGGAAACAGGCTGTAAGCTTTAAGGCTTCACTGCTGGTTCCTCTTAGTTGAGATGTCGGCGCCTTGACCCAAAGCCCATTGAAGAATGGGTTTAGGTGGGGACAGTGCTGGATCCCTGGACAGGTAATCCATGTGACGATCTTGCCCGTAAGTGATAGCGGATACCTGTCAAAACCAGGTACCTGCTGATCTCCACCCCCCCACCCCCCCCCCCCCCCCAAAGTGCCAAACGTGGCAGTTTGGGGGGGCTGCCTTTTGGGTGTAGCTCCACTTTAAAAGACAGCAGCTACAGTATTTGGGCGAGACTGAAACAGAACTAAAATGAGTTTGTTTTTCTAACAGGATTAGGCCAACCCCTAAGCTCTCTGAAGATGAACAGGAGAGAAGAGCACTACTGATAAAGAAATGGGCGCGGGTCAAGCAGGAAGAACATGAGGCAGATCAGAGAAGTATTGAAACTCTTCTAGAAGCACAAAGAAAAGCTTTGGATGAGCTACGCCTCGAGTCAGAAGAGCTTTATCAAGCAGCAGTGCGCTGTGATCCAAGCTTGTTTCCAGTGGAGCATCAGGGACCTTGCAACACTGCACCTATACCAAAATATAATCCTCCAGATGGGAAATTCAATGACATTACCCAAGTTCATATACAACAGTGAGATGAAGGACAGCTGTGCGATATAAAAGCCTGCAAATCTATTACAGATGAGGATAAATACATCATGGCATCACTGCAGTGGACTTGGGGATATAATGTGTAGGGTTTTATTATAAACATGTAAATGTATGTTATGCAGTTAAAATTTGATAAAGTTATGTATAAAGCAGATCACTTTTCATTGTTTAAGGGGAAAGATACATTTCCTGCACTGCGTTCAAAAAACATTGCCTTAGCAGATTGCAAAGGGTGTCAGTACGTTCTTAACGGAACCTGAAACATCTTTGCCAGCACCAGATCGCTTGGTATCGCAGTACCGTGCAATTTGGTGCAGCATGTTTTTAAAATGTAGTGCATTTGTGTGTTCTGGTGCAATTTGCAGGCTATTCAAATTAATGGGCTGCCAAAATAACACTGCAGGGGAATGCACAGGCACATGCGATCCAGCCCTTTTATGGTGCTCTTCTTCTTTAAAAAAAATATATATGAAAACCCACTGCCTTGGGTGTGTAGCGGAATCTAAGCAGAGTTCATGGCCCCACTTGATTAAGTCAAACAGAAGAACCTTGCATATATACCTTGATTGCATATCTAGCAAAATGTCTTGGAAGCACTGGTAGAGGTTGCCATTACCGTGTTCAGCAGTTGAAAAATGCCAGTAATGAAGATGAAAAGCCAGAATAGGTTCTGGGTGGAAACACAAACCAACGCAGAGCTGATGGAGCGATTCAGCGCATCACATGGCTCCCTTTTTTTTTTTTTTTACAAAATTTATTTGAAGTGTACATTTCATTCACAGCAATGTACACCAGTAAAGGGCTGCATGATTTGGCAATGTGCTGCAAAATGTTATAACAAACTATGAAACATGATTTTTTATTTTCTATCTTTCTTTGTTTAGCAAAAAATAAAAACCCCAGCGGTGATTAAATGCCACCAAAAGAAAAAACTCTATTTGTGTGACACTTGGGTACAGTGTTGTTGTTGTATAACCGTGCAATTGTCATTCAAAATGCGTCTGGGCTGGAGGGAGGTTTAAAAGTGCCCAGTAAGGAAGTGATTAAAAAACTTGTGTTTCCAAACCTCACAGAAAATCCATGCTTTGCCGTGCATTTTAGAAACACCATGCAAATGCAACGTAACAAATGCTTCACACTCCACTCTATTTAAAAAAAGAAAAAGCATGTTTTGGGGCAATTGTTGGTCTGCCCAAAAGCACTCCAAAATGCCCAAAAACAACGTGTGGGAATGTGAGTTACCGCTATGTCAATGGGGCCTGACAGCTGAGTGTCTCCATCCAATCCCTATGTACTTGTATAAACACAATCTCTATACATTGTCGTTTAGCTTTACTAAAACTATGGAACAGGAAAAATCTATTGATTTGTATCAAATCAGGCAGGCCCCTGTACTACATAGTTGATGGGAGATCTAAAGGAGATTGTAATGTGTATGGTCATCTTGAAGCGGAATTTCACCCAAAAGTGGAAGTTACGCTTTAAGCACTCCTCACCCCTTTGGCATGTAATTTTTTTTGGGGGGGGGAGTGGGGGCATTGGTAGGAGTGGGACTTCCTGTCCTCCTTCTGCCCAGGGACTGCCTAGGCAGCGGCTCATCTCACCTTAGCTGGCCCCTCCCTCTAGGTGATCTCTTGGGACATGTGATAGGTCCCAGGAGATCGCCTGTCCACTCTGAGTGCGCAGCGCAAATTGCACATGCGCATTGGGTGACCACAGTCTGAATGGAGGCGCCAGCAGAGGGGGGGGTTGAGAAGAGCGACGCTCTGGTCTGTTTATTAAAAGTCAGCAACTATACTCGTTGTAGCTGCTGACTTTTAATAAACATAAAAAGGCTGGAACTCTGCTTTAATAAAGTGGAAGTAAACCCTCCTTATTTTCAGCCAAGGAAGTTGAAATCTTGGCCTGTGTTTAATTTTCAACTGACATGATACTGCACATGTGATTAGTCATGAGACCAGCCATTGGATGGTTTGGTTGAGAGCACACCCAATCTGACCGCTACATTTCTGGCACGTGCTGGGAATGTGACTTTTTTTTAAACTGTTAAATCAATGGGTTTACTTCCACTTTAAGGGAAGAAGTAGGTGGTGGTATAGTAAGGAGGGAGGTGTGGTGTACACTGGTAATGCATGCCCTATCGCACCCTTTTCTGTGATGAGAATGATGGTAGCTGACCTACAGGAAGTGATGCAGCCAGAAAAAATGTTTTAAAACTCCCGACAGAAACTTAAAATTTCAAACCTTTTGTGGATGAGGAAAGTGAGATATAAAAACATTGGGATTGCTGGGCCAGAACTGATATTACCAAAGGATTTGATTTATTATGAAAAGTGAAATTCTGCCTGAAAAGGTAAACCTTTTGCACTTTGACAGAATACACAGTTGCATGTTAGGCTGCTTTTACATGATCATGAAAGCCTATGGAACTCTTCACACTGGTCAGCTGTGTTTTGTAAAAATCCTACTTACTGCATTTTTGATGCGGGCGAACACACACCCGCGGTTATGTGTTTGAGTCTATTTTTCACAGGTGCAAAACTTGAAATGTGGTAAAAATGTGTATGCGTTTTTACCACGTCTTTGCAATGGAGGAGTGTGAAAGTAGCCTTAAAGGAGTTGTAAATCCTTGGAATGCATTAAGGTGAAAAACAATCTGTGCTGCAGCTGCCCCCTCCCCTTTTTCTTACCTGAGCGGTCCAGCAACGGCCATGAGCACAGCCAGACCCACCAGGGGGGGCTGGGTGGGTCTGTCTGTGTCAATGGATGCAGCAGTAGGACTCAGAAGCGCGCTCACACGCGTGCCCCCATGGAAAGCGGCTCTCCGTGTGTGCAGTCAAGGAGGAGCCAGGGGGCCCCAGAAAAGGTGGATTGGGGCCACTCTGTGCAAAACCCTTACACCGAGCAGGCAAGTTAACAGGTTTGTTTCTTTTTGTATTTTTTTTTTTAAAACAAACCTTTTACTTTAAGTGGATGATGTAGCTCATATACATATAATTTCAGTGCAGATCAAACACTAGAAGAATCAAAATAACCTTTTTTATTTCTTTCGTTTTTCATAAACTCAGATCCATGCTTCTAAATAAAGGAAGCAAAATACATAAAAAGAAATGCCTCAGAGCTATTACACTTCCACAGAAATTAAATGGAGTCACTCTTCATATTCAGCTTATTTCAGGTGTTCTTGTTTAGGATTATCTATCCAGTGGCAGGTGCCAGTCTGCAGGAGGATGCTTCCTCATTGTCCACACTGGATTGTTGTTCTGTTTTTCATTTTGCCGAGCCTTCTCACTCTGCAGTAGAGCTTCCTGTGAAGATATATTATAAAAATATAATGTCATTGGTAAAATCTTCAATATGTTTACAAAGCAATGCTCTGCTGCAGGCTACACTCCTCTGCCCCAACCTCCCAGCTGCAGGCTCTCCACAGTCATAAGCTGACAAATGTACAACAATTTAATACTTCAAAAAGGAAGTGAGAGACACTTAATTTATTAAAGCAAAATGATGCACTGAGAGCCAGGAAACTGTTCAAGGGAGCTTAAAGGGTAACTCCCCTTCTGTGGGAAAAAATATTGCAAATAAAGAAATAATATAGAATATACAATTTGCACGCAAGCCATATTGTAATTTTGTGTTATTAAAGATTACCTTTTCTTTCCAATCTGCAGCGCTGTAAAATTCAAGGGCAACCTGGAGGCGTTTCGTACACAGTTGGTGTACAGAACACCCCCAGGAGATGCAATTTCCTGCTTGTGTGATTGGTTCACTGATTTTCCTTTAAATATGCATTAACCACTTAAGCCCCGGACCTTTAGGCAGCTAAATGCCCAGGCCAGGTTTTGCGATTCGGCACTGCATCGCTTTAACAGACAATTGCGTGGTCGTGCGACGTGGCTCCCAAACAAAATTGGCGTCCTTTTTTCCCCACAAATAGAGCTTTCTTTTGGTGGTATTTGATCACCTCTGCGGTTTTTATTTTTTGCGCTATAAACAAAAATAGAGCAACAATTTTGAAAAAAATGCAAAATGTTTAACTTTTTGCTGTAATAAATATCCCCCAAAAACATATATAAAAAAAAAAATTTCCTCAGTTTAGGCCGATACGTATTCTTCTACCTATTTTTGGTAAAAAAAAAAAAATCGCAATAAGCGTTTATCGATTGGTTTGCGCAAAATTTATAGCGTTTACAAAATCGGGGATATTTTTATTGCATTTTTATTAATTATTTTTTTTTTTACTACTAATGGCGGCGATCAGCGATTTTTTTCGTGACTGCGACATTATGGCGGACACTTCGGACAATTTTGACACATTTTTGGGACCATTGTCATTTTCACAGCAAAAAATGCATTTAAATTGCATTCTTTATTGTGAAAATGACAGTTGCAGTTTGGGAGTTAACCACAGGGAGCGCTGAACGTGTTAGGCTTCACCTAGTGTGTGTTTACAACAGTAGGGGGGTGTGGCTGTAGGTCTGATGTCATCAATTGTGTCTCCCCTATAAAGGGGATGACACGATCAATGCTCCGCCACGGAGAAGCCGTGTTTACATACGGCTCTCCCCGTTCTTCAGCTCTGGGGAGCGATCGCGACGGAGCGGCTATAAACGAATAGCCGCGCCGTCGTCCCGGATCGCTCCCCGAGGTAAGCCGCACGCAGCGGAGGGGGTCCCGATCGGACCCCCGACCCGCGGAAAGGCAAGGACGTATATATACGCCCATCTGCCTGTCCGTGCCATTTTGCGGACGTAAATAGTCGTGCGGCGGGCGTTAAGTGGTTAAGATAAAAGTCAGATTTTAACTCTCCCCTGCAGCAAACATTTCTGTTTTAGTGCGATGCTCCTGAAGGGATAATGATTTCTAAAGGAATGCAGACCCTGCCACTCTCCTCAGAGCTCTGCAAGTGCATCAGCTGATCAAAAATGAAAAAGTCACTCTAGTTCAGATTGATCAAACAAAGAGCTATTCCTTCTAAGCAGAAACAAGTATGACTCTCTCCTCTTTATTCATAGGGTCCTTTGAATTGGCTCCTTTAAGGAGCAAAACACAGTGCAGTTTCCTGGCACCAGGTGGAATATAGGTGAATTGCTTTGACCGGTGTACTGCTCAAAAAAAAATTTAAGGGACACTTTGAAAACGCATCGGATCTCAATAGGGGAAAATATCATGATGGATTATCTATACTAATATGGACTGGGTAATGTTTTAGTGACGAAAGGATGGCACATCATTTGCTGGAAATGAAAATTAGCAACCTCCAGAGGGCTGAATTCAAAGACAGCCTGGAAATCAAAGTGAAAAAATTTGGTGGCTGGGTAGTACATTTTGCTGAAATTTCATTGCAACAGCTCAAAATGGTCCCCCACGTGCTTGTATGCATAACTAACAACATCAGGGCATGCTCCTAATGAGACGACGGATGGTGTCCTGGGGCATTTCCTCCCAGATGTGGACCAGGGCATCGCTGAACTCCTGAACAGACTGAGGTGCAACCTGGCGGCACCAGATGGACCGAAACATAATGTCCCAGAGGTGTTCTATTGAATTTAGGTCAGGTGAGAGTGGGGGCCATTCAATGGTATCAATTCCGTCATCCTCCAGGAACTGACTGCATGCTCTCACCACATGAGGCCGGGCATTGTCGTGCACCAGGAGGAACCCAGGGCCCACTGCACCAGCGTAGGGTCTGACAATGGGTCCAAGGATTTCATCCTGATACCTAATGCAGTCAGGGTGCCATTGTGTAGCCTATAGAGGTCTGCGGCCCTCCATTGACATGCCTCCCCAGACCATCACTGACCCACCACCAAATCGTTCACGCTGAATGGTGTTACAGGCTTCTCAAGACCCTTTCACGTATGTCACATGAATTTAGATGCTCTCATCTGTGAAAAGTGCAGGGCGCCAGTGGCGGACCTGCCAATTCTGGTGTTCAAAGGAAAATTAAATGTTCTCACTGCCTGGCTCCAAGGTGCCAGGCAGTGAGCACAGGGCCCACTAGAGGACGTTGGGCCCTCATGAAGTCTGTTTCTGATTGTTTGGTCACACCAGTGGCCTGCTGAAGGTCCCTTTGTAGGGCTTTGGCAGTGCTCATCCTGTTCCTCTGCTTTAAGGCGAGAGCCTGATCCACTCCACGCTGTAAGAACAGCAGAATCTGGGACATCACGTATGCACGGGGGTGCCAATTCATCTCCTCACACAGAGATGTAAGCCTTCCACATACGATGGTAGACTTCTGCGTCCGCAGCATGGTAGAGATCATCGAATCCGACAGCCCCCGGTCCCTCAGCACCTGGCTCTCAATAGCCACGCCGTTAAAGCCAACGACTGTAATGGATGAAAGATAGGACCCTGCGACAGAAGATCCTCTCGCAGTGGCAGGCGCCACGGAACACCTGCCACCAGACCTGCGTACCAGGGACGGCAAGGCCAATTCGGAGCAGTTAGGATTGTTGATATCCCCTCGGCTTCCACTCTGCGTAGCAGACGAGGAAGAAGCTTCAGAGGAGGGAAGGCGTAGATTAGGCGATAGTGACTCCACGGTGCCACCAACGCGTCTGACGCATCCGCCAACGGGTCTCTTGACCTAGCCACGAACCGTGACACCTTCAGATTGAGTCGGGACGGCAGAAGATCCACGTCTGGAGTGCCCCATTTCAGACACAGACTCTGAAACACATTCGGGTGTAGCGACCAATCTCCTTGGTCTAGCGTTTGGTGACTTAAGTAGTCCGCCAGCCAGTTCTTTACGCCCGGAATGTAAACGGCCGAAAGACCTGGAACGTTCTTTTCGGCCCACCGGATGTGAGCGACTTCCGCTGCTGCAGCCGAGCTCCGTGAGCCCCCTTGATGATTGACATACGCCACAGCCGTGGCGTTGTCCGACTGAATCCTGACCGGACAGCCCTGCAGTCTCAGAGACCACTTGGAGAGGCACAGCCTGATCACCCGGAGTTCCAGGACATTGATTGGCAGGCGGGACTCTTCCCGAGTCCAGCGCCCCTGGGCTGACTGAACACCCCAGACTCCCCCCCAGCCGGAGAGACTGGCATCCATCGTGACCACCGTCCAATGGCACGGCAGGAATGACTTTCTGGCCCAAAGTACCGGAGATGTCAGCCACCACACTAGGGAGGACCTGACCAGGCGACTCACCCAGACTTGGTAATCCAGAGACGAAGGGAGCTTGTCCCAACGTGACAGAATTTCTCTCTGTAACACACGAGTGTGAAATTGAGCATACAGAACCGCCTCGAAGGAGGCCACCGTCAGACCCAGAACTCGTATGCAAAAGCGAAGCGACGACCACTTCTGGGTCGCCAACCGCCTCACCGCAGTTTGCAGTGTCTGTAGTTTCTCCGTGGGAAGAAAAATTCTCGCCTCCGAGGAATCCAGGACCAACTCCAGGTATTCCAGACGCTGAGACGGTACCAACACTGACTTCTGAACATTTAGCAGCCAACCAAATTCCTGGAGGGTCTGGCAGGTGATAAGACACATCCACCTCTAACTCTGAGCTTGAAGAAGCTCGCAGAAGAAGATCGTCCAGGTATCCTACAATAGCGATCCCGTGCTGCCTCAGCAGGGCCAGAATCGGAGCGAGCACCTTGGTGAAAACCCTTGGCTCCAAAGCCAGGCCGAAAGGGAGGGCCACAAATTGAAAGTGGTCCTCCCCGACTGCAAAGTGCAGAAATCTCTGGTGCCTTGCGCATATGGGGATATGCAAGTACGCGTCCTTGATATCCAAGGACGCCAGGAAATCCCCTTGATGGAGTGCCGCTACTACAGAGCGAACCGACTCCATCCTGAATTTTTGCACTTTGACAAAACAGTTGAGGGCATTGAAATCCAGGATTGGATGGACCCCTTCCTTCTTGGGGACTACAAAACAGATTGGTGGCCGCGATTGCAGTAAAAAAACACACATACAGCAGTGACCCCCAAGCAGGCCCCCCCCCCCGCACACACGGCAGCAAAACAGCACCCCCTAAGCAGACACAGCCCCCAGCCACTGGATGGAGCCCCCCAGGCGGACCCCCCACCTCACTGCCGACCCCACCACCCAGAACGTGGGGAAAGGAGGGAGAG
The DNA here is from genome assembly GCF_905171775.1 of Rana temporaria. Taxonomy (NCBI): domain Eukaryota; kingdom Metazoa; phylum Chordata; class Amphibia; order Anura; family Ranidae; genus Rana; species Rana temporaria. Next base: position 208,136,507 of record NC_053489.1, on the reverse strand, counting down.
GAAGGGAGAAAGGAAAGCAGGGCGGACCCCCAATCGACCTCCCCAGGATTGCACCAGCCGCACCACCCTGCCAACGCAAGGGGACTGCTACTTACCTGTCCTGCGACCACCGGCTGGAGGCATCCCGGACAGAACCAACGTCCGCGCAGTTACGGCATGGCTGTCGGCCCGGCACACTGTGACACGGACATAGAGCCGGGTCATATGTGTGCCCTGGAGCGTATAGCTCACCGGCCACCCCTGGAGCAACGGGGCATGACGTGGACGGCCCAGTGCGTAGCTAAAGGCCGGCACAGGCTTGATGGCCGAACTTGGGGGGACTACAGGGATCGAGGATCCAGACTGTCACCCAGTTGATTGTAGATCTCAGGATCCAAAAATGCAGGAAAACAAAAAAAGAAAAAGCAAGAAAATTGCAAAAAAAATCCCCAGAGCACATGGGCATAGAGGAGCAATGTCATTCTCCTTGCTAGGCAGAAAAAAAACTGAGGCTGCAGAGCAGAGAGTGGGGGATGTACCCGGGGGAACCGCCCCCTGGGAGGTACTGTACTGTGTGGAGTGTTTAACACTTAACATGCTGTTTTTCTGCCTAGTCAATCTCCTAGAAAGGAGGGTAATACCCTAAGGTCAATATGCTGCTGTGTCCGTCCATGAACGGAAGAGAAATCTTGTTTTCCCACTGTAAGAGACAAACCGCGCCTTGTTGGGTTCCCAAAAACGATTTAGACTAACCTTTACATGACTCAAATTTCAGCCATTTCCTGCTGAATTGGCAGTATTTGAGTCTTGGGTGGCTTTACTGCCGACACCACCCTGCTCAATAAAAGTGAATTGAAAAATTGATTGAGCGGGTAAAATGTATTGGCTGAAGAGTGACTACCTCAAACCAGAGGCAATCACCGTTTGAGTATTTGGGCAAATGTGGATGCTGGCTATCTGAATACAATAGGCAGAAGGGGAGATTTCCCCATCAATTCAGTTTAGTGTGAATGAGGAATATCTAAATGTTTATGGCTATGTTAGGTTGCAGCTGTGCTTACCATCTAAAGCTGAGGACAGCTTAAACACATAGGTGAGAACTTGAAGATTGGAAATTTTGTTCAAGAACTCTGCTGTTTAGGTGCAGTCAAGGCTGTGTTCCACACTCAATGTAATTAATCCTTGACAATGCTGCTAGAGCTGGTCCCTACTATTACAGTTATCCATTTCAGCCAATCCTTGGCTTGGCCTTTGGAGTGTTGTGGCTGGCCTAGAAGTGATTGCCGGGCATTGGGCACCTAAGGGATTAAAGTTTTTTTTTACTAAAGCAAAGACTTTACCCTGCATTGAGGTGAAAAAAAATAGACATAAGCAGCAGCAGGAGCCATAGGCTGTCAGTAAAAACCAGTGGGAGGTGTGGCCAAAAAGTGCTGTGTGCACATGGCTTGCTAAGGGGACACATGCAGGAAGGAGGAGAGGGGCCTGCCAAGGAAGAGGTAAGGGACCGGCTCTGTGCAATATCTTTGCACAGAGCAGGCAAGTACTCCAACATCTTTTATTTTTATTACAACAAAAAAAAACAACTTGCATTTAGAATCACTTAATGCTGTGGAGATTGAGTACTGATGTAAGGATAGTGAACTACCTAGAGCACTCATCAGCACCCTGGTAGTTCACAAGCCGTTAGCCGCAATGGATGATGATAGTTGTTCTTATCCCATTCACAGAACTCTGGTAATGAATGATGCAGCCGGGTGGGCGGACAATTTTTTTCCCCATTGTAAAAGCAGGTGTGGGGTGAAGATCACCAGCCCGCTGTCACAACTGGGGATGCTCGTTTAGTAACACTTTATGAAAGGCGAACTTTACAACCAAAATAATATGCGAATTCTGACTGCAGAGACCACAAGCGCACTTTTACACTTTCCCCAGCAGACCCTGCATCTTTTTGCCCCTACCAGATGAACTAATAGTCTCTTTTTACTCCTGTGACAGCAAGGGACTGTGGACTGGCCTCCTACCCACAGATTATGGCCCAGAAGAGAACAAGAGACTTGGGGACAAGCTGGCATTGAGATAATGTAATGTTACATCCCTTCTCCCCCCCCCCCACTTGTTGCTGTGTTTAATTGTGTTGGTTCATGGCAAATAGACAATGGTCTGGACTGTAGACATCTCTCAGCAGAGGGATGTGTATTGAGGGGCTGCCTGCTTACCATAATCCCTTTATGCTTAACTGTAGTCTGTTTCAATGTACAAGTGTTCAGTTCCCATTGGTTCTTCCTTGTCCCCTACCCCCTCCCCTCTATGACAAGGCTAAGGGGAGTGTCCCTAACTGTGTGTAAAAGTGTATGTTTTGTATTTAATAAACAGGTTAAGCTCTGCATGTTTAACCCTCAACACCTGTGTGGCTTGTCTCGTGATTGAGGGGTTAAAAGCTGATAACGGCGAATCTGAAGGCTGCGGGTGCGTTTGGAGGACAGGATACACAGGTCTGGTGGATGTGCCCACCTGGGGTATCCGAGATCCGTCACAACTCCCAAACTAAAAAAAGACCACTTTGGCTCCTATTGACGCAGTGTACACCAAAAGGAAGATGAGCCTGCTGCTTTGACTAGTGCTGCACCCAGTCTGGGGTCTTTTAGAGAACCTAAAAGCTCCACTTGCATTAGAGTTTAGCCACAATGGGAATTCCAGTAGCAATAGTCTAACAGCTGCGTATGGATAGCTATGGCCACCGAGTCAGTACACTGCAATAACAGGTTTTGGCAACCACAGCTATTTATGACTGTCTGCATACCCAGTGATTACCTGCAGCAATTGTGGCTGGATGCACACAAAGTGGACAAATCCAATCCAACAAATCAGAGCCGATTTATGCCAAACAACATGCTACATTCATGAACACGTTTTATGACCCACCTTGGCTGCCTGGCTTTTTCTCTTTTCCCACTCTTTGCATGCTGTATAGTCTGCCTTCCACTGCTGGCAATCTGGTTTTCCTCCATAAGTGTAGTAGTAATGAAAACGATTCCTTAGGCTCTTACAGTATTTCCATTCATCCAAGTAGTCATCACAGTCCCGGGGAGGCTTGTGTAAGAAAAAAAAACAAAAATAAAAATTTAATCCCACTGCACACAATGAAAAGGATATACTTACGATGATATTACTCAAATTGCATCTAAATGCCCCTATTCTTTTGCAGCTGAAAACAGCAACATCTTAAGTTGGCCATACACGGATTGAAATGTGTCTGGTTCAGCAGGGACTGGCTGAATTTTGATCAGTGTGTGGCAGTTGCCGATCAACAGAAAACAATTGTTTGACTGTTAAATAAAACAAAAAACACCTATGTATTGCATCTGTGTCTAATCTCATTAAATTACTTTACGTTAAAGCCACAGAACAATATATATATATATATATATACACACACACACAGTATGTGCTAGATTCAGGTAGGGGGACGTAAATTTGTGCGGGCGTAGCATATGTTATTTACGCTACGCCGCCGCAATTTAGAGAGGCAAGTTCAGTATTCACAAAGCACTTGCTCTGTAAGTTGCGGCGGCGTAGCATAAATCTGCCGGCGTAAGCGCGCCGAATTCAAATTGTCAAGAGGTGGGCGTGTTTTATGTAAATAAAACATGACCCCCACGTAAATTAAGTTTCTCACGAACGGCGCATGCACCGGCCGTGAACGTATCCCAGTGCGCCATGCTCCTAATCATGTCGCAAATAGTCAATGCTTTCGACGTGAACGTAATTTACGCAAAGCTCTATTCGCGAACGACTTACGCAAACGACGTAAAATTTTCAAAATTCGACGCGGGAACGACGTCCATACTTAACATTGGCTATGCCTCATATAGCAGGAGTAACGTTACGCCGGAAAAAGCCTTACGCAAACGACGTAAAAAAATCCGCCGGGCGCACGTACGTTTCAGAATCGGCGTATCCAACTCATTTGCATATTCTACGCTGAAATCGACGGAAGCGCCACCTAGCGGCCAGCGTAAATATGCACCCTAAGATACGACGGCGTAGGAGACTTACGCCGCTCGTATCTTAGCAATATTTAAGCATATCTCAGTTTGAGAATACGCTTAAATATACGACGGCAGGGATTCAGGCTTACGACGGCGTATCTACGGATACGTCCGTCGTAAGTCTTAGTGAATCTACCCCCATATATATATATATATATATATATATATATATATATATATATATATATATATATATATATATATATATATATATATATATATATATATATATACATATACATATACATATACACACACACACACACATATATATATATATATATAAGGGCTGCGACTAACGATTATTTTGCCGATTATTGTTTCGATTAATCGGATAATAGCCTTAAATTTTTTTTTTTTAAATTTACATTATTTTGGGCCAACTTGTTGTTGGGCAGATTTCAAAACACAAATTGCCGCAAAAACACATTACATGCTTTTCTGCAGCTTCTCCATTGAAGTATATTGAACCAAAAAAATGGCACCGTTTTGTGTTAAAAAGTCCTTGCCCTTTCCAAATACGCAGCAGCTGAAAAAAAATCATGGATGTGAACGTGTCCTATAGGAAACCATGTAAATGAACTGTAGTGTGTTTCTGCAAAAAGCACCTAAAAACAGAGGTGTGACCCAGGCCTGAGATGTTTAATAACATAATGGGGTTAAAAAATAAGTACAAAAAGAGCAAATAATCGCCACTGTAAGGGGGTAATTTTTTACGGTGGTACAGTGAAAGTAAGATTTACAGTAGCGATTTGCTTTTTTGCATCTCACTTCTACATGTTTTAGGCCCCTTTCAGATGTCTGCTCCGCCTGTCCGTTATTACAAGTCCGTTAACGGACTTGTAATACATCCCTATGGGATCGCGTCCGTTAGCGGATGGAGCATCCGCTAGCGTCCGCGTCCGTCGGGATCCGGTTTTTTGGGACGGAAGAAAACCCTATTTTTCTTCCGTCCGGCGGAACGGAACTGTCCGTCTGCATCCGGTTCCCCATAGGGCAGAGCGGAGCTGAGACAGGGCGGTCCCTGCACTGTGTGCGGGGACCGCCCTATCCGCCGACAGCTCAGCGGGGATCCCTGCTGAGCCGACGGAGACACGCGGAGCGGACCCAGAAACGGTCCGCTCCGTGTGAAAGAGCCCTTACACTTCTACATCAGTGGATAGATGACTGCTCCCACATCTTAACACCGGCGGGGGGAAGTTTCATTCTTGCATTCCACCGAATGCAACATGCTGTTTGTTTTTTGCCAAGGGGGAGTGGATGGAGGCGGGGGGAGTGGGTTTAAAACTGTGGCTCAATCTCTCGGCCACTGGTGTGAATGAGGCCCAACAGACCAATAGTTCAGAAATAAGAGACGTTCATTATTAGCAGGTTTACATACACTTTAATGACAACCTCTTCATGACCAGGCCATTTTTTGTGAGACGGCACTCTGTTACTTTAACTGACAATTGCACGATCATGCAACGCTGTACATAAATTATTTTTCTTTTTTTACCCCCCACAAAGTTTTTTTGGTGGTATTTGATCACCTCTGGGATTTTTTTTATTCTGTGCTATTAAAGCGGAGGTTCACCCAAAAAAAATATTTTTAACATTACATTCAGCCGAGTTGTCAGAATGACAATCGGCTGTTTTTTGTTATTTTATTGGCGTACATATCGTATTTTCACCGCCGCTTTACGGTATGTACGCCGATAAAATAAAAAAAAACAGCCCATTGTCATTCTGACAACTCGGCTGAATGTAATGTTAAAAAAAAAAAATTCTGGGTGAACCCCCGCTTTAACACCGACATTTTTTTTTATATATATATATATATATAAAAAAAATGCAAGACAAAGGCATTATGAGCTAGTATGTATCGCATTATGAAATACTTACCTTAGAACGATGCCCTGGATTGGCGTTGGCCCTCCGAGTACAGCGCGGACATCTTCCACCGGGGTTCTTTCGGGGTTTGCAGCTCCAGCGCTGTGATTGGCCGAAGCTGCGATGGTGCCATTGTCGCGGCGCATGCCTCCTGTTGCGGTCATGGCGTGACTCCTGAAGAAAATGCACCAGCAGCCCGTTTCTTCAGTGCGTATGCGCCAATGACGTCGGCAGCAGCGCATATACTGAATAGTACCTACAGGTAAGCTTGCCTGTAGGTAAAAGTGGTGTAACAGGGTTTACAATTACTTTAACCACTTAACCCCCTGACCATATTGCTGGTCAAAACCACAGCACTTTTTGCGATTCGGCACTGCGTCGCTTTAACTGACAATTGCGCGGTCATGCCACATGGCTCCCAAACAAAATTGGCGTTCTTTTTTTCCCACAAATAGAGCTTTCTTTTGGTGGTATTTGATCACCTCTGCGGTTTTTAGTTTTTGCGCTATAAACAAAAATAGAGTGACAATTTCGGAAAAAAAATGAATATTTTTTACTTTTTGCTATAATAAATATCCCCCAAAAATATATATAAAAAACAATTTTTTTCCTCAGTTTAGGCCGATACGTATTCTTCTACATATTTTTCGTAAAAAAAAAAAAAAAAATCTCAATAAACGTTTATTGATTGGTTTGCACAAAAGTTATAGCGTTTACAAAATAGGGGATAGTTTTATGGCATTTTTATTAATATTTTTTTTTTACTAGTAATGGCGGCGATCAGCGATTTTTTTCGGTACTGCGACATTATGGCGGACACTTTTGACAAATTTTTGGGACCATTGGCATTTTTATAGCGATCAGTGCTATAAAAATGCATTGGATTACTATAAAAATGCCACTGGCAGGAACAGGGTTAACACTAGGGGGCGGGGAAGGGGTTAAGTATGTTCCCTTGGTGTGTTCTAACTGTAGGGGGGGGTGGCCTCACTAGGGGAAATGACTGAATGCTGTTCATACATTGTATTTCTCCCCTGACAGGCCCGGGAGCTGTGTGTTTACACACACAGCTTCCGGTCCGTGCTCTGTAACGAGCAATCGCGGGAGCCCGGCGGCGATCGCACCCGCACGGGAGTCAGGGACAAGCAGGGGGGTGCGCGCCCCTAGTGGCCGCTTAGAGAGCTGACGTTATAGTACGGGCTCTCGCGCAGGGCAGCCGACCTGCCGCCATAGAACTGCGGTGGCTGGTCAGCAAGTAGTTAAATGTGTGCCTAACCAACCAAGGGAAGTGGTGAATTTTATCCCCTGTGGGGAAAGAAAATCCATTACTTCCCCGCTGACAGGACCGAGCTCTGCCTTGTTTACATGCCGGCGGGCATTCCATTGGCCAGCACCTGCTGATCAGCATTTCTGTGTATAATCACAGCACAGCAGGGTTGCCGCCCCCTACCCAGAAGTGCCGAATCACGTACCTAGTACATGATCCAGTGCAGCAAAGCCGACATATGTGGAAGTGATACGGTCAGCAAGTGGTTAATTAAAGCAGATCTTTGCCTGCGTCTCCCCATTTATATATTTTTACCCCCCCTTACCGAGTGGTGTGTTGTGCATGTTTCAGATACTCACCCACCCAGGGGATTCAGTGTTGTCCTTCTGAGATCCTGTCGTCTGCCACTGCTCGGTCCTGTGCCACAATGTTGCTTGTGATGTCATTGAGAGGCCTGCGGGTGTTCGGACGAGAAAGGTCCCCTGTCTAATAATGCCCGCCCTGTACTGCACAGGTGTACTCCACCCCCTTTTTTAACAGCTCAGCCCATCATTATTAAATACGGCCTCTTCTGTAGGCATCCGCCTCTCACACGCATTAATCAACATTATCCGCCCCTTGCATAGTTGCACGAGCATCGGGAGCAAGTGGCACAAAGTCGTCTGCTGTGCGCAGGCGCCGTGTACAGCTGTTCATGTTCGGAGACTTTTAGCGGCTCCGTAGTGCTTCGTACTGCGCAGTACAGGGCAGCCATTATTCGACGGGGACCTTTCTTGTCACAACACCAGCTTTTCCTGGTTCAGCCAGCATGCCTCCCGATGACGCAGTGCTCTTCTTTTCTGAATGAAGGGCAATTTCTCCTGGGATATGTGCCATGCATAGCCCAGGAGGAACAGTGAGCATGGAATTTACCTCACGTTTTCATAAAAAAAAAAAAAGGGAAATAAAAAAATTAAAAAGCCAGCGTTATTCATGAATTGGAGGGGTGGATTGCATGGAAGTCACATAGAGGGTGAGGATTCGCTTTATCCCTCTGACAACTAAGGGCAGCCATGACCCCTATTGGTGTAATGTGGAGCTACCTTTTAATTCAATGTACTAAAGAAGTAAAACATCCTTTCTGATACTGTGATAATAGCACTGGCTATCCTCCATATCACTCCTCACTGGCAGCCTGTGTCATTGCCTATCACACTCTCCTCATTCGTCATTCACCGCCTGCTCCATACACTCACCCTCCACAGCTCAGCCATGCTTCCTCCTCCAGTCACACCCACTTCAACCTCTGACCAATCACAACACACTTTCCGAAGCACCAATGGGAGCAGAAGCGAAAGTGGAGGAAGGGGCGGGGTCCAATCGTGCGTGTGTAGGTATTTCCTGCTGCATGTGATTGGTTGGACGTCAGAAATGTGTAAGTATAAGAATAGACCTGGGAGGACTGAACATTGTGATGTGTGAGAGCGCCGCTCTGAGGATCGGGACTGTCACTGCTTCCCCTACACAGAGCTAGATGGAAGCTGCCATTGCACCATTTATCTCTACAGATCGGCAGTGCTCTTTGCTATATCAAGTAATAAAACACATCAGCTCTGTCACTTAGAGCGGGAGTTCACCCGAATTTTTTTTTCAACATTAGATTGAGGCTAATTAGGCGAAGCAGAATCGTTTTTTTTTTAAAATCAATGTAGTACTTACCGTTTTAGAGATAGGTGTTCTCCATGGCTTCTGGGTATGGTCTTCGGGACTGGGCATCCTATTTGATTGACAGCCTTCCGACGGTCACATACAGCGCGTCACGAGTTGCCGAACGTCGGTGCGGCTCTATACGGCGCCTGCGCACCGACGTTCGGCTACTTTCGGGAACTCGTGACGCGCTGTATGCGACCGTCGGAGGGCTGTGAATCAAATAGGAACGCCCATACCCGGAAGCCGCGGAGAACATCTATCTCTAAAACGGTAAGTACTGCATTGATTTAAAAAAAAACACCCGATTCTGCTTCGCCTAATTAGCCTCAATCTAATGTTAAAAATTGATTTTTCGGGTGAACCTCCACTTTAAGCAACATATGCAGGAAAAAAATACACCTATATGAACAATACAAAAATACTAAAAGAAATTAAGCTGTATAGTGGGCAATTAACCACTTCCATATCGGGCCTATTTTGGCACTTCTCTCCAACATGCAAAAATCATATTGTTTTGCTAGAAAATTACTCAGAACCCCCAAACATTATATATGTTTTTTTAGCAGACACCCTAGGGAATAAAATGGCGGTCATTGCAACTTTTTATCTCGCACGGTATTTGCGCAATCATTTTTCAAACGCCTTTTTTTTCGGGAAAAAAACGGTTTCATGAATTAAAAAATAACAAAACAGTAAAGTTAGCCCAATTGTTTTCTATAATGTGAAAGATGAAGTTACGCCAAGTAAATAGATACCTAACATGTCACGCTTTAAAATTGCGCACACTCATGGAATGGCGCCAAACTTCAGTACTTAAAAATCTCCATAGGCATCGCTTATTTTTTTTTTTACAGGTTACCAGTTTAGAGTTGCAGAGGAGGTCTAGTGCTAGAATTGTTGGTGACGCTCTAACGCACGTGGCGATACCTCACATGTGTGGTTTGAACGGCATTTACATATGTGGGCGGGACTTACGTGTGTGTTCGCTTCTGTGCGCGAGCTACTGGGTATAGGGACGTTTAAAACATATTTTTTTTTATTATTTTATTTATATTTTTACTTTTTAATTTTATCACTTTTATTCCTATTACAAGGAATGTAAACAACCCTTGTAATGGGAATGGTTTGTGACAGGTACTCTTTATGGAGAAATGCGGGGTCAATAATACCCCACATCTCTCCTCCAGGCTGAAAAGAATGAGATTGTGAAAAAAAAATCATGGATCTCATGCTTTCAGCCGCGACTGCGGCTTTGTTTACATTCTGGTACCCGGGCGTGACGTCATAACATCGCGCACGGGCCTCCGACAATCATAGAGATGACTGGTGACCATCTGGTTACCATTCATCTCTATGCCTCCCATCCGGCGCGGGCAGATCGTTTCTCCGGGTCTCCGATGGCACGGGAGAGCCCGGAGAAGCACCAGATGACGGCGGAAGGGGGGGGACGTCCCCTCCCATCGCCTGTAAGAACGATCAAGCGGTGGAACCGACGCTATGATCGTTCTTATGGTGCACAGAATCGCCGGCTGAAGAGATGGATATCTGAATGATGCCTGTAGCTGCAGGCATCTTTCAGATATCCCCACTGAAAGTCCAGGACGTCATATGACGTTCTTGGGCGGGAAGTGGTTAAACAACAATAAATCCATAAAAACGATATACAGTAGTCAGCATATAAATTGAAACAAAACCATATAACATGTATAGTGGGCAATAATAAAAAAAAATAAGCCATCTAAATTGTATAGTAAGCAAGTAAATAAAATAAACCCATATCAATTTTATAGTGGGAAAAATAAATAAAAAATAACCCCATCTAAACTGTATAGTGGACAATTAAATAAAGATGAACCCATATAAATTGTATAATGGACAATTCAAATAAATAAATAAAAGCTGACCATTGTAAGTGTTAAATTGATAGTTTCAACCCTCTGATCTTCCTGCTGACCATCACACTATGTATCATGAGTTGTGGGCGAGAGAGTGGGACTTAACATGTTTGTATATATCATTTGATTCATTCTAAATATTTTCTTTTTAGATACATCACATGCTTGCTCCCAAGGCCGCTGATAGAAATCATGGGGCCCCGTACAGCCTACCTGACGGGGCCCCCTTCAGCTCCACCCCTGGTCCCTCCTTCAGCCCCATCCCTGGCTCCTCCCCAGACCCCACTTTAAACAAAGTGCAGGTTTGTCTACAAGTGATATTTATTTTTCTCACCTATGCCGCCAATGCCATAATGTGCTGCAGACAGTGCCACCCATGCTGCCAATGGCATTATGCCATTGGCGGCATAGGTGGCACTGTCTGCAGCAAAATATGGCATTGGCAGCATAGGTGAGAAAAATAAATATCACTTGTAGACAAACCTGCACTTTGTTTCAAGGTGGGGTCTGGGGAGAGGCCAGGGGTGGGGCTGAAGGAGGGACCAGGGGCGGCATGGGTGGCACTGTCAGTAGGTAGCACATGCATTATGGCATTAGCGTCATGGGTGGCACTGTCTGCAACACAATATGGCATTGGCAGCATGGGTGGCACTGCCTGCAAGTAGCACATGCGTTATGGCCTATAATGCATGTGCTGCCTGCAGAGACAGTGCCACCCAATGCCGCCAATACCGTAATGGGCTGCAGACAGTGCCACCCATGCTGTAATGTGCTTCAGACAGTGCCGCCAATGCTGTAATGTGCGGCAGACACAATGCCACCCTTGCCACCAATAGGAATTATGCCATTGGTGGCATGGGTGGCACTGTCTTCAGCACACTACAGCATTGGCGGCACAGGTGGCACTGTCTGCAGCACATTATGGCATTGGCAGCACGGGTGGCACTGTCTGCAGCACATTACGGCATTGGCGGCACTGTCTCTGCAGGTAGCACATGCGTTATGGGCAGTAACGCATGTGCTACCTGCAAACAGTGCCACCCATGCCGCCAATGCCATATTGTGCTGCAGACAGTGCCACCCATGCCATGCCGCCGATGCCATATTGTGCTGCAGACAGTGCCACCCATGACTCTAATGCCATAACGCATGTGCTACCTGCTGACAGTGCCACCCATGCCATATTGTGCTGCAGACAGCGCCACCCATGCCACTAATGGCATAATGCCATTGACAGCATGGGTGGTACTGTCTCTGCAGGCAGCACATGCGTTATGGCATTAGCGCCATGGGTGGCAACGTCTGCAGCACATTACGGCATTGGCGCCACTGTCTCTGCAACACATTACGACATTGGCGGCATAGGTGGCACTGTCTCTACAGCATATTACGGCATTGGCAGCACTGTCTCTGAAGGCAGCACATGCGTTATGCCCCATTACGCATGTGCTACCTGCAGACAGTGCCACCCATGCTGTAATGTATAGATGCTGGCTGCTGCAGTAGTAGTAGATCTTGAATCCTCCCCTCCCCCCCCCAAGCAAGCACACACTACACACCTGTGTTAGCCGGCCAGGAGTCACTTCCTCCCTGATCCTGCTGCTGTTGCCTGGACTGTCCACACAAATTTCCAGTCGGATGCCAGCTGTTTCTCTTCTGCCGCTCGATTTGCTGCTTCTCTCACACAGAGGGAGAGGAATCACAGGGAACACAATATAGAGGACGCACTGGTGGGGAACTTGAGCCAGCATGAGGAACAGGCGCGGAAGAATGCCTCTTCCGTGCCCAAAATAGAAGAAATAGTCCCTTCACCTACCGCTACATACAAGCACATTACAGTGCAATCAGAGGTTTGGTTTGGTTTGCCGGGGAATTGTTTGGCCGTCGGACAGACGATGGCTGGAGGATTTTTTTTTTTTTTAAATTACAGTAATTAGCTATCTGTTCAGGTTCCCGGGCCCCCTGCTGGCCGGGCCCGGTACAACAGGGCTAGTTGTACTGGCCTATCAGCGGCCCTGCTTGCTTCTAAAGAGTGGTCCCAAAGCCATGAAATGTGTAGAGCTACCATATGCCGCATTTCTACCAAACCTACCTGGAACTTTTAGCCAATATGCAATACCCATACTTTAGGATCAGTGAGGCCATAGGCCCTGCAGGCATTATTTTATATTTTACGGTTTCATACAAATCTTGTTTTTGCTGAACTATGGAATACTATAGTAGTTATATCATGAGATAGCAATGTCATGTCATTATCATGTGTACTTACCATTTTTATAAACTATAATGTATACCCATATGATATGTATGTTTATATTATATAATGATCGACAGTGACATGTCACATTAAAGATTAAAGTTGAGAAGCGGGGGGAGGGAGTGTTCTGCTGTCATAAATGACATTTTACATTAAAGTGAGAAGCTGGAAGTGATGACTTCTTACCTCTTCTCCCATGCAGCCAGAGAGTTGAGAAGCGGGGTGAGGGGCCAAAAATGACTTCCCACCAGGCGGGGCCTTTAGTAATTTGGGAGGCCCTAAGCGGCTTGCATAGTAAGCCTATAGGGTGGATCTGCCCTGTATACAGGATTTATATAGCGCCAACAGTTTGAGCAGCGCTTTACAATGTACAATTTAAACAAGACGGTTAGGAGGAGCCCTGCTCCTGCAAGCTTACAATTTAAGAGGGAGGGGCTGGTGAAACAAAAGTAGGGACTGAACTGATGAGGGGAGTAGAAGATTTGTTTGTTAGCTGGAGGCAGGATAGGCCTCCCTGAAGAGATGAGTTTCAGGGATCGCCTAAAAGTGGGCAAAGTAGGAGATAACCGGACAGATTGGGGTAGTGAGTTCCAGAGGATGGGAGAGGCTCTAAAGAAGTCCTTAGACAAGCATGGGAAGAGGAGACAAGGGAGCTAGAGGGCAGAAGGTCTTGGGAGGAGTCGAGAGCAGGGCCATCTTAATGCATGGGCACCCCTGGGCACTGCCCAGGGCCCCCAGGTGTATCGGGGCCCCATGATAATCTTGCATTACACTTGCCAACTGTCAGATTTGCTGGCACAGTCATGCTTTAACTAAGCTGTCCCATGATGGCCGTGTACTGGGCAGCGTCCCAGAACCAGTACAGTGCCCTCCTGACCTACCCTGTACTGTGCCTTTCTGCCTCCCTCTGTACTGTGCCCCCTTGTGTTGATTAGTCTTTGATTTATGGCATGTGTTCTCATTGATTAAAACAGATTTTTATTGAAAGTACTAATCAATATATTTTTAATTCTATCAACTATTCATACTTAAATTCTTCAGAGTAAGGGTGCAAATTGGGGCAGGCTGGTAGGGGCCCCAGTGTATTACTTTGCCCAGGGGCCCATGATGTTATTAAGATGGCTTCGGTGGAGAGCATGGTTTGGGTGATATTTGGAGACGAGATTGGTGATTGGCTCGGGGGGGAATTGTGAATGGCTTTGTTTGTTTTAGTTAGGGTTTTGAATTTTATTTATTTTATTGGGCAATGGGAAGCCAGTGGAGTAATTGGCAGAGAGGAGTGGCGAGCACTGAATGGTTGGTAAGGTGGATGAGTCTGGCAGCGGCGTTGATAGACTGAAGAGGGATAGCTTGCAGAGGGGTAGGCCAATGAGGAGGGAGTTACAATAGTCAAGATGAGAGATAACAAGGGAGTGAATGTTGCTTAGTGGTGTCAACATTTAGAAAGGGGCATATTTTGGAGATGTTTCGGAGGTGAAGTCTGGACGATTTGGACATTAATTGGATTTGGGGCTGAAAGGACAGGTCAGAGTCTAGGATTACACATAGTACCTTGGCATGAGGGAAGGGACTGATGGTTGTATTATTGATCTTGATGGGAAAGTCGGGGAACAGGCTGGAGGAAAAATTATGAGCTCGGTTTTTGAAAGATTGAGTTTGAGGAAGTGGTGTGAGGAGTGGTATGGTAAGGAGCGAGGTGAGGCGTAGAGAGATAGATTTGTGTGTTATCAGCATAGAGGTGGTATGGTACTGGAAGCCATGGGAATATATTAAGACCAAGGGAGGAGGTGTAAATGGAGAAAAAAAGGGGTCCGACGACAGAACCTTAAGGTACCCCTACAGAAAGAGGAAGCGGAGAGGAGGAAACAGAGTTATAGGTCACACTAAGGCTGGGTTCACACTACTTTCATCCTACTTTGCTCTGTGTTCAATGTTTCCCTATGAGAGCGTCTTGTAGCGTCCTACACAAGTCGGTCCGACTTTGAAAATGCTCCCTGTACTACTTTTGGTCCTACATTGATCCTACTTCAGGCCCATTGAATATCATTGAAGTCGGACCAAAGTAGTATCCTGTTCATGAAAGTAGGATGGATGTAGGACCAATGTAGGATAAATGTAGGACCAATGTAGCAGAGCAAAGTAGGATGAAAGTAGTGTAGTAGTGTGAACCCAGCCTAAAGGAGCACTGTGATAAGTAGGAGAGTCAGTTGAGAGCAGAGTCTTGAAGGCCCAGAGAGTGGAGTTTCTTGAGGAGGAGGAGATGGTCAACAGTATCAAAGGCTGCAGAGAGGTTGAGTAGTATAAGTATGGAGTAGTGCCCATTGGTTTTAGCAGTTAGTAGGTCATGAGTTTCAGCATATGCATTTTCATGGCTAGTATACATGTTAAATATTTAAGGAACTCATTAGATCTATAAATATATAAAGCTTAACTCAAGCAAACCTATAAAACCAGGCATGTAATAAAGAATCAAATATGTGCATGACCACACTCACAATATGAAGTGTTAAACTACCTAAAACAAGAAAAAGTGTTAAAATAATACTATATAAAATTTATCAACAAAATATTCACTTTCAAAATTATTGTGCAGCTGAGTTCACAAAAAACGTCACCTTCTTCCCTCTTCTCTTCTTCAATGGTGACTCGAACTCGAACCAACAATGCACTAGCTTAAAGGAACCTATTTAGAAAATAAAAAGGAACCTTTACAACCCCTTTAAGGTGGACCTTTGGTTATTTTTTTTTTAACTTTCCATCTATTAAATCTTCTGCCCTTGTTGTTTTAACTTTGGATAGTAAAACTTTTTTTTTGCCAGTAAATACCTCATACAGCCCACTTCCTGCTTGTCTGGTAAAAGGCCTAGGCTTATGACATCATGCACAGCTCTCTCGCACTCTCCTGGGAGTTTGCCAGGAAGAGACAATGAGATCTGCAGGGCTGCAGCAGAGCTGTAGTGTCTGTGTAAATCCAGGAAGTGAACAGGCAGCAGGTTCAGCTGCCCACAGTTAAAATGGATGCAGCCAGACTCAGTGGAGGGAGATTGCTGCAGTAAATTTGGCAAGTACAGAATCACAATATATATAAAATAAATATGCAAAGTGGTTGGAGGGAAGCTTCAGAATGTCAAAGATGTTTTTATTTCAAATTATGTGAGCAGACTGCAGTTCCTCTTTAGGCATCATGCACACTGGACGTTTTTACAGCAGCTATTTTTGGCAGTAGAGGTTTTTTTCTACAGTCAATAAACTCTCCATCATGTTATCCTATGTGTCCATGCACACATAGGCTGTTATCAGCAGTTTTGCCAGTGGTGTTTTTGAGCAGTAAAAAAAACCCCCCAAAACTAGTGGGTTCCGAGAGACATTTTTCAGCTGTAAAACATTTCCCCCCCCCCCTTCAACCAAAAAACGCGAAAAAAACGCTATTGAAAAAAACGTTGAAAAAAAGCTGAAAAAAGTTGAAAAAAAACTCACTGCAAAGCTACTGGCATTTTTATAACGTTATTTTAACATCCAGTGTGCATGAGGCCTTAAAGCGATTGTAAAATAAATAATTGCATTGCAAAAACAAAAAAAATAGACGTTATACTTGTTCAGTGGTTTTGCCCAGAGCAGCCTCGATTCTCCTCTTCTTGGGTCCCCTGCCTACGCTCTGTGAATGCATGAAGGTAAAAAAACCTTCAGCCTTTACAACCACTTTAATGTCCACCCATGGGTTAAAGGATTCACTTTCTTCATTAAGGTGGAGTTCCACCCAAAAATTTTACTTTTGCTTTAAGTGACCGTGACCCCCTGACTTTACATATTTGGCATGTCATTTTATTTGGGGGGGAGCGGATACCCTCTTGTCTGGCTGTCACACTGTTGTGCCGAGGAGAGGAGGGGGTAGAGGAGCGGGGCTTCGTTCACCCGCATGACACTGGACCGCGGGACAAGGTGAGTGTCCGATTATTAAAAGTCAGCAGCTACACTTTTTGTAGATGCTGACTTTTATATGGGTGGAACTCTGCTTTAAAAAAGGAGAAGTCCAGCTTGGGCTCGTTTGGCTGGGCTTCTCCTAAGGGTCACGGGAGTGCAATTCGTTTTGCACTCCTGTGACCCTTTTCAGCAGCAAAAAGTCTGAAGTCTGCTCTTTGCTGACGCCACTAGAATCAGTCCAGGCACCACGTCATCCCAACTTCAGAAGTCTGGATCAGCCAGGTGCCTGGACTGATGGCAGTCTCAGCCTCTCAGTAAGCCGATGAGATAGCCGCTCCCCGCCCCTCTACAGCATAGCGCTCCAGTGAGCGTGGGGGAGCAGAGCAGGAGAGCTGCCGATTGACAGTCAGCAGCTCTCCTCTCTGGTAGCCAAGAGAACCGAGCCAGGCGGTGTTCGATGGCTTAGTTCACAATGCAGAGATGTCGGGGGACAAAAA
Source organism: Rana temporaria (assembly GCF_905171775.1). Taxonomy (NCBI): domain Eukaryota; kingdom Metazoa; phylum Chordata; class Amphibia; order Anura; family Ranidae; genus Rana; species Rana temporaria. The sequence continues at coordinate 208,119,081 of NC_053489.1, read as the reverse complement.
GGCAACCCCATACTTCTTTAATGGGCTTGCAAGATTCTGGATAGTTCCAGACCATTTGCCAACATGCCAAAAAACAGAAAGGAAGGCTTCACAGAGCAAAATAACCGATTATTTATTTAAAAAAAAAACATCATAAGTGCACTCACATTGACAGGTATTCGCATAGACAAGTAAAGCCGCCAGCTTCAACCACCAACACAGGTTGATGGTCAAAGCAGACTCAGTGTGGGAAACTTCACTCAGAGCATGAACTCTGTCTAACAGGTTTTAACATCAGAAGCAGCATCATGTAATAGAAAATATTTCGTACTGTATTACTTGGTCTCGCAGTTTCATAAGCCCAGGTTATTTTTATAAGCTGATCAAAGTCTAGCTTTAAAATGAAGTGATATTTTGTCTTTCCTGCGTATTGTTACCTTCATGCCACATGCTCACACAAATTAAAATACATATTTGCCAGCACACCAGGGATCTTCAAGTAACATCCAAAACGTTTATTCAAAGTGATCACATCACAGAGGAAGAGTGCAACATTTTAGGGCCACACAGGACCCCTTTGTCGTCAGGCATGTGATGCAATAGGGCAGGGGTCATTTCCAACACAGCTGATATCCTATTAAAGTCAGCCAACACACAACAAGGTACATATAATGAAAGGAAAGTCTGGATGGCTGCACACCAAACTGAGATCCAAATGCCTTTATTCACATAAAACTATGAAGAACATGAGGAGCACGGCTTACGTTTCGCACACCAATTGTGCTTTATCAAAGCCACAGTCGCTCTCTATGGAGCAATAACCATCAGTGCTGTAGTTGTAATTCTTTAGCTTACAGGCACCTGGTGCAGAATGAGGTGGATATATAGAAGAAAAGATAACTTAGCATTTGGGATTTGTTTGGTTAGTATTAGCGGTTATTGAGTTTGCTTCAACTGTTGGAGTTAGGTGTTGGGAGAAGGTTATGTGTCACGCTGGTATCATGTGACCGCTTCACTAATAAAATGTGTCAGCCTACTCCATTTGCCCTTAATGCTAAAATCCAGGCAGATAATAAAGGCACAATCGAATACAGGCTTGTATTCATTATTATATCTTCAAAGCGGTAGTAAACCACACCAATTAGTTTTTAAACCCTGCAGGATAAAAGGCATAACGTGCTAGTATGCTTAGTGTCAGGACGTCCACTAACACACAGCTCCTTTTTCTATCTGCAAAGTAGAGAGTGTCCTGACTTGCCTGCTCCCCCCCCCCTCCCCCTCAAGAGGCTTTCTCCACACCAGGGAGAAAGCCTTGCATTACGGTGTGGAGTTACAGACAGAAGAACAGGAAGTGAGGATTTCTCAGAAGAAATAAGGACATTAAAAAGCAAAATGGAAGGATGAGGTAAGTGAAGGAGGACTGCACTAAGGTAAAGGAAGCTATTTAGGGATTTTTTTTTTACTTTTACAACCCCTTTAAGCCAAGATAGGCATTTGTCAAGAGTGCCCAACTATGCCCGCCCTTTTTTCCCCTATCCTCCATTAATAGAAGCTTGCTATAACTTCTATGAATGGAATAAAATTCATAGAAGCTATAGTGCAGCTTCTATCAATGGAGGAGGTGGGCGGAAAGGGAAGAAATAGTCGGCAATCTTAATGAGTATATCACAGCTCTCTCGGCTCTCTTAACCTCCTCCATGCCAGAAGACTACAGCAGGGGTGAAGGTGGGGACGGGAATTGGAACATTTCTACTAAACAAAAAGACTGCAGCACAGGGGACAAATCACACTGATAGTAATTAATGTCCCTTGTGCATTTTTTTTTTTTGAAAAGCCTATGGCGTGCAAAACACACCCAAAAACTTCACCCGGTGCAGAAAAAATGTGCACACACATAGAGAGTGTTCACAGAAACGTGCAGACGGGTGCTACGTCAAGTGGTCCTCCTGTGAAAAAGGACCCAAACCCTGATCCCCCGGGGCGTTAGGCTCCAGACGGGCACTAAGGTACTGTGGTGCGAGGAACCAAAGCCGACACGGACCCAACTTCCTCGGAGGGACTGCCGAAACAGAACCCTCCCAGTACTAGGTGGGGCTCCCCCGAAGGGAGACCCCATGAGAGCAGGCAAACTAAGCCAGAAGGCCATGTCCACCTACTCCCAAGACGTTCAGGACGGGTACCCTACTAATCACACAGTGAGACAAATAACGTGCACAAACAAAAAAAGGACAAAAAACGTGACAAACATAGGCAACAAATTAAATAAAGTGGGGGAAAGGGATAGTGGAGAGGAGAGTGAAGAAGTGGCCATTGTGCAGCACAATGGCCAGGCCCTCCGGCCAGGAATAAAAAATTCCTCCGGTCCCAGCCAAAAGGCCCGGCTCAGGAGGCAGGTGCTTAAAAAAACGTGTATTGGTGCAGTGACCGTGGTACCAGTCAAATCAAAGTGACCCTCACTCAGTGATTTTTCCGGTACCCCTGGACTGCCACTCCAGGGGCACATGCACCATAGGCTTTTCAAGTTCCAAGTTTTTTTTATTAAACCTAGGCTTTAATTATTTTTATTTTATTGCAGTGTAAGTAGGTGAATTTAACCAGTCTCTAGCAATCCCTGTACAACCACGCTCAGAGAGTGGTAGGCGAAGCAACAAAAGGATCAAGTGATATTCTGCTGTGCAAAGGGCTGATGGGAGGAGAGAGCAGAATGATAAAGAGATGAGCTCACCAGTCTACTGCTTCTACTATAACTGTCCAGCCATATTCAATGGAGTCAAACGTAGCAACGTTTGGGTAATCCAAGGTAGCTGGGTTGCTGGACAAACACTGATACTTTCCTATAGCCTGCTTTTGAAAGGCACACAACACAAGAGAAAAATCTAACCAGCAAGCAATTAACTGCAAAGAAAACTTTTATTTATTTATTACGTGTTTTTTTTTTCAGTAAAGCCAACTGGCTGATGTCAAAAGAGAATGGATGAAAATTGCACTTTTATCAAAAGCAATCTGCAAGAATGCACTGGACTCGTAACAGTCTAGTAATCAGAAGAGTGTAGAAACATTTATAAAGCCATTTGGGGACATCTCCAAATTGAATATTTGTGAGCTATAAATAACTGTATGCAATTTTAGTTCTCTTGTCCCGATTTAGTTTGAGGATGTTTTACGGTTTACTGGATTTTTCCTATACAGCCTATATTGGAACCGCTAAATAATTCAGGAACTATTTCCAAGTAAACGGATAGTTGATCCTTGGTGTATCGATTGTCACAGGCTCTTCACCATCCTGAGGTCTTTAAATATTAAGACAATATACTTTCCTTTCTGTAGATCACCAAGATATTTTTAATGCCTAACTGACAGCAGAAAACCAAATGCACTGAACATTCATTTCATTTTCCACTTGTGAAGTCTCTTAGGGCTTCCTGCCTTTCTTCCTCAAGGACTGTCCTTCTCCAGAGAATGCAATAAAGCGATTAAGAGCATCATCCTACATCAAGCCCAAAAAAAAAAAAAAAAAGAGTTACAAGCTTAGTAGAGTTTAAAGAAACACTTCATAAAATACAGTAATATGGTATTTAAACCAGGCCATGCCTATCTCACCTAACACCTGTGTATAGAGGCTGTTGTAATCTCTTTATTGTCCCCTCACCCTTATGTCACAGATTACAACATAGCAGCGGGGCAAGCACAGACTGGAAATCAGATTTTAAATGGCGGAAGCGATCAGGTCCGGTCTCCTGCTCGGCTGGGATATGAGTGAGGGCAAGATGGCCATCACCCGTCTCCATAGCATAGCAGGGCGGAAGCGACGTCAAAACGTCACTTCCGCCCATGCTTCTTAAAGGCACATTTTCTTGCTGTCATTTTTTCAAATGACAATTTTTTTATTTTGCATTTTAGTCTAAATATGAGATCTGAGGTATTTTTGACCCCAGATCTCATATTTAAGAGGACCTGTCATGCTTTTTTCTATTACAATGTATGTTTACATTCCTTGTAATAGGAATAAAAGTGACCCATTTTTTTTTTTGTGTAAAAATCCATAAAATCCACAAAAATAAATAAAGCGTCCCGTCCCAACGAGCTTGCACGCAGAAGCGCCCGCGAGTAGCGCCCGCATATGAAAACGGTGTTTAAACCACACAAGTGAGGTATCACTGCGATTGTTAGAGCGAGAGCAATAATTCTAGCCCTAGACCTCCTCTGTAACTCAAAAGATGCAACCTATAGAATTTTTTAAACGTCGCCTATGGAGATTTTTAAGGGTAAAAGTTTGACGCCATTCCACGAGCGGGCGCAATTTTGAAGCATGACATGTTGGGTATAATTTTACTCGGCGTAATATCTTTCACAATATAAAAAAAAAATTGGGCTAACTTTACTGTTGTCTTATTTTTTAATTAAAACAAGTGATTTCTTTCCAAAAAAAAGTGCGCTTGTAAGACCGCTGCGCAAATACAGTGTGACAAAAAGTATTGCAATGACCACCATTTTATTCTCTAGGGTGTTAGAAAAAAATATATATAATGTTTGGGGGTTTTAAGTAATTTTCTAGCAAAAAAAAATGTTTTAATCTTGTAAGCACCAAGTCTGAAAAACAGGCAAGGTCCTTAAGTGGTTAACCACTTTCATACTGGGCTTATTCTGGCACTCCTCTCCTACATGTAAAAATCATATTTTTTTGCTAGAAAATTACTCAGAATCCCAAAACATTATATATGTGTTTTTTAGCAGAAACTCTAGGGAATAAAATGGTGGTCATTGCAACTTTTTATGTCACACACAATAAAACACTAAAGTTAGACAATTTTTTTTTACAGGTTACCAGTTCAGAGTTAAAGGTCTTGGACTAGAATTGTTGCTCAGGCTGAAAATGTTCCTGGCGATACCTCACATGTGTGGTTTGAACACTGTTTACATAAGTATGCGTCCGCTTTTGCTTTTTGCGTTTTTTTATTGTTTATTTTATTTTAATTTTTACAATTTCCCTTAAAGTGGATGTAAACCCACCCTCATCTTTTCTAAACGACTGCCATAGTGGTGATCTATAAGGATATAGATGCCTCCTGCATATATCCTTACCTGTCAAATGTCTCCCCTCTGTCTGTTATAAGAACTGAAAAACTGCAGATTCTGTGGATGGATCTGTTGTCTGGAGCTCTGTGGGTGGAGTAGTGATGTCACTAACCGAGTTCTGCTATGATCACTAACATCCAGTCAAAATCCAGAAAAGTAACCACATGACTTCAGAAAAGGAGTGGGGGTGGGAATTGAAAAATAATGCCCTTCTCCAGGCTAGTGAATGAGTGTAAATAACCTGTCACTCATGGCAAGGGGGCGGAACGGACTAAGTTTTTTCTCTGCAAGTCCGTTTTATTTCACTGAACAATAAAAGAGGATTGCTCAGAGCTGGATTAACTCTGTGTGGCAAGACTGGACACAGATGATAGGAAATCTTATACTGTACATTGTGACATAAAAAAAAAAAAGTGGGTTTACATCCACTTTAAATCACTTTTATTCCTATTACAAGGAATGTAAACCTCCCTTTTAATAGAAATAGGATATGACAGGTCTCATCTCTGCTCGAAGCAGGAAAAGCTGAGATAAAAAAATTAAATACAATCTTGGCCTTTCCAGACAAGTATATGGTAGTGTTTACATCTGGTCATAACGTCGTGGCCCAGGCCTCCAAAAATCACAGAGACTGCCGAAAACCATCTGGTCCACGGTATTCTCTATGGTAAACTTCCGGCACCGGCGGATTTCTTCTCCAGCTTGCCGATTGCACGGGCGAGCTGGTAGAAGCACCGGAGGGCGGCGGGAGGGGGTCAGCCCCTCCCGCTGAATGTAAAATCAAACAACCGGCTGAACTGTCACTATGATTAATCTTACAGTGCAGGGAATCACCGGCTGAAAAAGATGATATTTGAATGATGCCTTCACCCAAAGTCCAGGATGTCATATGACAGCATTGGGCTGGAAGTAGTTAAAGGAGCATTTCTGAAATGCACCCTCAGGTGACTGATGAGGTAATGATAAAGAAGCAGCAGGTACACAGATCCACAGCACTAGCAAGAACAGGGAGTACCACAGTAGTGACATCACCAAGTCCTATTCTAAATCTCTTGAGATTAGCATTAAAAGAGCACAGTGCCTCTCAATCAGCCGATATACAGCTACTCCTAGGCTCAGAAAATGCATTACTATTTTTCGGGAAGAATTTAAGACAAAAATGTAATCTTTAAGCTACTGCTTGGGCACATAACATTTCTATACATCCCCTAGGACCAATAATATAGCAAATCTTAATTTTGTAGCACTCAGGCCAACCTTAAATAATGATTTATTTGTGTAACAACTTTCACAAGATAAACATTAGGCTAGGCGTAATTTATACAAAATCTAAGAAAATTGCGCTTTTGTCCATGTCAGCCAAAAAGGTAAAACTTTTAATCTTCACTGGAAAATGTTTGCTAAAAAATTGTCCTCATAAAATATACACCGTCTCAATTGTACTATGAAGATAGGCAATGCTATCATCCTCATATCCTTACATGATGAACATACTTACTTCTTCTACTTTCTTTATCTGTGGCCGCGAGTTCCTGATGAATGTAATTGTGCCAATCTTGAATTCATAGTTTGGAATTCCTCTGCAACAGGATAGAAGAAAATGAAAAACAAAGTCAAAATAAAATCAGGGGTGCACCCTTTGAAAAGACTGTTAGCTAAAACCGGACACACAATCAAGACTTTACTATACATATTATCTACAGTTCGGTCCATATATATTTGGACACGGCACAATTTTTATACTTTTGGCTCTGTATGCCACCAGAATAAAATTACAACAAAACAATGCTAAAAATTATGCACTTCAAATTCATTTGGATTAAATCAAGGGGTTGAACATAAATATCAAAGTACAAATTTTAGGAACTGCTTTAATTTGTATACACCATGCCTTCATTTACAGGGGCTCAAATGTAAATGAACAAATGAATATAATGATAAATAAAATGTTAATTTCTAATATTTTGTTGAGAATTCTTTACTGGCAATGACTGCCTGAAGTCTGGAACCCATGGATATTACTAAAGACTGGGTTTCCACTTTCTGAGATCAGGCGATTGACTCGGCCATTGCAGAATATTCCACTTCTTTTCCTTCAAAAGCTCCTGAGTTGCATTTACAGTGTGTTTTGGATCATTGTCCATCTGTACTGTGAGGCGCCGTCCAATCAACTTTTCTGCATTTGTCTGAATCTGGGTTTACAGTATATCTCACTGCATAATTCATCTGGCTGCTTCTGTAACATCACCAATAAACACCAATGACCCAGTGCCACTGGAAGCCATTACACTGCCTCCACCATGTTTCGCAGACAACGTTGTGTGCTTTGGATCATGAGCTGTTCCAAGCCTTCTCCACACTTTTTTCTTCCCGTCATTCTGGTACAGATTAATCTTAGTTTCATATGTCCAAAGAATGCTTTTCCAGAACTGGTCTGGCTTTTTTAAATGTTTTTGGCAAATCTGGCTTTTCTATTCTTTAGGCTTATGAATGGTTTTCACCTTCTGGTGAACCCTCTGTATTTGCTCTTGTGAAGTCTTCTCTTGATTATAAGCTTTGACAATGATAAGCCCACCTCCTCTTCACTTGTCTGGATGTTGTAAATGGGGTTTTCTTTACCATTCCCCCCCTCCACAAGCTCCTGCCTTTGTCTGCCCCTCTTGAATGGACCAGCTTTGGGCCATGTAGTAATGCTTAAACATGCTAAGGGCAAAGACTAATAATAAATATTTTTATTGTTTATTTGTTGTGTTTTCTCTATTGTAAAATTTATGTTATTAGTATTACTTTGTAGAACTTGTTTTTAAAGCTCCTGAAGAAGCATTTTATTTCAACGCGCAACATGTCGGGCTGAGCGTCGTATGACATTTCTACCTCCTGCAAACCACAAGGGTTCTGTTATAATTACCAATAGGAAGTGGTTGCTAGTCCTTCACCTTTATGTATTGTAACCCTGGGTGATAGGTGCTATGTCATGCTAACTTTCTCGTGTTCATTAGGCATTCTTAGGAACGGCCTTATTTGTACATTTTATGTCTTTCAATAATTTTTATGTAATTTTTCAATAAATATTTAATTTTCAATGCGCCTTCAAAGTCCATCATCTGCCATATATATTTTTCTTTACCATAGAGAGGATCCTACAATCATCCACCACTGTTGTCTTTCTTCGCAGACCTTCAGGCTTTTTTATGTTGCTGAGCTCACCAGTGCGTTCTTCTTTCCTCAGAATGTACCAAACTGTTGATTTGGCCAATGAATGAATGTTGCTGCTATCTCTCTGATGGATTTGTTTAGTTTTGAAGCCTGTTTCACTTGCATGGACAGCTCCTTTGAACGCATTATGTAGGTTCACAGCAATAGATTGCAAATGCAAATACCACACTTAGAATCAACTCCAGACCTTTTACCTGCATAATTGATGAAGAAATAATGAAGGCGTAGCCCACACCTAGCCAAGAAAAACAGCTTTTGATTCAATTGTCTAATTACTTTTGGTCCCTTGAAAAAAAAAAAGGGGGGGGGGGGGTTGGATATTCTTAAGAGCTGTAAATCCTAAACCCTTCTACCGATTTGGATGTACATAACCTCAAATTAAACCTAAGAGGGTGCACTTTCAGCCCATATTAAATAACTATAGCTTAAATATGTTTTGGTAAATACCTGATAAGGACTACAAATTGTGCCTGTGTCCAAATATATATGGACCCAACTGTCTATTGACTAGAGAACCTATATAATCTATAATTATTGGACTTTAAATTTTCCTGTTGTCCGTCTGGGACAGATACTCACCTCCTCATGTCTTCAGGCTTCAGTGGTGAAGGACTAGGATCAATCCCTTTCTTCTTTCCATCTAATCTATTTCCAGAACCAGTAAAGGCCTATATGTGGATAAAAATTAACACTGTATGTGAGCAGTAAAGCACAGACTTAATATGGCTTTCCCATAGTACAAAGACATTATTAACCGCTCCAAACCTTCCTAATGTTAATGGCTGTTAGGGGACTGCTGAAGTAACAGCCATCACACAGACACTTCTTCAACCATCTCCACCTCAAAGCATGATTTTTATGCACATCATGCTTCCAGTCTACAGATCTATTTAGGAGTTATGCAGAAAAGCTGCTGGACATTTCATGGAGGCGTCTACAACCAATGTATGAACTGAAACATACATAATACATTCTTCTAATAAAATATAAATGGCAAACACATCTCAGTTAATTGTACTTTTAGACCCCTTTTATTTCAGACTAGTGGACTGATCGGTACCACCGGTTGGTTTTTCAGGTGGACCCGATCGGACCCTCCAGTCTTCTCTATGGAGTGGCGGGTGTCAACAGACATAGGTCTGTTGATACCCGCCGACATCCAATCCACTAAAAACAGATGTATAGGGATCCCCATCTGCCTGGCAGATCGGATGGTAGTCGGGTGTAAATGGACAGGCGGTTCGTTTCTATCCGACTGCTCATAGAGTGCGGGCTATATCCACTCTGCATAAGCGGAGTGAACACGGATCAGCGGACAGATTTGCCGCTGAGCAGGTAGATTCCAACAGAACCCACCATATGTGGAAGTGGTCAAAGATAGTTGTGCAGTTCTGTTTATTACTTACAAGAGATACACCATCAAAAAAATAAAATAAACAATTTCAAGCAGTTGTCTGCCTAGACAATCTCTTTAGTTTCTGTGTGGTCAATCATTGGGTCCATCGGTGTTTCCTAAGCAATAAGGCTTGTTTACCACAAAAACTATTCTCTGAGATCATAATTCTGTGACAGTCTTGGTTTTCTGCCATATAACCGAAACTTGCATAGCCTTTAGTATGTAGCCTGAATGCCAACCCTACACAACATCAGTGTATATTATGTTAAATATTCAGAATAGCAGATAGCAAAGAATGTAAAAAGATGTAGAATTAATTGAAGAGCCAAGAACCACTTAGCCTTTTTCCACTTAATACAACCCACAAAATTCCAAAGATCTGATTTATGCCATACAGGCACAGAAACTCTATATGGTCTAATAGCATGCAGTACAGAAAAATGCAGATAGTCCCACATCCTGGCAGGAAAGCCCCTACCACTCTGCTCCAGGCAATGATTAGAAGGATTTTCTACATCCAAGCTGAAAAGAAAAAAAAACCTTTAATGACAACCACAGAAGACTCACCCTGAACCCTAGATCTCCCACATAGTCGCTGTGATCAGGCTCAATGTCCTAGGAGAAAATGGAAGATTATATGAAACATAGCTTCACAGATTTACACATTAAAATGGTCAAAATGCAAAATTATATATTCATTTTCACATTGTATTTCATATATTCGTAGCCTACGCCTATTAAATCTGAATGATTCTGAACTTTGACCGAAAGATGTAGGAGTTGCTGTAGGTATGTGCAGACACCTCTACACGTTATTTCTGAAAAAAAACTTTATATATTTTTATGAAACAGATCATCCTATTATATTCCAATACAGTCAAATGCTAGTAAGAAATTGTGAACATTTTTACTTTTTAAAAAGGAAAAGGAGGCAGCAGTTTCATATTACACTAAAAATATTATCAGCAGTTTAGGAAAGGGTTCTAAAAGTGGTTAAGCTATGGGACGCTTTGCCATACAAAATTAATATTGGATTAAAAAAAATTGAGCGTTTCCATGCTATATTGATATCCAAAGTGTTAATTATTAAAGTGGATATGCAAGAATATTTTGATGTAGGAAACTAATCCAACTGCTTCTGTAAAAAGGTCAGCAAGTATGTTGCTCATTCCATATGATAAAACTGGCAACAGGGGTTTTGTTCTGTCTCCAAAACAGAACTGCTGGAGTTGAAAGGCTGAATTTGTTTGCCAGGTTTTTCTATATCCAATTACCACAAACACAGGGATCTCCTAAACAAAACATTATTGCAAGGTACAAGGCATTTAGAGATTTTGTATTTAGGGCAATCTCCATTTACTGGAAAAAGGTTATTCTTACAGTTGGCTCTTCCTGCTGTGTTGGTCTTTCTGGCTCCTTGTAACCCAACGGGGCATCAAAATCCACCTGAAACAAAATATATTGATTGAAATGTATTTACTCAAAAAAAAAAAAAAAAAGATCACTCATTGCATCAACATGTGAATTCAGTTTTCTATTTAACACCACTAAACTGCCATAGAAATTCCCACAGAATATAAACGCCATGCCACAGCAATGTAGGAGACTGTCAATATCAGGAATCAATATTCCAGTAACATTAATCACATGGTCTGTGCATGGGAACTTCAATCTTTAGCAACGGGCATGTTTCCATGGGTTCTCAACTAATCGTTCTTAGCTATTTATTGTTCCACTTTATCAAACCCAGGGACATAGACTAAAAAGAAACAAAGAAAATGTTGGGAGGGGGGTAGGAAGGTCGCCTCTCTCTGCTTCAGTATGCTGACAACTGGATTCTTGGAGGTGCAAGATACAGCCCATTCTATAATTGAGGGCTGGTCAACACCAGATGCAATCCAGAGCATTTTTTTTCTGCATCAAAAAACACATGGACAGTGTATTATATGGGTTCCAATGGCCTAGTTCACACTAGTGCAATCAGTTCCAGAGCATTCCAATGCAGAAAAAAAAAAAAAAAAAAAAGTAGAACATGCTGCATTTTGTGTGCGGAAAACTGTACTGCAATGCAGAAAAATGCATCGGTACCCATCTAAAAGCATTACAGCCAAAGAAAAAAAAAATGGGGGGAAAAAAATGAGAATTGAAAATGCATGAAAAATTCACTGGAACGCAACAACAATGCGCATCCAAACTTCCCTGAGAAGCCAGGGGTGTCTGAGCTGTATGGAAGAAATATGGCGTCCAAGTCCTCCAGAACTTCTTCTCTTGTCCTTTCATTGCCATTGCAAGGTTCTATATTTACTGGATTTGTTCAACTCTGACAAGCCTGTGTGATTTTGTAGGAGGCAATGTTTGTTTCCCCAGCACCAGTATGCAGGCTTTTGCTGCATTAAAGGAGATGTTTCAGCAGATAGTTTTTGACAGATAAAGGGGTTACATGTAATAGGTAGGCTGCAGGAATTTATTCAAGAGACACATCTGTAAGATTTTTAATACGTTTTACTATGTCCCAGAAGTCTTGACGTTTTGGACAAATCCAGAAAATAAGCAACAAGGTGCCTTCCGAAGCAGCGGCAGAATTTTTTTAGAGGTCTGGCCACATATGGTGGAGAATCACTGGAATACTGTACTACCTAGTTAAGAGTTTGTAGCCCCCTTCTTGGTACTTGCAGGCTATGAAAAATTTATGTGGGAAGAGGATTATCTTCTAAATGTATTTTTACATGGAGTCAGCAAAGTACCTGAATCTGAACAAAACGTAACAGTTCACACAGTATGTGCATTTCAACTGCGTATTTAGTTGTGTGCCTAACTTAAAAGAGGTTGTAAACCTCTCTGTGGAAATTGTATCTACAGGTAAGCCTATAATAAGGCTTACCTACAGGTACTGTAAATATCTCCTAAACGTAAGCCGTCCAGGAGATATTTACTGTGTTTTATGCTGATGATGTCATCGGCACATGCGCTGTGAAGAAACGGCTGCTAGAGAGGCGAATATGGATGCAGCCTGCAGTGGGGACAGCGTGGGCTTCCTTTGCAGGTAAGTGTCACTTAATGTGCTAGTATGTGATGCATACTAGCTCATTATGCTTTTACTTTGCAGGGGCAAAGTAGAGGAGTAAAACATCAGGGTTTACATCCTCCTTACAGCCCTGCAGTGGGTATTCTTCATGTACTTAGTGTTCCCATGTCTTTTTTAGTGCCTATAACAATGTTATCTGTAAGGATTATTTTTTACTAACTTACATTCATGTCACACTCAATGATGGATACTGCTTTGTCTGGTTTTGTTTCCATCACCCGAAGTTCATATATCTGAAAACAGAAGCATCTTTTGTTACAAACAGTTACAGAAATACTTTACATTGCTTAAAATTTTGCCTAAAATTACAAAAATTGTCAACACTAAATTCCACAAAAATATAATTTTCACTGAAATTGACATACAGTAAGTACCAAAACACTACTGGAAAAAAAAAATTCATAATTATACTGCATATAATGAAAATGTGTGCGATTATTATTATTACAGTAAGTCCCCTATTTATGGATGAGTTCCGTTCCGGTAGCTCGTTTGTAAGTCCAACAAAGATCAGTACTCGCAGACAAAGACTATTGGCTGTAATCAGTGTGTTCTGGCGGGGGGAGCCCCCCTGTCAGAACACAATAGCACAGCTAGGGAGATCACTGCACCAACATTGCTTGTGTTGGTACGGAAATCTGTCAGTTTTTTTCATTCAGCCTGCTGGGTTGAAAAAAAAAAAAAAAACGGTGCAAACACATGTGCGCATCTTTCAAAGTTTGCAAGTTGAACGTTCGTGTGTAGGGCACTTACTGTTTATTACTTTACTGTACATTACAGATTTAGGCCAGGTTGCAGATTCTAACCTGGTCTAAAATTTGTGTAAGGTAACACATGTTGAAGTTCAGGCTTCCAAAGATACCAGAGAGAAACTGGGTTAGTCTTGAAATTTACCTTACTTGCAGCATTTGATGCTCAGCCCTGGCTTTACACAAACCATGGCTGAAAAGCTGCCAATCCAGATAGCTGCTCGAGACCAGCTCAAGCAGCATTATAGTAAGGTTTCTTTACTGAAGTTACTGAGGAAAAACATCAGCAGTGTACTAAAATTCTTCACTGACGTCACCAAGGTTAGATGGCTGTTTGTCAGTGTCCTGGCCTCCTGTATGCAGCAGTATAACCTCACAGTAATAGAATTCCTGTGTCCATTAATAGACAATAAAGATATATTTTTTAAATATTTCCAAATGACCGAGCAGCCAACAAGGTCCATTTACACAAAATTCATCAAGAATGTTCATTAGGGAAAAAATTACTGCATTCTTCTTGAAACTGAAACTACAGTTGCAGAGAAGTGACTTAGGGGCCCAATTATAAAGAACCCATATGCCATTACCACAGCCATACTGCTGCTTAAAAAATATATATATGTATTTATAAAAAGTACAGTGAAGTGCCTCACTTGCTTCAGGGATGGCATAGAACAAAGAATTCAGGATGGAAGAGAAGTGCTCTGTTCCTGTCACAGACTGTTCTCTGATCAGGGTTATGCAGAGAACACTAAAGCCCTGTACACACAATTGGTTTGTCCGATGAAAACAGACCGATTGACCGTTTTCATCGGACAAACCGATCGCGTGTGGGTCCCATCAGTTTGATTTTCATCGGTGCAAAAAAATAGAACATGTTTTAAATTTTTCCTTATGGATAAAAAACCGATAGAAAAATCCGACTGTATGTATGGAAGTCCATCGGTCAAAAATGCACGCATGCTCAGAATCAAGTCGACGCATGCTTACAAGCATTGAACTTATTTTTTTCCGGTTAGTCGTAGTGTTGTACGTCACCGCGTTTGGACACGATCAGATTTTTGACTGATAGTGTGTAGGCAAGACTGAAGAAAGTCAGCTTCATCGGATAGCCGACGAAAAAAATCCATCGGATTAGATTCCATCAGATATCCGATCGTGTGTACGAGGCTCAAGACTTCACAGGCACCACATAACGACATAAAACAAAGAGCAGATGTACTGTGGAGTAAACATTGCAGTGTTTCGCTCTCTATTATTAGCTTACACACAATAGGCTCTCTATCTAACTCAGTGTTTCTTAACTCCAGTCCTCAAGGCACCCCAACAGGTCATGTTGTCAAGATTTCCCTCTGATGAAATGGCTGTGGCAATTACTAAGGCAGTGAAACTGATCAAATCACCTGTGCAAAATAATGGAAAGCATGAAAACATGACCCATTGGGGGTACTTGAGGACTGGAGTTGAGAAACGCTGCTCTGGCAGTCTCAGTTCTGATGTCTACATTGTGAAGCTAAATAATAAAATTTAAAGCAAAGCAAAAAATCAAGGTGCTGACCTTGTCAGGTAACAGTTCACTTTCTCAGTGCAAATGAAACATGTCTGGATTCTAGGCCCAAATACCATCTATTCTGTTTGAGGAATCAGACCTTCAACTCCCTGGTTACAATAAACTTCAGTCAACTACGATCTGATATGCTCAAGGATATAAAGACACTGAAACATGTCTATACACCACAATTTTCATCATAACAGATTACTCAAACAATCTTGGCTTCTGAATTTCTGCTGCATCACCAACCTAGAATAAACCAATTTTCTCTAAGTATCTGTTGTAAAATCAGTTAAAAAGTGGAATGCTCAAAAAATATATCTTTAGAGAAAAAAAAGCCCGCCACAGATGGCTTAAATTTCAAGCTCTTGGTGGCTTTGTAGGCACCACCCTGCTTGTTAAAAAGGCGATTTTATAGTCAACTGATCTGGGTGGAAAATGATTGGCTAAACAGTATCCTCTCAGATACACTCACTGCTAATCAGAGCCAGTGTGACAGACACAAGTGCCTGAATACAACAATAGCCAGCAGTGCAGATTTCTCCAGCCAAACTGTTAGCAATTTATGGGGGAATCAATCCATTGGGCTATGCATGGTGGCCTTTACCCGGTAAAGCAGCACAGAGTGCAAAGATGATGTGGACAGGGCAGTAACACACAATCGGATTTTCCGATGGGAATTGTGTTATGGCAGGGTTTTGTCGGAAAATCCAACCGCTTGTATGCTCCATGGGACAATTGTTGGATTTTCCGACAACAAATGTTGGATAGCATGCTTTAAAATTTTCTGAAAAACCAAATGTGCGATGTCAGATTACAAACAAGCATGCTCAGAAGCAATGCTAACCATAACACAACATTGGCAGAAGTTGCCCAAAGGGTGGCGCTAAAGAGCTGAAAAAACACATAGCTCTGTATTTGTTGGCTGACAACGTTTTGCCGTCTATATGAAGAACAAGTTCACGGCCAACCCCCTTTGGTCAAAAGTCCTACGCTTTGTCCGACGGAAATCTGATTGTGTGTACAAGGCTATAGGGTTTGATTTTCTAAAACTGCAGAGTGCAAAATCTAGTGCAGCTCTACATAAAAACCAATGAGCTTCCATGTTTTTTTGTCAAAGCTTAATTGGGACAGCCTGAAGTTAGAAGCTGACCGGCTACCATGCACAGCTGCACCAGATCTTGCACTCTCCAGTTTTAGGAAATCAACTCCACAGCATCTTGTCTGATCTCAGTATATGTATTAGTAGATCCCTATAGCTTACTGCACATTGCAAAAGTATAACTCATCCATTCCATTCATGCAAGTTTGTATGTGTACATTCCACAGATGTCACTAGATTTAACCTACCTTTTCATTGTAATTTATAGCGATTACATCTCCAGTCGTAAGACAGGCAAAATTTCTCAGAGCATTCTCCAATCTTAAGTTGAAGTTAAGGTAAATCACTGAAAATGTATTTTAAACAGAAGCGTTGAGGACATATGGGAGCGCCCACTACCAACCTGTTCCTAGAAAACATTTTTCCCCTAAAAAGCCTAATGTTGGTGAAAAATATAAGGATGATATAGATCGGCATCAAAAAATGTCAGCTGCTTATTTTTATTATAGTGTCATTATTATAGTTGCAGAGCCATACTTGGGTTTCTTGCTGCAAACCTCGAACAATATTTTCACTAGCAAGTATGACATCATGTTCACTAAACACAGGAGACTTGGATCAAATCCAAGCAGCCTATAAATAACATTCAGGCAGTACTAGAGCTGCATTAGCAGTGGCATTGTGGCCATTCAGATATGATACTCTATACCAGGGGTCCCCCCAAAACCCGGCCCACTTGTATGTTTTCTCTGGCCTGGAGATCACTCAGACACTGCAGACACTTCAGACACAGCACTACTGGTCTGCTTGCTTTTCAAACCCCTGCTGTTCTCGACAGTATGTAGAGCAAGTCCTGGCAAACAGCAGACAAAGCCGCTCCCTCAACCCCCCCCCCCCCACCATTGCACTGCCACGCTGTGTCATGGATTGGTTGCTAGGACCACTGGTGTCCTAGCAACCAATATCATCAGCACTTCCCGGCTCCAGCCCGCTGTTTTTCTTTCGCATTTAGCCTTCTTGTGTAGCAGCCATCTGGAGGTGCAAGAGGCTACTGTGCCATTACTGTGACAGCGCACAACACAAATGTGCTGAATAGCTCTGATGGGGACACAGATGTCCAGAAAGACTCTGATGGGCACACAGATGTAAGGGGGAATCTGAGGGAAACATGGATATAAAGGGGATCTTGAGGAGAACACTGACATTAAGGGGGGACTCTGATGTAATAGGGGACTCTCATATAAGGGGGAACTCTGATTTGGATTCTGATGTAAGGGTAAACTCTCAAATCTTTTCCTTGTTCAGATAAATTATTACATTTATTTATAAATAACTGTTTTTTTTCATCCTGTAAATATTTATAAAATCTACAATGTGACTTTGTGCTGAAAAGTTTGGAGACCACTGCCCTATACTATCACTATTCAGATACAGTATAACTTTATAGCAGGAGTCTATGCTGGAAGGGAAGGAGCCAGAAGCAGCTGGGAAATATTTGTGTTGTATAAAACCTTACATCATGCATACAATATATTTGCTGTTGTCGTTTATCTGCCGTTACAAAAATGCTTCTTAGTTGTAGGTAGCACACATGCAATGTATTAATATTTTGAAGTTCTTGCAGTCCATGTGGTTATAGTAAAAGGATACACAGCTTTGGGGTTTGTGATATCCAGGAAATCAGGACTCTGGGGTTGGAATTTAGAGTATGTAGCCACCTGAAGATTGACACTTTCCACTTGTACCAGACCTCCCTCTTCTAATAGTAAATTCTGCATCATCTGAAAGGTAAGAAAATAAATACGGTTACATAATCTTTGGTCGTTTTTTTTTTTTCGTGAACAAAATGACTATTAAAACTGTGTGCTCTGTAAGAAGACATGCCCATACAAAGATGTTAATTACAATCAGCTAGATGTTGTGAACAAAATTACTCCTAAAGCTGCTTAATATTTAAGCAGCAGTGATCAGATGCTCATCAGATAAAATGCCTAACTCTATCAAGATGCAGTAATGGTATAGCTGCTTCGACTGCTGCCTGCACAATCCCAATAATATCAGGCAACAATTCGTTGTAATACTATCAACACAATAAATAATTTGCCAGATAGAACAAATCCAAGAATACATGGATTAGTAAGTAAGTTTTTTTTTTTTTTTATTATACAGGGAGAGTTATTGGGGATTTGAAATTAAATTTTAGCTAGGTAGGGTTAATTTCTCTTTTACGTTCACATATTGATTACCGTATTTTCCGGCGTATAAGACGACTTTTTGGATGCAAAAAAATGCATCCAAAGTCGGGGGTCGTCTTATACGCCGGTGACAGTCTCCGTCTGCTGCGAGCGTCAATGATTTAAAAGACGCTCCTTCTCCTCAGCGTGTTCTGTGATAGGAGGAACACAAATCTTCCCAGCAGCGCCTCTGTTCTGTGTTCCTCCTATCACAGATGCCTTCTCATCCTCAGGCGAGAGGACGTCCGTGATAGGCAGAACACAGAACAGAGGCGCTGCTGGGAAAATTTGTGTTCCGCCTATCACGGAACAATCTGAGGAGAAGGCACGGCCTTCAAATCATGGATGCTCACAGCAGACGGAGACTGTCACCGGCCTGGAAGTCAAATCAGCAAAACGTGAGTGATGGCAATGTTGGCACAGTGGGGGCAAGTGATGGCACAGAAAGACTAATAGGAAGGGGGTAGTCTTATATGGCGAGTATATACCAAAACCAATTGTATTTAATTTTTAATGTTTTTTTTTTTTTTCCATTTTTTCTGCATATTCATATTCACACTTATGGTATTGGTGTTTGAGTATACCAGTTTCATTTATATATTTGAGTTTTGCGCTGCACTTTTTCTATTTTATTATATACCAAAACCAACATTTTTCCTGGAAAAATAGGGGGTCGTCTAATACGCCCAGTCGTCTTATACGCCGGAAAATACGGTACATTTTTTTTTTTAATTTACAAGGTTTTGTTTTTAGGAGAAGTAGGAATTTAAGGGAGCAATATAACCTATGCTCCAATCTACAACAGGAGAGGTTGTAAAGTTTTGCTCCTGAAATTATTTCAGCCCTGGTTAGTACAAAATGTTTATCCCTTGAATACAGGTGCTGGATGTGCATATAGCCCCTATACTGCTCTGGGCTGCATTGTGTGCAGCTGTCAAGTGCTCCCCAGTAAGCAAAACAAGCCCTTTAAAGCAGGAGAAATGCCAATATGCCATAACCTAATCACTGCAGGTAGTGTTACAGGAAGATAGGCACAGATCAAAGTAAATGCTTCGATAAACACTCATGAGTATTGAACAACTTGGCTCAATTAACTCTTTCAGCACTAAGCAGATGTAAGGAATGTCCACTGAGGGGCTTAAAGCGGAGTTCCACCCAAAAATTGAACTTTTGCTTACCTGGTTCCTCCTCCCCCCTCCGGTGTCACATTTGGCACCTTTCATGGGGGTGGGGGGGGGGGGGGAGCAGATACCTGTCTAATACAAGTATTTGCTCCCACTTCCGGCGACAGATTTGGCGCAGATTCCGCGGCGATCTACACGTCTGGCCCCTTCTCCGTCCCCCCTGCTGTCTTCTGGGAGACACACAAGTCCCAGAAGACAGCAGGGACCAGTCAGGACGCACATCATGACTTGTGCATGCGCAATAGGGAACCAGGCTTAGAAGCTGCAAGGCTTCACCACTTCCTGATTCCCTTACTGAAGATGCTGGCGCCTGCACCCGGGAGTCAGGTCCGGCTTCAGGTGAGGACATCGCGGGCGCTCTGGACAGGCAAGTGTCCATATTTTAAAGGTCAGCAGCTGCAGTATTTGTAGAAAAAAAAAATGTAATTATATACTTACCTATACATGCCTATACAGGCAGTCAGAGGGTTACAAACAAGACAGGTTCTGTAGGTTTGTTCTTAAAGCATAGCTCCACCCAAAATGGGAAGCTACGCTTGTCTGCCTCCTCCCCCCCTCAGCTGCCACATTTGGCACCTTTCGGAGGGGAAGCGGGTACCTGGTTTTGACAGGTACCCACTCCCAATTCCGGCTGACTTCACTGCAGCAAACTCAGCCAGAAGTTTGGCCCCCTCTTCCTACATAAAGATACTTCAAATAGATTTAATAGTCCCCACTTACCCAGTGCGGGAGGTAGCAAATCCCTTCATCTGCTACAAACTCAAGAACACCACAATGTGTCATTCTGTCTGAATTCTTATTCGTTAACTTGAAAAGCATTGGGTATGTGATGTTTAATCTGCCTGTAAACAAATCAGATCACGCATGAGCAGAGTTTCTTACTACCAGTCATTAGTAACATAAAAGAATGGTTCTTTTACACTATATAGCTGGTTTGAATAATAAAACACAATAAAACACCCAAGTGAAGTTAGAGGAGATTCTTACTTAGCTGATCCAGTGCAGATGGAGGCATGATAACTGAAAAAGATAAAAATTACACTGAAAATCATCAATCTGAGTTTCTTCTTTCTGAAAAGCATACAGTTCTATGTGCAATGTACTTATATAATCAATGGTGGATACAAGTAAATAAACTCTGAGAAACATAAGTGGAACCTGCCTCTTTTAATAACCAGTAAGTATAATACCTACACTACTAGTAATTAAAACTTTAATTAAACTAAAAATGTAAATTAAAACTAGACCTCTTTGCATACCAACACTGTATGTTATTTATTTACATTTTTGAAGCATATCTAGCCCCCCCCCTCAAAAAAAATAAAAACATGTAATATATTGCCGCTTACCAGCCCTCAGGGGGTGATGCATTCGTTTTCTTTTTTGTAACCTTAACTTTCACCCAATGATCCAACAAATAACATACTTGTTACCTGTCTACGCTAAATTCTAAACTAGATCTAGGGAGGGAGTCATGGTTGTCATATAGGCTGAACTTCAAACATGTCTGCCTTCGTTTCCATGATATGGTGGATTGATGGGATTAGCAGTTTACACAAGATAAGGTTGTTTGTGCTTTCTTTTCTGCTTATAGAAAATGGCAAGGACAGTACATTTCTGACCAGATGAATGAGCTGACTAATAAATTACTTTAAGAACCCTGTGTAGTGTGGGGGGCCGGGATCTGGCGGCTCCCTTATTAAAGGGGGCTCCCGGATTCCGATAAGCTCCCTGCCCGCAGACTCCGACAACCAACGGCCAGGGTTGTCGGGAAGAGGCCCTGTCCTCATCAAAATGGGGACAGGGTGCTTTGGGGTGAGGGGGCCGCAGGGCGCACCCCTGCCCCAAAGCACCGACCTCCCCATGTTGAGGGCATGCAGCCTGGCATGGTTAAGGAGGGGGGGGGGCGCTTGCTCGTCCCCACCCCCTTTCCTGACTGGCTGGGCTGCTGCTAAGATACGGGTCTGATATGGATTTTGGGGGGACCCCCATGCCATTTTTTCGGCATACAGGGGTTCCCCTTAAAATCCATAGCAGACCCAAGGGCCTGGTATGCTCATGGAGGGGGAACCCATGCCTTTTTTTTACGCATTCAGTTCTATTTTTTTTATCCGCACAAAACCGCAGGTAACCGTAGTGTGTGAAGGGTGTCATAGGAAAGCATCGTGTGCTTCTAGCTGCGGTAAAATCCGCAGCTAAAAGCATCATTCTATCCATCCGTGTGAAAGGGGCCCAATAGCTGCAGTTACACCACACTGCACCCGTGGTGTGGGTACATTGCAGCACATCGGTGTGAAAGCAGTCCTATACTATTATGCCCAGTGCATTACTTCACACTGACCTGAAGATCTCTTCTTTTCTGCTGCTGGCACCACTTTGGAGTACCACCCACCAAATGCGGTATGCCATATAATTATGTGGTGTTTAGATGGGTAGTGGGGTGGTTGTTAAACCATGACTTAACTGCCTTCTTTTACCACCGCCTGGCTGCCCATGTGAATGAGCCCTTAAAGCAGAGCTCCAGTCACCATATTCAGGTTTTTTTTCTAAAAGCACCCCCATGATTGGCACAGATTGTACATTACTATTTGGATACTGTCCCAACTGTAATTATGTTTTTTTTTTTTTAATCTGTTAAAACGTACCTGATCTTGGAAGCAGGCAGGGGCCATCACGGTTCTGGGCATCTGATGCCCGCTCATGTCTATTTCCATAATTGGGGGAAGCTGGCTACCCAGCATGCACCTCCCGAATCGGTGCAGGTTGTTGATTGCAGGTTGCCATAACAATGAGGGTGGCAGAAGTTCCCGCCCCGTTGTTATAGCAACCTGTCAATCAAAAGAGAATCAGGCGATTCCCTTGGAGTCCTGGGTAGGGATGCGCTCCGGCGTGTTCGCACACTCCACGTGCAGAGCCCGCCAGGAAGTCGGCACTGCGCTGCGCTAATCACAGGCAGTGAGACATTTCCCGATCCCTGCATCGGGACAATGTCTCACTGCCTGTGATTAGCGCAGTGCCGACTTTCTGGCGGGCTCTGCACGTGGACTGTGGGAACACGCCGGAGCTCATCCCTACTCCTGGGATAGAGGACATTGATATCCCAGGAGTCCAAGGGAATCCCCCGGTGACAACATAGTCTAGGTGGCCAGGACCGGAAGTGCTGCCGACACATTTAAAATAAAAGCTATTCAGACATAATAATAATAATAATAATAATAATAATAAACAAAATGTCCATTTAGGATTGCACTGCGGGTGGCCATGTGGATGAAAGAAACTCCACTTTAAAGTGGTTGTAAGCCCTTACATAAACCCAGTGAAGTGACTGACCTCAGGTGATACACAGATAAAACAAATCCTCCTACATAATTTGTACCTATTTATCTACATCCATAAGAAGAACTCTGCAGAGCTCAGTGAGGAGAAGGGAATTTATTTATTTATTTATTATCTATTCACAAATGTTTTGCCTTTCATTTATATTTTAAACAGATGGGGTTGTTTTACAAGGTGGTGGTATACATATACGTTAAAAGAGAGCACAAGTACTCATGGGACGTGTACTGTGTTGCAGTGTAAATGGGACACTAGTGGGCTTGCACATATGGGGCCAGATTCACGTAGGAGAGCACATCTTTGTGCGGGCGTAACGTATCCTATTTATGTTACGCCTCCGCAACTTTGACAGGCAAGTGCAGTATTCACAAAGCAAAGTTGCGGCGGTGTAGCGTAAATAGGCCGGCGTAAGCCCGCCTAATTCAAATGTGGAAGATGTGGGCGTGTGTTATGTAAATTTATTGCGACCCCACGTAAATTACTCTTTTTACGAACGGCGCATGCGCCGTCCGTGAAAGTATCCCAGTGCGCATGCTCCAAATTAACCCGCAAAAAGCCAATGCTTTCGACGTGAACGTAAATGACGCCCATCCCTATACGCAAACGACGTAAAACGTGAAAAATTTTACGCTGTTCCGACGTCCATACCTAACATTGGTACGCCTCATAGAGCAGGAGTAACTTTACGCCAGAAAAAGCCTAACGTAAACGGCGTATCTGTACTGCGTCGGCCGGGGCGTACGTTCGTGAATAGGCGTATCTAGCTGATTTACATATTTCTAGGCGTAAATCAGCATACACGCCCCTAGCGGCCAGCGTAAATATGCTGTTAAGATACAACGGCGTAGGAGACTTACGCTGGTCGTATCTTAGAGAAATGTTGGCGTATCTGATTCTTTGTATCAGGCGCCAAGGTACGACGCCTCAGACTCAGAGATACGCCATCGTACACGTTGGAGCCCATCAATATTTAATACTACTTGTATAACAGAACTTACTTTTCCCTCCTTTCTCCACATCTGAGCGGTCATTTGGCCCAGCCAGCATGGAGACGGAGTAGCAGCGGTACTGGGTGGAGAAGCGGTTCTGGAAAACCCTCGGTATAGGGTGGTCAAACATATTGAAAGAAAACTGGAAGAGAAAGTAAAGAGAATGTTAGCTGTGTGCCTGTGGATGAGGTCTGGGCACATCACAGGACTGGATCTATAGGACAGGCTGAGTCCAGGTAAGTGCTGAATACACATCATGGCAGGACACTCCAGAGACTGAAACCTGGACTGTCTGAGCTCACACCTCAGAGGGCTCAGCCACACAGATGTCCCCTTCCTCCTTTACACATGACATCTCTCACTCCATCATTCCTCATCACAACTGACAACATGAAAGTTCTATTCCTAGGAGACCTCTGCTAAAGGAGCAGACAGAATGAAGGTCCCCAGCACTGTGTTTTCCCCGGTACGTCTTACCATGGTGCTGCCGGTTTAGGGACTTCACAACAATATCGCACTGAGTCACTCTACTCAGCCGGAAGTGTCTCTATTGAAGCCAAGTCTATACACAGCACAGCGCAGCCGCAGAACACAACGCTTTGCGCCGCTACACTACAACTACCAGCAGCACTTGCAGCGCGTCCGGAAGTGAAAGCTAAAGCTCTTAGAGCACTCTCATTGGTTGCCTGTAATCTATTGCTTTTGTGGGCCGTAGTTGTCAGTGGCTGGTGTTCGCTTCTCGTCAGGAGAAAGCGGGCTCTGTGATTGGTCTGTGTGGGGAGAGGAGTTTAGCGCCAGTTTCGAGGCATACACCCGCCAGGCGCAGAGATGTTTGTCAGCGACCTTCGTAAGGAGTTCTACGATGTGATAGTGCATGAGGTGAGGAGGGGGGCGCCGGTGTGTGCATAGCCCGGGCTGTGTGTCCTGTCCCCGGTTGTAGTGTGTGGGAAGGACGTCTCAGGAGGAAGTCTAGGACGTGTATATACGGTACCATTGTAGTCAGAGTCCTGTGTGCTGCATTTATAGAAGGTTTATATCAATGGTCACAGCATACAATTCCACTTTATACCGGCAGCAGTAATAGGGCCTCATTCACATGAGTGTATTACAGTGTAAGTCGGTGTGAGGGCCACATCTGCCCTCATGGGGATGTACAGGTGCTCTGTGCCGATAGTCCCACATTCTTGTCCATTGGGAAGCGGCAACTCCAGACCTCGGTATGGGTGCATGGTCCTAAACGCTGGACCGTGTGTGTTCTGGACCATGCGTCCGCATGGCTGTCACATTGGGAGCAATGGCTGTGTCCATGGAGCTGCCGTGTTTCAATGGACAACGATTGGGACTATTTTCACAGAACGCCTGTACATCCCCATGGGCGCAGACGTGGCCCTAGCACCGACGTACGCTGTAGTTCAACCATGTGAATGAGGCCAAACGATGGTTTATTTTGCCAATCCTGTTTAACCACTTGCCACCTGGGTCTATTCTGGCACTCCTTTCCTACATGTAAAAAATATCATCTTTCCCCTTTTTTTTTTTGCTAGAAAATTACCAGATTTTCTAGCCTGGTCCAATCACAGCGCCCTGTATCATGTGATTAGCTGTAGCCAATCGCAGCATGTCAACAGTAAGCCAACTGTCTCACTCTTGACATACTCATGCACTCCCTATCTGCTGTGTGTGTATCGATCAGGACTCGACAAATCCCATGTCGACTAGAAATGGCGTCCTTGTGCCTGGGCATTTGTCAGACAGCTACATTTAGATTTATTTTTTTCAGGCTTTTTCCCCTCTGTTTAAACCTGCAGATCTGTCCAGTAACACACATCCTGTATTCGTGTCCCCAATCTAAATGAAGGAGCACCTTTGGACAGTAGCATTGTCAGTCTGGGGGGGAAAGTGTTAGATATATTGGCAGATTTAAATGCACTAAGAAGTTAAATACTTTATAAGCAGTTACAGCAAACCTTGCTGGTGTTAAATGGTTTGCTCCTTTCTGCAAGTGATGCCTTCTACTGCAGAGCTTGTTCTTTTGAGAAGCAGACTTACTGGCTTGATCACCAGATCTTGGTTCAGCGATGTACACAAAAGCAGCTGCTCTCCCATTGGCGCTTGCTTCTGTCAATCGCACCAAGTGAGGAGGGAGCAGGGCTCGGGAGCAAGCACACCCGATTGCAGGAGCGCTGGCGAGGGACCAGAGAAGAGGAGTCGGGGCTGCTATCTGCAAAACCATTGCACAGAGCAGGTAAGTATTACATGTTTGTTATAAAGAAAATAATAATTTGTATCACTTTTAATCATGCCGATCATGTGAAACTGACCTTCACGTGTATAAGGCACCAGCTGTTAGAAGGTTGATGTATAGTTGTAAAACACCACTAAATATGGAGGCATGCAGACTGCTAATGATCTTCTATTTGATTTCAGCGTGTGCTTCTCCTTGTTGCACCTGATGTGGATGCAATGTGTGCATGTAAAATAATTCAGGTAAGGCTGTTTTTCTTTTGCGCTTTTATTTTTTTATAAAATGAACTTGAACTCATGAACATTTTTAAACTTTTAATCCCCCAGAGGATCAAGTGCATATAACATCTGATCCTGTTAGGATAGTGCTGTGAAGTCTGTTTATCTGAGGCTATTTGTAAACCCACACGGCTCCGCGACGCTGAATGTTACTTTCATTAATGAACACTCAGTGCTGTTAGAGCTGTGTGATAGTGCTGCTATTGCTCTGTATGTTTACTAGAAACTGGCAGTTCTATTGCACAGCACCAGTCATTCATAACAGTAAAATATACTCTGTTGTGGGGTTGTGTACGTCGCCTGCTGGCGCTTTTCTACATTGTTATGCGAATGGGAGGAGATTACTACACGTAAGATTATTTTTATAATGATTGTAGTTTTATAGGCACGTGGAAGTTATCCATTGTCGCTTATCATTAAAAAGGACTTTAATGCGCCCTTTGCAAAACCAGATGTCAGCAGCTACAAGTTCCCTGTAACTACTGACTTTTAAAATACACATACTTACCAGCCCATGAAGTCTATCGTCTTCTTCTTTACCTGATCCTTTTCAGGGTTTTGGTTTCTCTGGGCCAACATCTTGCATTTTAAGAGCTGCTTCTCACTTTCTGGTCATTCACAGCCAACCCTTATCTGTGAATTCGTAAGATTTCGGCCTCCCAGGATGTGTAAGACGGCAGACAGTTCAAGTGCTAGGTCCTCATCACCTAGGAATAATGAAGTAGTAGAGAGCACCTACAGAAAAAGGAACTTGCTTCAAATATAGGATTACACTTCTTAGTATTGCTACTAAATAGGTTTTCAGTGTGGAAAGGCATCTGCAGAGACAATTGAATTACTGTGTTCCTGTTGGGGCTTGTTCACTGTGTGGAAACCGGCAGTTTTCAGCACTAGAAAGGGTACACAGAAAACAATTGTTGTCTATGTGCCCTGTTCCAGCCTTTGGGTGAGGTGTGGAGCAGAAACATGCAACATATTTGCACCACTGACAAGACTTGATGCTTCTGCAATGTAAAATGTGTCTTTGTCATACCTGGGTAGGTACAAGAAAGATGGTTATGTTAAGCAATGCATTATTTTATTTTTTTTCTTTCTCATTCATAGAGGGACACCCTAATTTAGGCACTGTTGGGTTATACTGCTGCCTTCCAGAGATTGTCAAGTTCCAGCATTCCATGTTGCTAGTGTCCTAGGAGAATGAAATCTCTTTGCTGCTCTGTGGAGAAAAGGCGACCATTTTTGGTAGTTTATTTGTACTTTTCTCTTCAATCAAGAGTCCTGCTGTATCACAGCTAACCTGGTCTCTCCACGCAGCTATCTGAATAGACCTTTCCTAAGCCTGACTTGGAAGTGCTGTACCCAGATCCCAATGGAAAGGCTGCATGGAGCTAGCCTGGAATGTTACCTTTTGGACTTTTGCATTGTGGTGCTTTCCAGACCAGAGTGTTCTGTTGGCCACACAGTGCTCTCCTGGTTCAAAACTGTAAGGCCCCTTTCACACTGGGACGAGAGCCGCGGTGGCGGTATAGCGCAGCTAAAAACAGCGGCGCTATACCGTCGTAATTGCGGCGGGATTCGGCCGCTAGCGGGGCAGTATTAACCCCCGCTAGCGGCTAATAAAGGGTTAATACCGCCCGCAATCGCATTGCGGGCGGTATTACCGCGTTTTTCCATTTTAAATGTGAAGGAGCGTTATACGTACCGCTACAAGGACGCTGCTTGCAGGAGATTTTTTTCTCTCCTGCCAGCGCATCGCCTCAGTGTGAAAGCCCTCGGGCTTTCACTTTGAGGTTGCTGGGCAGGAGTTTTTTCAGGCGGTATAGCAGCGCTATTTTTAGCGCTGTACCGCCTGAAAAACTCCTCGGTGTGAAAGGGGTCGAACACTGCCACAGATTTGACCCTGTATTTGAAGGATCACTTTAGCTCTTCTTCCAGTCGATGGTGACCTGATCATTCGCCACCTGTCTTTTCTCCTACCATGCAACAGACTGGTCTGTGAGTATTTGTGGCGTAGCATCGTACCCTAAGCTACGTTGCCTTCTTCCCTGTGGTGTAACATGTCTGATCCTACTACGGCTGTAGCTCATATTTCCTCTAGCTGTTCTGGTCCTTTTTGCAGTGTACCCCCTTAGATACCAGGTACTGACACGCTGGAATTTTGTCCTCTGGTAGAGTGGATGCAATCGTCAGTTTTCCTTAGCTCTGTTGGGCATGGCTCTCTCCTCAAGAAAAGAGACAGGACACTATGGTGGAGAGAATGTGGCTGCTCACCCCGATAAAAATGATGAAAAGAATTTTCCCAAATGGGGTTATTGCGCTGCTCAAAAGGAAAGCGGTAATACCATGTAATAAAAAAGTTGTGTTTATTCACATGTTAAAAAGTGGACAAAAATTGGGTAGCATAAATGGATGGAGCATGAGTTGTATCAAGTACACAAACAGCGTTTACATAAATGTATAACAAGCAGTACACAAACAATGTATATACAGTCAAAAATGTGCATTGTAGTAAAAACAATCTAACGAACGTTTCGACCTTTGAAGGTCTTCTTCAGAGAGTTTGTGTGGCTGGAAAGGAACATATAGTGGTTAGACATCTCATGATCATAGTTTAGGTAATAAGAGATACATTGTTGGTTTTACAAAAAGCCCTTTGGCTAGAGGAGCAGTATGCAAAAGGATGTAATGAAAACAAAAAGTCAAAAAATTAAGCAAATTCGTGTGCAACATTGCAAACAAAATTATCTTAAATAAATTTTTTAGTTTTTAGTTTTTAATTATTAATTCCTTTACCTTGATGATGTGTCTCAATGATGTGCTGCAGTCCAAACGGCAGCATCAGGCGGTCTAATAAGGATAGCTTCCATCCCAGGCAGAAAAAACAGCTGTCCACATACTGTGAAACACCCCGCTCAACACCACAAGAGGTCACCCCCAAAAATTATGGGGCCAAGATGGAATGACCATATAGAAACCAGGAGGGGTAGGGGAACGTCGGTGGAACGAGGAGGTTTAATAAAGAAGCCTGTAAACAGAATAGTAAAATTGATATTTTTCTGCCTGGGATGGAAGCTATCCTTATTAGACCGCCTGATGCTGCCGTTTGGACTGCAGCACATCATTGAGACACATCATCAAGGTAAAGGAATTAATAATTAAAAATTAAAAAATGTATTTAAGATACTTTTGTTTGCAATGTTGCACACGAATTTGCTTAATTTTTTGACTTTTTGTTTTCATTACATCCTTTTGCATACTGTCCTCTAGCCAAAGGGCTTTTTGTAAAACCAACAATGTATCTCTTATTGCCTAAACTATGATCATGAGATGTCTAACCACTATATGTTCCTTTCCAGCCACACAAACTCTCTGAAGAAGACCTTCAAAGGTCAAAACGTTCGTTAGATTGTTTTTACTACAATGCACATTTTTGACTGTATAAACATTGTTTGTGTACTGCTTGTTATACATTTATGTAAACGCTGTTTGTGTACTTGATACAACTCATGCTCCATCCATTTATGCTACCCAATTTTTGTCCACTTTTTAACATGTGAATAAACACAACTTTTTTATTACATGGTATTACCTCTTTCCTTTTGAGCTGCGCAATAACCCCATTTGGGAAAATTCTTTTCATCATGGCTCTCTCCTCAGTCCTATCCTGGGAGGTTTTTACAGCAGTCGTGCACAATTTTTTTTGGGCCAAATAGCAAATTTATTGCCGACTATGACTGCAGAGGCCACAATGTGCTTCCATGACTTGCCCTGTAAAATCTTGATCTGCCTGCAGGCTTGGAGGCCTCTGGGCCCTCAGCCATCAAGGCCTTGTCTGATACAGTGTACCTTAATGGACAAACCTACACAAGAGAAGTCGCAGTCTTGTGTTATCCCTCACAAACTTGAAGAGACTGTCGGTCATTAATAACATGGTGGTCACAACAACTTTAAAACCTAAGGTCTGGGTAGGAGATTGTCCCAAATTATAACGTGACCTAGTGGGAACGCAAATTCAGTTTGGAATATGATCACCAGGACAGGGAAGCTAACTGGCAGAATATGCGTAAATGCACTCTATCTCTTACTATAAGGGAAACGGTGATTAAATTTACCCGCTGGTACTATACTCCTTTACGATTGGGTAAGATCTACCCGCAGACTTGCTCATCTTGCTTCCAAAGATGTGCTCTTCCAGGTTCTTTTTTTGCAAGTGTTCTGGGAATGTGAAGCTCTACAGCCTACTTGGGAGAGGGGCTCTGGAGCTAATGGACAAGCAAGCTAGTGGGGAGGCACATGGCTCTTAACACCTACTCACTGTCTATGAAAAAATCCCTGATATCCCGAAACCCCTAATGAAACTATTACACACTATTTGTATTGCGCTGCATTGGGCAATCGCCCTTAACTGGAAGTCTAACAGTCTCATTCTCATAGGTTATCTCTCGGGTTAATCAAATAATGTTATCGGAAAAAATATTTTGCTCACTACATGACTCTATCCGACACTAAATGGAACCCTTGGTTCACTTTCCGTCTTCAAGAATGACCTGAGTTGTTGTTGTTGTTCTTTTTTTTTGCCTTTCTGGTTGCAGTTTTGTTTGACATACCACCATATCACGGATAAGATCATATAGCATTAAGATTTTCTTATATAACCCTGACTAAGCACTGAGTTGGTGTGAAACGCGTTAGCTTGCATCAGTTTTTTTGCTGTGATATGATTTTACAATAAAAGGAACAATTTTTGGAGTGCGGCTGTCCAAACCTTTTTTATTTTTGCATTATCGTATGCATTGCCAGCACCCGTGGCTTTGGATTCAGTGAAGAGGTTCATCAATTACACCTGAGCGGTTACTCCCTTCTTGAATACTTCAATGTTTGGATGATCATTGTTTAACCATGTAATCCAGATGATTTTGCAATATGTAGGTTTATATCTTGTATCATTTTGTACTGCAAACGTATTTTTCTCAATAATAAAAAAAACGCTTGGTAAAAAATAAACCTTTTTTCTCGAGTCGTCTTCCAGGACGGCACCTTGAGAGTAGACTGGCTCCACCTGACAGGAAACACAATCAAAAAGAGGTTTAAAAACCCCGCCCCTCCCCGTGCACCTCAGTTCATGATTGTGTTTCCCCCAGCGAAACGTTTTTTTGTTTTTCCAAAAAGACCTAAGGCCTGGGGCTGGTGGTCCCCCTCCTGGAAGGTGAGCCATGGGTCCTGGGAGGCCTTGAGCTCAGTGAGGCTATTGCCTGTCCGGAGGGTCTCCCTGCATTGAGGGGGGGGGGGGAGCGGAAGGAAAAACCATGTTTGGAACCCCCCCCGGCTAGGTGTATCTGGGATAGTGGCTACCTCAGAACACCTAGGTGGCTGGAATCCCTCTCTCCCGAGCGTCCTCCTACCTGCTGGGCCGGGTAAGGACACTTCTCCGCGCTGTGGACTCGGCTGCTGTTCTCCCAGGCCCGTTTCTCGGTGGAGCCAGCATTTCCGACGCTGCGTCGATGGCGGCGCATGGTGATGACGCGCTTCCGGTTCCGGTCTTCGCCAAAATGGCGGCCGCCATCGGCGTTAGCTCACACGCTCGGAGCGCAGCAGGGGAGAGAGTGGCGCCCGATTCGATAGTGCCATGGAGCGTGAGGACCGCCCGGCACTAACCGCTGCTGCAGAGGAAGCCACCAAGGGTGAGTCTACCTCCAGAAACTTCATTGGGGCACTTGGACTGGGTCCTTATTCCCCACACACCCCCCTTCCCTTCCCCCTACTCCCTTTGTATTAAAGCCTTGTCTTTTACTTTCAGGGGAAGAGGTTACTGCCCAGGGGGAGGCTTCTAGTGTTTCTGCTAAACATACATCTAAAGCTAAAAGATGTGGGAATTGTAGCATTAAGCTAGCCACTGACTATTCCAAGCTTTTGTGTGCTAAGTGCATTCAAAAACTTACAGGGAAGGAAACTTCGCTAATAATGAAAGAATTCCTGACGGTTCAGTCAGAGATGCTTTCCACATTAAAAGAGTTTAAGGAAGCCTTAAAACCCAAAGGACCTGATCCCCTAGCAGCTGGACCCTCCTCACAGGAAAGCTTATCCACCTCGGCTCCAAAATTGTTGAGGGCTAGGGACGTTCTTCTGTCAGACTCTGAGGATTCAGAGGCTCAGGAAGAAGGTCTCATTGATAGCCAGACAGATGAGGAGGATGAAGATGCTAGATCAGGCAAATTCATTTTTTCAGCAGATGACATGGGTGGTTTACTGGCAGCTATCTATACCTCTGAGGGGATTCAGCAGCCGACCGAACTAGTGTCAGCACAGGATAAGATGTACCAGGGTTTAGCTAAACCCCAGCCAAAGGTTATCCCAGTTCACCAATCTCTTCAGGACTTAGTTCTAAAAGAGTGGGCAGAACCTGAAAAGAAGTTACTTAGGTACAAAACCTGGAAAAGGCGCTGTCCCTTTAAGGAGGAACTAGAAAACAAATTTTTCAAAGTCCCTAAACTAGACGCTTCCCTAGCTCAACTGTCTAGACAGTCTGACCTCTCCTTTGAGGATGCTGGGAATTTAAAAGATTCACTAGACAGACGGGCAGAGACCTCCCTTCGCAGGGCCTGGGAGGCTAATGCGGCAGCCCTTGGGCCCGCCCTGGCCTCATCCTGCATTGCCAGGAATACGGATACCTGGCTATCCAGGATGTTAGAACATATCCCACAGACTTCAAAGTTTAAGGATATCCGAGATTCCCTTAGAGTCATAGGTAGCGCTGTCGCCTATCTAGCAGACGCATCAATTGAGTCCGCTCGAGCCTCTGCTAAAACAGGCGCTCTTATTAACGCCTCAAGAAGGGCACTATGGCTCAAAACATGGGAAGGAGATTTGGCCTCCAAATCCCGTCTCTGTGCCCTACCCTTTGAGGGATCCTTCCTCTTTGGGACAGGTTTAGACCAGGCTCTAACTAGGGCCTCAGAAAAGGGTAAACGGTTCCCTCCCAAACCTAAACAAAATAGGAGGAGATTTTTTCGAGGCCCCCAGAATAAAAATCGACCTTCAGACCGAAGAGCGGCCTTTAATAGGAAGTGGATCACAGGGAAGGATAAACCAAAAGGGGGAATCCTTTTCCCTGATCCTAAACCCGCTGGAAAAGACTCCAAGTGACTCGAGAGTCGGGGGAAGGCTCTCCCGATTTCTTCCAGCTTGGGAAAGCATAACGCAGAGTCCTCATATTTTGCAGATAGTGAAGGAAGGCTACAGATTGGAATTCCGCCATCTTCCCCCACCAATTTTCCTCCTCACTCATTTACCCCAAAATCCCCTCAAAGCGGCAAGCCTTCTAGGGAATGTGTCAGACCTAGCACAACAGGGGGTCATAGTCACAGTTCCGGTAGACCAACAGGGTCAGGGGGTGTACTCTCACATCTTCGTAGTACCAAAACCCTCGGGAAAATTCCGTCTAATCATCAACTTAAAACCCCTGAATACTTATCTCCTCTACAAGAGGTTCCGCATGGAAAACATTTACAGTCTCAAGGGACTTCTTTTAGAAGGGGTATTTATGATAACCATAGACCTGAAGGACGCCTACCTCCATGTCCCCATTTACCAGGACCATCAAAGATTCCTGAGATTCGCCATTGTTTCCCCTCAGGGGATCCAACACTGGCAATTCACCGCTCTCCCCTTTGGGCTTGCCTCCAGCCCAAGAGTTTTCACAAAGGTGCTAGCAGAGGTGGTCGCCTTTTTACATCTGAAAGGCATCTCCCTTGTCCCCTACCTCGACGATCTGCTGCTGTTCAATCCCAGTCGGGCACTTCTTCTCACGGACCTGACCACCGTCCTGACTACACTGGAATCCTTAGGATGGATTATAAACAGAGAAAAATCTTCTCTCCTCCCAGAACAGAGAAAGATCTATCTGGGATTCTTAATAGATTCCTTAGAGAAAAAGCTTCTCCTACCAGTAGACAAGGTCCAGAGACTCATCTCAGTGGTCAGGTCTGTCAGGGGAACAGCAGATATTTCACTCAGGGAGATCATGAGGTTGTTGGGACTTATGACCTCATGCATCCCAGCAGTTCCGTGGGCTCAGCTCCACTACAGGCCACTACAGGCCTTCCTCCTCTCCTCCTGGGACGGGAAGGAAACATCCCTAGACTCCAGGGTCTCCATTCCAGAGTCGGTAAAGAACACTCTAAAGTGGTGGCTCATTCCTCGGAACTTGGAAAGAGGCCTTCAGTGGAACCAGTCAAATCCCCTCAGGATAACTACGGATGCCAGTTCCTGGGGATGGGGAGCCCACGTGGCGGGCCTACAGGCCCAGGGTTCCTGGGATCGACACCAAAGGGAGTCGTCTTCCAACTTCCGAGAATTATTAGCGGTCGGAAGAGCCTTGGAAGCGTTCGAGGAGAGAATCCTGAACCAGGAAATACAAATTCTCTCCGACAACGCGACCACGGTGGCGTTCCTGAACCATCAGGGAGGCACCAGGTCCCGTTCGCTCCTAAGGTTGTCCCTAGAAATTCTAGGCTGGGCAGAACAGAGGGTCCACTCCCTGTCAGCAGTCCACATCAGGGGAGTCCTAAACCTAGAAGCGGACTTTCTAAGCCGCCAACACATTCTCCAGGGAGAGTGGGAACTAAGTCAGGAGGTCTTCGATTGGGTATGT
Organism: Rana temporaria; assembly: GCF_905171775.1. Classification (NCBI taxonomy): domain Eukaryota; kingdom Metazoa; phylum Chordata; class Amphibia; order Anura; family Ranidae; genus Rana; species Rana temporaria. Next base: position 208,084,010 of record NC_053489.1, on the reverse strand, counting down.
CATCATTTCGGCATCCCAGAAATAGACCTCTTTGCTCACAGGAGGAACAAGAAGATAGAAAGGTTCTTCTCCCTCTCCCGGGATCACGGATCGGAAGGGGTGGACGCGTTGGCCCAGGCCTGGACATTTTACCTAGCCTATGCCTTCCCTCCTCTGAATCTGATCCCGAGGGTATTGCAAAAACTGAGTCGTTCACAAGGGAAGCTGATCCTGATCGCTCCCTGGTGGCCCAAAAGATCTTGGTTTCCAATGTTAGAACAGTGGTCGGTCCTTCCTCCCCTCCCTCTCCCAGTCCGGGTGGACCTTCTGCGGCAGGGGCCGATCGTTCATCCAGAGCCAGGCTTTTTCAGTCTGACGGCCTGGTACTTGAGAGGTGGAACCTGCAGCGGAAGGGTTGCTCAGAGAAGGTAATAGATACCCTCTTAGCGAGTCGTAAGGAAGTTACCAGGAAGATCTATGCCAAGACCTGGGGGGTGTTTTCACGCTGGTGCACAGCAAGACAAGCCCCACTACCCGAAATATCGGTTATCTTGGAGTTCCTTCAGGAAGGGGTAGATCTAGGTCTAGCTACGAGAACCCTAAGAGTACAGGTTGCCGCCTTGTCCTACTTTTTAGACAAGAGGCTGGCTCTGGATCCTCTTATTAAGAGGTTCCTGACGGCCAGGGATAGGTTATCACCTATACAGATATCCAGAGTTCCCCCTTGGGACCTCTCCCTGGTGTTGGATCAGCTATCCAAACCTCTGTTTGAACCGATAGACAGCATTCCGGTTAGGCTGTTAGTATTTAAATTCTCCTTTCTTTTGGCCATCACCACGGCCAAAAGAATAGGAGACATGCAAGCGCTCTCAATCAAAGAGCCTTATTTTCGTTTATTTGAAGACAGGGTAGTCCTAAGTCAGGATCCCCTGTACCTACCTAAGGTGGCAACGAAGTTCCATAGGTCACAAGAAATTATACTTCCTTCTTTTTGCGCAAACCCACAGAATGAAAGAGAACAAACCTTTCATTGTTTGGATGTAAGACGCTGTTTATTAATTTTATTTAGAAAGGGTGAGCGAGTTCAGACGCTCATCACACTTGCTAATCAACTTTTCAGGACAGAAAAAGGGTTGCCAAGCATCTAGAGCCTCCATATCTAGATGGATAAGACAGGCAATTTCAGTAGCATACAGTAAGGCTGGCAAAACAGTACCTAAAGTCAAGGCACATTCCACGAGATCTATAGCAACCTCCTGGGCAGAGAGAGCAGGAGTTTCAGTGGAACAAATCTGTAGATCAGCAACGTGGTCAAGCCAGAATACCTTTCTAAAACACTACCGAGTGGAACTCCTGTCACCCCAAGACTTGACGTTTGGCAGAAGAGTCCTGCAGGCAGTGGTCCCGCCCTAAGGTAGGCCTGAGGGTTACTTGCTTATCTCTCAAGGTGCCGTCCTGGAAGACGACTCGAGAAAATACCAGTTACTCACCGGTAGCTGTTTTTCTATGAGTCTTACAGGACGGCAGGCCTATTTCCCACCCTGAGGAATTTATATGGTTTGTATTTTTATATACTGGTTCCCGTGCTCTTATGGTGGTTACTTTATCACGAACTGAGGTGCACGGGGAGGGGCGGGGTTTTTAAACCTCTTTTTGATTGTGTTTCCTGTCAGGTGGAGCCAGTCTACTCTCAAGGTGCCGTCCTGTAAGACTCATAGAAAAACAGCTACCGGTGAGTAACTGGTATTTTTTTAATCAAGTGCATTTAACCTAAGGTCTGGTCTATATCATACCACTGCTTTCCCCAGCATAGGCTTCTTTAGAAAGTTCCTCAGTCTGCGAAGACTTGTTTTGTGCACCTGCTGTTAAGTCTTTTTCTTTATGAAGTCTGGAAGAACCAGACAAGCTCACTGTCCCTCCTAAGCACCTGTTGGTTTTGTATCCCTTTGAGGAATGCTTTGTTAAAAACTGGACTGCCCCCTTTGGATCTGGCATTTTTTAAACTTCCTACATGCACCTTGGGTTTTTGACGTGCATAAGATATGCATCAATCATGTCATTTCTTGGTGTCGTTTGTTGGCCTTTATGCATAGCCTATAGTAGAATACGTTTTCACATTCCAGTATCAGAAGTTTGTTAGCGTTTAAAACGCAAGTCATACAGCATGGCACTGTACTGGTTAATGCATGACCTCTGGCTGTAGTCTAAGAATTTACATTTGTGAAGAAAAATGTATATCCCACAATCCCTGGCTTTCTCAGTCTAGTACTGGTACAGGTGCAATAATTGGTTTTGACGCAGTTACAAACGGAGGCCATTCACAGGGAGATCACCATGCCTAAAGAGATTAGTTTGTTTTTTATCAAATTTGCACTCCCATATTTGTGTTGCAACATTGAGAAAAAGACAAGGCGTGGACTATACACTGCATGGCTCAAGAAGTTGCTTGTCCATTTAGCTAAAAGGGACAAGTGAGGTGAAGGAATATAGGGGAATTAATAAGCCATGACTCTACAAACTGCAGTCACAGCATGTGAGCCCATCATAAGGTAGGGAAAACAAGCAGCACTTCTAAGGACCACCTGCATTTGGACTCCATAGACAAATGGTTACAGACAGTTTATATAGAATTTTGTGTCTATTATTTTGACCATAGAGCAGTTAAAGCTCATGTCTGCAGCCTGAGCTATAATGTGGATGTGTGTTTGAAGGTCTCCCGCCCTGTGTTCGGGATGGGCTAATGATACCTGTAAGCAAGAAGCAATTGTTCCTCAAATGAAAGTTTTTATGTTCAGGGCTGCCCTGAATAGTCTCATCAAGATTTTTACCATGTGTAAAAGTACCCATTATCCTCGGCAGAAAATTTTTGTGCTGCCTGCATATCTGATGCTTGGGTACAAAAGTGGTTTCCAAGGGCTACATGCTAGATTCCCCCCCCCCCCCCCAGAAACGGACTTTCAACCTAACTGTGTCCCAAACTGGTTAGCAGATCTCCATACAGTCCTGGCGGGTCTTTTGGTGCAGGGTATTGGTTCTGTCCCTGTGGCAGAATAGTTGCAGAGGTTTTATACAAACCTGTTCACAGCTCCCAATACAAAAGTGGGCACCTATCTCAAGACCCTAAATTTCAACATTTGGCCCCAGAAATTCCATATGCAATCTCCCTAGGTCTGTTATCCTCCTGTCATTGGGGGAGACTTTTTGGACTTTCTGAACATCAAGCATGCATACTTGCATGTCTCCATCTTTCCAGTGCAACAGTGTTTTTCTACCTTTTCCTGTGGGTGCTATGGATCTCCTGGCTTCCAGGTTTAACAGCTAATGAATCTTCTAGTGGCAGCTGTAAATGCTCTTGGATGACACTAGATTCAGGGATGCATTTCCTCCCCTGAAACCCCTACCTCGTCTACTTCCATGGATTAAGTTGAAGGTTGTTCTGGTGATGCTCATAGCTCTGGAACCCAGGCCGAATGTGGCGCTCTGACCTGATTAGACTCTTGGCCTATCAGAGTGCGGCAGTCCAGGAACACTTTTTTTCACTCTTGGCCGACACTTTGAATCTTGATCGCTTGAATCTTCTGTTCCAAAAAAAACATTTTTACCATCTTGCTTTAGGATTGCTGGTTTTAATGGCATGTTTGTTGAAGCCCAGATTGTAAAAATTGGAGGCTTCTCTAAATCTTTGATTTCTGTATTGCGAAAAGCTAGGAAGTGTACTTCCTGTAAGGTTAATCCTGACCCATGGAAGGCATACTTTGCTTGGTATAAGAGCTTTCACCCTAGCAAATTCACCATAGGATAATTTCTGGCATTTTTACAGATGAGCCTGGACCAGCATTTAGCTCAAAGTAGCATTCAGTCTGGTTTCACAGTATGTGTGGCGCGGCTCTCGGCAGGGGGTCCAGTGCATCTCTGTTTCAGGGGTGAATCGGGTCTGAATTTTTGCCTGAATTGGGACCCGAAACTGAGCCACAGGACCCTTCTGCTGTGGGCTACGTGGCCACCCCAGAGCTGTGTGAACCAGCTCTATTGCGAGCCAGTCACACTCTCCTGTTGTGTGAATTGAATGCAGGAAAACCCACTATGGTCACCCTATTTTGAAGCCTATTAAAGTCTCTGGTTCTAATTGGGTGCTTCAAAAAACACCCCCCCCCTGCCATAGGAATCTGTGTCCGGCGTCCTGAAAGGGGCCGTGCAAATGGATAGGGAGGACGGCAGAGGTGTTCGGGGGGGGGGGTTGGTTGGTGCAGTGCGCCCACAATGCAAGAGCCGCCACTGATGGGCCGTCTAGTAAAGCGGCAGTAACGCAACAAGGTGAGGGATGTGGCGGCGGCAGCAGCAGGTGAGTTGATGCCAGCTACTGTGCTCTGCCATGATGGATCTGAAATGACAGGTGCTCTTTACATGTAAGGACTTATTCTTGCTGGTGGTTAGAATCTTCATGATTTGCAAACAAAAAACATTTTTTTTTTTTTTTCCTGACCCTGAATTAGTGTGAACCTGGGCTAAGATGCTTCAAGTAGCACTTTGAGCTGCAGGCAAACTGAATGAATAAATTATTTAAGCTTCAAGTTGCAGAGGTTATCATCGCAAAGCTTTGAGAGTAATTTTTGATTACACACACTTCTAATAGTTAAGAAGGGGACTAGGCAATGACATTCAAAGCCTAATCTAAAGGGGTTGTAAAGGTAAAAAAAAAGGGGGGGGGCGAGCAGGACAGGACACTCCCAAAAACACACAGCTCCTTTCTCTATCTGCAACGTAGAGAGTGTCCTGACATTCCTGCTCGCCCCTCCCCCCCCTCAAGAGGCTTTCTCCACACCAGGGAGAAAGCCTTGCATTATGGTGTGTAGTTACAGACAGAAGAACAGGAAGTGAGGATTTCTCAGAAGAAATAAGGACATTTAAAAGCAAAATCAAAGGATGAGGTAAGTGAAGGAGGACTGCACTAAGGTAAAGGAAGCTATTTAGGGATTTTTTTTATTTTTACCTTTACAACCCCTTTAACCTTGCAGAAGGAGCCTAAGTGAAAAATGAGCAACAGCTTCGAGTGAAGGACCATGTCTATTCTTTGGATAGGCAGAAACAACTGAATACTTTGTTAGGATAGGTGGAGTAGGAATTGGAACCAGATTTCAAGCATTAATAATGTTGTATTTGGTAATGTAACAGTGTGCAATAAATGTTTTATGTATAACATGTACTGAACTCAATTATATGGTTAGTGCTCCTTTTTTTATATTCCTCCCATTGCAGAGAAATGATTTGGTGACTTATTTGGTTAGCCATGTTTTGATAAATCGGGTTCAGTGTGATGAATTTTTTTCTTTTTTTTTTCTTTACTAGTCTTTATTTCAGTGTGACCATGTCCAGTACACACTAGTTCCAGTATCTGGTTGGCAGGAGCTTGAAATTATTTTCCTTGAGCACAAAGAGCAGGTAAAGCTAAACAATTTGAAAGGTCTTTGCTTCTCGCTGAGCTGCTGCTATAACAGTTTTTGCTTCAAAGCATTTGGCAATTTATAACTTATATACTGGCTAATTCTGTTAGATCTGCTTTTGCCAACAAGCAAAGCAATTATATTACAAACCATACAGCAATGAAATGTTAACACTTTAACTTAAAGCTTTTCTTGAAATGAATTGTTAAATATAATTATAGTTTTTTTTGTTTTGTAGTTTCGGTACTTTGTACTTATAAATTGTGGTGCAAATATTGATCTTCTGGAGACTCTGCAGCCACAGGAAGAAGCTGTATTCTTTATATGTGACACCCACCGACCAATAGATGTAGTGAATGTGTACAATGACACCCAGGTATGTGTGCAGTACTGAGGCTTACAATGGGCTTGATACCCTTATGATATCAATAATGTACTGTAACTATCTATGCAGATAAAGTTGCTTATCAAACAAGATGACGACCTGGAAATCCCAGCATATGATGACATTTTTCGTGACGATGAAGAGGAAGAAGATGGAGAGGATTCTGGTAATGACAGTGATGGCTCTGAACCTTCAGGGAAGAGGAGACGATTTGATGAGGTACATTGCTTGTAAACTACAGCCTTTGAGATTGGAGAACAAAATGGCAGTAATGCTTATCATAACCTTTCTTATGCTTCCTTACATTTCTGAGTTACGTTCGCAATAGAAGAGCCAAGTCCTCCTGTTTGCTTAACTAAGACTTTTGTGTAGTGGCTGCTTTCTCCACTCGATTTGATTATGTACTGTAGCTCTAATTTATTTTTCCCCCTTGTGTTAGGGAGCTGTAGAAAGACGAATTGAGAGGCGACGGGCGAGGAGAGAGTGGGAAGCACGCAGGTAAACTTCCTTAATAGTGTCCTACCTTTTTAAATGTACCCTCTTAACTTGAAGTGTATTACTCCAACCTCTACTGTATGTCACAGCATAGTTAATTTCTTGTTTTATGTATTACAGAAGGGAGATCCTCTTTGAGTATGAACAGTATGAATACCATGGAACGTCGGTAAAGTGGTTTGTGGGATGTTTGCGTGGTTAACTTTTTACAGCAGATAAGTGTGTGTGTGTGTGTGTGTGTGTATATGGCAAGTGGTCCGGCATTCTGATAGTCCCAAGGAGTCTCGGTGATATCCAGAGGTGTAATTCTATGGTAGCATATTCTAAAATGGCCGGCAGATGGAAGCCACATTTTCTGTATACTGGGAAGACAGCTGGGCTGTCTGAGACAGCATGGAAGCCCAGTCCAGGAAGAAACCCACAACCAGCGTGTACAGCAAACTGGAAGTGATGTCATCAACATGTGTTTCTGAACAGCTAATTGGTTCCTTCTTCAAGAAATGACTAAAGGTTACTAGAAGCTGCTTCTAGTAATCAGATGTTGGTACAGGGCTCTCCGCCGCAGAGCTGTTGTGTTCTGACCGGATGGCCCCCCACCAGAACACTTTGGTCATTGGCTAAGAGCACTAATCGGGAGTTGGTCGGCTGCTGGTTTTCCAGCATACTGTCAGACGGACTGACATACACACGGGCTGAATGCTGGACTGTTTTTATTGAACTGGCCAATGTCTCTTGACATTTGGCCTGTGTGCACGAGTCTTTAGTGTTTTAGCCAAACTAGCATCTTCAGGGGATGGACAGTGGAAGCCCCCTTGCCTGTAATCTTACCCTGTCCTAAATGTTTTTTTCAGGCATAGCAAAATATCTGAATGGCTAGCTGCGAAGCTAAACATTTTATTGATAGTTAGCCACTCTCCAGTTGCAGCTTTAGAGATACGAATATATCTGTAATTTTTCAAATTTGTGCTAATTGTTTTTTTTTCTTTTTTATTTCACCTCTTTAGTCTGCGATGATGATGTTTGAGCTGGCATGGATTATGTCTAAAGATTCAAATGACATGTTGTGGTAAGTTTAGAAATTAGATTTAATGATCACTGTGAAGTCTTTATGTACTTTGATTTTCCATGCATGTAAAATGGTGCTCAAATAGGTTACACTTGTGGTTTAAAATACAGTTGTGCTCATAAGTTTATATACCCTGGCAGAATTAATGATTTCTTGGCCATTTTCAGAGAATTTGAATATTGACACACAAATGTCTTTCACTCATGGTTAGTGTTTAGCTTAAAGGGGTTGTAAAGCCTCATGTTTTTTCACCTTAATGCATCCCATGCATTAAGGTGAAAACTTCTGGCAGTGCCCCCATTTTACTTACCTGGGCTCCGTATTTCCCTTGGCGAATGCGTGCTGTCCCCCTCTGCACGGGGGTCCCAGCTCTTGATTGGGTAGATTGATTGCAGCGCAGCCATTTGCTCCCGCTGCTGTCGATCAAATTCAAAGACGCTGAGCTGAGTCCAGCATTTGTGTCTATGGATACTGAATGCTGGGCTCGGGAGTGTGCCCGCAAGGTAACCCCCCCCGGGAGAGTGCTTCTCCTAGGGGGTTATCTGATGCGAGGAGGAACCCCAGAAAAGGTGGATCAGGGCTGCACAGTGGAGGTAAGTATGACATGTTTGTTTTAAATATAAAAACGAAGGCTTGCAATTAACTGTTTTTACTCTTTTTATATCATAATGGCAACAGAAATGACCCTGATCAAAAGTTTACCCTGGTGATTTTGGCCTGATAACATGCACACAACTTGACACAAAGGGGTTTGAATGGCTATTAAATGGGGGGAGAGAGAGACTTTTTTTTCTCTTCCGTTCATAGACGGACACAGCATCCTTTGACAGTAGGGTTATATCCGCTTCCCTTTAGGAGAGTTTAGGCATTTGGGTGACGGCTGTGAGTTTTTTTTTTATTTTTTCCTGGGGTCTCCTATCACCTGGACCTGTGTGCGTAGCCGGGATTGTGTGTGTGTGTGTGTTCACTACAGGGCCTCTTTTGTGTGCTGTTCTGTTTTGCTGTGTCACTGTCTTCTTAAATGCGCAACGGCAGCCATTTTGTCGGAGTCGCTCTTTATATAGCTCGGCGGCCATTTTCTTGTGGTCCTGTGCTGTTTTTTACTCATTCGGCGGCCATCTTGAAATTCGTTTGGCCTTGTGTGGCCGTTTTAGCGCTGCAGACAGACCGCAAGTCTGCTGAAGGGGGGCAGACACAGCACTGCCAGCTTCTCCAAACACGCATAGCCTCTCTCAGACCGCGCTGCACCGGGAGGGATGGTGAGTTTCCCGGGGGGCCCCCCATGCTCTGTAACGGCCGGGAGGTGACCGTGTGCACTTCTTCTTTGCAGGTAGGTGACACAGCGGGGGGGGCGTTGGGAGGCCTGGACAGGTACTTCTCCCCTGTAAGCCTGTTAACCCTTTCTGCCCCTCCCCCTGACACATCTGCTATGGCAATGTCGGTGGTGTTTTTTTTTTCTCGCCAGGTTGAAGCGACTGGTGGCCGGCTGGGGGGTTTATTAGCGCCTCCCTGGCCTGCTTCTGGGGATGTCTCTGACACTGTATTGTCAGATGATGCGGGCTTAACCCACGCGCACAGTGAGAGCGACTCTGGTCAGGGTCGGTTACTGTTTGGGAAATGTTGGAGCTATTTTTTTCTGCATGATACTCAGAACTTGAGGATGGGGCGGGGGCACCTGCTGTGCCAGTCCTTTTTGGGTCCCGCAAACCACCATGCAGTGACGATGTTTTCCTTGTGTTCCTTTTTTGGGACAGTCTGTTTTACAAGGAATGGGATACGCCGCAGACAGTTTTTTGCTTGCGACCCGTTATCCTTTTGTGGAGGACCTTTTTAGTAAAGTGGGTCTCTCCTCCGTCCGTGGACCCTCCAGTGTCCGGGTTGAGTTCCACCATGTGGATGGGGCTCCTGCCTTTGAGGACCCCGCGGATGGGAGAATGGAGGCTGTGGCCCGCTCCATCTTCGCGGTAGGGGGTTCGGCTGTGAGACCGGTTTTGGCCAGAGTTCTGGTGCCACGGACTCTGACTGTACGGGCAACGTTTTTTTGCTGCAAGAGCAGGATGCTTCTGGGACCTGTAAGGACCTGGCTGAACAATTAGTTCTGGGTCTTAAATTGGTCTGTGGGTCAGTCCTGGTTACGCTCTTGCTTCCAGGGCTTCCTCCTATGCGGTGGTACTGCGCCGCCTTGTGTGACTGCAGTGCTGGTCTGCGGACCAGTCCTCAAAGGCCTTGGTGGATTGCCTTTTTAGGGGTGAACGGTCCTTTTGGGACTTCCCTGAATGGCATCATTATGGATGCCACAGGTGGTAAGAGCATGCTGTTCCCACAGTCTGGGAAGGGCTAGGGACCTCGCCATGAGCACGGACCCTCCTTTACTACCCCCAAGCATTTTTTTCGCCCACCCTGTGCGGTGGGGGAAGGTTTGCACGGTGCTAAGACCCCCGCTGCGTGGCAGCAGCGCACCTGGTTCCGCAAGGCCAACAAGCCTGCAGACATACCTGCTTCCGCCTGAAGGTCTGCCCCTGCCCGTGTCTCGGGTGGGGGACCGGCTTCGCGAAATTGCGGCTCAATGGAGGTCTCTCTTCCCCGACCGTTGGGGTTTGCGACGTGGTTTCCTCGGGGTACAAGTTAGAGTTTCTCTCGTCTACCAAACAGGATTTTTTCATTTTATTTTTTTCCTCCAGCCTCTGGCTTCCTCCGGTTCGCCGCTTGGTTCTGTCAGGGGCTGTCCAGGATCTTCTGGTCGGGGGAGTGATTGTGCCAGTTCCCTTGATGGAACGGTCTCGGGGGTATTACTCCAATCTGTTTGTAGTCCCCAAGGAGGACGGGGTCCGTCCAATCCTGGGCCTCAAGGCCCTCGTTTGTTTTTGTCAGTGCAAAATTTCAGGATGGGGATTTTCTGGCATCCTTGGATGTCATGAACGCGTACCTGCATGTCCCCATATGCTCAAAGCACCAGAGATTCTGGGCTTTGCGGTCAGGGAGGACCATTTTCATTTTGTGGCCCTCCCGCTCGGCTTGGTGTCGACACCACAGGTTTTCACCGAGGTGCTCGTCCCGATACTGGCCCGGCTGTGACAGCAAGGGTTTGTTATCGTGGGATGTCTGGACGACATTCTCCTACGAGCTTCTTCGAGCTCTGAATTAGTGGAGCCGTGTCTACCACGTGTCAGACTCTCCAAGAGTTCGGCTGGCTTCTGTATTGTCCAGAAGTCGGTGTTGGTTCTGTCTCAGGGACTGGAATTCCTGGGACTAGTCCTGGATTCCGCCGGAGCAGCAGTTGTCGACCTAGAAGTGGTCATCTCTGCGATTCTACATGAGGGTTCTGGGTCTGACGGTGGCCTCTTTCGAGGCGGTTCTGTATGCCCAATTCCACACCAGGGTGCTACAGAAGGAACTGCTGTCACGTTGGGACAAGCTTCCGTCGTCTCTGGATTACCAGGTTCATTGAGTCAACTAGTCATGTTTCCACCTGGTGTGGTGGCTGGCGTCTCCGGTGCTTCGGGCCGGGAAGTTGTTTTCTGCCGTGCCACTGGACAGTGGTCACGACGGATGCCAGCCTCTCCGGTTGGGGGGGGGGGGCGTTTGGGGCACCCAGTCAGCCCAGGGGCGCTGGACTCGGAGTCCCGCCTACCGATCAATATTCTGGAGCTCAGAGCAATTAAGCTGTGCCTTGCCAGGTGGTCCTTGGATCTGCAGGGCCGACCGGTCAGGTTCCAGTCCGACAACGCCACGGCCGTGGCGTACGTCAATCAACAGGGAGGCACGCGGAGTTCAGCTGCAGCGACGGAGGTCGCGTATATCCTTCGGTGGGTCAAACGCGTATATCCTTCGGTGGGCCAAAAGGTCCGTTCCGGCTCTATTGGCCGTGTACGTTCCGGGGGTACAGTTTGGCTAGTCGACTTCCTAAGTCGCACTGCTCTAGGCCAAGAAGAGTGGTCTCTCCATCCGCAGGTGTTTCAGGGTCTGTGCCAAAAAGTGGGGCACTCCGGACGTGGACCTTCTAGCGTCCCGTCTCAATCGGTAGGTGCCACGGTTCGTGGCCAGGTTTAGGGACCCGTGGGCGGACACGTCAGGCGCGTTGGTGGCTCCTTGGGGTTACTATCGCCTAATTTACACCTTCCCTTCTTGGAAACGTCTTCCTCGCCTGCTGCGCAGAGTGGAAGCCGATGGGATTCTATCGATCCTGATTGGCCGGGTCGCTTCTGGTGCGACTGGTGGCAGACGCCCCCTAGCGTCTTCCCCTGAGAGAAGATCTTCTGTTTCAAGGTCCGATCTTCCACCCTGTTTTACAGCCACTGGCTTTAGCGGCGTGGCTGTTGAGAGCCAGGGGCTGAAAAGGACCGAGGCCTATTGGGCTCGGTGGTCTCTACCGTGCTGCCTGCACGGAAGTCTACCTCACGTAGGATTACCATCATACGTGGAAGGCCTACATCTCTGTGTGTGAGGAGATGAAATGGCACCCTCGTACATACGTGGTGTACAGGGTTCTGCTGTTTTTACAGCAGGGAGTGGATCAGGCTCTCGCCTTAGGTACGGTTAGGAGTCAGATTTCTACTCTGGCTGTTTACTTTCAGCGACCCTTGGCGCGTACGTTTGGTTAGGGGGTTTGGCATGTGGCCCCTCCTGGGTGCCCTCCACTACCCCCATGGGACTTGAATTTGGTCCTTTTGGTGCTCCAGGATGCTCCTTTTGAGGACATTCAGGAGGTTCTTTGTTGACTGTCACAAAAGGTGATTTTTTTCTGGTAGCAATTGCCTCGATCAGACGAGTGTCTGTCTGAACTAGCGGCCTTGTCTTGCAAGGCTCCCTACTTGGTCATCCATAAGGATGAGGTGGTGCTGCGGCCGCAGCCGTCTTTTCTCCCCTTGGTCGTTTTGGCTTTTCACATTAATGAGGACATTGGTCTTCCATCCTTCTGTCCTCGGCCGAAATGCCAGGAGGAGGCCACTTTACATCCTCTGGATGTGGTTCGGGCCCTACAAGTGTACTTATCTGCTACGATTCTGTTCCGGAAGTCGGACTCACTGTTCGTGTCGGTGGCTGGTCCTACAAGAGGGCATGGCAGTCTCGTCGGCCACCATTTCTAGGTGGATCCGACGGATTGTGCTTCAGGCCTATGCCCTGAAGGGGTGTGTGCCCCCTTTTCGGGTTAGGGCACATTCGACCAGGGCGATCGGGGCCTCTTGGGCTTTCCGGCATCATGCCTCTGTGTTACAGGGGTGTATGGCAGCGACCTGGTCGTCGATCCACACTTTTTCAACATTTTTAAAAGGTGGATGTGTGTGCATCTTCTGATGCCTCCTTTGGCCACAGGTGTTATAGGCGGCAGTTTATGGTTGGAGTTTCTCCGTTGAGCAACTCCGGTTTTGTTTGGGGTGTGACCTGGTTTGCTGTGTTATTTTCCCACCCCTTTGAAATTTTTTGACACTGCTTGGGGACATCCCTACTGTCAAAGGATGCTGTGTCCGTCTATGAACGGAAGAGAAAATAGTATTTTTGTACTCACCGTAAAATCCATTTCTCTGAGTTCATAGACGGACACAGCACCCACCCCTCTGTTTGTACTGCTTGTTACGAACTGAGGCTACTAGAGCAGGGTGTGGGTTATACCCGGGGGGGGGGGGGCACGCCCCCTGGGAGGAGCTGCACTGAGGAATGTGTTTAACACTTAAAGTGCTATTTTTTTCTTCCTAAACTCTCCTAAAGGGAAGCGAATATAACCCTACTGTCAAAGGATCCTGTGTCCGTCTACAGACCATTGCCTCTTTCATCCAGTGCTGCACTGATGTTTCTGGATTCTGAGTCATGGGGAAAGCAAACTAATTCTCAAAGGATCTGCAGGAAAAGGTAATTGAACTATATAAAACAGGAAAGGGATATAAAAAGATATCCAAGGAATTGAGAATGCCATTCAGCAGTGTTCAAACTCTAATCAAGAAGTGGAAAATGAGGGGTTCTGTTGAAACCAAACCAGGGTCAGATAGACCAATTGAAATTTCAACCACAGCTGGCAGGAAAATTTGTTCAGGATGCAGGACTCTCTGAAAACATGTGGTGTGGCTGTTTCCAAGATGTACTTGAAGAAAGATGGGCTGCCTGGTCGAGTCGCCAGAAGAAAGCCATTACTATGCAAATGCTACAAAGTATCCTGCTTAAAATACGCCAAACGGCACAGAGACAAGCCCACCAGGTCAATAGGACAGTATTCATTTATGTGGGGACACATGCTTTTGAGGTGATTGGGGTTTTCACAGGCCCAGCCAAGGCACCAAAAGGCTGGGCGAAAGAGGCGGGGCAACAGGGGAGGTAGGAGACGTAGGGCAGCCCAAGCGTCCCAAAACGTAGAAGGCAGAGGTATTTTTAATTTAAGTTCCAGGAATTTTACAGATTCTGAGAAATCCATATTGGATAAAGGTTTAAAATACGCACCTCCTCGGAGCCTTAACAAATTCGGAACATACATGGATGTTCACAAATTTGTGAGAAAAATTAATATCAAAAGGTATATGGCGGGCATCCCTTCTATTGGTCAACATCCTGGTAAATGGGTACGTTCATTCGGGCCTATCAAATGCCTCTCTTTTCAATCCTCCAGGGGGACTGGCACCATTCCTGAAAGTTTTTAGGGATGTTCTACTGAGAGATCTAGAGGCATTGGAAGTTAAGAAAGCCAAACTTAATAAAACCTTACAGGAAGGATTAGATTCCTTATGTACTAATAAGGATTTGGTTATTAGACCTGCGGATAAGGGGGGGGGGGGTATAGTCGTTTTGGACAAAGCTGACTATTTGAAAGAAATGCATAATATTGTCGATGATACCGACACTTATTGCATTCTACCCAATGACCCCAAAAATAAATTTAAGAGGGATTTGGAGATTTTGGTGGAAAGGGGAGTGTTTGAGGGTATACTTACCATCAAGGAGAAACTTTTTCTCATACCCAAAGCCCCACGTACCCCCACGATATATTACCTCCCTAAACTTCATAAAGACCCTATCTGCCCCCCGGGACGTCCTATAGTGAGTGGTATAGATTCCATCACGTCCCGGGTGGGCAGATATATCGACTTCTATTTACAGCCCTTAGTAAAGAAAATCCCTTCTTATGTTAGGGATTCCAAACACATCATAAATATTTTATCTGGTGTTCCACCCACTGTGGGCATGTGGATGGTCACCATTGACGTCAAGTCCCTCTATACCATCATTCCCCACGAGTTGGGGTTGGAGGCAGTCCGCCATTACCTTTCGAGGGATTCAGGGCTTATAACAAAACAGGTGGAGTTCATTATGGGATTGTTAAAATTCGCAGCCGAATCTAATTACTTTTGGTTTGAAAACAACTTTTATAAACAGGTTACGGGAGTAGCCATGGGGGCTAAATATGCCCCCAGCTTGGCCAATTTGTTTATGGCCAAGTGGGAGGAGGATGTCATCGATGTAGGGGACACTCCCCAGATCGCTCTATGGGCGAGGTACATTGATGACATCCTCCTCCTATGGGCTGGCGAATATGACGATCTCTCTAACTTTGTCTCTAGGCTCAATTCCAACCAAAATTTGAGGCTAGCCAAACCTGCGTCCACTATTTGGATTTGAACATTATGATCAAAGCTGGGAGTTTTGTTACGTCCACATATTTTAAAGACACAGACCGTAATGCCTTTATTCCAACCGATAGTTGCCATCATACACCTTGGATCAAGGGAGTTCCTAAGAGCCAGTACTTGAGGTTGAGAAGAAATTGCACCAACCCTGAGGATTTTGCAATCCAAGCAGGGACACTTACTGATCGATTTCTAGAGAAGGGCTATGGTCAGGAGGAATTGGAACAATGCCTGAGTCAGGTCTTTGCCATGGATAGGAAGGACCTGTTAGTTGATAAAAAGAAAGATGAGGGTGGGGAATTTTTAAATTGCGCACCCTTCATCACATCATACTCTGTTCAGCACAGGTCCATCTCCAAATTAATCCATTAACATTGGCACATAGCAACCAATGACCCTGTACTAAAGGACATCTTGCCCGTTAGGCCAAAAGTAATTTTCAGGGGTTTTCAGTCCTTGAGGAATAAAATCTCCCTCAATGTGATTGATCCCCCTATGGGTGCTAGAGGTTTCTTTGACCAATTGAAGGGGTATTACAAATGCAAGAGATGCAGAGTCTGCTCTTTGAGCACTAACAAGAGTAGGTGCGTTACTACATTCACCTCTACTGTTACGAACAAGGAATACAAAATTGTTCCATGTATAACCTGTGCGTCTACAGGAGTGGTCTATTTAGTACAATGCCCGTGCGGCCTACAATATGTGGGCCGGACTAAAAGGTCTTTTCAGATTAGAGTAAATGAGCATATTACAAATATACTGGCTGGTTTTAAAGACCACTCGGTGTCGAACCACTATAGACTTAAACATAACCGAGATCCTGCCAATACTCTATTTCTGGGAATTGATCAATTTAAACCCCACTGGAGGGGAAGTAACCTAGTGAGGGATATATCCCAGATGGAGATGGGATGGATACATCGGTTGAAGACATACACCCCCTTTGGTTTAAATATTGATACAGATGTCAACGCTTTTATTAATAATGCATAAATGTGTACTCTCTGTGAAAGGCACCACTGGAGGTAGAGGTTTATCCTCCTTTTTCGTTTTTGTTTTTTTATATTTAATTTTATTTTTAAATTTTCTCACTGAAGATTAAACACATGGGTATAATTCACATATGGGGTAAATTAATTACCTAAATAATTTTAAAAAATAATATAAAATATATATTTTTTTCAAAATTGTTTTGATTTAAGGGGAAATGGTCAGTATAGTTGAGTCTTTGTGAATCCCCTTCATCACTGTTTAGGGTTCCTTTATATAAGACCTAAATGGTCAGTTCACCTATTTACACCTTTTTACACTAAAAGTAAATTCATTGGTGTGTTCACACCCATTATGAGGTTAATTATTATATATATAACTCTTATATAATAAGAGAAGTCTTTTTCTCTCGTCACGTAGTATTGTTTTTTATGTAAAATTTTATAAAAACATAATTTTTATTATTTTTTATATCTTAGCACAGTGGCTCTTAAGCAGGGTCCCACTGGTTCTCTATGCACCACACTCAGATTAGGGAGACCTCAGAATGGCGTGACTATTATAGTTACACATTGGGTCATATTATTCACTTAGTTTTCCACTGTACATATTTATTTATCGTTCTTTGAGAGGATTGCCAATTGTGATAGGTAACTAACTTTATTGGTTAATCTATTGTTCCTTTGTACCTTCGACACATCCTTGCAGGACTGACTATTACCCATGGGGAAATATCAGCTTACCGCGATTGTCTATCGTATATAGCTGATTGCATGTCCTAAGCAGGGTGAGGAGATGTCTAGTGCCAGAGATATTCCCTCCCCTTTAATAATTTATGCTCTTCCTGCCTTGATCGAATCTGATGATTCTGATCGGCGGATAATCGGATAACCAACGGATTGTAACTGCCAAGTTTTTAATACCATTGGCCCCCTTTTTTCCTTTTTTCTCTTTTCTCCCTTTTTTTATTGTTATTAATAAATTTTTCCGGAAGCGTTGCGCCGCGCTTCCTGGTTTGGGCAAATACCCACATTGCAAATGGCGTTTTCTGCATCCACTGAGCTGCTTTTCATATTGAGTGGCAGGTATATAAAGGTGTCTCACTGCCGAAAGCCCCACCCCCATTGAGAACGTCCCCTTGTGACGAAACGCGTTTGGGAGGCTACGCCAGTGACGTCACCACGCTCGGGAGGAGGGCTCCTGCATGCCGGCCGGCATTTTAAAACACACGCTGTTTTTAAAACTGATTGCTGTAAGTACATTACTTTTTAATAAATATTTGTTACCCAGCGGTATTACGCTATATGCGTCTTTTCTTTTATACTCCCGCTATTGGAGCGAATGATTTAGCCAAGGTCGGGTTACTATTGGTCCTGTCTTGGGACGTCTGGGAATCTAAAGGCCGTGGCGGGTCTATAGCCAACTGCTCTGATTACTTGCCATCTGGTAAGAGGCTCATTACTCTCGGTGGAGGGATCTCACGATTTGCATGATATGTCACCGGGTGATCGAAAGATCCATTAATATAACACAAGCAACATTTAAAGATTATACTCATTGATTGTCATATTGGGAGCTCTGCTTATCAATACAAGGACTCTTTATTTGGACTTTTTAACTTTTCTCCTGTAGAAAGTTTTTTCATTTTTACTTATTGGGCGCGGCTTTTTGTTTATTTATACATGCTTTTGAGGTGTTAATTGGGTCTGCTCCTAGACATTCCGTTGTGTGATGCTAATACTGTTTTGTGTGTGGAATGTACTTGTCAACTGTAGTAATTAGGTCATGTTAATTATGTCAGACCGGAGACCGAACGTCTGACATAGGAATGTGTATTATGCAGGTGAATCACTTATTGTCGGAGTCAGGATGTCTGGGGGATAATTAACTCCTCTGAATGTCATTATCTAAAAGAATGTGATTGAAGCCCCATTGTGTGATGTGTGGGTGGAGTGTTTTTTTGTTTCTTTTGATTACTATAAAATGGTTGTACTGTGTGTGTATATAAGAAAGCTAAGGTACCATTAAAAGTATTCATTTGTTTGACTCAGAAAGAACAGAGTTTGTCACGGTCCTAATTCTGGGGGAATTCTTATGGAATGGATTGGGTCTGCTGGATGGTTGGAGTGTCGGATAAGCTGTCTTGGGTTGGAGGAATGGAAGATCGTGAACGGTGTTAACCCCTGACCGTTACAAAGGCCTATGATGAAAGGTACATAGGTGGATCGCTGATGTTTTAGGGATGTGTGAGACCTACAAAGGCACAGGAAATTGATGGCAAGGTGAATGCAGTATGTTATCAAAAACTACTGGAGAAACATTTGCATTCATCGGACAGAAAGCTGCGCATGGGTTGTACTTGGACATTCCAACATGACAATAATCCAAAACACAAGGCCAAGTTGACCTGTCATTGGCTACAGCAGAATAAAGTGAAGGTTCTGGAGTGGACATCTGTCTCCTGACCTTAATATCATTGAGCCACTCTGGGGAGATCTCAAACGTGCAGTTCATGCAACACAGCTCAAGAATTTACAGGAACTGGAGGCTTTTTGCCAAGAGGAATGGGCAGCTTTACCATCTGAGAAGATAAAGAGCCTCATCCACAAATACCACAAGAGACTTCAAGCTGTCATTGATGTTAAAAGGGTATGCACGGTATTAAGAACTGGGGTATGTAAACTTTTGATCAGGGTCATTTAGGTAGTGTCTGTTATGATTTAAAGAGTAAACACAGTTGATGATTGATAATAAATGGCTTCAGCCAATCACTAACCATGAGTGAAAAAAGTTTTATTCATATTCTCTGAAAAATGGCCTAGAAATCATAAGTTCTGCCAGGGTATGTAAACTTATGAGCACAACTGTAACTCCCTAAAACCTTTTTGATGGAGCTTTGAACAGCAGCCAGGTGTGCATTTGCCAGCATACAAGACACACTGAGAAAATATTAACCACCATAAATATTTACATATAAAGGAAGTTGTATAGTGTATACAGTATGTACAATAAGCTTGGTGTTTTTGTAATTTAATCTTCTAGGTGGGCTATTGTTGGCTTGACTGACCAGTGGGTCCAAGACAGAATTACTCAGTGAGTATTCCTTTTATTACATTTGTACGTATGGTCTTTAGTTTTAATCCTCTATACTAGTGTACTAGTTGTTTCATCATGGCTGCAAAATACCATTTGACATGCCCCTGGACAGTGAAAGATGTTTTACAAATTTACTAACTGCATCAAGGGTACAGTAGGTGGCACTGCAGAAGACTGTCTTTATTCGCAAATCTGTAACTTGCATGTAATCCTATAATATGCTGCCCTGCTTTTGTTCTAAAGGATGAAATATGTGACAGATGTGGGAACTCTGCAGCGTCATGTCTCCAGACACAACCACCGCAATGAGGATGAAGAAAACTCACTCTCCATTGACTGCATGAGGATCGCTTTTGAATATGAGTATCCTTCATCATGATACATTTTTAGATAATTTAAGTAGACGTATCATCAGCAACAGAATTTAACTGCAGGTCTATTAATCTCATGTCTAAAATAATTACAATTTTCCCTGGAACGTCTTTCAGGACAGCCACCTTAGAGAGATCCCGGCTCCTCCCCTCTCAGGAAACACCGCCTTCAATCAGATATTTGAGCCTCATCCTCCCACTGGCCCTTCAGTTATGGTGTTTCCTCCGGTGGGGAGACACCGCTGTGGAACCAGGAGCCGATGGCTGGGGAAGCTGAGGCAGTGTTTGGACGTTTTTTGAAGATAGGGTTCTTCTGCCTAGAAATTTTGTTCATTTCGTTTTTGAATTTGGCGCTCAGGCCGGCTAGGGTGTCGGTTACCTGCAGCGCCGCGTGTGCATCCCGGCGGCTCTTCGGGGAGAAGTGTAAGCTGGGAGGTCCGTTTTGCTGTTGCCTAGGGTGGCGCTGTGGGCTCTCAGGTCCCTCCTGCTATGCAGTCAGCATGGAGCTTGCTGATCCGGATGACGGGCGACGTCAGATCCGGGTGGGGGGGGCGGGACAGCCACACGAGGCCGCGTCTTCCGGTTCCGGACGCGGCCTAGGAAAGCGGACCACGCACTCTGGCTGGTGCAGTCTCTCCAGTCTGACGTGTCGGCAACGGGGAAACGTCGGACCACTGTTCCGCTGAGCAGCAATGTCGGAGACGGAGGTCTCGAGGACAGCTCCATCCGAGGAAAGCACCAGCCAGTCGCAGGTAAGGGAACCCTGGGGTGGTATTCACCTACCTGTGCCCTGTTGGCTCCACGGGTGTTCTTCCCATCCTGGTGGTCGGTAGGGTTAGGAATTTCTGGGACCCCGGTGGTGGTTGGTCCTGGGGGGGGGCACTCCTGGTGATCCCTGTGTACAGCGCTGGTGGGCTTCAGCTAATGTACTGCTGTCTTTGTTTTGCTTCTCTTTCAGAAAGCCTCAAGTAAATCAGCCCATGGCTCTAAGAGGAAGTGCCCTGTGTGCAGACCAACACTAGGGGAATCCTGGTTAAAAATGCTCTGTAAGCATTGTATTGGGGATGTTTTAAAAGAACAGACAGCAGAACAGGGGGCAGAGCTGGCGGCGTCAGTTAAGGAGCTTTCTAGTACCTTCCAGTCTTTTCAAGCTCCTTTTTCCTCTTTTCAACTGCCCCAGCCCCAAAGCAATGCCCCACCAGCACAGCAGGTTGTTTCACCCAACCAAACGGATTTTCTCCCTAGTAGTGGTGAGAAACCGGAGGGTCTGGCAGAGGACGTTGAGGAAGAAGCGGGTAGCGCCCTTTCAGATTCCCAGGGGGAATCGTATACAGAGGGGGTGGACGGGGAGTCCACAAAATCCTCGAGGTACAAACTTTCACTAGAGGAGGTGGAAGAGCTCTTGGATGCCATCCACACCACTCTAGGTATCCAGGAGGAAAATAAAGTTTTGTCTTTACATGACCAAATGTACAGGGGTCTGGAAGAACAGAAAAAGAAAGTTTTTCCAGTCCATGACGTGTTGGTCAGTGCCATTAGAAAGGAATGGCAAGACCCGGAGAGGAAACCCTTTTTCTCTAATGCACTAAAAAGGTTTCCTTTTTTAGGGTAAGATAGTTTTAGTTTGGAATAAAACTCCAAAACTAGATGCAGCATTTTCCCAAGTGTCCAGAAATACAGATCTGGCCTTCGAGGATATGGGGGTACTCTCTGACCCCATGGATAAAAGGATGGATTCCCTTTTGAAAAAATCATGGGAGTCATCAGACAAATCTTAAACCCGCCATGGCAGCCACAGTAGTGGCCCCCAATATGGAGTTCTGGCTCACTCAAATCAGGGCGCATATTGAAGCCGGTACAGCAAAGGATACTATCCTTGCTTCTTTTCCCACGCTTCTTAAAGGGGTGGCCTATCTGGCAGACGCCTCGGCCGAATCAGTACGCATGTCCGCAAGATCTTCAGCCCTGACCAATTCAGCAAGGAGAGCCTTGTGGCTTAAGACGTGGCAGGGGGACAGTGCGTCCAAAATAAAGCTCTGTGGCATACCTCTCACCGGAGATTTATTGTTTGGGCCTGGCCTGGATAGGACGGCTGACAAAAAGAAAGCCTTTCCCATTAAAAGGAAATTTGGCAACAGGCGAAAAGGAAATTTCAGTTTCCCAGGAAATCTGAGACCCCTAAAACAGGTCACCAAAAGAAGGTCTGGGGACAAAAGGGGAAAGGGCGTGGGGCGGCAATTTTTTGCCCTCCTGAACTGCCCAAAAAGGCCCAGTGACAGTGACGGTGGGAGGAAGGTTGGGGGCCTTCCTTCCACAGTGGGAGGTGATCACATCAAATCAATTTGTTTTGGGGATCATCAGACGGGCTACAGGTTGGAGTTCTCAAATCCCCCAACCTACCAGTGTGTGCGGAAAAAGCCTCCGCTCTACTTTCCTCTTTACAGGAGTTGGAAAAGCAGGAGGTGATTGTCCAGGTGCCAGGTCCAGAGACAGGCAGAGGCTTTTACTCCCACATTTTTGTGGTCCGCAAGCCGTCGGGAAAATTCAGGCTCATCCTGAATTTGAAGCCTCTGAATGTCTCCGTCAAGTACAGGAGGTTCAGAATGGATTCGATTTATTCGGTCAGAGCGCTCCTTCCGCCAAACTGCTTCATGGCATCGATCGATCTAAAGGATGCGTATCTACACATCCCCATAGCCGAGGACCATCAAAAGTTCCTAAGGCTAGCAGTAAGGACCGGGAAACGTGTACTGCATTGGCAGTTCGGAGCACTCCCCTTCGGGCTATCATCTTCCCCCCCGAATCTTCACAAAAGTGATGATAGAAGTCCTGGCATTCCTGCGGCTCAGGGGACTTTCAATAGTTGCATATCTAGACGATCTTCTGCTGTTTGCACCATCAGCGGAACAGTTGGTTCAGGATCTTCAGGTAGCAAGAGACATCCTGGAAAATTTAGGATGGCTTTTAAACCTAGAAAAGTCCAGTTTAGTCCCAGCCCAGAGAATCACCTTCCTGGGCTATGTGGTGGACTCAACGAGCCAAAGGGTCTTTCTTCCTTCAGAGAAGGTCCTAAAGGTGGACAAGGCCATGTTACGTTTGCAGAGCAGCAGCCAGGTTTCAGTCAGGGAGGCCATGTCAGGGTTGGGATTACTGACATCCACACTTCCGGCAGTACATTGGGCGGGACTGCACTTCCGTCCTCTTCAGTTATTTATTCTGAAGGTTTGGGACCACAGTCAGACCTCTTTGGATGCCTTAATCTCCATCCCAAAACGGGTCAAACGGTCACTCTGGTGGTAGAGAAGGGGAGCAAATCTGTCCCAGGGTCTCGAGTGGATTCTGCCAGTAACCAAGACAGTCACAACCGATGCCAGCGGATCAGGTTGGGGCACGCACTTGGGTCCCAAGTGGGTACAGGGTACCTGGAGGAAAGAAGACGCTCAAAGATCCTCCAATTGGAGGGAGCTGAGAGCAGTAGAACTAGCACTCGGATCCTTTCAGGGGGAACTTCAGGGGCAACATGTGCGAATCCGTTCGGACAATTCCCCAACAGTAGCCTACATCAACAGGCAGGGGGGTACAAAAAGTTGCTCCCTATGGCTTCTGGCAGAAGCCATCCTGAAGTGGGCCGAACTCAATGTATTGTCCCTGTCGGCAACTCACTTGAAAGGAGATCAGAACCAGAAAGCGGACTTCCTCAGCAGAACAACTCTGAGGGAAGGCGACTGGATCTTAAACCAGGAGGTATTCAACATGGTTGTCAGAGATGGGGAATGCCATGCATAGACCTCTTTGCCTCGAGACAAAATACCAAGACAGGTCTTTTCTTCTCCCTAAACAGATGGGACGGGGCACTGGGAATAGACGCACTGGCTCAGACATGGGCATTTTCAAAGTGCTATGCCTTCCCCCCTCCGGTACTGATTCCTGCAGTGTTGAGGAAGCTTCAAGGGGAGAATACGATCCTCATTTTGATTGCCCCGTATTGGCCCAGGAGACCGTGGTTCTCCATTCTAAAACACCTGGCAATAGAACCTCCTTGGATTCTTCTGGCCCAAACCAACCTTCTCACTCAGGGTCCAATCTGCTGCCCTCACGTGGACAGGTGGAACTTGGCGGCCTGGCTTCTGAGGAGTCATTGTTGAGGGGCAGGGACTTTTCTGAACATCTGATCAAGACTCTCCTAAATTGTAGAAAAGTGGAGACTCAAAACATCTACTGTAAAGTGTGGAAACGGTTTAATAGCTGGTGCTCAGAAGGCTCCTTTGACGTTCATAGTTCAGTGGCAGTGCTAGAATTCCTACAGTCAGGAGCAGACAAAGGTTTAGCACTTAGCACATTGAAAGGACAAGTTTCTGTGTTGAGCGTTTTTCTAGAGAAACAACTAGCGTTGGACCCTTGGATAGCAAGGTTCTTTAAAGGTCTAAGTAGACAGAGGCCAGTTAAAGCCTCTTCTCTTCCAATTTGGGACCTCTCTTTGGTTTTACAGGCTCTTACAAAAGAACCCTTTGAACCATTGGAGTCCTGTTCTTTGAAATTAATTACCCTCAAAACAGCGTTTTTAGTGGCAATTACCACGGCAAGGCGAGTAAGTGAACTCGAAGCCCTTTCTATTAGGGCTCCTTATTTTCAAATTTTTCCAGATCGGGTGATTTTTAAGACCGATCCAGCCTTCTTGCCAAAGGTGGCTTCAAAATTTCATAGAAGCCAAGAAATCATCTTACCTACTTTTTGTTCTAATCCTGTGAGGGAACAGGAACGTATATTCCATAATTTAGATGTTAGGAGGTGCATCCTCCAATACCTAGAATGCACTAGACAACTTAGAAAGTCGGAGTCCCTTTTCGTATTATTTTCAGGGTCTAGGAAAGGATCCAAGGCCTCCAGACGAACTATAGCCAGATGGCTTAAATCGGCTATTGTTCAAGCTTATGAGTTAGGAGGGTCAGACCCCCCAGACGGGATCAGGGCACATTCCACTAGAGCGGCTGCAACGTCACAGGCGGAATGGGCTGGTTTTTCTCCGGAGCTAATTTGTAGGGCTGCAACGTGGTCCAGCTTTTAACACGTTTGTCAAGCACTACAGATTGGATCTGCTGTCAGCCAAGGACCAAGCCTTTGGTCGTAAAGTTCTGCAAGCAGTAGTCCCACCCTAAGGTAAGGTGCTCGCTTATCCTCTCTAAGATGGCTGTCCTGAAAGACGATCCAGGGAAATATGGAGTTACTTACCGGTAACGTCCTTTTCCATGAGTCTTTCAGGACAGCACCGGTACCCACCCAGGTACTGGACGTCTAAGGACTCCTCACATAAGACCGTCAGGTAAGACTATAATGTTTGTGTTGTATGACGTGTTCTTGTGTCTCCCCAGTTGGCCGGAGGTGCTCGTGAAAAACTGAAGGGCCAGTGGGAGGATGAGACTCAAATATCTGATTGAAGGCGGTGTTTCCTGAGAGGGGAGGAGCCGGGATCTCTCTAAGGTGGCTGTCCTGAAAGACTCCCGGAAAAGGACGTTACCGGTAAGTAACTCCATATTTTTGTCAAAATTAATGCAGCTTCACCAATAACTTACACATTTTTGGCTGCTATTACTTCCTGTCGGCTCCTTCTTTCCATATAACCCAGTTTGTGGGCATCCCCCTTGTGGAACTGAAGCAGAGCTCTGTTACCATCTTCTCTGCTGTGAGAGAACCTGTCGCATGTGTTTACAGTTGTGTTTGTGTAAACTGTCCCATTTTTTTTTTTTTTTTTTACACAAAATAAAGAATACTTGCAGCTAACAGGCATATTTTAACTTGTAGGTTTTCTATTATCCAGTTATAACTAGTGCCATGTTCTCTGGTTACTGTATGGTACCTCCTCTCTGTCAGAAAAAATGGCTGGTCACTGTGACTCACATTTTTGTCCGTTATCTAAATGCTGCCTTCTTTTAGACAGTGCTGCAGTGTGATCCTGTGGCATTGATACCAGAACTAGAAGAGGGCAAGGGTTCACATTACTAGAACATAAGGCAGTGATATGTAGCGAGTTTGATGCTGGCATTTGCACAACATAATTTCTATCCCTCTCCCCTTTGTATCTCAACCAGACTAGATACATTTTTAGATAAATTGTAACTAAAGATCCACTTTAAGGGTGATTGCTAAATTTGTTAAAAGAATGAAAAACATGTCGCCATGAGTCTTGCAAGATGTGTATATGACTGTGTCCCCCCCCCATATTTTCTTTAGCTGATTTAAGTTTCATTCCAGTGGCTAGAGCATGTAATGGCTGTTGTCTGTCTTTCTTTGGGTAGAGCAAGCAGACAGTTTTGGCTAGGCTAAATAAATAAATAACAATGGTTTGAATTCAGAATGTAATGTATGAAGTTATATTCTCTTTTACGTTCTGATTTGGTCACCCTCTCCTCAATGCGTTCTTTGCTGTGCCTATTACTGGACTCTTAGGTAGCCTGCACATATCATTCACATGCATCATGAGGAAGACATTGATGGAGGACATTTACAGAGGTAAATATTCCCAGAGAAGCCATATGTGACTTCACTCACTGATGCACAAATCTTGCTCCACCTAAACGAGAGAATAATGTGGGGATTTTTTGTAACTGTCAAAATACAATTTGACACGTGTCTGTTTTAATTACTTATCAATATTTTTCCTTAATTCTGGAATTTAGTATGCGTCTTTCATTATATCAACATTGGTCTATGTTTGAAAGCATATGTAACTCATGTTACACTTCCTCTGCTCTCAAACTTTGGTCTGTTCAAGGCCAGAAAAGGCTTCAAGAGTTCCTGGCTGACATGGGGTAATGTAGTTTTTGCACTTTAATCATCTTAATTTTTATGTCCACTTGCACTCCTTATTCTACCAATATTGCCACATTTTCCTGTAAATACTGGGCAAAACGAGATTTTAAAATATGCAAAGGTTGATTCTCTGCTTCAATTTCTGTCACGATTTGGAGGTTCTTCTTCCAAATGAAGAGTGTGTGTGTGTGGGGTGTTTTTTTTTTTTTTTTTATTTTTTTTCTCTCACAAAGATTTCTTTAATAAACAGTAAGGCTGCGTTCACGGGCACACTGAGGCTTCACAGATGGGTACTGATATGCTTTGTTACTATTGTTAAAGTTCATTTTGCTTAAAAAATTTAACAGTGTAATTACATGAAATCATTTACAAGGGCTTGTTTAGGGGTGGGGCAGGGGAGGTGTTGGGTGGGGCAACTGGTGGCGAGGAACTCTTAAGGCCTGGCTAGTGGCTCAGGACTTGCAATTTTGAGCCCTGATTTAGCTAGTTGCTTGATTCTTTGAATCTAATACAGTAGCTTGATAGTTTAAACCACTGTTCTGATACAAGCACGGAAGTTGTAGAAAAGTCAGAAGCACTTAACCACTTAAGGACCTTAGGTGTTTTTCAGATTTGGTGTTTGCAAGACTAAAACAGTTTTTTTTGCTAGAAAATTTACTTAAAACCCCCAAACATATATATATATATATATATATATATATATATATATATATATATATATATATATATATATATATATATATATATATATATATATATATATATATATATATATATATATATATATATATATATATATAATTTTTTTTTTTTTTTCTAACACCCTAGAGAATAAAATGGCGGCCATTGCAATACTTTTTGTCACACCGTATTTGCGCAGCAGTCTTTTTTTTGGAAAAAATTCACTTTTTGGAATTAAATAAAACAATAAATTTGGCCCAATTTTTTTTTTATATATATTGTGAAAGATAATGTTACGCCGAGTAAAATGATACCCAACATTTCACACTTAAAAATTGCGCCCGCTCGTGGCATGGCGTCAAACTTTTACCCTTAATCTCGATAGGCGAAGTTTTAAAAATTCTATAGGTTGCATCTTTTGAGCTACAGAGAGTAGGTCTAGGGCTATAATTATTGCACTCGCTCTAACAATCGCGGTGATACCTCACTTGTGTAGTTTGAACACCGTTTTCATATACGGGCGCTACTCACGTATGCGTTCGCTTCTGTGCGCAAGCTTGTCGGGACGGTGCGCTTAAAATTTTTTTATTTTTTATTTTTTTTGTTTTCTTATTTATTTTTATTTTATTTTTTACACTGAAAAAAAAAAAATTGATCACTTTTATTCCTATAACAAGGAATGTAAACATCCCTTGTAATAGAAAAAATGCATGACAGGTCCTCCTTTAAATATGAGATCTGGGGTCAAAAAGACCTCAGATCTCATATTTAGACTTGAATGCAAAAAAAAAAAAAATGGAAATTTTGTCATTTGAAAAAAATGACATTTAAAAAATGTGCCTTTTAAGATGCATGGGCGGGACTGACGTTTTGACGTCCCTTCCGCCCTGCTAGGCTATGGGGATAGGTGGGGGCCATCTTGCCCTCACTCGCATCCCCACACAGCAGGCTGAAGGACCCGATCGCCTCCGCCGCTACCGACGGCTCCGGTAAGTGGCGGGAGCCCTCTCCCGCCGACAACGGCGAATCCGTCGCGGAGACCGCCATTATAGTTTTACAGGACCGCTCATGCTAAAGATGGATACCTCGGTTGTGGCAGCAGCTGCTGCCGTTACCGAGATATCCATCTTTAAAAAAACGACGTACATATACATGAGCAGGTCCTTAAGTGGCTAAGCTGGCCATAGATGTAACCAATCTCATCTGGTTTGGTAGGGACTGGCAGAGATTCAATACATCTATGGGCAGGCTGGTTGTACCAAAGTTGATTCATCACACAACTTCAGCACAGCCAGCCTGTTGGATTTTTTGCGTTCGACCACAGCAGTGACCATTGTGTTCTGCTGGCGGGGAGCCTTCCCTGCCGAGAGAACATGGTGGCGCAGTGGTTCCTTCAACATTATGGGCTGCTTTAGTTGTGTGTTTTTAAGACAAGAATTCTAATCCAGAAGCAAATGTCGGCATGACAGGCAGGAACTTGTGTTTTTAGAATAAACTCCTTTTCTGCTGTAAAAATTGGCAGATACACACAGGGTAGTTATAGAAAATAATCATGTTTGCCAGTCCTTCTTCTGGTTGTGCAGTGTAATATAGACCTGTAGCACCTCCCCTACTTTTAGTACGGCGCTACACAAAAGTTAGTGGGGAATGGGAGGCTTAGTTTTACTCCCATTCACAAATTATGGAAATTCAGGCTGCTGTCCATTCCAGAATTTGTCCTGTAGGTCAGTCTGCGCTCCAGGGGTGCGTTGACACCCCTGGGCGGCAGTTGGCGCTAGAGGGATTCTGGCAGACCCACCTGCTCCCAGAAGCCAATCAGGAATCTTCCCTCGTTGGGCATGCTGGGGGGGGGATATATCTCGGGCAGCCGCTTTTGGCGGGTTCTGCTTTGCGGGGCCCGAGTTCCAGGTGCGGTACCCACCTTCGGGGTACGCGCATCCATGGGCCCCGCCACCGTGTCCTGCCATGCTGAGGCCATGTACCATGCGGAGCCTCTTCCTACTATTGAAAGGGGCCCCAGCGACTTGCGGGGTCCCTGCTTTCTGCTGAGAGGATCCTAAGCTGGGAGCTGTGCGATGGGGGATTGGCCCGGGAGAACCTAGAACTAGAGGTTGTCCAGGAGGCCTAGACGAACCATCGGGGATCCGGTCACCACACTGTATGACAGGTATGCTCAAGCTGTCAGTGGGTGACATTGATTGAACTGACTGTGAGGATTCACTCAAACGGTTTTATCACCAATCTAAAATTCTCCAGCCTGTGGCAGAGGCCCTGAGTCAGGCCTGTGGCAGAGGTCTGTTTCCTCCCAGTGATTTATAAGTGACGCTCCGGCTGACAGGCCCGAGATAGCTGCCTGTCCGGGGGCACTTTACCCCCCCTGATTGGGGTGGCGACGAATTGAGCTACACTATTGCTGAGAGCAGGCTTGCTCTCTCTGAATATCCAAGGCCTGATACTAAAAGTTCCTCTACGCTCATCAACCTTCTCTATCGTGTGTCATGTTGATGTTGGCCAGGTTGGGCTTTGGAATAAAGCATTGAAAAACTGAATTGATGTCTGGACAATTGCTCTTTGCTTAAACTCACAGAAGTCACCCCTAGACCAAGTCAAGAAGGTAACTTAGAAAGCCAATCCCAAACTAATCAGTGGCTCCTTCGGGGGTGAGCGCTACAGACCCTTTTCCCTTTATCAACATGCTGTCTGCTGCTGTTCTGTATTTTCTCTACAGCTTGGTATGAGCTGCATTGGGGAAAAACCTCAGATTAACTTCACTGGTAGGTAACCTCACTGATTCTCCACTAAAATAGCTTTTATTTTTGTCGTACAGTATGGGACACCGCTTCTTTAGTCCTTACCATAGGTTATATTTGGCTACCTTGAGGTGACTAAACGCTTTCAAAAAGAATGTTGCAGGGACATCTCCCTGTATAACTCCTCTTCCTATCTCCAGCATTATTTTTTTGCAGCTTCCTTAGGTGATGGGCCCCTTCTCTCTGAGAATCTTGCCTCTTTCCTATGGGAGGTTCTTTCTCGATTCTTCGATCAAGCCCCCTGGGATAGATAACCCCCATAACGGTTGGGGTTTCTGGATCTTGGGATGTGGGGGGATTGTTCCTGGACCTTGTTGGGTGATAAAAGTGGGGCTGGCCTGCAGAGTTGCTGAGCGTGTTGCATCCTTCTTCTGAAGGCGCGTCTCTTGACATGTAGTGCAATATGTGGGTGAACTGCAGGGTGGCTTACAGGTCTAGGGCTTCCATCCGCAGGTGTCAAAGCCATGTCCCTGGAGTCCCCCGTGGGAGTATGCATACAGCCAGGATGGTGTCTGAACCCCTTTAATCCTGAATATGTCAGCAGTGAGTAGACTGGAAGCCCTCTAAACATTCTTGCCCAGCTTGTTAATATTGTAGCCTTTTTTTTGGAAAATATGAATTTGGCACCATTTGGCCCCCCCCCCCCAGTCTAGCTCACACTGGTATTGCACATAACACGTGGCAGATCACTAGCTCAAGCTCAGCACATAGCTGCCGTTGGTGTGGTAGTCTGTCTACATGGGGCCATTTTGTTCTCCCTGCCTTCTTCTAGCCGTTCTGCTGGCTGTTTGGCCACACAATCTTCCTTCTTTTTTTAATCCACAGAGGAATTTAATGTCAAAATTCATGGGTAGAATCTCAGGTTTTTATAGAGGTTATTAATGGCATGGATTACAACAGGGGTGGCATCCATCCCTCCTGAATTGGTGAATCAGTCTTTGACTTTGTTCTTGAGCCTGACATGTTGCCCAAGGAGGAGGTAATTGAGGGCAATTCTTCCTTCCTACTAAGGAATCGGGCGTGGATGACATTTCTGCGCTGAACATTTCATCCAAATTTTAAGGATACCACTGCTATCCCTAGTCATGCTGTACACCCTTGCTTGGCATTAAAGCACTCTGAGCCTGCTCACCCCAAGGATTCCAGCATTGAGTCCCTTAAATTGCCCCAACTGGGTAAGACTGTCCTAGTCCACCTCCTGGTGGAGCCTGTCCTAATATAGGGATTGGGTTCCTTCCAAGAATTTTTATGCCTCAAACATTTTGCTCAGCAGTATCCTGTTGAGGAAAGTTTTTTTTTTTGTGTGTGTGTGTGTGTGTGTGTGTGTGTGTGTGTGTGTGTGTGTGTATTAGGGCCGAAACAACTAATCGATTCATTATGAAATATATCGATTACAATTTTCATAATCAATTAATCGGCCATTAACATAATGGGGTTAAAAAAACTAAAATTAGCCTTTTTATTAGTACAAAAAAAGCAAATCGCTACTGTAAATATTACTTTCACTGTCCCACAGTAAAAAAAATGAACCCCTTACAGTAGCGATTATTTGCTCTTTTTGTACTTATTTTTGTTTTTTTGAACCCCATTATGTTACTAAACATCTCAGGCCTGGGTCACACCTCTGTGTTTTTGGTGCTTTTTGCAGAAACACACTACAGTTTATTTACACGTTTTCCTATGGGACATGTTCACATCCATGATTTATTTTATTTTTTTTCAGCTGCTGCGTATTTGGAAAGGGCAAGGACTTTTTAACGCGAAACGGGGCTATTTTTTTTTTTGGTTCAATATACTTCAATGGAGAAGCTGCAGAAAAGCATGTAATGTGTTTTTGCGGCAATTTGTGTTTTGTAATCTGCCCAACAACAAATTGGCCCAAAAAAATGTAAAAAATCCGAAATAATAATCGGCCAACTAATCAATCAAATTTTTTTTTTTTGTTTGTGTATGTCAAAATTCATGGGTCAGAAAGTCCGGTCAGAAAAGCAGCAAAACCGTGTATTCTTCCAGGAAAAAAAAAAAAAAAAAAGATATCTATCTATCGGGTCATAGATGTGCAAAGGTTCAGCCTGGTCTTTTAAAATGTGTCTTATCAGATGCTAGTTTTTGTTGAAAGGTTCTGCAAGCGGCTACATGATTCCCCCCCCCCCCCTTTTTTTTTGTTCTGTGTGCTCCCCTTAATGGATGATTTTAAGATAAAAAGATTTATGTACTCGCTGTAAAATTATTTTTCTGACAGCATGCTTACTTGAACTGGTGGGAGGGGTTATATTCTGAAGGGGCCTATTGTCCATTTTCCTGTAGGTGGCAGTATTGGTCAATTTGCTTTTTCTAATCACGCAGTGTTCCTCAATGTATTTTATAGTGAGTACGAAAAATCCTATTTTTTTTTTTTTTTGCATCTCGATTCTGCTGTAACCATTTTACCTTTGCTGTGTAAAGACTGGTTTCCCCTTGTTTCCACTAACCTGCTAAATGCAACACATTATTTGTGGTTTAAAAGTTGTTTTTTGTTCCCCCCCCCCACTACTTGTAGATTGTCTACCAAATTTTACTTTTTTTTTTTTTTTTTTTTCTAGCACTGCAGCTAATGACTATAGTCCAACTGTTTTTACTTTTCTTGTGTAGTTTTAGGCCCCATGCACACGAGACGCTGGTAAACGCATGTTCAGAAGCAGTTGGACAGCATTTTGAACTGCCCCCGAACACATTCAATGTTATCCTGTGTGTCCATGCACACAGTCTCGTTTATTGCCTTTTTCCCAAGGCGTCTTCCAGGACAGCCCTTGAGAGATGGAGCTCCTCCCTGGACAGGAAACACATCACCCCCAGCTCTTTAAAAGGCGGTCCCTCAGGCATCTGTTCAGTTTTATGTGTTTCCTCAGACGGAGGAGACATGTCACCACGAGGAACCGTCTTTTTTACAGGGGGATGGATCAGGGAGAGTATCCATCTCTAAAGGGCTGGGGAAGGCAGCTGGGCTGATTGTTCCCCTACCTTAAAAATCTCTCCATTTCTTTGGCCACGGGTTCCCTCCGCTTGTGCATGGAGTTTCCCGTTCCTTCGTTCATCCGGTGCCCGGCGAGGGAGTGGGCATGGCGGCGGCGTCTGACAGGCGGGAGAATCTCTCCTTACGGTGGACGCCGTGACCCGGAAGTCGCTGGGCGTAACCTCCGGGCCTGATGCGCGTCATCACTGTGCGCCGGAAACTCAGGTTCCGGTTTCTTGGCGCGGGATTCGAAGGAAGGCCGAGTCGGCGCGATATAAGGCAGCAAGCGTGGGCTATACTCTGCCTATACACGGAAGCAGCATGGACGCTGCACAAGGAGTCCGGCGCCGGCTCTTCACAGGTAGGCTGGCTGTGCCAGAACCTTTTCTCCTGTGTTTTCACCTGTATTCAAAAGGGAGCTAGATGGGTCTGTTAGTCCTATATTTTAGCTCAGTGGGCACCTTAGAACAGGGGAGGAGGGGGATCTTGCATATAAGTAACACTAAAGTAGCTCTCTCTCTCTCTCTCTCTCTCGTTTTTTCTATCAGAGAGAATCAAAGGAAGTTAAAAACCCTTCTAAGGATAAAAAGAAATGTGCCACATGTAATGCAAGGCTTGCTTCTGGATATACCAAAAGTTTATGCGGTCCCTGTATTGCTACTGTGGTGAATAGCGAAGAAGATTCCCCACTCAATAAATTTCTGGGTTCATTTAAAGATGAAATGCAAGCCACCTTTCAATCATTCAGAAAACTAATTGCTGACACACAGATTGCAGGTTCAGCTGCTAGACAGCAGGAGGTGCCCACCTCTCCAATTCTGGTAGCATCAGGAACAGGTGATCCTGTAGAGAATGAGATTTCCCTTGATAATTCTGATGCAGATTCTTCCCAGGGAGATTCTGGGCAAGAAAATGTTCAGGATGACTCCCACACCCCTACTAGATTCAAACTCTCCCAGGAGGAGGTAGATGAACTAATTGGGGCTATTCATGAGACATTAGAGTTGAAGGAGGAAAAAGCTTCGCTTTCACGCCATGATAAAATGTATCAGGGGTTAAGCAGGAAAAAACAGAAGGTTTTTCCAGTGCACAAAATAGTTTCAGACTTGGTCCTGAAAGAATGGGAGGAACCTGACAAGAGGCCCTTCTTTTCAGGGGGTTTAAAAAGGAGATTCCCCTTTGATGAGGACCCTGCTGCGGTCTGGAATCAATCTCCAAAACTTGATGCCCCACTAGCAAAGGTATCTAAACACTCAGACCTCGTGTTCGAGGACATGGGACATTTAGCGGATCCTATGGATAAAAGAGGGGATGTTATCCTCAAAAGATCCTGGGACACGGCCATGGCTAACCTTAAGCCAGCATTAGCAACCACGTGTGTAGCACGTAATTTAGAGTTTTGGCTCAAACAATTGCAGGAACACCTGACAGCAGGTACGTCTAGAGAAGAGTTGTTAAAATCCTTTCCCATGCTGTTTAAAGCCGTGGGCTTTATTGCCGATGCCTCGGCAGAATCGGTAAAACTTTCAGCCAGGGCAGCTTCTCTATCAGTGGCTGCGAGGAGAACTCTTTGGCTCAAAACCTGGCCGGGAGACACTGCCTCTAAGTTACGCCTTTGCAGCGTTCCTTTTTCGGGAAATTTTTTGTTTGGCACTCCGCTAGATGAAGCGTTAGAACGCACTGCGGATAAAAAGAAGACTTTTCCTGACAAGAAAAAGTCAGGTTTCAAGAAGTTTTTTCGTCCCTTTAAAGGGCAAAAGAAAAATCAAGAAAAAGGGAAGTCAAATAGACCCTGGGCGACGCAAGGGGGGAAAAAGAAAGCCAATGTGCTCTTTAACCCTCCTGACAAAAATCCCAAAACCCAGTGATATCAGGATCCAAGTGGGAGGAAGATTGGGGGACTTCTTTCCACAATGGAAAAAACTGACCTCCAACAATTTTGTCAGGGGAGTCATAGAAAGGGGTTATGCTCTGGAGTTCGATCAAGCACCACCAAAAAGGTTCTTGATTACACAACTGGCAAAAAATCAGACAAAAGCACAGGCATTACAGCATCTCATAGGAGAGCTTGTAGATCAGAAGGTCATCATATCAGTTCCCAAACAAGAGGAGGGTCAGGGTTTTTACTCGCACGTCTTTTTAGTGCGGAAGCCGTCAGGCAAGTACCGCCTGATCTTCAACCTGAGACCTTTGAACACGGCCATTCGATACAAAAAGTTCCGGATGGAATCGATCTATTCTGTGAAAAATCTGCTTCAAAAAGATTGTTTCATGGCAAAAATAGATTTGAAGGATGCCTACCTTCATATTCCTATCAGGAAAAGCTCCCAAAAGTTCCTCCGCATAGCAATTCAAATGAGAGAAAAAATTTATCATTTTCAGAGTCAAGCTCTTCCCTTTGGCCTCTCCTCGTCCCCGAGGATCTTTACCAAGATTCTTGCGGAGACACTGGCCCCCCTAAGACTCCAGGGCATAACAGTCGTCCCATACTTAGACGACTTACTGTTCTTAGCACCGACGAGGCAAAAACTGCTGGCAGACCTAGTGGTCGCCCAGCAGTGGTTGACTCAGTTAGGTTGGATCATCAACCAGGAGAAATCAAACCTCATTCCCTCTCAGGAGATCCTGTTTTTGGGCTATATAATAAATTCAACAGAACAGAAGACCTTTCTTCCTCAAGAAAAAATCGATCACATAACTCAACGAGTAGCGCAAATACAGACAAATCTCCCTGTAACAATAAGGGAGATAATGTCGGTTCTAGGCCTCATGACAGCCTCCATACCAGCAGTGAAATGGGCCAGGTTTCACCAAAGACCGCTCCAGTCATTCCTTTTACAGAATCTTTTAGGAAAGGACTTGGAGGACAAAGTGTTTCTTTCAGAAAAAACAAAACAAGCACTTTGGTGGTGGAGAAACCAAAACAATCTGAAAGGAGGTCTGTTGTGGAACCCCTCGGTTGTGCTCATACTGACGACGGACGCCAGCAATCAAGGCTGGGGAGCCCATCTAGGGGATCAATGGGCGCAAGGCCTTTGGAGTCACCTAGAAAAGAAGCGCTCATCAAATTACAGAGAGTTAAAAGCTGTAGCAAAAGGCATGGCAGCATTTCAAGACCAACTAAAACATCAGCATGTGCAGATCAGGTCGGACAACGTCACGTCTGTGGCGTATCTGAACAAGCAGGGGGGAACCAGGAACCCCAGCCTGATGAATATAGCCAAGGAAATGTTTGTTTGGGCAGAAGGGAATCTGGAGTCTCTATCGGCCGTTCATCTCAAAGGTACGCAGAACGGTCTAGCAGATTTTTTGAGCAGACAGTCGATCTCTCAAGAGGAGTGGTCTCTAGATCCGACAGTGTTTGCAGACATAGTTACCAAGTGGGGTCTTCCGGAAATCGACCTTTTCGCAAACAGGAAAAATGCCAAACTACCAAATTTCTTCTCTCTGAATCCAAGAGATCAGCCACTAGCAGTCGATGCCTTACAGAACAGTTGGACATTCAACCTGACCTATGCTTTCCCTCCACTTCATCTTTTGCCGAGAGTCCTCTCCAAATTCAAGATGGAGAAGACTTCCCTCATTTTAATAGCCCCCTTTTGGCCGAAAAGGGTGTGGTTTTCACTTCTATCCTTAGTAGATCGGCCACCCTGGATGTTGCCGTGCAGTCCGGATCTGCTGTCTCAAGGTCCGGTCCAGCACCCCAACCCAACCTTTTTGAATCTGGCGGCTTGGTATCTGAAATAGACATCCTGAAGTCTAAGGGTCTATCAGACAGGGTGATCAAAACTCTGTTGCAGAGTCGCAAGCCAAATACCAGAGCAATTTATCAGAAACACTGGAAAAAATTTAATCTCTGGCTGAAAGAGAATAGGAAGAGAGAATACGATTCTCCAACAATTTTAGAATTCTTACAAGAAGGCATCGACAAGAAATTGGCTTTAAGTACTATTAAAGTTCAAATTGTGGCCTTATCAGTTTACGTTCAACGCTCACTGCAGCAAGATCCACTTATTAACAGATTTTGTAAGGCAGTAGCTAAACAACGACCGGTCCCATGCCGAAAAGTACCGACATGGGATCTTTCCATTATGTTGAAAGCAGTTATTAGAGAGCCTTTTGAGCCGATATCAGAGGCTTCTCTAAGGTTAATTACTTTAAAGACAGTCTTCTTAATTGCAATGACTACAGCTCGCAGAGTCAGCGAACTCCAGGCTCTATCAATCAGAGAACCTTACATGCAGGTATTGGAGGATCGGGTCATTCTGAGAACGGACCAATCTTTTGTTCCAAAGGTCGCTTCTTCTTTTCACAAGAGTCAGGACATTATTTTACCCTCTTTTTGCAATAAACCTGCAAACAGCAAAGAAGAACAGCTGCATCGGCTGGACGTCCGAAGATGCCTTCTTGCCTATCTAGATGCAACTAAGGAGTTTAGAACATCAGAGGCCCTGTTTGTTCTTTTTTCCGGAAATCGAAAAGGAAAACAAGCTTCAAAAGGGACAATATCCAGGTGGATCAAAATGGCCATCTTGGAAGGGTACAAAACTCTGCACCTGGACCCTCCGCAAGGCTTGAAGGCACATTCTACAAGGGCGTTAGCCACGTCCTGGGCAGAAAAAGCCGGCGCTACCCCTGAGCAGATATGTAAGGCCGCCACGTGGTCAAGCATGTCAACATTCATTCGACACTATCGTTTGGATGTCTTGAGTAATCAAGATCAGGCCTTTGGGAGAAAAGTCCTCCAAGCAGTAGTCCCTCCCTAAACTGGTGAGTGCTTGCTCATCCTCTCAAGGGCTGTCCTGGAAGACGCCTTGGGAAAAACAGAGTTAGTCTTACCGGAAACTCTGTTTCCAGGAGTCTTCCAGGACAGCACGTTCCCACCCTATGCTTTGAGGTAGGTATATATATATATATATATATATATATATATATATATATATATATATATATATATATATATATATATATATATATATATAATGTGCATGAATAATGTAAATGGTATATATGTTATTAACTGTATTTCAGCTCCGTCCTTCGGTTCTTGGATTAAAACTGAACAGATGCCTGAGGGACCGCCTTTTAAAGAGCTGGGGGTGATGTGTTTCCTGTCCAGGGAGGAGCTCCATCTCTCAAGGGCTGTCCTGGAAGACTCCTGGAAACAGAGTTTCCGGTAAGACTAACTCTGTTTTTTTCGGCAGTTGCGTTTAACCTCGTTTTTCCAGAAGCAAAAAAAGGGTTCAGACGCAAAGGTTTTCCACGTTTCAGACGCAAAACGCGGTACCGGCGTTTTTCCAAGATTTCGTTTATAGGCGTTTTTAAAGGTGACTTTTTTTTTTTTTTTACATTAGAAATCTCAAAAATGATGGCAAGTGATGAAAAACCATTAAAAAAAAAACTGTAATTGCTTGCATTGCATTGTGGACAATCCACAACTTGTGGCAGGTGACATGACAAGTGAACAATCCACAACTTGTGGAAAATCCACAACTTGTGGCAAGTGAACAATCCACAACTTGTGGCAGGTGACATGGCAAGTGGACAATCCACAACTTGTGGCAGCTGACGTGGACAATCCACAACGTGTGACAGGTGGCGTGGCAAGTGGACAATTCACAACTTGTGGCAAGTGGACAATCCGCAACTTGTGGCAAGTGATACGCTAAATACAAGTACACTGCTGCTCTTTCAGCTGCTAACATTAAAATGGCTGAATTGTTTAAATACTGTTTTTTAAACTTAGGGAGGGTCTTATGATGTTGCTTAACTAAACGCTTACAAACGCGGTAAAACGCTGCGAAATTTGCGGCAAAACGGGTGTTTTTGAAAGCCGGTTTTAGCCTTTAAAAACGTGTGTAGCTGAGTTTGCACCAGCGTCCTGTGTGCATGGGACCTAAAGCTGTAAAAAAGAAGAAATCTAGATTGCATTCCTCAAACTCAGAAAAGGAAATTCTCACACAGCAAAAGAATTGGGATGTAATATTGATGACTTTGGCCTTCTTAGGGAAAAATACCTGGAGGCAATATTGTGCACACAACAAAGTGCTCTACTTCAGCGATTAGCAAGCCACCAATATTTTTTTATTTTTTTTAATAACTAACTCTTAAACATTTGAGAGACATGTAATTGTACGTGGTTTAATTTCTATACTTTTATAATTGGTTTTTAATTTGTGTGTGGTATGTTTTTTTTTTATTTTTTTTTCCCCTAGATTGCCTTTAAAGCAGGTGAAACAGAAATTTCACTCCATGGACATATCCCTGAAGGAAAATCTTCGGGAAATGATAGAAGAATCTGCCAACAAATTTGGGTAACGTGTGTTTTTTTTTTTTGTTTTTTTTTATCTACAGTAACCTATTTCTTTCTTTCACTCAATTTTTCTTTATAAATAAAATTTGCTTGAATCTTTGCCTTGCTCTTTTTCAATACCATTTAAATCTCATGCTGCTGCTGTTTTGGGCATGTGACCCACAGAGGCTGCTTTCTGAGCAGTTTTCCCAGTCAGGCATAAAATTACTACACTAGAGCAGCACTGTTTTCTCCTTTTGTAGTAAGTAGAAAAAAGCTAATTTCCGCAAGTATCGTGTATACAACTGATGGCTGACATAAAGACTTATGCCACTTACACACTATCTTTTTTCGGCATGAAAAAAGACGTTTTTAAAAAAGTCATTTAAAATGATCGTGTGTGGGCTTCACATCGTATTTCATCTTCTGAAAAAACAACAAAAAAAAAATTTGCATGCTACATTTTTTAACGTCGTTTTAAAAAATGTCATTTTTCGGATTGTAAAAAAATTATCGTGTGTGGGCTAAAACAACGTTTTAAACCCGCGCATGCTCAGAAGCAAGTTATGAGACGGGAGCCCGAAATTTGCGTTCAAAGTGCCGTTTTTCGGCGGAAAAAAACACAAAACGGTGAAAAATTCCCAAAAACGCTCAACAGCCGGTGCCAGCGTTATTTTGCGTTTTTTGTTTTATCCATTGAAAAAAAAAGTATAAAAAAAAAAGTTACAAAAACGCTAAAAAAACGTTGAAAGGCAAAACTACTGGCTTTTTTTTTATTTATTTTTTTATAGCTTTTATCAGCTTCAGTGTGCATGGAGCCTTATTCATTTATCGGTGCTTTTCGGTGCATGTTTGTCACTAAATGCACGGACAGTTATGTGCTGTTCTCATGGAGAGAGTTTTCGCTTTCCTGTTTTAGTGTGTTGCATCAGAAATGAAAGGGGCAAGAACAAATTTCTATCAATCGCCATGACATGCAAAACTGCGGCTCTGGAGGTGCACCTGGGCACTTTGGAAGATGAATGCGCGCCGCTACAGCATGATGTGCAAAATTGATGTCCTTTATTCTCCCACAAATGGAGCTTTTCTTCTGGTGGCATTTGATCACCTCCTGCATTATTTTTATTTTTTTTAAGAATAATAAATATTCCCCCAAAAA
Source organism: Rana temporaria (assembly GCF_905171775.1). Lineage (NCBI taxonomy): Eukaryota > Metazoa > Chordata > Amphibia > Anura > Ranidae > Rana > Rana temporaria. Next base: position 208,043,836 of record NC_053489.1, on the reverse strand, counting down.
TATAAAACGAATTTCTTCCTCATTTTAGGCCGATTTATGTATTCTTCTAGTATTCTTTGGTAAAAAAAAAAAATCAGTAAAGGCGTAATATTGATTTGTTTGTGCAAAAGTTATAGCGTGTACAAAATAGGGGACATATTATGGCATTTTTATTATTTAGATGATAATATATATATTTTTTATATAGTAATGGCGGGGATCTGCGACATTGCGGCAGACAGATCGGACACTTTTGGGACCATTGACATTTATACAACGATCAGAGCTAAAAATAGCTACTGATTACTGTATGAATGTCATTGGCAGGGAAGGGGGTAACACTAGGGGGCGATTCTAACTGGGGGGGGGGGGGTTGGGACGGCAACGACTGCCTGTAGGAGGATACCGATTGCTGTTCATACTTGGTACTAACAGGAGATCGTGTTGCCTCTCTCCTGACCGTGACGATCTGTTTGTTTACACTGACTGACACACACACCCCTCCAACTCCTCAGCCCTGCAGCTTTCATTGGGTCCTCTTATGACTCATCCCCCCCCCTCCCTTCCTGGCAAACTCTCACGAGAGTGAGAGAGAGCTGTGCATGATGTCATAAGCCTAGGGCAGTGATGGCCAATCTTGGCACCCCAGATGTTTTGAAACTACATTTCCCATGATGTTCAACTACACTGCAGAGTGTATGAGCATCATGGGAAATGTAGTTCCAAAACACAGGAAGTGGGCTGTATAAGGTATTGACTGGCAGAATTTTTTTTTTTACTATCCAAAGTTAAAACAAGGGCAGAAGATTTAATAGATGGAATTATTATAGGAATTACCTATGCGAATTGGATGTGGCTTACACATTGCATCAAATTCGCAGAACATTTTAAAATCTATTACTTTAAATTGGTAAATCAACAGAGGACAGTTGCTCTTTAAATAAACTTGATTTGACCACCAGGCACTTAAACCCCCTTAATGACCAGACCAATTTTCAGCTTTCGGTGCTCTCACATTTTGAATGACAATAACTCCGTCATACAACACTGTAACCAAATGAAATTTTTGTCCTTTTCCCCACAAATAGAGCTTTCTTTTGGTGGTATTTGATCACCTCTGCGGTATTTATTTTTTTCGCTATAAATGAAAAAATTAAAATTTGGTAAAATGAATTTTTCTTCATTTCCATTTTAAAATGTTGCAAAAAAGTAATTTTTTTTCATAAATTTGGCCTAAAATGTATACTGCTACATATCTTTGGTAAAAAAAAATTGGTTATTTAGTCTGGGGGAAAGTTCTGCTATTCCTCCCGAGTATGGCGATACCAAATGTGTGAGACGTTTACACAGCGTGGCCACATAGAGGCCCAATATGCAGGGAGCACCTCTTCTACATGGAAAAATTATCATTTATTTGCTAGAAAATTACATAGAACCCCAAAACATTGTATATGCTTTTTTAGCAAAGACCCTAGAGAATACAATGGCGGTCGTTGCAACTTTTTATCGCGCACAGTATTTTCGCAGGAATTTTTCGAACACGTTTTTTTTTGTGCTTTAAAAAAAAGAAAACATTAAAGTTGGCCCAATGTTTTTGCATAATATGAAAGATGAAGTTACGCCGAGTCAATAGATACCCAACATGTCACTTTTCAAAATTGCACACGCTGGAATGGCGCCAAACTTCGCTACTTAAAAATCCCCATAGGTGATGCTTTAAATATTTTTACTGGTTACATCTTTTTAGTTGGAGAAGAGGCCTAGGGCCAAAATTATTGCTCTCGCTCTAACGTTCGTAGCGATACCTCACATGTGTGGTTTGAACACCGTTTTCATATGAGTGTGGTCGCTTCTGTATACAAGCACACGGGAACAGGGGCGCTTTAAAAAAAAAAAATTTATTGTTCATTTTACTTTTATTTTAGTTTCACACGTTTTTTCCCCAAAAATAAATGTTTTGATCACTTTTATTCCTATTACAAGGAATGTAAACATCCCTTGTAATAGGAATATAGCATGACAGGTCCTCTTTACAGTGAGATATGGGGTCAATAAGACCCCACATCTCACCTCCTAGGCTGGGAAGCCTGGAAAAAAAAAAAAAAAAAACAATCCTGGCTTCGATCGTATCGGGGAGAAGGGAGGGGAAACGTCCCCTTTCGCCTCCCGTATAAACAATCAAGAGGCCGAACAGCCACCATGATCGTTCTTACGGTGTAGGGAATCGCCGACTGAAAAAGAGGATATCTGAATGATGCCTGTAGTTGCAGGCATCATTCAGATATCCCTGCACAAAATCAAGGACGTCATATGACGGCTGGCGGGCAGGAAGTGGTTAAAACGCTTTTTTTTTTTCCCAGAGTATTTTCCGGGTATTGCAGGGTACTGGCGCAGGGGGTATTGCAGGGTACTGGCGCAGGGGGCGCGTGGGAGCTCGATTCTGGGAGGACGTCCATGGAGAAGAAGTTAAGGAACCGCCTATGAGGCGGTGATTAAGTGGTTAAATCATAATTTTTAAAGTGGTTGTAAACCCTTTACAACCACTTTAACCTACGGGTAAGGCTTGAAATATTTCCTAAACCTTCACGGTTTAGGAGGTATTTACAAAAATCACAGGCGCCGTAGACAACGGCGCAGGCGCACTTTAGCAACGGTGATCTTGCCGTTCCTAATGGAGGCTGTGCCGTGACTGGTGACTCCCGCGTGTGGGAGTGACGTCATCGCGGCTCTGGCCAATCGCAGCACCGGAGCTGCGATACCCGGAAACAGCCGGGAGAGATGTCAGCCGCCCGAGCGGTGAACAAGGATGGCTGCAGGGGCTTCGATCTGAGGCGAGTAATACATAATGAGCTAGTATGCTATGCATACTAGCTCATTATGCCTTTGTCTTGCAGGTGTGTGTTTTTTTTTTTTTTTGTAACAAGTGGGTTTACTTCCTCCTTTAAATAAAGCCTTTTTACTAGTAATTTAAATCAAATCCACCCCCCTGTCTTCACTATAGGCTGAAGCGGACACCACTCTGATAGTCTAGGCTGAAATGGTGTAATTTGGAATGGAATTACTTAGAGCGATTTAAAAAAAAAAAAAGTCTTTCCACTTACCCAGAATATGCTTGACTCATACTTTTTCTTAGCCAGCATCTTTTTCATGCCACATTTTTCATGCTTACTTGAGTAAATGTTTTGTTTTAGAGTGCTATAACTTTGTTCTTCATTTCCTTCTCTGACAGAATGAAAGACATCAGAGTGCAGACCTTCAGTGTGCAGTTTGGATTTAAGAATAAATTCCTGGCCAGTGATGTTGTCTTTGCTGTAATTTCACTATTGGAGAACACCGAGAAAGATGAGGGTGGGACTGATAACTTTATAAAAGCTTTGGATAGCTTGTCCAGGTACTTGAAAATATTTTACCTGCTTTTTTGCTTTTCTAGGTAAATGTTGCTATTTATTTTTTGTGCGCAGTAAAAAGGTGCATATCATTTCTTCTCTAACGTTGCAATGCTGCTTATGTTTTTGACAATATTTTTGGTTAACTCTTTACAGGAGCAACTTGGACAAATTACACACTGGCTTGGAGCTCGCCAAGAAACTCTTGCGTGCCATTCAGCAGACTGTGGCAAGTTGCATCTGTACTAACCTTATCTTGTCCCAGGGCCCTTTCCTGTACTGCTATCTCATGGAGGTTTGTATGAGAGCTTTGTCAGCACCTTCTTTTTCTTTTTCTTTTTCTTTTTTTCTTTTTCTTCCCCTTCTCTTGAAAGTTACAATTGCAAGACTAGTATGCAAAAAAGGGTGTTGGGCTCCATGTGGTAGAAAAATACATTGAAAGTGTAGAAAAACAACTTTAGACAGACGACACAATCATGCTTACTGGTATCTATAGTTTCCCCAGCAACGGAAACCACTCTTGGGTACACTCAAATGAGTGGTTTTATCTTGTGCAGAATCAGTATAACCTCTGCTCTGCTGCCCAAGCCGTGGCACACAAAGTGACTGGCCATTAAATGTGCCAACTAAGTCAGACTGCTGCTCATTGGACAAAACCAAAATGCACCAATAAACAGAGGGAAAACATCTCTCCCCCAAGCCCCCCACCTGAAGGGTCAGGAAAAGAACAAGACCCACTCCATGAGGAGAATGAAAATTATTAGAATATTGCATAAGACCAATAAATAAAAAAAATGATTTTTAATACAGACATTTTGGCTTACTGAAAAGTAACAGAAAAGTACTAAGTACTAACAGTAAGTAAAAAATTAACTTCTAAAAGGCTTTTTTTTATTTTTTTTATTCTGGATTAAAAAATATACTTGGTTTTATTGAAAGCATAACAGAATTGCATTTTTTTTTCTGCTTTAATTCCGAATAGAAAGTTTTGATTTTACTGGATTTGCATAAGTAGAGATTTCTTGCTGAAACTTTTTTTATTTATTTTTTCTGTATACAGGGAACACCAGATGTGAAGATGTTTTCAAAGTCTGTTTCCTTGTGCCTTCTCTGTAAATACTTGCTGAAGTCATTTGTCAGTTCTGTGAGTAAACAAACGCAACTCTTAAACACTAATATGGTTTCCTAGCCTTTTCTGTATGGTGTCTGATTGGAAATGTTGACACAGGACAAATATTTTAGAACGAAATAACAGTGTTTTGGATCAGAGCAATTTTTAGACTTTTTCTATGAGCCAATAGTTGTGTGATACCCATGTCATTAAAGCGGGGGTTCACCCTATCGACGGCAAAAAAAAATTTTTTTTTTTCTTTTACCTTAAAATCAGGCATTGTAGCGCGAGCTACAGTATGCCTGTCCCGAATTTTTTACCCCCGTACTCACCTTGTAGTCGTCCATCGAAGATACCGGGGAATGGGCGTGCCTATGGAGACGGAGGATGATTGACGGCCGGCTCTGGCGCGTCACGCTTCTCCGGAAATAGCCGAAATAGGCTTGGTCTTCACGACGCGTGCGCATAGCCTGTGCGCAGGCGCCGTGAAGAGCCGAGACCTACTCCGGCTGTCTTCGGGGAGAGTGACGTGCCAGGGCCGGCCGTCAATCATCCTCCCTCTCCATAGGCACGCCCATTCCCCGCGGGAGCCGAAATCTACGATGGACGACTACAAGGTGAGTACGGGGTTAAAAAAATCGGGACAGGCATACTGTAGCTCGCGCTACAATGCCTGTCTCGATGGTAAAATGTGTCGGGGGGGGGGGGGGTGAACTACCGCTTTAAGTATTAAACTCCAAAAGCAAACATTTTATTATATTGCAGCTTACCAATTAATTTCCATTTTTATGCTTTCTTCTATTTTCATCTGGTAAGCCAGCCAGCAAGTCTGCTGTTTTTAACTAGCTCAAGCTCTCCAGCAGAATTTATCAGTTTTCATGGATGAGACCAATCACTTAACATTGGCTGGAGTCATTAAAATGATCAGCTTTTATTTATTCATAACAAACCAATATCCCAAAGGGGGGGGGGAATGATTCTAAAATCAACTGCCTGTCATTAAACCTGCTAACACATTTAACACTAATGGGTGAGTTATTTAAGAAAGTAAAATGCAATAAGCTAGAGCTGAGCTAGGCTTTGCTGAAGAGCGGAGCTTTCAGGGATCGCCTAAAGGCAGACTTAGTAGGAGATGGTTGTATAGGTTGGGGTAGGGAGTTCCAGTAGATAGGAGAAACTCTGGAGAAGTCCTGGAGGGGAGCATGGGATGAGGGAGCTGGCAAGCAAGGAAGTCTTGGGAGTATCGAAACGGATAGTATGGGATAATTGAAAATGATAGGTGCTAACCACTAAACCAACACAATAAATACCAAAATTAGGAGTGCATGGGTAAATGACAAAAAAACGTGAATATTAATGTGAATAACACAATATTGAATAAATCAATAAATACACTGGTAAGAAAATACGTGAAAAACTAATCAAAGTCCATACAAAAATATATATGTGTGTGTGTGTGTGTGTGTAGAATAGATGACCAATGAAGGAAATAAGTCCTAAATCAGGAAATGGCAGCAAAGCAAAAGATAACGGTGTAATGAGGAATGGTCTTCAGAGGAGGTCTGTAGACAATAATATAGTGTGTACAATATCCATCACTGGTCTCCCAGGACTCTCACCTCAATGAAGTAACAAATGGGCATATAGCATGGATATGGATTCACATCTAGATGTTCCTCTTTGGTGCCTTCTCTAATGGTTCCTTGATATTAGCATGGATTCCAATTCTCAAAAAAACACCTGTGGATCTATAATCTCTCAAACGTGCAGAGGGGGGAGAGAAGGAAGCATCCACCTCTTTTTGCTCTTTCTCTCCCCCTCTGCACGTTTGAGAAATTATAGATCCGCAGATGTTTTTTTTGAGAATTAAAATCCATGCTAATATCAAGGAACCATTAGAGAAGGCACCAAAGAGGAACATCTAGATGTGAATCCATATCCATGCTATATGCCCATTTGTTACTTCATTGAGGTGAGAGTCCTGGGAGACCAGTGATGGATATTGTACACACTATATTGTTGTCTACAGACCTCCTCTGAAGACCATTCCTCATTACACCGTTATCTTTTGCTTTGCTGCCATTTCCTGATTTAGGACTTATTTTCTTCATTGGTCATCTGGGTCATTATAATATATATATATATATATATATATATATATATATATATATATATATATATATATATATATATATATATATATATATATATATATATATATATATATATATATATATATATATATATATATATATATATATATATATATATATATATTACACTTTGATTAATTTTTTAACATATTTTCTTACCAGTGTATTTTTTTCCACCAGTGTATTGATTTATTCAGTATTGTGTTATTCACATTAATATTCACGTTTTTTGTCATTTACCCATGCATTCCTAATTTTGGTATTTAATGTGTTGGTTTAGTGGTTAGCGATTATCATTTTCAATTATCCCATTTATCTTTTTGTGTACAGTGAACACTTAAGTTGAGCTGCTTTCACTTCACTTACTTTTACACGTTCACCTACTCATAGTAGCGCAGCAGTCACATTATATATTAATGAAGCGGATAGTATGGTTGCTGTTTTGATATGTGGTTGGTAATGTTTCTCTACGCAGAGTGGTGGATGACTTTGGATGTCGTTAACATTTTGAATTCTATTTGGTGATCAGAAGCCAGTGGGAGGACTGGTAGAGAGGGGTGATGCATACTCAGCAGTTGATAAGGTCAATGAGTGGCAGCAGCATTCACAATAGACTGAAGGGGAACTTGTGTAGAGCTGGGCTGAAAATAGGGTTGCAACGGTAAGTATTGCTTATTTTATAAGGTGGTGAGATTTGCAGAGCAGTGACTGATTTTATAGGATTGAAAAGAAGTCATGCAAAAGGGGGCACATGGAGGAGCAAATATCATGAGCTCCATTTATATAAAGACCATGTTTTAGGAAGTGGTGTGAATTCCATACTGATATGTAAAGGGGGGAAGGGATCAGAAACTCTAATATGAAGGATGGTGGTGATATAAAAGGCAGGGCAGGAATATGAAGGGGAATGGGGTTTATACAAAGGGGGTGAGGACAGGAAGGTGAAGGGTCGGCTGGGGACTGCAGTGTGAAAGGGGGTTCTAAAGTGGGTGAGCACAGGAATGTCGAGGTGTGCTATAAAGGACCTCCCTTCTGGATGCATAAAACAAGTGTGGCATTTGTGTGGTGTGTGTGTTTTTTTTTTTTTTTTTTTAATGGAAGCAGACTAAACACGTTGTTGTGGTTCTTTGGGCGTTTGTATATCCTGTTAAAACAGAAAAAAAAAAATTTGGGGTACTGTAAACTCCATAGAGGAACTGATGCTTTTAAGTCGTGAGGAGGATAGAGGTCTTTCCTGGCCCCATGATTAATTGGTGTAGGCCAGCACTACAAATCTCGCTCTTCTAAAAATGTCTCTCCTGAAGATTGCTATTGTTCCTCCTCCCTGACATGAACTTCTCATCCCTGCTGTCCTTGCTGTAATTTCTGTCCGCTGACGAGGAAACCATGTTTCCTGTAATCTCAGGGGGATATCCTCCTGTCATCTGCACACGCGCTGAGGGCTGAAAAGTTCTGTCTGCACCGATGTTAAGCTTTTATCATAAAATCTAGGTTTTTCTTTAGTCTTTTTCTGCAAGTGAAAGCTGAACGTCTACTTCTCCTTTTTTTTTTTTTTTTTTACTTCATGCTTTCACCTTCAGTTTATCTCACTTTTTAATTATCTAGTTCTAACAAAAAGTTTCAACAACTGGTCACCACAAACAGAATTATGACTGCTGAGAGTTCTTAATGCTTGGTGTATTGGCATACTGCTGGCCAAGAATTTCTCATATTTAAATCTACCAGAATGGCCCCTTTCACATTGGCAGAGTCTGTCCACTTGGCAGGGGATCTCCCTGCTGCTCCCTACTGACCAGGGGGGTGACAGGTTCGTGTCCACTCTGACACAGCCCCCTGTTCTCTATGGGGTCGTCAGATGGAAATTGACCAACTGTCTGTTTTTCATCCGAATATCTTCTCATCCGCCACACAAATGAAGAACTGATCTGTCTGTTTTCTAGTAGACAGGATCAGATGTCGGCGTTGCTCTATAGAGGGCAGTGATTGGTCCAATCTGGTCCACCTGAAAAACTGACGGGCAAACCCGAACGGTCCGTCAGTGTGAAAAGAGTAAAAGAGACCATATACACTATGGTCCCTTTCACATTGGCAGAGTCTGCCAGCAGATCCGCCCTCTCGGCAGGGAATCGCTCCGCTAGTCCCCGTTTGAGCAGGCAGATGACAGGTATGTGTCCGCTCAGCATCGGTGGAAACGGCCCACTGTTCTCTGTGAGCTGTCGGATGGAAACCGACTGCCTGTCTATTTTCATCTGACTGTCATCCGAGCTGCTAGACAGATGGGGAATGTCCCCATCCATCTGTTTTTAGCAAATCTGATGTTGGCGGATGTCCGTTGACATCCGCTGCCCCATAGAGATCAATGGGTGGTCTCATCGGGTCCGTCTTAAAAACTGCCAGGCAGACCTGATTGGTCCATCCGTGTGAAAGCGCTGGAGCGCAATTAACACACGTTTAAATATAGCATTTACATAATCCAGTGATTTCCACTGTTTGCCAACCCCCCCAATACCAAAGTACCTTGGGTTCAAATTGGGAGCCATGTCAAAATTCATATGCATCACCACCTGCTAGAGAAGTGAGATCACAAGCTCCGTGCTGTTATTGTAGTAGCATAGCATGGCCTTTATAGATAGCAGGAAGGCTGAAAAAGGTGGGGGAACTTGTCTGCGAGTACTGGTCTTCCAGCTAACACAAAAGCACAGTCAATATACATTTTGTAATTGCATCCACTGTGTAAATATTGGTTAAATCTCTTATAAACTGCTTTTTTTTTTTTTTTTTTTTTTTCCCCCCAGACAAAAAATAAACGCTGTAAACTGCTTCCCCTGGTTCTGGCAGCTCCACTGGATGTTGAAAAGGGAACTGTGATCATGGTAGGAATTCCTCCAGAAGTAGAGAGTTCGGACAAAAAAAAGTAAGCCCTTTTTTATTCTGCGTATGAGTTATGGGACATGTGATTGGAAAAGCGGTTAATTGGATGTGATAGAAGGTCAGATGCCGTGTGCTTTCTTTTTCTCTGCATGCAGTGATGTGGATAATGCAGGAGCCCACACTCCACACCATTTGGTAATGTCTTCTGTACACAACATAGCTTGAACAGTAGGAATGGCGTGTACACTTCACTTTTAATATTTAATTTAATTTATATTACTAGAGCTTGGGGATTTGGAGGGTCTAGTTTCCTCCATACCATTTATTTTTTACACTTGGAATAAAATTCCAATGTATTATAATACTTTCATGTGTGTGCCCATAGGTCTTGATACTTGTGCACCCTTTCTGCTAGCTAGGAGGTGTGGTATGTTATTAGTTTGTGTTGACAGTGTTACAATTATTGCACAATCCATGTTTGTTATATACAATATAATAGTGTCCATATCCCACGGCACAGTGTTATATGTAAATATTTGGGCGCTTACTTTATAAATATACACTTTTTCAGATTTTCAGTATAAGGCTGTATTATTGTATACGAAAATTATTGCATGGATAATTGTGATCACCAATTTGGCAATGGTGCCCATTGCATTTTCAAATTTTAGTTTAGGTATAAGTGTTAATCATTCTCTTATGTATAATTTCTTTTAAATTTAAACCTGATCTAACAAGTGTTTTGAACAAAATGTGAATTCACCAGCCAGCATTCCTAAAATGTTACATTTTGATTCTAGTTTCTTTGGTCGGGCGTTTGAAAAAGCTGCAGAGAGCACCAGTTCTCGGACACTACACAATCAGTTTGATATGTCCAGTAAGTGATTACCACATCTGCCTCCTTGGGAACAAAACTGGAAAGTCTGTTTATTTTTAAATCCTGCTTTTGTTAAAATAAAAGGGACCCTACTTATTATTGTCTGCCTGCAGCCAGCTGCACAGTAGTTGTAACAGTGGGCTTTAATGAGGTCAAACTGTGCAAGTTCACTGTGACCCGTATCCCTCTCCACATGCTTTGAGTGGTTGGAATTTTACTAGTCCGACTGAACCCCCACCCCCACTCCTCCGAAATGCTTAGCAAGGGGATAATGGTACTTCCCAAGTTTGTCTAAAAGAACTCTAATCTGTTAATGTGTGTTTTCTCATATTTCCCATCTGCCACATGCTTTTTGAAAGATAAATTGGTGACTTTCCATTTGTTTTATTACCATCATCTTAATGTATGTTTTTGTATCTAGTTATTGAACTAAGAACAGAGGACCGTACAAAGTTCCTGGATGCTCTCATCTCTCTCCTTTCCTAAAGGTATGTTGAAACCAAAATTTTATATATATATATATATATATATATATATATATATATATATATATATATATATATATATATATATATATATATATATATATATATATATATATATATTAAAAAATTTCATTACTTAAATTGCAACTTTTCCTGTGTGCCTTACCTTCTTTTTAATTCTTCAAAGTTAGTTTCACTCTTGGGAACATGTTCCACTCGTGTTTAGGATGTAACTTGTTGCACTCATGCAGCGTCTTTCTGATCTGCTGCATATAGTGATGACAAGCGGGGGATCTTCTACCCCTGCTCGCTGTTACTATTTTTTTAAATGCTCTGCTTGCTTGGCCACATCATTCATTCACAGTTCTGTGAATGGGGAAACGACAAGTTCTTTCAGTCTTGGCAGCTGTCGGCTTATAGTTCTCAATGAACTACCAGGGCACTGTTGAGCTCTCATTGTTCATTGTTTTCTCCTGTCAGTGTATATCTGTCTGCCCGTATGAGGTACATGAGCTGACAGATACACTGACGGCTCTGCAGGAGTCCTGTATGGCACCCATGATCTGCTGATCGTGGGTGCAATGCTTTCCAAACTCCTAGTAAAAAAAGAAATCATAAATGCACAACTTTTTTAGGCAAACTTATCCTTTTTAAAGGGTTTGTTAACCCTTCTATGTAAAACTATCCCAGCCCCCCCCCCCCCCCCCTGGCATAGCACACTGTCAGTAGTTTAAAAAAAATGGGTGTTCTAAATACCTAATTTGAGCCGTCTTCAGACCGGTCACATCACTCACGGACGCTTTACAGCTCTGATGGCTTGCTTCTGTGGGAGGGCCCAGTGATTTCCCTCTGACATCAGCCGAGGAGATCAGGTGGCCACTTGACTCTGCCACAGAAGCCCTGTATCAGAGCTGTAAAGTGGCCACAAGTCACGTGACCGGCCTGAAGACGGCTCAAATTTGTCAGTAGTTTAAAAAAAGTGTGCTAAATACCACAGTGTGCTATGCCAGTTTCTAATAGAGACTGGCAGTGAAAATCTTTGAGTTTTTATTTTACAAGAATAGCGGCGGGGCCAGGTCGGAGACAGACAGAGGGAGATGAAAGGCAGGAAGGAGGGGGGAGAGTGGATGGCCGAGGGGACAGATACGTATGACGGACGTACTTTGACCATGGCAGAGAAGCCCTGGTGGTCTGTTTAGCAAAGGCACACAGGAATTAACAGGTTCTTAGAAACACACAAAAATGAGTGCAATTTTATTTCTGGAAGTATTGGAGATGGTAGTGGAGTCTCATTGTGGATATCCATACAGCATTGTCTTTGCAGCTGCGATTAGTACTATAATAGCCTTATTTTATTATATACGTAAAGGTGATGCATAGATGTACATTTTATGGCTCAGTAATCTGCTTTGAAGTACTGTAATGCAAAAAATGGAGACAAGCCATATTGCTCACTTTTAGGACTAGATGAGTCAAATTGATCTATGGTTGTTTTCCAGATGAGCTCTGTTGATTGATTTATGCAGTATATTTTATTTAAAAAGTCCATGGTAGCCATAGCTGTTAGAGTGTGCTCATTCTTCTTCTCTTCTCTCATTTCAGGTATTTTGTGTCATTCCTAGGGACCCTCCTGCCCTTTGCCACATCCTGCCTCCCTTTTGTAAATGTACTTTTTTTTTATTTTTATTCTTTTACATGTGTTTTTATTAATGTATAAACTTTAAATTATACAGTTGGCCAATAATGTAAGGTTTTATCTATTGTACTCCAGACTAATCCATGTAAGTGTAAATAAAAACAAATTTTAAAGCTATTGTGTCTAGTAATATATGTAAAAAAAAAAAACTGGTTTGTTCCTACGCAATTTGTCTGTCCCACCCAGTGTTCCTTTTGTAGACTAAAAGGACTAAATCATTTTAGTCAAACTAAATTGAAATTTGACTTCAAAATTAACACCGGCGGGGGGTGTGGCTTGCTGGAGCCAAAGATGGATGCTTAATTGTACAGCTCCTCTGTGAGGGAGAAATAACGGAGCGACTAGAGCCCGGTATCATCGCTAATTCCTTGTCAAAATCACCTCAGAGCTGCTACTAGTTCCAGCCGACGATGTCCCGCAAACGAATGTTCCCTCTTGAGGCCCAGGTTAGTGTATATCCTGAGGTAAATGGCAGCCGTGACGCATTGAGGGAGGCTTATACAGACTTGCCTGATGATAAGCAGGCTGATAATACTGTCACAACACTACCGATACCTCCCGCACCTGATGCAGAGATTGATCTCCTCACATGCAGCCCAGCTAAGGCAAAGATGCGGATGGATACACTGCTCCCTCAGCCACCCCAAGCGCAAATTGAGCACCAGACTTTTAATCCGCTGCAATCTCACCAAGCATTACATAGCTCCATGTCATCCTTCCCCACTACAGGGCAACCTGTCATGGATACAACTTTAAAGGATATGCTCATATCCCTCCATACTTCTCTGATGACTGATTTGTCCTCCCTTTTTCATCAAATTAATACTGGCATGCAATGTATGGGCCAGAGAGTCACAACAATTGAACAAGGGATGGCTGAATGCACAACTACTGTGAATGATCTAATAGATACGATTGAGGAGGTGAAGGATGAACAAGACTGGGTCCGGGCCAAGCTGTCCGATTTTAGAAGATAGATCAAGACGCAATAACATAAAACTGAGGGGAGTCCCTGAAACTATATTGCCGATTGACTTGCAGAAATATGCCAGAGAACTCATACATACCATTTTTACCTGATGCTTCGCCGAGAGACATTGTTGTCGACAGGATCCACAGAATTGCGAAGCCCAACCATCTAGCAGCATCTGTGCCCAGAGATGTACTTATGCGCATACATTTCTTTCACATTAAAGAAAGGCTGTTATATGAAGCAAGATCCAAATCGCCTCTCCCTCGTCCATATGAAGAGATCCAAATGTTTCCAGATCTATCTAAATACACGCTGCAACTTAGAAGGAACCTGAATCCTGTTACTAATGGCCTCCTGAACCATAAAATTCTATACAAGTGGCGTTATCCTGCAACTCTTCTGATTTCTAAAAATGGCACCATCCATGTTTTCAGTGACTTACAAAAAGGATTGCATCTCTTGCATGACTGGGGCATTGTTTTGGAACCCCCCCTCGTCTGGCATCCCACACCTGCAACAACGTAAGGCGCAACCATCTCGACGCGCTCAAGGGAACACAAGATCCAAACAATGATCTATTACTTGATTTCTATGGGCTTATATCAAATATAAAGCCTCTCCCTCACTGGTTTTCTGGTCCTCACTTGGTTTCTTAAGTTACTAACTGTTTACCCCCACTGGCGGCTTAGCTGATTTCAGCTTATTTTTGCTTGTTTTTGCTGCATCTCTTTTTATTTATACATCTTAACAGGAGAATCTTAGTGGTTTTTTTTTTTTGTATTCTTGTTTTAACTTATTGCCTTATTTCACAGCTCCAGTTTTACTCCTGCAGGATCACAGTGCCTTTTTAACGGTTGCATTGCAACCTTTGATTGAACTGTTTGCTCCCGCCACGTACCTACCATCATCTAACTGTTAAGGCCCCGTACACACGACCGGATCTGTCCGTTGGGATTTATCCGCGGATCAGTTCCAGCAGGCAAATCCGGTCGTGTGTACGGCCTATCGGACATTTTTCGGCGGACATTTCTCCAGCCGACGGTTTTCAAGCGGATAAAAATTTCTTAGCATGCTAAGAAATCTATCCGCTGGAAACCTGTCCGTCGGACTGATCCGGTTGTCTGTACAGACTCACCGGATAAGTCCAAGTGATCCCCATCCCTTGCATGCGTCAAAGTGATTCGACGCATGCGTGAAGGTATTTACCTTCCAGGGTCGCGCACGTCCGGTGGTGTACAGGGCCTAAGTGTTTTACTACCTTATCTTACCACATAACACAGGAAGACTACCACGCCGTTCACAGTTCTATCACTCAATGTAAAAGGTTTTAACCACCCAGCCAAATGGCATTCTCTATGGCTCACAGTAGAAAATCTCAATTGTGATATCGTTTGTGTCCAGGAGACGCACCTATTATCCGACTCCAAAGCTCTTTGCTATAATGCCAAATATCCTATGGTGTACCACGCTACTTACTTGTCTAAAAAGAGGTGTTCTCATAGCTATAAAACACAACATTGACTTTCACCTGATACGGGAAATCTCTGATCCCTATGGCAGATACCTTATTTTATTATGTACTCTCAATGGCATCAACTACACTCTGCTAAATCTATATGCCCCTAAATCTATATGCCCCTAATACCCAACAGATGAACTTCATTCGGAGGACCATACATAAAGCTCAATTACTCAAGCAGGGCCACCTACTTGTTTGTGGAGACTTCAATTTAACGGTTGATATACATATGGATTCCACCTCAGCAGCCAAGAGAAGAGAGTCCCCCTTGAAACAGTTCCTCATGTCACAGGATTTATTTGATGTTTGGAGATGTCATCACAGTTCCGAAAAAGATTATACATACTACTCTCCGTGACATCATTCATACTCACGTATAGATATGTTCCTTACAGACAAATGGTTATTACAAAGGATTAGCGCATCTGTAATCCACACCATGTCGTGGTCGGATCATGATTACCATTAACGACACTGGACATCAGAGGAATGCGTTTCTCTGGAGAGCCAATAACTATGTTTTACTACATTCAGTCTACTCCCAGGAAATAACCAAAAATGTAAAAGAATATTTTGAAATTAATGATGGTTCGGTGGGGGACCCCGCCGTGGTGTGGAATGCGCACAAAGCGGTAATTAGAGGTATCATAATGAAATTCAGTCACATATGTAAAAAGAAGAGGACGCAGTGTATTGACGAATTAACTTCACGTATAGCCAATCTTGAGACCCTCCATAAAGCCAATTCCTGCCCGACACACCTGGCCCAATTGCTAGTTCTTAGGCAGGAATTGAGGACAATACTCCTTGACTCCTTCGAGAGAGTGCAACGTAAATTTGAAGCCACCTCTTACTCCACTTCTAATAAGGCAGGGAAAAAACTGGCACAACGCCTGAAAGGTAGAAGAACCAAATCAAAGATAACTCGCTTAATTCAACCTCACACCAATCAGAAATTGACCAATCCTCAGGATATTGCAGATGCGTTTAGTGACTATTACAGTAACCTTATATAACATTAGAAGTGACCCCACTTCGCCACAACCCTCAAGGACTGACATTGACGCATTCCTTCAACAAATCACACTCCCTACTTTAACAGAAGCACAACTGTCCTCCCTGAATAGACCCTTCACTGGTCAGGAAATACTTGCAGCTATTAAATCATTACCCTCTGGGAAAGCTCCAGGACCAGACTGCTTAACAGGGGAATATTATCAACGATACTCCGACCAACTAATCCCATACCCGACACAATTTTGTAATGACGCTGCCTCCTCTTCCACGTTTGCTAAAGAGTCATTAAATGCTATCATTGTTACGCTCCCGAAACCAGGGAAGGATCCAACTTCCCCCCAAAATTTCCGCCCCATATCCCTCCTAAATGTAGACGTTAAGATCTATGCCAAATCCATCGCTAGACGTTTGTTAGAAATTATGCCGACTCTCGTACACTTGGATCAATCCGGCTTCATCAAGGGGAGACAGGCACCTGATGCCACGAGACGTATGATAGACCTGATACACCATGCTGAATCCAGCGGAGCGCCTTCTCTGTTGCTTTCTTTAGACGCAGAGAAGGCGTTCGATAGGGTACATTGGGTGTATCTGCAAGAGGTACTCCATAAATTTGGTTTTCGGGACCACATCTTTAGGGCCATCATGGCACTCTATTCAAATCCTTTGGCGCAAGTGTATACTGCGGACATGTTATCTCGACCGTTTGACATAACAAATGGCACACGCCAAGGTTGCCCCTTATCGCTGTGCTGTTCTCCTTATAGTTATTTGTACATTACATTATTAATCTTTATTTCTACATGTTTGTTTTCATGCATTTCTTTTACTGCTGCCATCTGCTGGCCAGAATTTGCATGCCACACGTCCCTGTTCTTGTTAGTAAAGTTTTTTCTAAATTGGAGGCGTGGACTCTTGCTGGGCAGGTCTCTTCACTGGGAGCAGCCATTTTCAGTATCTCCTCATGGCTGTGTGACTAGACACTCCACATTTTTGGGCTCGTGAGAAGGCATCAGTTTTTGACCACGCAGAAGTCGGCAGAAGTCAGCAGTAGTTAGCAGCAGCTCAGCAGCAGCTCTGCAGCCACAGCAGCTAGCCTCAGGACATATTCTAACAAGTCAGCATTGATACCACAACTACAGAACAGTATTGTATCACCGTTTGTTGTCTTATCTGGATTGAATAAACCCACGCTGATTTCATCTTCATGTCTGAGTCTGGATCCATCTAACCTGAACATCTGCCGGTCCTGTCTGCCCCACTGCTTGGATACGAAGGTAAGAAGTCACACAGCTATTATCAGTTATACCTTCAATCGCCTTCATGTGGGAACAGAACAGTCAAAAACTGCCTTAATGTCCACACCCCAGTCACAGATTCCCTCAGAGTTACCACACTAAGGAATCGCCCTGCAACAGGCCTATCTGCAGCGAATCTGCCCAGCTACAGTGCATGTTCCACAAGTCTAAGGGCAAGCACCGCATGTCCACAGTATCTTTACTATTGCCTGAAAGCCCTCCACAACTCATCAAGCCGTTTCCTATATCCCATATCAATCTTTGCTCGCATAGCAGAACTGTTAACGCACACGGGGTCCCTCTCTAACCTAAACCCCCGCAAATCACTTAAAGCACCTGAGGAACCTTGCCAGAGTGCCCCAGCGCAGCCACACTGCAATTTTCAGCCCCCAATTCAAAAGTTTATTTTCTTAAAGAGACAGCGCACCTTAAATCAAAATGGACAAAAAGGACCTTGCACAGTTCCCCAGTGATGAAACAGAGCTAATGCAGCCTGATACTGATCACCAAGAAGTACAGGAAGCAGAACCCACACTTCCAGCAGACCAAGTCGTGCGACCAAGACGCTCCCTCAAACCGACAATAAAGGTCAGGGAAAACTATCAAACCACAAAAGATGAGCTATGCGATAACCTGGAAGAGCTATGGGAGCGAGTTTCCTCCCTCATGTCAGGACTTAAATCCTCTGGTGATACTTCAAGCTTACAAGTTGGCATCAGGCGGCTGAACACAGCTCATGAAGGATACAAGAGACTGTTCACAAGGTATATAACCTTTCTAAAAAACGTTAATAATGATGAAGCCCTTTCAGAACTGAGCAAGGCAGAATCTATAGACATTCAAAGAGACACCATGGTGCTGCTTGCTAAAGATAAAGCGGAACTCCGCATCTCCCATTTGCAAGAAACTAGATCACACAGATCAAATTCATCCAAACATTCCTCTCGGTCATACAGATCATCGTGCTCAAGAAGCTCAACCCTAAGCGACAGACTACTAGAGGCCCGCATAAACGCAGAGCAATCCAAAGCCAGACGTTCCTTCACTGAAAAAGAAGCTCTGGCAAAAGCAGAAGCAGAGGCCAAGAGGGCAGACGCAGAAGCAGAGGCCAAGAGGGCAGACGCAGAGGCAGAGGCCAAGAGGGCAGAAGCAGAGGCCAAGAGGGCAGACGCAGAAGCAGAGGCCAAGAGGGCAGAAGCAGAAGCAGAGGCTCGAATAAAGATTCTTGAATCAGAGATGGAAGAGGAAGTTGCATTAGCTAAAGTAAGACTACTTGAGCAAGCATTAAGCCAAGGTCTTGATCCAGTCTGCTCGCTACCACAGGAGGTAGAAGATTCAGCTTACCGCACCAGCGACTATGTGCTGAAACAATTATCTGCATTACCCCCAGTATGCAGTACCATCCAAGCTGACAACGCCGAAACCTCAAAGTCATGTCCACCTACAGTGCCAGTGTCACTTACAGCACCCGAGAAATCTGATGGTGTTCACCCAGATGTGCCTTCTCAAGGACAGTTATTACGAAACTACAAAAAGGGCCATCAGGCGTTTCCTGGCCTACCTCAACAGCTCAAGCAGCAGTCCTCACGATCTACAGAGACTAGATCACAGCTCAATCCTGCAGCAGCATCATTCTACCTGGATGCATCTCACCCTTTCACGCCGCAAAGCCTACACGCCCCGGCGGCACCACAGGTTGTCGTGGCAACAAGCAGTGAGAAATCAGATATGTCTGAGTTGGCCAGGATTATGGCGAGCAGAGAGCTAATTAACACAAGTCTCTCAAAATTTGATGACCGTGCAGAGAGCTATAGAGCTTGGAAGGCAACTTTCAAGGCCACCATTGCCAACCTCAAACTAGACGCAGAGAAGGAGCTCAACCTCATGATCTCATGGCTGGGTCCAAGCTCCACAAATCGCATCAAGAGCCTCAGAACTGTCTATGTGGGACAAGCAGAAGCAGGTCTCGCTGCCGCCTGGCAGAGACTCGAACGTACCTTTGGCAGTGCAGAAGCTATAGAGAAGGCCCTATTTAAGAGATTGCAGAACATTCCAAAGATCAATCTTAAGGACGTCCATAAGCTTCAGGATTTGAGTGACCTGCTCATGGAACTAGAGCTTGCCAAAAGAGACCCTCGTCTGATCGGGCTATGCTACCTGGATACAGCCCATGGAGTGAACCCAATTGTCGTGAAATTACCATACAGTCTGCAAGAAAAGTGGGCGGCATCAGTCTCAAGGTACAAAAGGGTGCATGACATCACCTTTCCCCCATTTATTCATTTCTGCAGATTCATTGAAGAACAGTCCCAGATGAGGAATGACCCCAGCCTCGATTTCCTGGAGTTCAACACTACAGCTCCAGCGACACCATCACCAAGGTATGAGAGTGCCATGCATAAACACAGAGACTTTAAGAGCAGCGTGAGTGTTAGAAAGACTAACCTACCATCTTATGCAGCACCCACGGGTAAACAGTACAATACCTCATCAGGAGACAAGTCCTTCAATCGTGAATGTCCCATTCATAAAAAACCACACTCACTGAACAAATGCAGAGGGTTTAGATCCAAACCCATACAGGAGCGCAAGAAGTTCCTCAGCGAGCTTGGGGTATGTTTCAGATGCTGCGCTTCATTGGAGCACATGGCTAAGGACTGTAAATCCATCATCAAGTGTGAGGAGTGTCATAGTGAAAGACATGCCTCGGCTATGCACCCAGTTCCACTGCACAGAGACTCACAAGCTGCCGTCGCCACCAGTCCCGCTCCAAGTCATGGCGGGGAGCCCCAGAACCACGCTAACGCAGCCGCCGATGTTTCCTGCTCATGTTTGGAAGTATGTGGCGAGGGCCAGGGTGAGAAATGTTGTGCCCGAATATGCCTAATCAAGGTCTATCCAGAGGGACTACCAGAAAAGGCAGTAAAAATGTATGCCATCATCGATGACCAAAGCAACCGGTCCCTAGCAGGACCTAAATTCTTTGAAGCCTTCGGGATAAAGGGACCATCAGAACCCTACATCTTAAACACCTGCTCAGGCCGCATTGAGACTAGCGGCAGGAGGGCGCAAGGATTCATTGCTTCCCCCATCAGTGGGAATACCGAAATACCCCTACCAACACTGATTGAATGCGATCAAATACCCAACCATAGGGATGAGATTCCTACCCCAGAAGCTGCGTTTCACCAACCGCACCTAAGGCACCTAGCCAACGTTATCCCACCTATGGACAACAATGCTGAGATTCTACTCCTGCTTGGCAGAGACAATCTAAGGGTGCACAAGGTGCGCCAACAGTGTAATGGTCCTGACTACGCGCCATTTGCCCAGAGGCTGGACCTGGGATGGGTAGTCATAGGAAACGTATGTCTGGATCAACCAGAAATCGACTCCTTCAAAACGTACGTGCGTGGAGATGGACGCACAACTTGCATTAAGCCGTGTCCTCATCACTATGAAGTGAAAGAGAAGTCTCCAGACCTCGTACAACCACCTGACATCATTTCTCCCCTCTTTGCTGACGACTTGGGGAGATCAGTCTTTCGCACAACCAAGGATGATGATAAGGTAGCCTTATCAATAGAAGACAGAGAGTTCATTAAGATAATGGACAGCGAGTTCTTTAAAGATGAAACCAATCACTGGGTTTCTCAATTACCCTTCCGAACCTCCAGGGTAAGACTCCCAGACAATCAGGAGCAAGCGCTATCCAGATCTAACTATCTTCAGCGTACCATGAACAGCAAGCCTGAGACGAGAGAACACATCGTTGTACCATTCGAACTTAATCCAGCGGACCACGCAACCAGGCCTACGTCTGTGGGTTCCTTTGCTAAATCTACTTGGCTTACAGGCCCAGAGTTTCTGCTAGGACGGGCAGACAAATGTGAACAGGAAGTTTACAGCATCCAGGATCCGGATAATGATCCAGAAATCCGCGCCGAAGTTAGCGCACTAGTCACTGAAACAAAGCAGACCTCCAGGCTTGACTGTCATCGTTTTGAACATTTCTCCAGTTGGATGAGACTTGTCAGAACCATTGCAAGGTTAGTGCACATCGCCAGATGTTATCACAACACTCAAGAAGATAAAGATTGTCACGGTTGGCACATCTGTCATAAACCATTCTCTGCTGAGGACATTTCTCATAGCGAGTCTCTCATAATACGTCATGTCCAGCAGCAGGAATTTAACGTAGAATGGAAGTGCTTGAACAACAGACAGCAGATTCCTATAAAAAGACCTCTTGCTAACTTAAATCCAATTATGGACACTTTTGGCCTGCTCAGAGTTGGTGGTCGTTTGAATCAAGCCCACCTAGGAGTTGCGGAGCAAAATCCTGTCATTATTCCCAGCAAACATCATATCACCACGTTGCTGATCCGACATTACCACAAAAAGACTGAACACCAGGGCAGACAAATCACTGAGGGCAAGTTAAGGTCTGCGGGTCTTTGGATTATAGGTATGAAGAAACGTGTAGCCCAACTACTGCATGACTGTGTGCACTGTCGTAAAGCCAGAGGAAAACAGCTACACCAACAAATGGCCGACTTGCCCGCGGATAGACTATGCACAGAGCCGCCCTTCACCTACACTGGCCTAGACGTCTTTGGACCATGGATGGTGTCCGCACGTAGAACCCGTGGTGGTCACGCAAACAGTAAACGTTGGGCCGTGCTATTTACTTGCATGAGTGTGCGAGCCGTTCATATAGAGGTGATAGAATCTATGGACACATCCAGCCTCATTAATGCCTTAAGACGGTTCTTCGCCATCAGAGGACCAGTGAAACAGTTGAGGTCAGACCAGGGAAGTAACTTCATCGGCGCCTGTAGAGAACTGAACATCGACACTAAGCCTATCCAAGATCAGTTGGCGGAGAAAGGTTGCACCTGGATTTTTAATCCTCCTCATAGTTCCCACATGGGGGGTTCCTGGGAGAGAATGATCGGGATCTCACGCAACATCTTAAATTCTATGTTGATGGATGTAAACTCTTCAAGACTTACGCACGAGACTCTCGTCACTCTTCTCGCTGAAGTTTCAGCTATCATCAATTCAAGACCCCTTGTGCCAGTATCTATGGATCCTGAAACACCAGCCATACTGTCTCCGGCTATTCTACTTACCCAAAAAACGGACAATATGCTCACGCCTAGTGGAGAATTTACCCATGGGAATATCTACCAAAAACACTGGAAACGTGTACAACACCTGGCAGATTACTTCTGGAACAGATGGCGTAAAGAGTATCTCAATATTCTTCAAGGAAGGAGGAAATGGCAACATCAAAAACCAAACTTGAAAGAAGGAGACCTCGTATTAATGAAGGAGCAACAAACCGAAAGGATCACCTGGCCTATGGGACTAATTACAAAGGTTCTTCCTAGCAAGGATGGCAAGGTCCGAAAGGTGGAGCTGAAGATCTTCAGGAAGGGTGAGCTTAAAACTTTTGCAAGGCCGATTAACGAACTCATTCTAATATTACCCATCGAGAACGTTCCTGAAGGATGAAAAAGGACTGAACTCGAACTTCACAGTTTTACCCGCTATGGGTCAGCCAACCCACTATGTCATGTTTATTGCATTTCACATGTTCTTTGTTACAGGTTGTATTATATTTTATGGACATTCGTCATAGTGAAATCTCCTTACGTAAATTTCAGACGGGGAGTGTGCTGTTCTCCTTATAGTTATTTGTACATTACATTATTAATCTTTATTTCTACATGTTTGTTTTCATGCATTTCTTTTACTGCTGCCATCTGCTGGCCAGAATTTGCATGCCACACGTCCCTGTTCTTGTTAGTAAAGTTTTTTCTAAATTGGAGGCGTGGACTCTTGCTGGGCAGGTCTCTTCACTGGGAGCAGCCATTTTCAGTATCTCCTCATGGCTGTGTGACTAGACACTCCACATTTTTGGGCTCGTGAGAAGGCATCAGTTTTTGACCACGCAGAAGTCAGCAGAAGTCAGCAGTAGTTAGCAGCAGCTCAGCAGCAGCTCTGCAGCCACAGCAGCTAGCCTCAGGACATATTCTAACAAGTCAGCATTGATACCACAACTACAGAACAGTATTGTATCACCGTTTGTTGTCTTATCTGGATTGAATAAACCCACGCTGATTTCATCTTCATGTCTGAGTCTGGATCCATCTAACCTGAACATCTGCCGGTCCTGTCTGCCCCACTGCTTGGATACGAAGGTAAGAAGTCACACAGCTATTATCAGTTATACCTTCAATCGCCTTCATGTGGGAACAGAACAATCGCCACTAATATTTGATCTGTTAATGGAACCTCTAGCGGCGCATGTACGATCAAACCCCTTGATCACAGGTTTGACAATAGGCAATACGGCACATAAGATAAGTCTCTTCGCGGATGATGTCATCTTGATCCTGTCTAATCCGATAACTTCATTGGCAGAAACATACAAGTTACTGAAATGGTTTGGTATGGTTTCCTATTACAAACTTAATACGTCGTAAGTCGCAAATTCTGGACCTTAATCTCGATGCCACGTCGAAAAAAATTCATACAGCTCCAATATCCGTTTGCTTGGTCAGATAAGGACATTTCTTATCTCGGGATCCACCTCACTAAATCGGTTAAACACCTTTTCTCGGCCAACTATAAACCACTCCTTTCCAAATTACAATCTGACATTCAATCTATCCACAAACATGAACTATCGTGGTCAGGCAGGCTAGCAGCATTCAAAATGCTCCACTTACCACAAATTCTATATTTATTTAGGACTCTCCCGATACCCGTACCTAAGTACTTCTTTAAATCTCTCCAAACCTTGCTTAATAAATGCATATGGAGGGGGTCTAGACCCAGATGTGCTCACTCCACTCTTATAAAACATAAATCAGCAGGGGGATCGGGCACTATTGATTTTAAGGATTATTATACAGCTTCACTGTTAGATCAACTTACAGAATGGTTTCAACCGTGTCCCACTAAATTGTGGAGCATTATTGAGGCTTTAACACTAATACGCCCAAATCTTAAGTGGTGGGTGATGAGCACTCCCTTTAAGACTAAATTACCTTTAGCAATACCTCCCACCATGTTGGCATCGGCTTCGGCATGGAAAACATTGACCCAGGAAATTATTGTACACCCAAAAGCCCCACAGATACCATTCCCTCTAGAAGTTCTTCATCATTTATTGTTTAACCTATCCATAAATCATTGGTCTGCCCGGAGTATCATATCTATTCAAGATTTATTTAAAGACTCCCGTCTGAAATCATTTTGTCTCCTTCAAACAGAGTTTAACTTGCCATCCTCTGAACTCTCTACTTACTTTAGGGTTAAAAGATACCTAGACACACTGCAATTGCCTATCTACACAATACACCTGAAGGCTTGGGAATGCCTAAATAGTGATTCCCACAAAATTAAGGGCATATCTTTGTTTTATAATGTACTACAACAAAAACTCCAATTTGATAAACTATCCCCCCACACACATTGGGAAAACGATTTGGGCCGAACTTACACAAACCACCAGTGGCAACAAGCATTGCAGTCTATTTATAAGGCTACCAAATGCTCCGCACTATGGGAACTTACTCAAAAACTGTCCCTCAGATGGTACTTGACTCCAGCGAAACTGGCCTCATTCGGTCTCGATGTCAATGACATGTGTTGGAGATGTAATTCAGCCAAAGGTGATTTATTTCACATAATGTGGAATTGCAATTCTCTCACACCTTATTGGAGGACTATCTTCCAAATTCTATCCGACATCTCGAACCAACACATTGCCCCCACACCTGACCTAGCGGTCCTCAATCTTTCTATAGATTCAGTACCCCCTATTGCCAGGCATGTGACTACACACATATTATTAGCAGCTAGACGGTCTATAACTAGACTGTGGAAGTCAGATAAAATTCCCTCCATAGAAAACACACTTGACTTGGTGAACCTTCATTATGGATATGAAATGACTATGGTGTCTAGTGGTGGATATTGGATTAGGGGAAAAAAACACTTGGTCACTTTGGGAAAAATGGAATGGAGCTGTGAAGTTTCTTTTTACTTTGTTTGTTCTTAGTTCATAGTTTCATGATATGAAGGCAAGTTCAGCCATGTGAGCTCTCATTATACATGATGTTTGTCGCTTGTGACATACCTCCGGGAAGATAAAGAGATCCCAGTTGGGTTCTTGAGGGTATGGTATTGGCGACTCCTGTGAATGTATTTATTACAATGTATTTATTAACATATGATTTGCGATCTAGATTTTCCTGTTAAATGATATTTTAGCCTTATATTTGTATTTTGAAATGTCAACGGATTTCTGTAAACAATGTACAATGTACACATTGTCTTTCAATGTTTATGATAAACTCAATAAAAACTGATTGATGAAAAAAAAAATTAACACCGGTCTGTAGTGCATGTTCATACCTCAATACTGTACCATAAATAATAACATATGAGATTTTTCACTTCAGCAGTATATAATAAGTTGGGAATTTTTAGAGAACTGTTCACTAATGAATAACAATTTAATTGCACCCATTTGATTTTAGATGACCAAAATGAGTTTTAGTCTACTAAAATGTACTGGAGATTTAGTCGACTAAATACGACAAACTAAAACAAATGCAGAAGACTAAAATGGGACTAAAACTAAAATGCCATTTTAGTTCGAAGACTAAAACTAAATCAAAATTTGCTGCCAAAATGAACACTGGTCCCATTCTTGTATTTATATATTTAGTTTCAGATATGCACAAGTAGATATTTGTACAATCGGACATATGTTAAAAAGAGATCTGAATAATTTCATGACCGCCTTGTAGCCACTGGATATTTTCCTTCTAGTTCCATTTTTATGCTATCTTGCAGTTGACCACCAGTCATACCTACTTGATATAATTCAGCTCCTATTTGCAATTTACCTTTTTCAACCTTATGGTAGGTGTCAGAAGAAACCTTTTTATTTTGATCCCCCCTCACTTCCTGTTCTGGTGCCATTGGGACAAGAAATGAGAAGGTGCACGGAGCAAAAAAAAACTCTCCCCGCTCTAGTTAATGTGGAACTTCACCCTAATGGGGTGGCACCTAGTTTTGGTAGGTACCCGCTCTCTCCTGGACGATTCCATTGAAAGTTCAACACCCCCTTTTTCTTCTTTTCTCTAAAACCAAGTGAAACACTGTTTTAATGTAAGTTGGTGTGGTCTCTGATTCCATCTCTTCCTGACATCTTTTCGTAGGGACAGGAAGTGAAATTAAACCACCTCCTGTGCGATTTTATTTATTTATTTATTTTTCAGTAACAAAAACCTGACTGATTTTACAGTTGGAGATCCATAACAAGCATACTATAACTGAGTGTCAGAACTACTTCTGTCTATATTTGTTCAAGGTTAGTTACTCCATGCATCAGCATGGCGAACGGACAGAACATTTTCAAATGAGAGATCAACAATGGCTGCCTCCATGTTGTTCGCATGACGGTCACTTTACAGGAAACCTGTGATGAGAAAAAATCTTATTTGTAGTTTTGTTCTGGATAATTTGCTTTAATTTATTAAGACAATTTAGGTTGGCATGACAGCCAGACAGCTAGAATTTTTAGGAAGTCGTGTAATGGCAACCCTTCTAATTCATGTCAGAAATAGACATGCTAGGCACTCTGAAAGCTTTTCCCTTCCTTCACCTCCTTTTCCCTTCCTTCACCTCCTTTTCCCTTCCTTCACCTCAAATTATAGTAATGGTTGCTCCTAATAAAGTGAAGAGAAGTTTTTGTTTTTCTTTAAAGGCTTGACTTTACATAGGACAATTTTTGTAAGTTTTGCTAAAGACGTATCAAGTTTTATTAGGAGAACACAAATCAATTCATAGCATTGAAAATGCAAAACTAATTTCTGCCGATCGACAAGAATCTGAGATATTTGTCATAATAACTTTTTAGCTTTGTGCAGCCGTGAGCTTGGTATTTTAAGAGCCAGCAACACACTTTATTCAGGTAAAAGTGATCTGAGTGCCTCTATAACCACATGATCACTTTTTTGGGCTCCAAAGAAGTGTTCCCAACACAAATAATGAGAATAAATAACTTAAAGCACCCCTGTATACATCTGAATGCAAACAGGCAGCGTAGGACATGCATGTTTATGTAAACTTAAATTGTTTTTTTTTCTGTTGAAAAGCATGTGGCGTGCAAAACACAACCCAAAAACTCCACCCGGTGCAGGGAAAAATGTGCACACACATAAAGAGTGACATCACAAAAAACTGCGGCGGGCTGCATATGTCAGTTGTCCTCCGAAGAGGACCCGTCTCTGATCCCCCGGGGCGTTAGGCTCCTGACAGGGACTAGAGTAACTGTGGTCCATACAGCCGAAGCCATATGGACCCATCTTGGTCCAAGCAGCCGAAGCCACAAGGACCCAACATCCTCAGAGGGACTGCCGAAACAGAACCCTCCTCGGTGAGGCTCCCCCGAAGGGAGACCCCATGAGAGCCGGTGAACCTAACCAGAAGGCCGAGTCTACCAACTCCCAAGACTTTCAGAGACCGGCCCGAGGACCAGCACCCTACTCGCCACACATAAAGTGCAAGCACCAACAAAAAGAGTGACAAACAGAACAACACACGGGGAAAAATAATAAAAGAAAGTGGGGAAAAGGAAGATGGGAGAGTGAGGAAAGTGACCAATGTGAAATACATTGGCCGGCCCTTAAACTTAAATTGTGCTGGCTATCGTCACAACCATCAGAGTGAGAGCAACAGTCTAGGGCCATAATTTTACTCTAAACTGATAACTTGTAAAGGCTTTTAAAGCCTATGGAGAATTTTGGGTACCATTGTTGTTTGCTATTTCACGGTCATGCTTGGTTTATACCTATGTAGTGAATTGCTGCTGGTTCCTCAGGAAATGGCCAAAGTTTGTATAGTGTATACCAAGCTTTGCACTTGAGGAGAAAAGCTGCTGGGCAGGTTATAAAACCGTATTCAAATCACCCATTGCTTTTCTCCTGATACGCTGTACAAGAGCATGGCTGCAATTCACTTCCTTTACCTCTCTTCATTGTCCTAAATTATTGACTTGTGCATTGAGGGGACTGGCTTTAGGGAAAGCTGTACTGAATGGAACACAATGACTGCCATTGCTGTCCTCCTTAGAACACTAGTTATGTGCTTTGGCATCAGTGTTTGAGAAATTAACCCCAAATGAGCATGAAGTTTTAAAAGTAAGAGTGAAGTCAGAGCTCCTCATCCACATGGCAGGGGCCTTCAAGTAGTGCAGACATTGCTAAAATTTCTAGAGGGATAAGTTGGCAAAAGCAGCCTCCATATTCTCTCATTACCGGTTTTAAGGACAAGCTGTGTTCCATTGTGCTGTCCATGCTAACTTTTGTGGTAATCTGTATTTTCATACAAAATATATTTTAAAGCTGCTTGAAAATATTTGAGTGTTTTAAACATGAGTCATAAAAGTTGTAGCTTAGTATTCTAACTATAGATTGTTAAAGCCCCACCCTCTTCATCTCCAGCTTGTTTAATTCCTATTTAGAAGGATTATGTGCTCATAACCTTCTCAGAGGCACCTAAATTGGAGTACAGTCATTACTTAAGGATTGACATTCCAATACACAACACTACAAGAAGTGTGAAGGCTTTCATTTTTAAAACACAAAGAAAAAAAAGTGCAGTAGCCAATTTAAAAATCGCAATATTGGTCTAGTGTAATTTGAGTTTGTCGACCTGTGATCTCGCCTCATTTAAAGTGGTGCTAAAGGCTGAAATTTTTTATCTTAATGCGTTCTCTGCATTAAGGTAAATCTTCTGTGCAGCTAGCTCCCCTTATATTTAGCTGACCCTGCTGTGCCCATTTCATGGACTCCGAGACAGCAGCAGAAGCCATTGGCTCCCTCTGCTGTTAATCAGACAATCAGTAGGAAGGGGGGAGTGGGCAGGCCTGAGACACACTCTGGGGGTTATTTACGAAAGGCAAATCCACTTTGCACTACAAGTACAAAGTGCACTTGAAATTGCACTAAAAGTGCAGTCGCTGTAGATGCAAGGAAAATCAAACGGCATTTTAGCCTGCACATGATTGGATGATAAAACCCAGCAGAACTTCCCCTCATTTCAGATCTACCCCCTCAGATTTACAGTGACTGCACTTCCAAGTGCACTTGTAGTGCAAAGTGGATTTGCATTTCGTAAATAACCCCCTCTGTGTGTCAATGGACACACATCGGGGCTCTGCAATGAACCCGCACTCAGCGGAGCCAGGAATGCTGGCGGGGGGGGGGGCTGAGAATAAGAGGATCATTCTGCTCTGTTAAAAACCATTGCAAAGATCTGGTAAGTATGACATGTTTGCTATTTGAAAATCGCATTTTTTTTTTCAGTCACTATAAGCACAACTCAGGTTTCCTATGACTTTAAATAGTTTGTACCAAGCTGGTCCAAACAAACTACTACCTTCATTAACAGATGGGCCCGCTGGGAGTGCTGTATGTAGCAATAGCTACATATAGCATGTAGTGCTGTGTTCTGGCACCTATGTGTCATTGCTACAGTCTCCGTGCCGTTACCAGCGGCTCCCGCGCGCATTCCACAGCCACGATAACCAGAAGTAACTCCGGGGCAACATGTCGGTGGCCGGAGGGGAAGAAAAAGACCACTGCGGGAGGCAAGTAATACATAATGAGCTAGTATGCTATGCATACTAGCTCATTATGCCTTTGTCTTGCAGTGGTTTGTTTTTGGATTTTTTTTATCTTAAGAGGATTTACTTCCTCTTTAAGCCCTGGCTATGAAAAACTCTCTTTACATGCTTTATAACAGTTTATAAGCAGCTAAAGCATTACACTTTTGTGTAGAGTGAAATATACCTGGTTTATCCTGCCCCTCCCTCCTTGTCTGCATCCCCACTCCAGGCTTAGATTGTGTAGAACAGCTGGTGTCCTCTACTTTCCACTTAAGCTCTTAATTTTCTCCCTTTTCTTATCTGTGCAGCCCAAATGACAATAGTCAGTCACACATGTGGGGATATACACAGTGGTAAATGACACTCGCCTCCCTCCCTCACCTTGCTATGTCGTCCTATTGCTAAACACTATGGGGCTGGGATTGCTGATTTGATTACATTTACTAAGAAACTCAAAAAATGTAGTTTTAGTATCAATCAGTATTAAATATATCACATTTAATTGCTGTAAAGTAAAAAAAAAAGGTTTGATTCAGATCCTATCTGAACAAAGTAAAAGATAGTGTTAATCAACTTTGACTCCAACTGCATTATACTGATGCATACAAAATACACATCTGAGGTTTATTTGATGGTGGCTTCACATGTGGATTCTCTGAACAGAAGTGGATTCTTTGAACACAAGTGCTTGAGTTAAAAACCAGGAGTTTGCTAATAACTGCTTCTGCTTGGGTTGATTTTTTTTTCCCCTCCTTTTCTCTGACGCTTTTTAAACAGCTTTTTTTTCTTTTTCCTTTCTGCTAATTAAGGGGAGTGTTTAATTGTTCACAGGTGTGTGTTTGTTCACAGGTGAGTATAAAGTGTCTGTACAAACTCCCATAGGAGCTGGCTCCCAGCTGATGGTGGCTTCACATGTGGATTCTCTGAACAGAAGTGGATTCTTTGAACACAAATGCTTGAGTTAAAAACCAGGAGTTTAAGACGGAAGTCTTCATTATTTTATCAATCACTGACCCAGAACAAGCTTGCAGCTAGTAAAGTTAGAACTCTTGATATATAGATTCAGCGGTGCAGCAGACGCTCTCACCTTGGTCTGCTCACCCCCAGGGACAGTGAGAGCAGGACGCTCTCAAACGAGTCGGCTCTCCCCAGGGATAGTGCAGCCAGGCAGGGTCCTCCCAGCTCTCGGCTGCTGCAGACACAGCACAAACAACCAGGACTCCCATAGTTTAACACAGGGGTACATATCAACCCCCCCCCTAGGCAATTGATCAAGGGTTGCACCGATCGCCCGTTGAGGGGGTCAGGAAGGAATTTTTTTCCCCAGTCTCTGCAGATTGGCACAGCACGCCTGGGGTTTTTCTGCTTCCTCTGGACCAATCGGGGAGAGAAGACTCAACGAGTGACGGCTCACTTGGACAGTCTTCCGCCCATCACCATATAAGACCCCCCCAATCAACATTACTTCCCTGTGTTTTTTTCTGCGACCATGGGTTACCTAAAATACTCTGCAGAAACCATCTGTCAGGAATGCTGGTAGATCAGACTGTGTGACCGCACAGGGGAACCAAACAAGGTGAGTAGTGAAATAAAAGGTGTTTATTTACAAATGTGTGAACCACCAGTGCACAATAAAACGACAAACAGTATGTACAAATAAAGGGGAATACCGTATTCATAAACGAGCCAAGCCGAGGTCATACACATGGGAGGTCAGTAGATGGGTGAGGATGGGAACACAGCGGATCAGGGAGCGGATGGATGGACAGGCTGCGGGGCAGGAATCCAAGAGGGAACAGGAACCAATGTAAACAGGCAAAGGGAAGAACGGGTCCAGGATAAGCTCAGGATGGGGAACAGAAACAGAGTCCAGATAGCAGGGTCAGATAACAGGCTCAGGTCCAGGAGGTATGACGATACCAGGGCGAGGAGTGATTACACACGCCGGGTATTTATAGAGGCGTGCTGATTGCATTCAGGTCACACCTGAACGCAGGAAGGGCTGTATGCTCCATACTGCCAAGAACGCCCCGCTGGTGGACGCCAGTACTGCAGCCCAAGGATCACATAATACCACCAGGGGAGAGCTCCCCTGGCAGTCCAAGACTGCCGGGAGACACCTGGTGGTGGGCCACAGTACTGCATGCCAAATACCAGGCAGTAACACCAGCGGGGGGAACCTTCCCTGACACCATCCAGGAACTAAAACTATTTGCCTTTATACTCCCAGTTGTCACCAAAAAAGCTCTAAGGAATGAGCGACTGTTGAGAATCAATCGACGATCAACAGTCAAAAACTACGCACAGGTACCCCAGCCCAAGCGCATAATATGCGCTTTGGTCAACACAAGATCGGCAGTAAAACACCATCAAGAAATCTATGATTTCATCCTTCAACGCGATCTAGACTGCCTCTTCATCACAGAAAGCTGGCTCACAGCCGACTGCAACACCATTCTAACAGAATTGGTGCCAGCAAATTATCGCATTCAAATGCAAAAAAGAGGGGGGGCCTGGCGGTGATCCACAAGACTCACCTCTTGATCACCCAACCAGTCCTTCAAAACTCGCTTCCATTCATGGAAACCCTCACTCTGCAGCTGCAAACAAATCCCCAAGATACGGTCCATATGCTACTTTGCTATAGACCACCAGGCCCAAAAACGCACCTCCACATATACCCTAAAATTCATCTCCACATATACCCTAAACATCAAACAACTTTTGGTGCTTGGGGATTTCAACCTCTGGGCCAACTCCTCGCTGGACCCCATAGCCAACGCCTGCATCGACCATCTGGAAGGATTAGGTCTGCAGCAACTAATACAAGGCCCCACTCATGCCTCAGGCCATACACTCGATCTCATTTGCAAACAAGATTTGGAAATTGACATCCTGGAAAATGAGCCGCAACAATGGACCGATCACCATGCCATCAAATTCACAATCACCAAAAACGCCAGCCCAAAAAAAAACGTCAAAACCGGTGACTACTCACTGGACTAGATCTCAGAAGAAGCTCCATTCGGAACTCTTCAAAACAACACTAGGGAACAAAATAAAAACAACCCAACAAAAACAAACAGCCACAGAAACACTTGACGCCATCAACCAGTCGCTACTACAGTCAGCTGACTTAGTAGCACCAAAACGCAAAACTTGCATCCGGAAAAACAACTCCAGCTGGTTTAATGACCAGCTGATGTTGCTAAAGCAAGAGCGTAGAAAAGGTGCTCTTCAGAGGAAAACCACACCATTTACAAGATAATAACAAAGAAATATCACAAAGAAATCTTCACGGCTAAAAAAAATAATTTCTCCAACATCGTCGCAAATGCCCTTAACCGCCCCCGAGAACTCTTCAAGCTGGTCACTCAGACTATGAGTCCTGCTTGTTTAGAGGCCCCCAATTCTGATTCACAAGAATTTTGCAATGAATTATCTGATTATTTCATTAATAAAATTGAAAAAATCCGTGAAAGTATTCAGCAAAATGGAACTGTCACCAACTCCCCCCAAATCACAAACCTAATACCAACATAAATCAGCCGCAATCGCCAAAATTCACTCTAAATTCATCGATGCCACTAAAAATATCATCGGGACTCTGCGTAACAGCACAGCACCCAATGATATCATCCCCACTAAACTGCTGAAAGAAAGTGCCGATATACTGGCACCAGCTATCACGCAGCTCATAAACCAATCATTCAAGGAGGGCATGGTGCCCACCTTGCTGAAACAAGGTACAATAAAACCAATTCTAAAAAAACCTACCCTCGACCCCAAAGACCCAAACAACCGGAGGCCCATAACAGGTCTAAATGTTTTCTCCAAGGTAATGGAGAAAGTAGTCGTACAACCGCTGCAACTGCATTTAGACACCCATAAATTACTCACGGAACAGAAACGGCGCTGCTCAAAATATGGGATGACGCTCTAGAGGCCGCAGACGAAGGAGAATCTTGTCTCCTGATACTACTGGACCTAAGCGCGGCTTTTGAGACTGTAGACCACGGACTACTACTGGCTAGGCTAGCTGAAGTAGCCGGAGTCGCTGAAGGTGTTTTACCCTGGTTCTCCTCTCCTCCTCTTTAACCGATCACAAATAGTGAAACTGGGGTCTTTCACTTCTGAAAAACGTACGGTATCATGCGGAGTCCCTCAGGGATCTCCCTTATCGCCCGTATTGTTTAATATATATCTTCGCCCACTCTTTGAAATCATCAGTAACCAGAAGTTACTTTACCACTCCTATGCAGACGACACACAACTGTATTTCCGCATCTGCAACAAAAAGGATCACTCTCTCGGACTAGAGAAATGCCTTACTCTAATAGATAACTGGATGACAAACAGTTATCTTAAACTCAACGGTTCAAAAACAGAACTGTTTCACGCTAACCGGAAAAATCACCCCATGTCAACGTGGACTCCCCCACCCATTTTGGGTAAAACTATAACCCCTAGCACCAAAGTCAAAAGTCTCAGAGTCATTTTCGATACCTACATGACAATGGATGCACAAATAGGGTCAGTAGTCAGCGGATCCCACCATCTGCTGCGCCTACTACGCAGACTCACGCCTTTTATCCCGAAAGAGGACATTGCAGTCGTGGTGGGAACAATTATCAATTCCAGACTCGACTACGCAAATGCCCTCTATCTAGGACTCCCCAAATCCCAAATCACTCGTCTGCAAGTCGTTCAAAATACGGCCGCTCAACTAGTGACTGGAAAAAAACATGGGAATCAATCTCACCATCACTGAGATCCCTTCATTGGTTGCCAGTAAAAGACAGAATCACTTTCAAGGCACTCTGTCTAATACATAAGTGTATTCAAGGCAATGCCCCCCAATATCTATGCGAAAAAATAAAAGGCAATAACCCCAATCGCATTCTGCGATCCACCAATCAAAACCTACTCCAGATACCCAAAGCCAGATACAAGTCCAAAGGAGATCGAAGATTTGCAGTCCAGGGACCTCGCCTGTGGAATGCACTACCAACCACCATCCGACTGGAGTCGGACCACTTGGCCTTCAGGAGAAAGATTAAAACCCATCTCTTCTGAGGTCAAGGGGTTCTTTACCCATGAAATGGATACAGTGCCTAGAGGCGATTCGGTTCGCATGTGTTGCGCTTTACAAGTCTCTCACTCACTCATTTATAATCCAATTTTATAATTACACTTTTTTTGTATATATATATTTTTTTATTATAATTCATGTGAATGGCACAGCACCAATCAGAGCTGTGAAGAGATAGACTCTCTCTGTATCAGAGCATATATCATCAGCAGAGTAATAGAAGCCCCTCCTGAAGATCTTTCCCTGCAGGTGCCAAACAAAGAACAGGGAAAGATCATGTGACCACACAACCGTGCTGCAGAAACAGGGCAAGGGACGATTACAAATAATACAGTGGCATGATATGTATGATTTATTCCATCTAAAATATGTTTAGTATCACTTTAATACTGCAGTGTATATATTCTTCTACTGCTTGCTATGTATGCAAAATTACCACACAACAAAGTCCCATTAAGTCTGTCTTATTTGACCTGCATTGACAGGTAATCATTAAATGGTACACAGTAGTTGTATGCTGACAAGTGGCCCAAAGCACTGGTAAAGGAGTCTGGTACTTCTCTGATCTTTCCTCTCTATTATCATAGCCACCCTGGCGGTATGATTATGTCCGATTTCTCTTGTGTTCATGGATGGACACAGCAGATTATCTTGACAATAGGTATTGGCCTTCTATCAGTAGAGGACTAGGCAGAAACATTGTTAAAGCGTTAATACAACCTTAAAACTGTACAGTACCGCCCAGGAGGCGGTCCCTCTAGGTACAACCCCTCTCCCTGCACACAGCAGCTTGAGTTTTTTCTGCCTAGCATAGGAGTTGGACCTGGCTCCCTGTGGGCCCTTTGGTCTTGGATTCTTTAAGTATTTTTCTCTACTTTGGTCCTGAGATCTGCTATCAACTGCCGACTGGGCGACAGGCTGGATGTCCTAGATCCTTGTAGTCACCCCAGTTTCGGCCAGTGAGCGTGTGCAGGCCTTTAGCTACTCGCTGGGTCGGCCACAACATGCCCCGTTTTTTCTCCAGGGGTGGCCAGTGAGCTACGCGCTCCGGGGCACACATATGACCGGGCTAATTACTGTCTGTCACAGTGTGCCAGGCCGACGGCTACCTCTGTACTGCTCGGGTGGTAGGTCTGTTTTGGGATGCTTCCAGCAAGCCTCGCAGGATTGGTAAGTACCTTCCCCCCTGCCTCGGTGGGGTGGGATGGCTGGACATTCCCAGGGAGGTCGATTGGGGGTCCTCTTCCGCTCTTCTCTATCTCGCCTCCCTCCCCCTCATGCTTCTAGCTGGGCCTGCTGCAGTATCTGATGGTTCCGGCTCTCTATGTGGGGGCTGTGCTGGGGGTCCGCTGTCCTAGGGGTGCTGTGTGTGGGTACCCCCACTGTGTCTGGTTCCCCTGGAGTGTTCGCTGCCATGCCTTGTCTGATACCTGGTTCGGCCACCATGCTGGTCCCACTGCTATACTGTGTTTTTTTTTTTTCTTTCCTCTCTGGTCTTTCTGTAGCCGAGCGCCCTGTGTGCATAGCGGCGGCCATTTTCTTGTAGCCGCGCGGCTTATCTCTATCTAGGATGACCGCTCAGCGAACATTTTCTAGGTCCGCGCGCCCTATGCTGTTCTGCACATCGGTGGCCATTTTCCATAGCCAGCACGCTTTTTTTCTAAACGGAGGCCGCTCGGCAGCCATTTTCTTGTGGGTTCCTGGCCTTTTGCGGTGATGTTAGGTTTCTGGACGTCGAGAACGGCCGGCTTTCATTCTGCTGAACACAGTGACTTCTGCATTGGCATACAGGGAGCTCCTTCTGTCAGGACAGGGTGGACGGCAGCAGTTCAGTTTCCTACTGGGGTGGTGAGTTCTCTGGGGGCCCCCTCGGCGTTCAGAGCAGCTAGAAGGGTGGGCTGTGTGCCTTGGCTTACGTCCCTAAGGGGTCAGACGTGTGGGTCAACATGGCTTCCCAAGCGGATGCTTCTTCCCCTGACATACCTGTGATGGCAACGGGTGCCCCTGTGCCTGCTGTCTCTGTGGAGGCTATGTCGGCAGTCCTGGAGGCCTTCGTTGCCAGGGTGGCTGCGGTGTGCGGGGGAAAAAAGGGGGGTAAAAAGCACCCTCTCCCCCACCATCTTCTGGGGATGCCTCTGACTCGGATTCGGGCCCAGCTACTGCTCCTGGCCCAGGTTTTGATTTTTCAGACTATGTGGACCATGGACCTTCAGACAGTAAGGGTGATTCGGGGTCGGTGCACGATAGCGCACTTGTTGGAGCACTTATCACCGGTGTGCGAGATACTCTTAAATTGGAGGATAAGTCGGGTGCATCTACAGAAGTGTCGGTCCTATTTTGGTTCCGCAAGCCTGCCCATGCTGAAAAGGTGTTTCCTTGTGTGCCTTATTTGGATAAGCTCTTGTACATCGAATGGGAACGTCCGCAGAGGAATTTTTTTGGTCCCCAAGTGTATGGCGGTGCGTTACCTTTTTGAGGAAGATTTCCTGAAAAAATTTACCTCTTCCCCGATTGTGGATCCTCTGGTGTCCAGGTTAAACAAAGTAACCACGCTTCCGGTGGAAGGAGCGCCTGCTTTCAAGGACCCGGTGGACAGGAGGGCTGAGGCAGTGGCCCACTTCCTGTTCACAGTGGTGGGGTCAGCAATGTGTCCGGCTGTCGCCGGAGCCTTGGTGGCTCAGACGCTTACGGAGTGGGCTAAGTTGCTGCACCACGAGTTAAAAGAACATCAGGCTTCCCTAACCTGTGTGGAACTGGCCGAACAATTGGTACAGGGCCTTAAAGGGGTGGTTCCCCCTAAAACACATTGCTAACAATAGATTCGTAAGACCCGTTACACTGCGGGTAGGCTGGCTTTTTTTTTTTTTTTTTTTTAAGTACATACCGAGATCTCCCCGTCTCGTTCCTTGTCGGTGGGCGTTCCTAGTTGATTGACGTTCCTCGGACGGGCGCGTACGTGACGTCACGACTTTCCGAAAGAAGCCGAACGTCGCTGCGCATGCGCCGTATAGAGCCGACTCTATACGGCGCATGCGCAGCGACGTTCGGCTTCTTTCGGAAAGTCGTGACGTCACGTACGCGCCCGTCCGAGGAACGTCAATCAACTAGGAACGCCCACCGCCAAGGGACGAGACGGGGAGATCTCGGTATGTACGAAAAAAAAAAAAAAAAGCCAGCCTACCCGCAGTGTAACGGGTCTTACGAATCTATTGTTAGAAATTAGTTTTAGGGGGAACCACCGCTTTAAGTTTGTGTGCGAGTCAGCTTTGGATATGATTCCGTTGCTGTCCAGGGCCTCGGTCTCTGCAGTGGTACTGCGTAGCCCGATTTGGCTGAAATGTTGGTCCGTGGACCAGGCTTCTAAGAAGGCCTTGCTTGATTTACCTTTTAAAGGGGAGAGGCTTTTTGGAGCCTCCCTGGACGACATCCTAAAAGAAGCCATGGGAGGTAAGGGTACTCTGATCCCGCAATCTAGGAAAGGTAAGGAGCCACGCCGTAGGCATGGGCCCTCCTCCTCCCCTCATAAGCGTCTTTTTCGTCCGCCAGGAGCTCCCAGACCAATAGGGCTCCTGCTGAGGGACAAAAGCGTCCCTGGTTTTGCAAGCCTGCACACAAACCTGCGACCGCATAAAGGTTTGCCCCCAACACGCAGGTGGGGGGTCGCCTTCGCACATTTGCGGCTCGGTGGTCACTTTCGCACATTCGCGGCTCGGTGGTCTTCCCTACTTTCCGACCGGTGGGTTTGCCAAGTAGTTTCCTCAAAGTACAAGATAGAGTTTCTCTCTGACCCTCCAAAAATATTTTTTTCCCTCAAACCTTCAGCTCCCTCCGACTCGTCGGGTGGCCCTGTTTGGGGCTGTACAGGATCTGCTGGCACGGGGAGTGATCGGGCCAGTGCCCCCGCTGGAAAGGTTTCAGGGGTTTTATTCAAACCTGTTTGTGGTCCTGAAAAAGGAAGGGGTCCGTCCATTCCTGGATTTCAAGGCCCTGAACTGCTTTGTGAAAGTTCAGAAATTCAGGATGAAATCGGTGCGCTCGGTAGTCCCCATCCAGGGGATTTCCTGGCATCCTTGGACATCAAGGACGCATACTTGCATGTCCCTATATTTGTCAGACATCAGAAGTTTGTGTTTTGCGGTCGGGGGCGACCACTAACACTATTGCCGTGCTGGGGCTTCGGGCGATCAAGCATTGCAACTCTCCTTGTGGTCTCAGAGACTTCAGGGGCGTCCAGTCAGGATCCAGACGGACAATGCCACGGCAATGGCATATGTAAACCATCAAGGGGGGGGACAAGGAGCTCGCGCGCAGCCTCGGAGGTCGCTCACATTCTAAGGTGGGCAAAGCAGAGCGTGTCGGCTCTATCGGCTGTATACATTCCGGGCGTAGAAAACTGTCAGGCGGACTACGTAAGTCGCCAGATGCTGGACCAAGGAGAGTGGTTGTTACACCCGGATGTGTTTCAACAAATTTTCAACAGGTGGAGAACGCCAGCCGTGGACCTTCTGGCTTTGCGACTCAATCGGAAGGTGTTGAGGTTTGTGGCCAGGTCAAGAGACCCCTGGGCAGACATGACAGATGCGTTGGTGGCTCCGTGGGGACAGTATCAGCTGATTTACGCCTTTCCCCCACTAAAAGCTTCTCTCTCGTCTGCTTTGCAGGGTGCAGACCGAGGGGATCCAGATGATTCTCATTGCTCCAGATTGGCCTTGCCGTCCCTAGGTCGCCAACCTAGTGCGTCTGGTGGCGGATGTTCCTTGGCGACTACTGCTACGACAGGACCTTCTGTCGCAAGGTTCCATACTTCATCCTGCTTTACAGTCGCTGGTTTTAATGGCGTGGCTATTGAAAGCCAGGTGCTGAGGGACCATGGCCTGTCGGATGCAGTTATTGCTACCATGCTGAGAGCACGGAAGTCTTCCTCCTAGGAAGATTTATCATCGTACTTGGAAGGCTTACATCTCTATGTGTGAGGAGCTGAAGTGGCTTCATGGATGGGGTAGACATTTAAAGATAGGCTTGATGAAATTTAGTACATGAACTAATTTTACCTACCAAAATATTTATACATTTTAGCTAGTTTTGTAATTATACACATTATATGGCAAGGAGGGGGACACCAATTCCGCAAATAAAATTAAGGGAAACCTTGAAATGACCTCCATCCCTCCACTCTACTGGCTTGACAATAAAGGAACAGTTGGACAAACGATTGATTTTTTTTTATCTCTGACTTCTTATACTGTAAGCATGTTCACAGTGGTAGACCAACATTCTACAATGCAATACATCCTAATTAGAGGGTGTTGGGTCCCTTAAGGTTGAGTCCCACTTCATGGATTCTGGGCAAACAACCTGTCAATCACATTCCCTGGTAATGGGTCTGTCAGGACAGTATAAAAAGATGATGTGCATATGTACCAATGTACAAAACAAAGGTAATTTCCAGCAGGTTAGTTTGTGGAAAATCACTAATGCACACTGCCACACTCATCCTAGTCTTGACACCAGATGGCCTATTTAACAAACAGAAATGATCCAGGTAGTTACTGGATCGTCTTCAGCTCTTAGGCCTGGTTCACACCTATGCATTTTTTAATGCATTTTCAGTTTTGCAGAAACACACTACAGTCCATTTAACATGGTTTCCTATGGGTCGTGTTCACATTCATGATTTTATGGAAAGGGACTTTTTTTTTCTGTTTTTTGGTTCCATAGATTTTAATGGATCAAAAATATGTATTGATAAACGCACATGGAATATTCAAACTACAACCTGCATAGGTGTGAACCAGGCCTTACCCTGCAGCTTGGACCTGTTCCTGGGTGTTGTCTTTCTATTTCTGATCCAGCCTGCCCTTGGAATTGTCTTTCTTCTGCCTTCCTGCTACTGTCCTCGGCTAGTTTCTGACCATGGCTTGCCTTGCTGATCCCCAGCTTGACATTTGCCACAGCTTATGCCTGATTATTCCTGGTTTTGACCTTGGCTAGATCTTGACTATGGCTCACATCTGCTGATCCTCTGGCATGACCTCAGCTTGTCTCATGGCTTTACTCTGCCAACTACCCTGCCTGCCATCTGACTTCTCATATACCAACCAACTTTCTGTCGACCTACATGAGCATCTCATGTCTCAAGTTGACTGGTACTTTTGTCACGGTGGGGTTTATTTACTAAAGCTGGAGAGTGCAAAATCATGCTCACTTCTGCATTGAAACCAATTGGCTTCCAGGTTTTATTGCCAAAGCTTAATTGAACAAGCTGAGGTTAGAAGCTGATTGGCTACCATGCACAGCTGCACCAGATTCTGGGTACACCAGGTTTAGTAAATCTACTCCTTTTTTTTTTTTGAAAAGCCTATGGCGTGTGAACACACCCAAAAACTCCACCCGGTGCAGAAAAAATGTGCACACATATAAAGAGTGTTCACAAAAACGTGCAGACGGGTGCAACGTCAAGTGGTCCTCCTGTGAAGAGGGACCCAAACCCTGATCCCCCGGGGCGTTAGGCTCCAGACGGGGACTGAGGTACTGTGGTCCGAGCAACCGAAGCCGACACGGACCCAACTTCCTCGGAGGGACTGCCAAAACAGAACCCTCCCAGTACTAGGTGGGGCTCCCCCGAAGGGAGACCCCATGAGAGCAGGCGAACTAAGCCAGAAGGCCATGTCCACCCACTCCCAAGACGTTCAGGGCTGGCCCGAGGACCCGCACCCTACTAATCACACAGTGTCACAAAACGTGCACAACAAAAGACAAAAAAATGACAAACACAGGCTTAAATAAAATAAAGTGGGGGAAGGGATAGTGGAGAGGAGAGTGAAAGAAGTGGCCATTGTGGTGAAACAATGACCAGGCCTTTCGGCCAGGAATAAAAAAGGCCAAAAGGCCCTGTGTCTTCTTACTCCCTGTGCTCATTTCAGGGGTATTTGTACCAAAGGTGTAATAAAAGCCTTCCAATCATCTTGGTCTCCAACCAGGTTAGTGATAGGAATTTAGGGTAGTATAGCTAGTAGTAGTTTGTCACTGTCAACTGGACATGTTCTGTAGTGCTAAACATGTTTCAGCGTTCATCCACATGGCTTCCTCATTTTAATTGAATGTATGGAATATACCCTAGGATTTATAAACACATTAGAAACTCGGTCAACCTAATCTACTCCCCAGGAGTCAATGTGGGATTGTCCTCTCTATCCACAATGCGTTTTCTGTTGAGGTCTTGTACATCACCTGTTGTCCAGTTGGGTGGGGCAGGAGGAGTGTAACCTATGGAGTGTGCAGCTGTAGAGCCTCCCATTATTATGAGCTACATATCATTCTGCATCGTGAGCTGTGAGTACCTTTGAAAAAGGAGAAACCTTTAGGTGAATCTGCAGTAAATCTCCCATTCCATCTAAGGGACTTATTAAACACCAGGTCACCAGTGATGTTCTGCACTGCCTTGAATTTGATTAATTTGCCACCTAATTGGATATATTAATAAAAGATTCAGTTTAATCTCCTGTTCTTGCCCATTGTTTTGGATAGAAGACTAAGTTTTAATTATTGGAACTCAACTAGTTAATATTTTACTAGTATGCTGGGATGAGATGAAGATGGAAAGGGGTGTTCGGTATCAGAGTTCTGGTCTTACAGCAAGGGCGGGTGACCCTGGTGTTCTCTGTTATGAGCGTAGAGTAATACATTCATGAGATTGCCTAGAATAATTTGGCTATGGGATTCCTGAAGTTATATAGAAGTAAGGGAAATAGAAGGGAACCAGCCTATGGTCTAAGAGGTGGTTTTGGGAGAAGAAGC
This sequence comes from Rana temporaria, assembly GCF_905171775.1. NCBI lineage: Eukaryota > Metazoa > Chordata > Amphibia > Anura > Ranidae > Rana > Rana temporaria. The sequence continues at coordinate 208,000,885 of NC_053489.1, read as the reverse complement.
TCCCCATCCAGAGGCGATACCTGTGAGTGATTAGCAAATTTCTTTAATTGGCTTTTGCCTATTTTCAACTAGGCAGACGTTGTGACCACCAAAATGGTGATCTCCTTTCCAAGCACAAGAGGAAGCAGGCCTACCACCTGTCCACAAAATGTCTCTTTAGGTTCTACTGTACATGGCATTGAAAAAGGGTACCTATACTAATAACACTACTGTATTAGAGAGCAATGTTTTATTTGTTTGAAGTTCAGTTTTAAATTTTCTTCACAAATCTATTTTCTTTGTTTTTTTTTCATGTTTCAGAGGTGTTGTTGAGGAGATGTAGTTGAGAAAATAGAACCATACATTGTATAATTGTATTTGTTTAACCTCCACAACAGTGAAGTTTCCTCCCTTTATATTAATATTTTGTTAGCAGCCTGTACTTTTCTGTTAGTCGTAATTCCCTGAGCAGTGCTGGGGTTAGAGGGGGGGCTTTTAACCTTCTGATTTCCTGTACCGTCAGATAAGCAGGATTCATGACTTTTGTCATAGCTGCTGTTATGGAGATTAAATGAACAGTAAGTATAATTACATTTCCTTCTTCTTTTTTGTAGGATAACAAGTTCTGACACTTCCTAGTGATGTTCTGCGTTGGCCATCACCATCCTATTGGCTTCTGAAACTTCCTCTGAATATCATTATTTTAGATGGCGCCTAAAGATCTTTGAAGATGTGTTCAGTCACCTTTGACTACCTATATTTTAGTCATGTTTAAGGAACATGCTGTTGTACTTTTAAGGGCATAGTACAAGCTAACTATTCTGCTAGCAACACATCATTACTATGTTATTCAATAACAAAATGACATCACCAGGTTTCAGTGACAATCTAGCTATGTCATTTTTATGTCCGCTTTTAATACAGCTTCCTCACAGTGTTTCAGTTTGAGTGAAGTCAGATGTAATTTGGTATATTAGTCATAAGATGTGTAAGGAGTACTTGATATTTCCTGATTATATACACACTACGCATTTTTTATAAAATCTTGCTGAACTTGGGAACTGCTAATCACCTTCGATACAATAACCTTCCACCACATTCAGCATGATAAAATAATCAACTTCCACTGCCTAGATACAAAATAAGCTCACTGCATGCATAGTTTTAAAACTGAAAAACGTCCCCAGCACAAATCCTCTCTTCCCCTAAATTCCCCCCACACTAATCCCCCTCCCCCAATTCCCACTCCCTGCATAAATCATCCCTTCTCCCCAAATCCCTTCCCCAAGGGCTTAATCCTCTCCAAAACTCCCCCCTGCCAGCTCTGATTCCCCCTGTAAATAAACCTTCCCATCACAAATCCTCTCCCACCCCAAATCCCTCCTATTAGCACAAATAGCCCCCCCCCCCTGAACTTCATCCTTCTAGCAAAAGTCCTCTCCTCCCCCAAATACCACCCTCTAGTATAAATCCTCATCTCCCTAATCCACCCCCGTAGCAATAAACGCCCCCACCCATCCCTCCCTCCCTCCCAGCACTAGTTTTCTGACTTTCAAATACCACTACCCAGCAACCCCCCCCCCCACCCCAAATTACACCTCCCCTGCACCAATCCTTTCCCTCAGCTTAAATCAGACCCCCCTCTTTAGTGAAAAATCCCCTCCACCACCCACTAAGCACAAATCCTCTCACCCCAAATTTCCATTCCTCAGCAATACTGGCATATAATCACACACACAGGTTGGACTAGTGTCTTTTTTTCAGTCTGACTCCCAGTACCCCCCCTCCCTCCAATTTTTCAAACCACAGCATGGCATGTGAGTTCTCCTTCCTCCCAAACACCTCAGAACCCGGGGGAAGCTTTCCTCTGCACCGGGACATGCAGCTGCAACAGGCAAAAAGTAATGCTGGCTGGGGATTGTGGCATTAGGGACCCAGGGCTCCCACAGGAGATGCAGGGCACACCTGCCTACAGTTACATGCTTCTTCAGTCTTGTATTTCCCCAACTCCATTTGTCCATTCACCCCCTGTTCCCTATCCTGCACCACCATTTTTAAAATATATATAATTGTTGGCCAGCTTTTTCTTCGTTGCTCTGTCCACACATTAAGCCACATCTACAAAATGTTTGTCAAATAACTGTGATGTGATTTAAATTCAGCATGCAGATCTGCATGCAATAGTTTTTCTGTTTGAGATGGGAAAGGCCTGCTTTAAAACAATGCGCTAGGAAGATTCACCTGCAGAGAATGTTTCATTAATGCCACTGGCTGTTTCTGTTTTCCCTGAGGCAGAATTGAGTAAACCACATACACCTCACATTATTCCGTTCTTGCTTTAAGATCCAGCCCCTTTTCAGATCATGCCACTTCTCAGTGATCAACCCCTTTACAAACAAACCAAATCCCTACAAGGAGCTCTATATTATGAAACAGAATGCAGAAAGAAGATTTAAAGTTGTAGATATTATAAAATGAAAAACCATCTTTTCAGTTTCATACTAGCATTGTTGAATTTCCCAGTCCTGTGTGTTTGTGTAAGATTCCTGGAACTATCACCAATCTGGCAGTGGGCAGCCTGGGTTGCAGATCAAAAACAAACTAATTAAGTTGCATGAATGGCTCACTGCCCTTGTATTTGGCAGACCAGAACCTGTGGGACTTCTGCCATACTGACACAGCTAAAACAATGAAAATGAGTCCTGTTTTGCAAAGCTACTCGGATAGCAGAGCATGGCACAATATTTTAACCATAAACCTGCATTGTTGGCTTGCTCCAACGTACATGGTTATGCCTATAAAATTTGAGGAAAGAGAAGGATGGCATGGGCAATAGACATGTGCGTTTCCGTTCGTAAAGGAATGGATTTTCGTACTAATTTGTTAGTATTTGTACATTCGGATCAATTCGCACATCCGAATAGCTGAAAGTACTAAAATACAAAAATTACGGAATTACAAATAAGCAAAATAACGAACAAGCGAAAATACGAACGTACGATTGGACAAACTTACTAAAATACAAAACAGCAAAAGAATGAAAATGACATCTATAACGAACGATTTGCATTCCGTATTTTAAATCCTTTGTCTGTCGTAATTTCGTATATTCGTATTTTCATTCGCATGTTCGTATATTTTCATTTGTGTGTTTTGTAAATTTGTGTAATCAAATTGTTCTTTCGAATGGGCACTGGGCAGTGTAGTTAGTGAGTCATGTATCTTACTTAATATCTTAGCCAATCAGCTTATCTCTTTTGTGCGAATCCATTAAAAGAAAATTATTATCTAACAAAATTACGAATTTCGAATCAATGAAAATAAATTAGACAGAATTACGAATCATCCAGTATAAACGAAAATAAAGCTGTTACGAAAATACGTACAGGTCCGAATAGGAAATCTTGCGTCTTACGAAATACGAACGGGTCCGAATAGGAAAACTTGTGTCTTACGAAATTACGAATCTTTACGAATCTACGGAACGAGATGAAACAAAACAAAAAAAAAAATTTTTTTTTTTTTGGTGTGCACATGTCTAACTTGCTTATCTTTGGGTGAACAGTGCCAATTGACCGAATATACACAGACAATTTGGCTCTGAAACCTAATGTCTATGATAGTTTGTAAAAGTAATAGATAACATACATAGTAAAAAAGAGCATCTTGATGTCCTTGTATGAACTTCACCTGAGTTCTAAAAATGTGTTTGCCTGGGATCCACATGAAATTGAAATTGCAATTTTTGATTATGTAGTACCAGCTTAAATCACATTTGATTTCCTGCATTCTCAAGGAAAACTTTCTCTGTGTTTTTGGAACTTGGAGTTCTCTTAAAGAGTAACTTACCTTTTATAGTAAAAATTAAAACAATTGCAATTTTACAAATGTTTAATAATGTTTTTTTTTCTTTTTAAAGGGTAAAATGTTTAGTAATGGTAGTTTGAAAATCACAGGCTTTTTGTACTTTGCAAACCTTCTTTTCCTTTCCTCCCTAATATTCCCACTGTGCGGTACGTATATCCATATTTGGTGGGACTGTGAAGTTATCCGTCCATTTTGGACCCAGATATTTCAGATCTACTCAAACATGTATGATAAACCCCTCCCTCCCTCCCCTACAGTTGCCCTGCTGTCCATCCTTCCGGGGACCTTTAAATTTCAGAAACACACTCTCCTTAGATTCTGTCTCAGTACTTCTCGGCAATTGATCTCCAGACACTGGAAATCCCCCCTACCCCCGTCCCTAGCGGAATGGGTTAATGAAATGAACGGAGTCATGTTGATGGAAGAACTCCAAGCTAAGGCCCTAGAAACACACGCCAAGTTCTCCTTTACATGGGGAATATGGAGGCACTACTCTTCCTCAGATGCGTTTAAAACACTACTTTCACCTGACTCGAGCTCTCCTCCGCCATGATAGACCTAAGAGGACCTACAAAAGCGAAATAGGTCCAGAGCCCGGAGTGATCGGGCACACCACACACACCCCCCCCTCCCCCCATTGTCCCCCCACCCTCATCTTTCCTACCCCCCCCCCTCTCTCTCTCTACTCCCTTCTCCGTTCTCTCTAACTGACTTTTTACTTCCTTACCTTTCTTGTTAATCATTCGGCCTTTCACCAACATGCTAGGTTGGGCCAAGGCCATTGTTTATTTCCGTGTTGTTTTAGTTTAGCCCCCTTGGCTTTCACCTTGCAGATTCGGAGACAGGGTCCTCCCGCTACCTTCCATAGGATAGTACCCCTGAAGTGTATAAGGTATCCTATTGCTTTCTCCTGGCCTAGGGCGCAGCAGGCTCCCAGTGGGGCACCCGGGCGGGAGTAGAGGACAGCAGTATACATAGGAATACTCGACAGGGCTATATGTGTAAATATCTCTCAGGTCTTGCGAGGGGATTCATGTTATGTTATATTTAATACTGTGGAAAGTGTCTGTCTACTTCAGGGTAGTCCGGCCCGCCCGATGTGGGGGGACCGGAGCCCGTTTTCTTTGATATCTGTCAAAAAAAATTCTAATAAAACTTTTATTGAACCTAATATTCCCACTGTGGCTATAATCACTTCCATTAATTCTGAATGAATGAATGAAAAAACTTATATAGCACGGCACATGCGAACTAAATCGCCTCTGGGCATTTGTTGTCCCTGTCTCTTGACATCAAAAGAGCAGAGTTTTAATCTGTCTTCTGAAGGACAGGTGGTTTTCCTCCAACCGAATGCTGGTTGGTAAAGCGTTCCATAGTCTGGGACCTTGGAAAGCAAACCTTCTTTCTCCTTTGGACTTGTATCTGGCTATGGGTACCTTGACCAGATTTTGGTCGGTGGATCGCAGAACGCGATTGGAATTGTGGGGTTCTATCTTGTCGCAAAGATATTGCGGAGCCTTCCCATTGATGCACTTATGGGTCAGACAGAGTGCTTTAAAAGCAATTCTGTCCTTTACTGGCAACCAGTGAAGGGTTCTCAACGAAGGTGAGATTGATTCCCATGTTTTTTTCCCAGTCACAAATCTGGCGGCCGTATTCTGAACAACTTGCAGATGAGAGATTTGGTACTTTGGGAGTCCGAGGTAAAGGGCATTTGCATAGTCCAGTCTGGAGTTCACAATTGTTCCCACCACGACTGCTACATCTTCTTTGGGGATAAATGGAATAAGTCTGCGTAGTAGGCGCAACAGATGGTGAGATCCGCTGACTACTGACCCTATTTGTGCATCCATTGTCATGTAGGTGTCGAAGATTACCCCGAGACTTTTGACTTTGGAGCTAGGTCAAAACATAGTGGGCAGCTGTGCTGGCAAGCGCTGCTCACTATTACAGCATTGCAAGGAGAGGGAGGGGGAAAGAGCCCATGGCTGCAGTGGCGTTACTAGGGTTGGTGTCACCCCCCTCCACCACCTATAGTCGCCCCTCAGTACAGACCCCCCTCCACTAAGTATAAACCTTCCTCTATCAGTGCAGACTCCCCACTAAGTATAAACCCCTCCCTCAGTACAGCCCCAATATCAGAGCAAAAACGAACAATGAGGACATGAAACCAGGACTGCAGTAAGGTAAAGGTAGCTATTTAGCTAAAAAAAAAAAAAAAAATCCTTTAGTGACCCTTTACCCTAGGGAAAAAAATGTAATCTTTCACCACTTACCAGTATTTTAACCCGCCATAGACAGCTCAGCAGGAAACAATCGAGATTCGAATTATGTATGGGCAGGCTGAATGTATTCAAATTGATCGATTGATCAACTTGGGCACAATAAGCCTGCACAATTTTCAGTGCGATTATTGCTAGCGGCTTCTATAGCCGCTAACAATAATCACTGCATTCCTCTGGCGGGGACGGCTTCTCCCCATTCATTCCATGTGGAAAAATGATGATTCCACATGTATGCAATATTACTTATTTCTTTATGTAAATATAATGCAATAAAGAAATGAATGCATATAATATAACGTATGCAGCTTTGAAAATCAATGGCATTGTATGAAGCTTGGGCATTCAGACTGAATCCTCATTAGCATGAAATGTGCCAAGCTCCAGTTTAGGCGGATTGTACCGGTACCTGAGAGTTTGTATCACTAATCCATGTGGCGGGGGAACATGCGTCCACTGCTTATCTGGCTGGAATTTCTGTTCATTTGGACATTTCGCAGCAGGACTAGTGGAAAGTGGCAGACACCTGCCACTGAGCCAGAAGAAATTCACTCTGACAACTACAGACAGCCCTGTTTATATTACTGAGGCAAGATTCGGGCAGGGGGCCTAAAGAAAACTTAAGCAAAGCATGTGTGTGTTTATGGAGGAATTTATAGTACTGTAATCTTTATCCAACATTTCACAGCTTCCATGTTCCCAGCTAGAGTGCTCATATTTATTTGCTGAAATACAAAATTCTCTATATTTCATGGCAAAAATGTCTGTGTATTTATTTTTATTATTCCTCAATGTGACTGACTATCACCAAGATTTAATGAATTAAATAAGTCAGGAAATAGGGGATGTGCACATGCAAAATATACTGCGTTCAGATTTGTAATGTTCAAACTTTTTAATGGATAGGAACCCAGCTGTATATTTTGTTATGGATCCATGCACACATCTGTACCCTGTTCTGTAAACTTGAAGAATATGCTTCCACGATCCTGCATATGGGCCACATTTTATGCTGCACACATGCATACAGTGTTTGCTGTAAATGTACGCTATTGGCCCTAAATGGCCACTTGCATTCTAGCGACCTTGAACATTAGGTAGTAGGAGCCGCCTGCATCCTAGCAACCAAGAACACTAGGTGGCAGGAGCCACTTGTGTCCTAGCAACCTAGAACGCTAAGCAGTAGGAGCAACCTGCTCCCTAGCAGCCAAGGATGCAGCTACTGTCATAATACGATGTCCCGGTAGTGGGGTTTCTCAGATTCCTCTATCCACACAAAGGGAGGTAGATAGTTTTTTTTCCAGCTGCTGGCTGAATGAAAAGGAAAAAAAAAATACCTGTCTATGCCCAACTTCATATTAAGAAATCCTGTAATCCACTCTGTTACAGGAATTATATCGTGTGCAGTATGTGTGTTTGTGTAAAATTATTGTGCTCTGTATCATGCTTTAAAGCAGTGGTCATAAACACTGTCCTCAGGCCCCACTAACCTTGGGGAGATGCAGACTAGAATACTGCAATCACTGAGCGGCAGGATAGGCTTCTTTAAAGAGAAGAGTTTTCAGAGATCGTCTAAAGATGGATAGATTAGAGGACAGTCGGACAGATTGGGGTAGGGAGTTCCAACGGATGGGAGAAGTTCTGGAGAAATCCTGGAGGCGAGCATGGGAAGAGGTGACAAGGGAGCTAGAGAGGAGGAGGACAGCATTTATATCAACTGTGATGTATTTCATTTATCTTGCAAACCTGGCCTGTTAGTGGGCCCTGAGGACAGGGTTAAGGACCACTGCTTTAAACGATCAGGATAATTTTTTTTTCTTTTGGGGTTACAAGCACTTTAACCCTCCTCGTGTGTTAGGGTCAGAACCGACCCGTTTTCAGGTTTTGAATGTCTATAAGTATCACATAGATTTGTTTATTACATCAAGATTTTTTTACTTTGTCAGGAACCTCTATTTAAACAATGTAATAGAAAAAGAATCCTTTTCACTAAATTATAAAATACTGTGGTGAAAATTAAGACGTTTATGGTGTTGGGGTCAATTCTGAGCCAGTTATAATATAGGATTATAGGACACTAATAAGTGCCAAAACTGAAATCATAAACACTCTCTGCTTAGTAACACTGACAGCCAATCACCTCTCAACCCTGTGAGCTGTAGTTAGGGAGGGGCCTATCTCTTTGCCTGCTTGTCTGCTTCTCTAAATAAAGTAAAGAAACATAGGATCAATACATTTCAGAGTTGCTGAGGTTTATTTTACCATTTTTAAATTTGAAAATGAGAGGTATGCTATCAAAAGAAAGGTCTAAGGCAGGGATATGCAATTAGCGGACCTCCAGCTGTTGCCAAACTACAAGTCCCATCATGCCTCTGCCTCTGGGTGTCATGCTTGATATACTGTCAGAGTCTCGCTATGCCTCGTGGGACTTGTAGTTTGGCAACAGCTGGAGGTCCGCTAATTGCATATCCCTGGTCTAAGGGGTCACACCAAAAATATTAAAACCAATCTTTTCAAGGATAAAGAAGCCTAACAAGGTAACCAAGAGGTAAGAAACATATTGGATGATAAATAATTGTTCAGAGGGTATTTTATGGCTGATTTAAGACACGGGTCAAAACCGACCCGTTAACATCATGGATAGTAACAGAAAGCTAACATAAGAGGAGGGTTAAGACGGACTTCGTCATACATCATTATAAAGAACTGCAAGACTAATTTTCTATAGAGCAGTGAAGAGTTAGACCCTGTCTAAGGTTTTTATTTGTGTCTCCATGTTTGTAATATTGATTTTCCTGTTTTCAGTATGTAAGGGAAATCTGATATGTTATACTGTAGTTGTCACCAGTACAGGAGTAGAGGGGGATATACCAATGCACAAAAAGTATACAGTGTGTGACTGAAGAAGTACATATAGGTAGTAGTTTACACAAAAGCTATAGCGTATTGCTGTTGTAACCTTACTGGGGTCATCTAGTAAGGATTATTTTGGTCAATTTTCTGCCAATTCTAGGTCATTCCTTTCTTCTGTGCCTGTTGTTTATATTACAAAGCCAGTTCTTGAACATGGTACTGTTAGATGTTTATTGCAATTTAGGTAAGTCAAATTCTTTGTGTGCACCACATAAACTAATTTTAATTTCTTTTTTGTTTGAAGTAGGTTTAATTTTCTTTCCTCAGCATTCTTGAGCACTGAGTGATCATCCTCCTCAGCAGGGTTATAGGTTACATAAACAGGGCTAAACTACTCTGCTTCCAAGACTGGCATCAATCTCTTGTGTGAATGACAGCTACTGAGTCACAGTGTTTAGTCACCGAGGAAATATTCCCAGTGTAGTGTTTCCCTTATCCCATTCCCACCGCTTCTTATCGTTACTCTGCTGATTGTACTCCTGCCTCCTACTCCTTATTGTCCCCACTCTAGAAAAAGAAAATGAATCAGACGGGGGGGCCACATAGGTAGCATTGTTTGTGGGGAACTGCATTCATAGCTCTGCTTTAGGAAATGCTAAAATGTGTTTCCTTTGTTGCATAAAAAATTGGGCAGTGATAGTTGAAATTCTTGAGCGATGTGACTGATCTGTGCATTGCTTTTATTAATCTTTGAGTTTATGATAACATGCAATGGATAACCAGCCCATGTAATCATCAAATGTGCTTGTTATCACTCAGAAAATGTTCCCAGCTCGGCTAAAAAAAGGCAAGTTACCCATATTTGGTAAGGCACTTAAAGCAAACCTTTATTTAAAGTGAAACTATAGGCAAAATCTTTTTTTTTTTTTTTTTTGGATACAGTAATGCCCCGTACACACAATCCCTTTTTGTCATGAAAAAAAAAATGAAGTTTTTCCAACTTCATCATTAAAAATGATGTTGCCCACACACCATCGTTTTTGAAAAATGATGAACAAAGCGACGGCACTCTAAAGGGGAAGTTCTATTCGCCTTGAGGCTGCTTTTAGCTGGTTACTTGTTAGTAAAAGACGATTTGTGCTTTTTTGTCTGTTACAGCGTGATGAATGTGTTTACTCCATTATGAATGGTAGTTTTACCAGAACGAGCGCTCCTGTCTCATAACTTGCTTCTGGGCATACAACACAAAAAACGACATTTTGAAAGACGACATAAAAAATTGAAGCATGTTCGAATTTTTTTTTTGTCGTTTTTCAGAAGACGGAAAACGATGTGAAGCCCACACACGATCATTTTAAATGACGTTTTTAAAAATGTCATTTTATTTCATCACAAAAAACGACCGCGTGTACGTGGCATAAACGAGGGTTATATCCCCTGTCAATTTTTTTTCCGCCATCTGTATCCCATTGGGGAGATTTCCCTTCACTTCCTGACCCACAGCCAAACAGGAAGTGAGAAAAAATCCCTACCAATTAAGAGAATTTCTTCTGTCCCCATCAGAAGATTTCCCTGCTTTTACTTTTCTGGGGACAGTCCAAACTTTGGGATTTTCTTTTGCTTCTACTTTCACTTTCCTCAGTATAATAGTAAGAAGGACAAGTATAGAGGGTGAATCTCCTTAAAGCGGGGGTTCACCCAAAAAATTTTTTTTTCATTTTACACACATTAGATCCAGCATAGTAAGGGCATTTAAATTCAGCGTTTTTTTTCCCTCTGTACATACCTTTAGATTCTGTTTTTCTCCAGGGCTTCCGGGTTCCGATGACTGCAGGGCTGGGCGTTCCTATGCTTCCGTTGGATGATTGACGGCTTGTGAAACAGGTGACCTGTCGCACAATGCGCGTCACCAGATGTCGGGAAATACCCGAGCTGCGAGTCGGCACTATACGGCGCCTGCGCAGTGAGCTCTACACGACGGGCGCAGGCGCCTTATAATGCCGACTCTTAGCTCGGGTATTTCCGGAAATCTGGTGACGCGCGTTGTGCGACAGGTCACCTGTTTCACAAGCCGTCAATCATCCAACGGAAGGATAGGAACGCCCAGTCCCGCAGTCATCGGAACCCCGAGGCTGGGATAGGAACGCCCAGTCCCGGAGACATCACAACGCGGAAGCCCTGGACAAAATCAGGATATAAAGGTAAGTGCAGAGAAAAAAAAAAAAACATGCCGAAATGAAATTACCTTACTATGCTGGCTCTAATTTAAAAAAAAAAACGTTTTCCGGGTGAACCTCCACTTTAACCACTTAACCCCCCGGACCATATTGCTGGTCAAAGACCAGAGCACTTTTTGCGATTCGACACTGCGTCGCTTTAACTGACAATTGCGCGGTCGTGCGATGTGGCTCCCAAACAAAATTGGCATCCTTTTTTCCCCCACAAATAGAGCTTTCTTTTGGTGGTAATTGATCACCTCTGTGTTTTTTTAGTTTTTGCGTTATAAACAAAAATAGAGCGACAATTTTGAAAACAAATAATATTTTTTACTTTTTGCTATAATAAGTATCCCCCAAAAATATATAAAAAAAACATTTTTTTCCCTCAGTTTAGGCCGATACGTATTCTTCTACATATTTTTAGTTAAAAAAAAATCGCAATAAGCGTTTATTGATTGGCTTGAGCAAAAGTTCTAGCGTTTACAAAATAGGGGTATTTGTATGGCATTTTTATTAATATTTTTTTTTTACTAGTAATGGCGGCGATCAGTGATTTATTTTCGGTACTGCGACATTATGGCGGACACTTCGGACACTTTTGACACATTTTTGGGACCATTGGCATTTTTATAGCGATCAGTGCTATAAAAATGCATTGGATTACTATAAAAATGCCACTGGCAGTGAAGGGGTTAACACTAGGGGGGCGGGGAAGGGGTTAAGGGGTTAAGTATGTTCCCTGGGTGTGTTCTAACTGAGGGTGGGTGGCCTCACTAGGGGAAATGACTGATCTTCTGTTCATACATTGTATGAACAGAAGATCAGCATTTCTCTCCCTGACAGGACTGGGAGCTGTGTGTTTACACACACAGCTCCCGGTCCTTGCTCTGTAACGAGCGATCGCGCGTGCCGTGCACGCGCACGGGAGTCGGGGGCGAGCGGGCGGCACGCATTCGCCCCTAGTGGCCTGCGCGAGAGCCGACATTATATTACGTGCTCTCGCGCAGGGGAGCCAACCTGCCGCCGTAAAACGACGTCGGCTGGTCGGCAACCAGTTAATGAGGGCACAGACAGCAATAAAAACTGACAGGTGTTCTAATCCCTCTCCACAAATTTTGCCTTTAGTCAGTGGCGGCTGGTGTTTTTTTTTTGGGGGGGCGGCAAGCAGCCCCCCGGGCCCACAAGTGGACCGGCACTATCCCCCCACCAGGGCACTAACACACAACCACCCGCTGTCCTTACCTTGGATGTGGGCGATGAGAGCGTGGCGGGCTCAGGGAAAGCTGCTACGGTGTCCTCTCCTGGAGCAGCTTCCATGGTGTCTCCTTTCTCCTGCTCCCGGCGTTAGGCATCCATTAGGATCACCAGACGTTTTGGCCAATCGGGAAACAGGTTTCATACCTGCTTCCCGATTGGTCGGGAGGAGGATCAGTGTTACAACAGCAAATTTTCATTCGCTGTTACAACACACCTGGGTGGGCTCCTGACGCAATGCTCTGCATCCTGAATCCACCCTATTTTGAAGCCTGTTAGAGCCTATGGCTCTAATCAGTGCTTCAAAAAAATCCCTGTCCCCTGTAATTCATATGCCCGGTGACCCAAAAGGAGCCAAACACATGACTAGGGGGCGGCCGCAGATAGATTCATGCTTTGCATGAATCTATCCACTGCATATAGGTGGTGGCGAGGGTAGGGGATGGCGTCTGGGCACCCCTAACAGGCCACCCCTGCCTTTAGTTATACTTTAAAAGTGAAAGTACAGCTCATCCTCCTCTCCTCTCTTTCCTCCCACTTTAACAAGTTGGTTGTGCTGTTCGGGGGGGAGTCGGTCTGAGGTGAGCCCGGAGGCAGGTGATCCAATAGGGCTTGGACAAGACCATCGGGGATCTGGGTGACCGAATACTGGCAGGTTGTATGATGCAAACTGAATCTGCCAAGTTTATTCTTCTTCACCAATCTATTCTACCTCTATTCTACCTCTATCTATCTACCTTGAGTTGACTGTTGGTTGTGTTAGACCAGAAATAAAAGCATTGAAAACGTCAACCAACTGCCTGGACATTTCGTCACTGCTCTCATCATCACCACCAACCCTAGACACATCACAGAGGTTACATAATTATGCCGTCCCAAATCTAATCAGCGGCTCCTCCAGGGGTAGCGCTACATACGACAATATAGATCAGACCAAAATGAGGGACGAATGAGGAAGAAAGAAGAACAGAGGGACTTTGATCCAAATCAGGGACAGTGCTTTGAAATTGGGAGCTATGTAAGAATACATAGAACAATGATGCCCAAATCACTTCGAGAGACACAATGAAATTGATAAAAAAAGTTGTTAAATTTTATTAAAGATACATTGCTTAAAAAGATTAAAATCTCCAAAAAAAAAAAATTGAACACCTCAACATTAGTACATATTAGGGATGTCCCGATACCGATACTAGTATCGGTATTGGTACCGATACCAAGCATTTCTCCGAGTACTTGTACTCGGGGGAAATGCTCCGATACTTCACCCGATACCTGGGCGATTAGTGCGGCAGGGGAGTTGCAAGTCTTCTCCCCCGCGCTGCCTTCGTCCCCCGTGCTCCGTGCTGCCTTTGTCCCCCGTGCTCCATGCAACCTTGTCCCCCGTGCCGCCTTGTCCCCCGTGCTCCGTGCCACCTTGTCCCCCGTGCTCCGTGCTGCCTTGTCCCCCGTGCTCCGTGCTGCCTTGTCCCCGTGCTCCGTGCCGCCTTGTCCCCGTGCTCCGTGCCGCCTTGTCCCCGTGTTCCGTGCCGCCTTGTCCCCCGTGCTCCGTGCCGCCTTGTCCCCCGTGCCGCCTTGTCCCCCCGTGCTCCGTGCCGCCTTGTCCCCGTGCTCCATGCAACCTTGTCCCTGTGCACCGCGCTGCCTTGTCCCCCGTGCTCCATGCCGCCTTGTCCCCCGTGCTCTGTGCTGCCTTGTCCCCCGTGCCGCCTAGTCCCACGTGCTCCGTGCTGACTTCTCCCCCCGTCCGTGCAGCTCTCACCCCGTGCCGCTCTCCCCCCTCAATCTGTCAGGATGGAGAGCGGAGGTAGGAGCCGCTAAACCCGGCTCCTACCTTTTCAGAATGAACAGAGTCAGTGATCACTGACTGTTCATTCACATAACTGAGCATCGTAACCTGTGTTTACGATGCTTCAGGTTTTGAATGGAGAGAAGCTTCTCTATTCATTTCAGCTGAGGCTGCTGAGAAAGGGACTGGGGAATCTGTGTCCTTAGTCTCTTTCTCTGTCTTAAAGGGGAGATGTCAGAGGTCTGTTAAGACCCCTGATATCTCTCCAATGACCCCCAACAGGGCTAATTAAAAAAAAATTGCAATAAATATTAAAAAAAGAAAAGAAAAAAAACACACTGACAATCCACTCCCACCCCCAAAAAGATAAAAAAAAATTGTAAAAAAAAAAAAAAAATACTGCCACTGTCACACTACATAAAAAAAAAAGTATCGGTAATCGGTATCGGCGAGTACTTGAAAAAAAAGTATCGGTACTTGTACTCGGTCTCAAAAAAGTGGTATCGGGACAACCCTAGTACATATGAGATAGAGGTAATTAAATAGATTTCAACATTGCACATGATCCATAGAACAAGAATCCCTGCACATATCTCTCAACGTGTTTCGCAAGCCAGCACTTGCTTCCTCAGGAGAAGTAAGAATTCTAATATCTGCAAGGAGAAACCAGGTCATTAGGAGGGTGGGGGAACACAATGATATTCCAATAAAGTATCCAGGAACAACACATACTGGATATTGGTCCAAACACCAAAAACTGATAATATGATGCCACCTGCCACAAAAAGGGCAAAACAAGGGGGGTAAAAGCCACCTAGTCCACACCGTCTGGGACTCGAGTTGTGAGAAAAAGAGCAGGGCCAGTCATAAATGATACCAGTTGCCTCATGAAAGAAGGTGACAAATTCGCCAAATACTGGGAGAGAAAAAAAAAAAAACACTGCATGAGGAAGCAGGCAGATGGTCAAGCCAAAAATTATTAAAAAGCCCAACTCGGTGCAACAGACCCCCAGATGAAAACTGGGGGAGGGGTGTGATGATGATGATAGCTTACTGTGTCAGTTTGGTCCTTAACCTTCTGGTACACATCACACGTTCCAGGAGGCTGCGGGGCCATGGATCAGCCTAACATTTTTTGTCTGGCTCTTTTGATTGTTCAATCAAAAGATGTTTGGTAATAGAGTAGTAACAGGGCCACCCATAGAGCGAATTTTGCAGAGTGTGTGCCCAGCTTTTGGCTAGCCACACTCGCATAGCATTCTTCAATCAGCCGGCATGTTGAAAGACAGAAATCTAATAGTTGTTTAGCATTGTTGGAGGAATCCTCACTGCCAGTTATTATATTCAAGAAGCCACAACATCCTCAAGTACTGGAATACCCGAACAGTAACTGCATCTAATCGGATGCCGTCACTGTTCAGCCAGCAATTTCCCACCCAACAACTTTGATTTTTAAGTTTAACTGTTGCCACATCTTGAATTTTAGATCATTTGAGCTGATTCTGTTTTTTTGAAACTTTTTCTATATTACTTGTTACGTTACAAACATTTTTTTTATTTTTCCAGAGATCTTGTGAGCTTATAATTTCCTCCAATTTCTGCCTGTGCTGACTCTTATCAATTACATTGTTCTCAGCTTACTCTGAGAACTACAGAATCATGCCCCTCTGTGTTATGGAGAATAGGAGAGGGGCAAGGTTTCATAGTTGTACCTTACCTTGTTGTCCTGATACAATAGGGTGAGTGAGCGTTGTTCATCTGGGACTAGTGCCAAAATCACCAGCTGAAAATTAAGGAAAACTACTTGAAAAAGCAAAATCAATGCAGCCACCACTTTCAAAACATGAGGCATCTGCTGTCTCTTGTCACCTATAAACATTTACTATATTAGTATAGTTTATATTTGTAGTGCTCTGTTCCTGTTGACCAGGCGCTATTATTCAAATTTAGTGGGATATCTGAAATGTAGTTATTTCAGATTTGTGTTTTATGGCTAAATTGGCCTTTGCTCCAGCTTTGACTGATGTGGGTGTATTTCCCATGGGTACCAGCAGGTATCGTTGTCCCCTCTGGTTCCGTGTTGGAAGTTACAGCCAGTCAGAGTGTATTGGGTGCTCCTTCCCAGAACCAACCTAGTGGGAGTTTCTTTACAGCTGGGCATGCTGGGAGAGGGTACTTAAGGGGTGGACGCCATTTTCCTCTGCTCGAGGGTGATCCTATGCTGTCTGTCCTGTGGGAAGAAGCTGGTCAACTGAAGGAACCGGGGGAGGACTCGTCTTGGAGAGGACACAGCTGGTATCTCGAGAGGAGCCTGGTACCTTAGTTGGAGGACGCACGCCGACCTATCTGTTTCACAGTATTGCCGGGTCGGCCTAAAGGGACTTTTTCATACTGTGCAACTGACTTCACTGACGAAAATTCTCATTATTGGATCCTTTGGCAGAGGATCGTTCAGCAGCTATTGTTACTATAAGGTCTGTGGCAGAGACTTTTACTTTTTGACTGTTCGTGCATCATTCCGGCTGCCAGGTCTGTGGCAGAGGCCTGTCCAGGTGAGCAAGATTCAACGACGGTGAGTGCACCTGTCTCAGGGATCTCAAGGTTTCATTGATCTACAGAAAGGTACCTGAACTTTCCCTCTCCCTCCATTCCCCTTGTTCTGTCAACGTTGTGGTTAAATAAAAAAAGCCTTTGGAAAAGACTCAGTGACTGGCAACCAAGTTTTTTAAAATTTGATTAACCCTAGATTCTGAGCCAACACAAAGAACAGTGGGGTAGAGGCAGACCAAAACTAACCAGCAGCTCCTACGGGGGTAGTGCTACATATTTATTTATTACAGGTATTTATATAGTGCTGTCAAATCTCCACATATTTATTATACATTCACATCAATCCTTGTCCTCAAGGAGCTTACAATCTAATGTTCCTAACTTACATCCATACACATACCAGGGCCAATAACCTACTAGCGTATCTTTTAGGTGTAGGAGGAAACCCATGCAGACACGGGGGGATAGGATCAACATGTATAAATATTTAAGTGGTCCATATAGTGAACTTGGTGTTGAGTTATTCATTTTAAAGTCACCGCAGAGGACAAGGGAGCACTCTTTACATCAAGAGGATATGCCCCTGATGAAGTCATGTGTCAGTGACGTAACGTGCAGTTTGTGGCAGAGGCAGTCCTGGACCAGAAGTGACGTAGGTGGGTTTTAATCCTGATGTTTCCTAGTGTTTGAAGGCGTTTTTTATACATTTTATCTCGTAAATGCAAATTCTTACCTTGATAAAATCTGTGAATTAACCATACTGCACTATGGGAGGCTATGTAAACCTTTCTTTCCTAAATGCATAAAATCTACATGAGACTTTGAGATCTTAAAAGGGACCAGTACCACCAACATTAGGAATATCAGCAGTGACGATTGAAGGGTCCCTGGTGGACAGGAGGTCCATACCATCTATTACAACCTCAATTCGATGGATGGGTGTTTCTCTGTACATACTAGAAGCAGGAAGGTGAGCGTTTGGGACGCACTTAGGTGACACGGGTGGATTTATATCAGAAGCACTGTGATTGATAGAAACGTGGGGGATTTTAAGCACAAACAATATGTGATGTACACTGAGCACCATTTATATTCACTGTTTATATACAGAATTTATTGTTTGCCATATTGTGGATGCTACGTTAATTTTTCACAGTGAAACCTTAACTTCTTACTTTAATATCCATGATGTGGAATGGTATTTTCACCTTCAATTCTCTGCAATTTCATATAATGCGCATCCAAGGGAGATCAGGGCCTCAGTAAGCGTCCTACAAATCACAAAAGAGTTAACCTGTATAAATAAATAAGCACAGGATGGGTGGTTATAAACAAAAGAGGGAACAGAATTTCCCTGAAGTTGCTGCACTAATGTAGCAAGATATGAAAATATTTGGTGTTCTTTGATGTTGAAATAATACCAGGATATTCTGAGTCTGGGAGCACTGCAGGAGCTTCTGGGCTTTGAGTCTGTCTCTTGTTCAGAGATAATATCCACTGTGTTTAGAGAACTGTTTTTGTTCCTGCACACAGAAGCAATGGGGCTATGCTGATGTTCTGGTTAAAGGTTATCACATTTATAGGTGCAGATTTGACGTGGAGACAGAACAATGCAGGGTTCACATGCATTAACAGATTCAACAAATTGTCAAGATGAGCTATATGTTAGAAACAAAGCTGACACTGTACCAAGAACAGTGATACACTACAGAGATCGATAGATGTTAACAGTAATCTCCTACACTGGAAACGGCGTGTGTTTCCAGTATATGAAAAGCCACGTAGCAGCCAGTTGAAAGGGGAGGAAGAAATTGTTGTAAAATATATTCACTAAGATTAGCGATTAACGAAATTGAACGTTCTCTTTCCCTGGAATTGTTGCCTTTCAAAATGGGGGTCAAAATGTAAGTTTATAAAAGGGGCAAAGCAATTTAAATACTTACTTAGGGTTATGAAAGCTCCTTTCAACTATTCTGGACCTGCTCTTGTGCCAAAAAACGGCCACGGACATGAATTTTTTCAACTTTGCATCTATTAAATCTTCTGCTCTTGCAGTTTTAACTTTGGATAGTAAAACATTTTTTTTTTCTGCCAGAAAATACCTTATAAAACCCACTTCCTCTTTCTTGTCTGGTCATTAGCCTAGGCTTATGACATCATGCACAGCTCTCCGTCCAGGGAGGGAGGATGAGTCATAAGAGACCCAATGAGAGCTGGAGGTGTGCTTCTGTGTGTCTGTGTAAATCCAGAAAGTGAACAGGCAGCAGCTTCAGCTGCCCACAGTTAAAATGGATGCAGCCAGACTCAGTGGAGGGAGATTTCTGCAGCATATTTGGCAAGTACAGACTCACAGTATATATAAAATAATATGCAAAGTGTTTGGAGATAAGCTTCAGAATGACAAATATGTTTTTATTACAAATTATGTGAGCAGACTGCAGTTCCTCTTTAACCACTTCTCTACTTTGGGTGTTTTTCAGATTTGGTGTTTACAAGACTAAAACAGTTTTTTTTGCTAGAAAATTACTTAAAACCCACAAACATTATATATTTATTTTTTTCTAACACCCTAGAGAATAAAATGGCGATCATTGCAATACTTTTTGTCACACCATATTTGCGCAGCGGTCCTACAAGCGCACTTTTTTTGGAAAAAAATCACTTTTTTTAATTAAAAAATAAGACAGCAATAAATGTGGCCCAATTTTTTTATATATTGTGAAAGATAATGTTACGCCGAGTAAAATGGTACCCAACATGTCACGCTTACAAATTGCGCCCGCTCGTGGCATGGCGTCAAACTTTTACCCTTAAAAATCTCGATAGGCGACGTTTAAAAAATTCTATAGGTTGCATTTTTTGAGTTACAGAGTAGGTCTAGGGCTATAATTATTGCTCTCGCTCTAATGATCGCGGCAATACCTCACTTGTGTCGTTTGAACACCATTTTCATATGCGGGCGCTACTCGCGTATGCGTTCGCTTCTGCGCACGAGCTCGTCGGGACAGGGCACTTTAAAAATTATTTTTTTTTTTCTTTTTTTTTTTTCTTTTTTTTATTATTTTTTACGCTGGAAAAAAGAAATGATCACTTTTATTCCTATTACAAGGAATGTAAACATCCCTTGTAATAGAAAAAAGCATGACAGGTCCTCCTAAATATGAGATCTGGGGTCAAAAGGACCTCAGATCTCATATTTAGACTAAAATGCAAAATGCTGGGCGGGACTGACGTTTTGACGTCACTTCCGCCGAGCAGAGCTATGGGGACGGGCGAAGGAGATTTTTCCTTCAGTCTCGTCCCCAGTCACCAGCCGAACGGTCCCGATCGCCTCCGCCGCTACCGACAGCTACGGTGAGCGGCGGAGGGCTCGGGAGAGCGGCAGGAGGGGGGGCCCCTCTCCCGCCGCCGATAACGGAGATCTCGCGGTGAATCCGCCGCGGAGACCGCCGTTATTGTTAACAGAACCGCTGACACTAAAGATTGATACCTCGGTTGTGGCAGCAGCTGCTGCCGTTACCGAGATATCAATCTTTAAAGTTAGGCCGTATAAAGACGTACGGCGGTTTGGAAGTGGTTAACTACTTAAGGACCGCCGCACGACGATATTCGTCGGCAGAATGGCACGGCTGGGCACAGGGATGTATATATACGTCCCCTTTAAGAGCCCAGCCGTGGGTCGTGCCCGCGCCACCCGGTCCCAAGCACCGTGACTGCGCCAGCGGGACCTGCAGACCCGATCGACGCCGGTGTCCCGCGATCGGTCACAGGAGCTGAAGAACGGGGAGAGGTGTGTGTAAACACACCTTCCCCGTTCTTCACTGTGGCAATGTCAGTGATCGTCTCTTCCCTGATATAGGGAACGACGATCACTGATGTCACACGTCCAGCCCCACCCCCTACAGTTAGAAGCACACATGAGGTCACACTTAACTCCTACAGCGCCCCCTAGCGGTTACTTTTTCGCTGTGAAAATGACAATGGTTCCAAAAAATGTGTCAAAATTGTCCGATGTGTCCACCATAATGTTGCAGTCATGAAAAATTTGCTGATCGCCGCCATTTGTACTAAAAAAAAAAAAATATTAATAAAAATGCCATAAAACTATCCCCTATTTTGTAAACGCTATAAATTTTGTGCAAACCAATCGATAAACGCTTATTGCAATTTTTTTTTACCAAAAATAGGTAAAAGAATACGTATCGGCCTAAACTGAGGAAAACATTTTTTTTATATATATCTTTTTTGGGGATATTTATTATAGCAAAAAACTAAAAAATATTGAATTTTTTTCAAAATTGTCGCTCTATTTTTGTTTATAGCGCAAAAAATAAAAACCGCAGAGGTGATCAAATACCACCAAAAGAAAGCTCTATTTGTGGGAAAAAAAGGACGCCAATTTTGTGTGGGAGCTACGTCGCACGACCGCGCAATTGTCAGTTAAAGCGACGCAGTGCCGAATCGCAAAAAGGGGCAAGGTCCTTAACCTGCATAATGGTCCGGGTCTTAAGTGGTTAAGCAAGTGAAACGAAAGTACAGTATGACAGTACATACAGTAAATAAAGATTAAACACAAAAGCAAAAATCACAAATTCATAGAACACTCAAGAAAAACTCACGTAAATTGCACATGTCACTTTTGCAGTGCTATTCATTTTTAATGGCACCGCAAACATGCCAAGCAAGAAGCACATTTTTTTATGTGCAGAAATGCATGTTTAAAATACACTTAGAAAGGGTCATGCCCCTCTGTGAGACTAGCTTTGCTGTCAGTTTTTTATTATTTTATATTTTTTGTTTTTGATATTTATTATAATTCTAAAATTAATACAAAAGAAGGGTCACATGCTTCTTTTGGTGCATTTGATAGTTGTAGAGCAGCCCAATAAAAAAAATGGGCTACTTAGATGCAACATGCCAAAAACATGCTCAAGAAATGCAAAAATGCAGTGCATGCTATACAAGTGGGCAGAGTGACGTGCTGACGTCACCACGCTTCTCGGATCCTGGAAGAATGGGCTGAGTTAGCTGGCCGGCGATTTTAAAACCTCTTGATGTAAGTGCAATTATTTCATTATATGATTACGTTTTTTAAGGGCTTTTATACTATGGCAAGTTTTTATATTTTTGGGGGATTTCCTGTGATCGTGTCATCCTGAGGGTGGATCTCTATGCCCCACAAGTTCCCTTATGGATAAAGGCCCTTTAAGGTGGAGGTGGTAACTCAAGGAATCATGCACTTTATGGTGATGAATGGTGTTGATATCATTGAAAGGGTTCTTTTTATCACATTTGGACTTCTTATTTCAATTATCCTATTTAAAAAAACTATATATTTTACTGGTGTTTTTAGCGCAACTCTACATATAATTGTCTATTTGAGGCTGTGCATATCTCACAGCAGAGTTGCTGCTTTCTAAATGTAATACTATATAGGATTTGTAGTGCAGTTATTCACCTTTGTTAATGTTAGCGAACCGAAGAGAAATCTAAATCAAACCAGCATCAATTCTTCTAGGTACACTTGCACACATTTTTTGAAGGAACTTGGCAGGTAGGTTCTTCAAAACATCTTTGAGAACTAACCACAGATCTTCTATGAATGTAGGCTCTCTCAAACCCTTCTGTCGCTTCATGTAATCCCAGACAGACACAATAATGTTAAGATCAGGGCTCTGTGGGGGTTCAAACCATCACTTCCTGGACCCCTTGTTCTTTTGTATGCTGAATATAGTTCTTAATGACATTGTCTGCATGTTGGGGTGATTGTCCTGCTGCAGAACCTTTTTTGTAGCAAAGAATTTGTGTTTCCAAATTTCATGATCCATAATAATAACTGAGACTGGGTTACAGAAACAGAGAATACGCTATTGTTATAATTTGATTCATCGCTTAGAATAGCAAAATGATTTCCCAAATTAAAATGATAGCCAACTCCTGTTGAGACTTCTCCATGTTACTATTTCTTTCGATTTTTTTTTGTAAACAACTACAGGATGCATTTCCCGCTTTAGTTTACTTGGTCTTGAAAGAAAATTCCCAGAGTGTAAATATAGGCACAGCAAGTACTGTAGGGTGCCCAACTATAAAAACAGGCTCGAGCCTAGGCACATAACCTCAGTCCCTCATAATATCCACCTCTTTTCTAGGATCACCACTTTTACTGTTCCTAGCCTGGCTTTGCATATTGTGAATGTGTGTAAGTGAACTTGTACAAAATAACTATCTTTTTTTCTTATCATAAAGCTAATAAATATAGAGGATGAAGTCAACCCTTTGCCTCCATTGCCCATGGGCACAATCCTGCCATGCCTAGTGGCATATACGGCCCTCTTTGCAGTACTGGGGGCTTAGTACAGCCTGGCTTTGTGATGGTTTCTGCAGACAGAAATGGTATGTACTAAAAATGTTGTATACATGTACATATAGCTTTATTACCTCTGATAATGATATTGAGCTAGTTTGCTGCAGATTGATTGTTTGAGTACACATATTATTATTATTGTTATTTTTATTATTACACCTTTTTATATAATGCAGACAATTTACACAGTGATTTACATGCTGTATATTGACATCTGTTTCATGTAGCTTACAATCTAAGGCCCCTTTCTTGTTCATACATCACAGGACACAGAGAGTTAATTACTTAGTGGGTTAGATAGTCACCAAAGGTGATTGGACACTGGCAACCCTAATTACAATGCGAGTTCCACCCCTATATAACCCCTCCCATATGGAGAGCTCCTCAGTTTTTTCGTGAGTGTCTAAGGTGGTTGGTCACGTTGAAACGTGCTAAGAAGATGGTTGTTGATGGTTTTCTTCAGAGACCTAGGAGCTTTACAACTGGATACATACCTCGGGCCAATACTAAAACGCCTAAGATGGATGGTAACCGGGCCTTTTGTAAAGAAGAAATGAGGTTTGCCTGTAATGTCTCTCTTTGGAGGTCTGGGCTCTGGGATCCAGGCTTTGGTGTACTAATACAACAGTGGCACGAAAAGTTCTGGCAGAGTCTTCTACAGGTCCAGGTAAGAGGATCCTGTAAGAAGTAACCCATGAACCTGAAGGTTGGCACAACACTACCCGCCGTGATGGGTGAAGGCTGGATTTGCTGTTTTCAGCAACTTTCCTGTGGCGGGGATAAAGTAGGTGAAGATAATTTTTTAAAATGTTATCTTCTGTGTGTTGGCATGTCTTACCTGCTTTCCGCCACCAGAGGGAGTAAGTTACATACCTGGTGTACTCTTACATGCCATCCAGGGACACGCTCAGTGAAGTCGGTCTGTGTAAAACACCACTCACCTCCTCCGCTGCTGGCTCTGCCACAAAACACATAAGAGGGGTCCCACAAAGCCCCCAGTAGTCTTTTCTTCCTCCCCCTTCACCCTGGGCCGCAGCTATGATGATGCCCTGGGAGCATGGGGATCAGGTGCAGCATGAGGATTCAGAGGATGATAAGTATCCTTCAACCTCTCAGGCGCTTAAAATGCAGGTGCAATATTATGCAGAGATGGTGCGTACCATATACAAATTGCCCCCTGCTGAGGCTGCCATGTACTTTGTTTCCTCCTTGGGTTCTCAGAAACCACCACAGGCTGCTTATACATTTCCAATTCATCCCTTATTGGAGAAATTGATGTATTATGACGGGGCTCATCCAGATAAACTGTTTTCTCCTCCTAAGAAGTTTTCCCTCCTTTACCCAATGGAGGAAGGTTTCACCAAGAAATGGGGGGTTGCCGGCTATAGATGCGGCTATTTCTTCTGTTAACAAAACCCTGACAATGCTCAGTATTTCAAAGATCCATCTGATAAAAAGCTGGAATTTTTGCTTAAAGCCTCCTCCTCTATGGCTGGTGCTGTGGTGCAGCCTGCAGTTGCAGCAATTGGCATGTGCAGTTCCTCAAGGAACAAATGAAACAGGTGGTTGACCTCCTCCCTGCAGAAGAAGTTGAGGTTTACCTTCCTAAGGCCCTATGCTTTGTGGTTGATGCGATTATGGACTCTGTTCAGCAAGCATCCTGCCTGAATTTCCTGCTGGTACATATGCACAGGTCCCTTTGGCTGAAACATTGGGAAGCCAATCTTTCTTGCAAAAGATACTTGGCGCATTCCTGTTTCATGGGGATCGCCTATTTGTGGATGATTTGGACAAATATATCCAAAAGATTACTGGAGGCAAGTCTACGCTGTTACCGGTTTTAGAGAACGTCCCTCATTTAGACGTTCTCTTTCCCCAGCCCCTGGAACTTCGTCTTCCAGGCAGTGGCGACGGCCTCCCCAGTCTAATACTAGAGGAAAGGCCCAGAGCCAAACCCAAGCCCAATAAAGAGCTTGGGGTTCAAGGTCTTCCAAACAAAACCCCAAAAACCTTCCTATGAAGGGGCGCCCCCGCCCGGCCGAGTGGGGGGAAGGCTGCTGCGATTCGCAGCCACCTGGCGGCAAGAAGTTCAAGACAAGTGGGTCATCTCCACAGAATCTCTAGGCTACAAGCTGAAATTCCGAGAACTTCCGCCACCCCGTTTTCTGAGATCAAGGATTTCCAAGAATCCAGAAAAAAAGAGGGAAAAAACAGGAAACCTTTTTTTTTTTTTTTTTAGGGTAAGAAACACTTTAAGGCTGGTGCACACGGGCCAAATATCTACCAGTTCAACAGAAAACGTCTGACATTTGACCAGGGTGTACAGCAGCCCATCCCATATAAATCGATCTAACAACTGGCTTTTATGGAATGGACATGCTTTAAAACCAGCATCCGATCAGAGCTTGCAGAGTGCACTGATCAGTGTGTCTTGGCAGGGCGGCAGTCCCCTTGTCAGAGCACAATAGCTTAGCAGGGAGATCTGCCAGGTTTTTTTTACGTTCAGCCTGCTGTGTTGAATTAAGAACAACACACAAAAAAAAAACATGCATATATCTAAAATAGTGTTCATAAGAAGTGGTAATATCTGAATGGATGAGCGTTATACTATTTTGTACACACTGCACAGAGAGGTCCACTGTGTTTAACATAGTGTGCATAAGTAGAATTGCAGATTTTGATTGACTAAGGCAAGCGCACATGCATGCAGATAAAATTATACTGTATACATACATTGTATTATTTTAGCCAGCAGAGCAGCATGTGGATATTTTAGATCTGTTCCTTTTGTTTGATGCATGTGCGTTTTAATTAGCTAGACTGCTTGTCACTATTTTATAAAAGTAGAATCTTTCAGTTATTTATAGGAATTTATAAGCATGCACATTTCTTAGAGCACCTTATCAGGTTATAAGGTACAAAAATTGTGCAATTATCGGATCAGTAAAGAAAATTGTAATTGCTGAGTGTGTATATATATATATATATATACAGTGCCTTGCGAAAGTATTCGGCCCCCTTGAACTTTGCGACCTTTTGCCACATTTCAGGCTTCAAACATAAAGATATAAAACTGTAATTTTTTTTGAAGAATCAACAAGTGGGACACAATCATGAAGTGGATCGAAATTTATTGGATATTTCAAACTTTTTTAACAAATAAAAAACTGAAAAATTGGGCGTACAAAATTATTCAGCCCCTTTACTTTCAGTGCAGCAAACTCTCTCCAGAAGTTCAGTGAGGATCTCTGAATGATCCAATGTTGACCTAAATGACTAATGATGATAAATAGAATCCATCTGTGTGTAATCAAGTCTCCGTATAAATGCACCTGCACTGTGATAGTCTCAGAGGTCCGTTTAAAGCGCAGAGAGCATCATGAAGAACAAGGAACACACCAGGCAGGTCCAAGATACTGTTGTGCAGAAGTTTGGATACAAAAAGATTTCCCAAGCTTTAAACATCCCAAGGAGCACTGTGCAAGCGATAATATTGAAATGGAAGGAGTATCAGACCACTGCAAATCTACGAAGACCTGGCTGTCCCTCTAAACTTTCAGCTCATACAAGGAGAAGACTGATCAGAGATGCAGCCAAGAGGCCCATGATCACTGGATGAACTGCAGAGATCTACAGCTGAGGTGGGAGACTCTGTCCATAGGACAACAATCAGTCGTATACTGCACAAATCTGGCCTTTATGGAAGAGTGGCAAGAAGAAAGCCATTTCTTAAAGATATCCATAAAAAGTGTTGTTTAAAGTTTGCCACAAGCCACCTGGGAGACACACCAAACATGTGGAAGAAGGTGCTCTGGTCAGATGAAACCAAAATCGAACTTTTTGGCAACAATGCAAAACGTTATGTTTGGCGTAAAAGCAACACAGCTCATCACCCTGAACACACCATCCCCACTGTGAAACATGGTGGTGGCAGCATCATGGTTTTGGCCTGCTTTTCTTCAGCAGGGACAGGGAAGATGGTTAAAGTTGATGGGAAGATGGATGGAGCCAAATACAGGACCATTCTGGAAGAAAACCTGATGGAGTCTGCAAAAGACCTGAGACTGGGACGGAGATTTGTCTTCCAACAAGACAATGATCCAAAACATAAAGCAAAATCTACAATGGAATGGTTCACAAATAAACATATCCAGGTGTTAGAATGGCCAAGTCAAAGTCCAGACCTGAATCCAATCGAGAATCTGTGGAAAGAACTGAAAACTGCTGTTCACAAACGCTCTCCATCCATCCTCACTGAGCTCAAGCTGTTTTGCAAGGAGGAATGGGCAAAAATGTCAGTCTCTCGATGTGCAAAACTGATAGAGACATACCCCAAGCGACTTACAGCTGTAATCGCAGCAAAAGGTGGCGCTACAAAGTATTAACTTAAGGGGGCTGAATAATTTTGCATGCCCAATTTTTCAGTTTTTTTATTTGTTAAAGTTTGAAATATCCAATAAATTTCGTTTCACTTCATGATTGTGTCCCACTTGTTGTTGATTCTTCAAAAAAAATTACAGTTTTATATCTTTATGTTTGAAGCCTGAAATGTGGCAAAAGCTCGCAAAGTTCAAGGGGGCCGAATACTTTCGCAAGGCACTGTATATATATATATATATATATATATATACACATACATGCGCTCATGAGAACCTGCATTACAAGTGTATCATTCATCTCGCCCTGCTCTTGTAGATTACCGTTAAGTAGATAAGACCCACTGTGTACAGACCAGCACAATACCCAATGGAACTCACATGCGTGTATCTGTTTTTTATTGAAAGTGCAAGACAAAAATGTATATTGCTGACAAT
The DNA here is from genome assembly GCF_905171775.1 of Rana temporaria. Taxonomy (NCBI): domain Eukaryota; kingdom Metazoa; phylum Chordata; class Amphibia; order Anura; family Ranidae; genus Rana; species Rana temporaria. The sequence continues at coordinate 207,972,914 of NC_053489.1, read as the reverse complement.
TCTGCAAATTGTTATTACAACTGCTGCTGACAAGACAATTTAGCCATTTTGCAAAGTGTTGGAATGTGGCCCATACCATTGGATAAATATGGTTTTCATTGTAAAAACAGTTGTATGGTAAAGTTCACCATTTAATATAACATATGAAAATATTTTTTCTAGTGGCAGTTTCCCTTTAAATAATAATTGTACTTTATTTGTGCAGATGGCTAAATTTCTCTGTAGGTCCACCTGTCAAAACGATATTGATTTCACAGGCAACTGTAAAAAAAAGGGACAAAGAAAAAACACATCTATTTCTAAAAGCGGTGGGGAGTTTGTAGAGTGCCTAAAATCAGTTTGCGCAACACTGACACGATGGAAACATTTAATGTATACAAATCAAAATCTTGAACACTTTGTAAGTTATAGATTAAAAAGAAAAGTGTAAGTGTGAGATATCACAGCGGGCCGAAAGAGTGTGTAATGGACCGCCAATGATTCTTATTAAATGTTTCGTTTACCATATCTGCAGAACAGTCATTTACAGGTGGAAATACTACTGAAAATGTCATCACTTACTTAGCAATAAAGTTCTTACTGACATGTTTTAAAAAACTCATACATTATCTTTCAAAAATGTTTTGGCCTTGGGCCACAAAGTTAAGAGCAATTTCAGTGCATCAGTGGTATGAATTACACAATACCATTTCACACATTCCTAGTAATATTATAGAGAGCACAGCTAATATCAGAGTATTAAAACAAACCTGTCACATATCAAGCAAGGTCACAGTGTTGTACGACAGTGTGTAGACAATATTTTAAAGTGTTTACATTAATTCTGATATTACTGTGTAACCAGCACTGGGAAATCAGTATTTTGGCTCTTTTATATTCTTTTTTTTCTTTTTTTCTTTTTTATTTATATCTCTGACTCTAAAAGAAAGCGAAAAAACAGCCAACATGTTGCAGTGCAGGGGTTAGAAAATACCCCCCCCCCCTTCACCAGGGCTGCACCAAAAAGCAATATAATATAAATGTGACTGGTATAATTGTAAGTCTAACAAAATATAGAAAATCAGGATTTTCTATGATTGTAATGCCCCGTACACACGATCGGATTTCCCGTCGGAAAAAAGTTGGATGGTTCTTCAGACGGAATTCCTCTCAAGCCTGCCTTGCATACACACAGTCACACAAAAGTTCGGTGGAGCTCAAAAACGCAGCAGTAGCGGTTTTGAGCGTTTTTGCGCGTTTTTGAGCGTTTTGGCGCGTTTTTGAGCGTTTTTTAATGTCTGGCGTTTTTACAGCTCTATTGCTGGAGCCACAGAACGCCCTGGTCCCGCATTTTTTTTACAGCTCAAAAACGCCTATGCCATTTGCAGCTCAAAAACGCCTTTGTGGGCATGATGCCATAGAATAACATGGACAGGCGTTTTTAAGCTGTAAAAAACGCTCAGAAAAGTGGCTGTAAAAACGCCAGTGGAAATGAAGCCTTTATAGTTACATAGTTTCAGTGGATATAAAAAGTCTACACACCTCTTTGAAAATGTCAGATTTCTGTGATGTAAAAAAATGAGACAAAGATGAATAATTTTACAACTTTTTCCACCTTTAATGTGACCTATAAACTGTACAATTCAGTTGAAAAACCAACTGAAATATTTAAAGGGGGGGTAAAAATAAAATAATGTGGTTGCATAAATGTGTACACCCTCTGTAGCTGTGTTCAGAATTAAGCAATCACATTCAAACTCATGTTAAATAGGAGTCAGCACACACCTGCCATCATTTAAAGTGCCTTTGATTAACCCCAAACAAGGTTCAGCTGTTCTAGTAGGTCTTTCCTGATATTTTCTTACTCGCATCCTACAGCAAAAGCCATGGTCCACAGAAAGCTTCCAAAGCATCGGGGGGATCTCATTGTTAAAAGGTATCAGTCAGGAGAAGGGTACAAAAGAATTTCCAAGGCATTAGATATACCATGCAACACAGTGAAGACAGTCGTCATCAAGTGGAAAAAATATGGCACAACAATGACATTACCAAGAACTGGACGTCCCTCCAAAATTTATGAAAAAACAAGAAGAAAACTGGTCAGGGAGGCTGCCAAGAGACCTACAGCAACTTTGAAAGAGCTGAAGGAATATCTGGCAAGTACTGACTGTGTGGTACATGTGAAAACAATCTCCTGTATTCTTCATATGTCTGGGCTATGGTGGCAGGACAGAAGCCTTTTCTTATGAAGAAAAACACCCAAGCCTGGTTAAATTTTGCAAAAACACATCTGAAGTCTCCCAAAAGCATGTGGGAAAATGTGTTATGGTCTGATGAGACCAAGGTTGAACTTTTTGGCCATAATTCTAAAACATATGTTTGGTGCAAAAACAACACTGCACACTAGCAAAAAAACACTATACACACCGTGAAGCATGGTGGTGGCAGCATCATGCTTTGGGACTGATTTTCTTCAGCTGGAACAGGGGCCTTAGTCAAGGTAAAGGGAATTATGAACAGTTCCAAATACCAGTCAATATTGACACAAAACCTTCAGGCTTCTACTAGAAAGCTGAACATGAAGAGGAACTTCAACTTTCAGCATGACAACGACCCAAAGCACACATCAAAATCAATAAAGAAATTACTTCACCAGAAGAAGATTAAAGTTTTGGAATGGCCCAGCCAGAGCCCAGACCTGAATCCCATTGAAAATCTGTGGGGTGATCTGAATAGGGCTGTGCACAGGAGATGCCCTCGGAATTTGACAGATTTGGAGGGTTTTTGCAAAGAAGAGTTGGCAAATATTGCCAAATCAAGATGTGCCAAGCTTAAAAGGTGCTTCAACAAAGTATTAGTTGTGCACACTTATGCAACAATATTATTTTATTTTTTTATTTTTACTTCCCTCCACCTAAAAGATTTCAGTTTGTTGTTCAACTGAGTTGTATAGTTTATAGGTCACATTTAACGGTGGAAAAAGTTCTGAATATATTTATTTTTGTCTCATTTATTTTACTTTACAGAAACCTGACATTTTTACATGGGTGTGTAGACTTTTTATATTCACTATACATAGTCAGGTTGAAAAAAAGACACAAGTCCATCGAGTTCAACCAAAAAAAAATACAATCCCATATACACAATCCTTCACCCACAGTTGATCCAGAGGAAGGTGAAAAACCCCAGCATGCGGAAAAAGGCATGCTCCAATTTGCTACAGCAGGGGAAAAAATTCCTTCCTGATCCCAGAGAAGCAATCGGATTTTCCCTGCATCAACTCTACCTATAAATGTCAGTACCCCTTTATAATCTGAACATTTAGTAAATAACCCAGACCTTTTTTTAAAGCAATCTACTGAGCTGGCCAGAACCACCTCTGGAGGGAGTCTGTTCCACATTTTCACAGCTCTTACTGTGAAGAAACCTTTCCGTATTTGAAGATTAAATCTTTTTTCCTCTAGACGTAAAGAGTGCCCCCTTGTCCTCTGTGATAAACTTAAATTGAATAAGGCCTCGTACATACGATAGGTTAACCAGAGGACAACGGTCTGAGGGACCGTTTTCATCGGTCAATACCGATCGTGTGTGGGCCCCATAGGTTATTTAACCATAGGTTAAAAAAAAGCCAACTTGCTTTAAAATTAACCTATGGATTGGTAACCGATAGGTCAAAACCGATCGTTAGTAGGCACGACCATCGGTTAAAAACCCACGCATGCTCAGAATCAAGTCGACGCATGCTTGGAAGCATTGAACTTCGTTTTTTTCAGCACGTCGTTGTGTTTTACGTCACCGCGTTCTGACACGATCAGTTATTTAACCTATGGTGTGTAGGCGTGACGGACCATCAGTCAGCTTCATCGGTTAACCTAAGACAGCGGTCCTTCAGACCGTTGTCCCCTGGTTAACCTATCGTGTGCAGGGCCGTCTTAATAACATCATGGGCCCCTGGGCAAAGTAATGCTCTGGGGCCCCTACAATGATGACACTGCAGGTAAACAGACATCAAGTAGGTAGGAGGCAGACTGCCTCCCCTGTGTATCTATCACTCTCAGTGCCATCATGGGGCCCCCAATGTCGGGGCAAAGTGGGCTCAAGGACCAGCTGCTTTGGAGAAAGTGCAGGGGCCCCAATGCATCTGGGGCCCCTGGGCAGTGCCCAGGTGTGCCCTCTCATTAAGACAGCTCTGATCGTGTGTACAAGGCTTAAGAGCCCTTTCAGACGTGCACACCGTATGTCCGCATTTTCATCCGTCCGTTGTGGATGAAAACGGGACATACATTGGTCCCTATGTGATTGCGGGTGTCAGCGGATGACCAACCGCTGACACCCGTAATCGTCCGCCTCTGCAAAGATCCGATTTTTTTGGACGGAAGAAAATCCTATATTCAGAGTTCAGTTTTATGGAAGCAAGTGGCCAAAATAGGTATTTAATATGTATTTAATAGAGTTATATATGTTCTTATTGTTAATAGTGTGATTAGAACTGTATACTAACTAGTTATGTGTTCACTTGTAGTTCCATCAAACAAACGTTCAAACAAACATCACAGCAAATTTCAATTCCAAACAAACATCAAATTTCAAACCTAAAAGTGCTATCAAACTGCAATAGCAAACGTTCTAGCATACAGCCATATAGAGCGAGTAAAACTATTGATTAAGCCTCAGAGAGATCATAAAGTGTTTAAATAATTTAATGTGAGAGTACAGATACTGTGTGCTGGGAGATCGCTCCCCGGCTGTCTCCTAGTCAGTGGGATCAGAGGGTGCCAGCTGACATCATGTGCCTGTCACCTGCAGATCGGCTTCTGCTGTGAATAATATATATATGTGATCCGGTGCACAGCTGCCACCCTGTAGCAGTAAAACTTCTATAGGGTAGTCAGCAAGTGGTTAAAATTGGCAAACAGCAATTTTACATTGCAGGACCACACTGCAACCTTGAACCAAGCGTTTGGCTTGTGGATGTGGTGAGTCCCTATTGATCTTACTGGGCAAGTTTGACAGCCCAAATTAAAGCAGTATTAAACTCAAAGCTTTCTGTAGAGGTACCCCGTAGGGGCTGCTAAATGTAGTAGCCGTCTGTCACCCTGCCCAGCCAGGCACACACATTTCAAGCATCCAGAGACATGAAAGCAGTCCTTGCACTTGTTTTTTTTATTTTTTTATGTGAATTTTTACTTGGATAGGGATAGGAAATTTATGAGATGCCCAGGTAATTGACAACCAAAATTGGGACCAACTATATACACCACGGTATATACAATCTCCTCTTTTCCTCCTGCACTTCCTTGCTTGCAGACTATCACTTCTCACTCCTCCAGCACATCACTTGCTTGCACTTCCCGGACCAACTAGCACTGTAGGCCTGACACTGGCTCAGCCAGACCTAAAGCAGATGCCCTTTGGAGGCAGGGACCGCAGGCCACTATGGTGTAGCAAAAAATAGAAAGTTCCAGTGCTAGCTGTCCCTGTGGCTACTGCTCCCAGTACCACTTCTTTAGGGATTGCCAACCCTCCTGGCTGCACCTGCCCCTTTTATCTGACCGTGCCACCACAATCCTTCAGACTGGCTCTGCACCCATCCCAGACTGCTCAATCTCAGGAGTGACTCCGGGTCTTCTCGACTATGTGAACACTCACCAGCCCTCTTGGCTACATCTGTGGAACTCATGAAATATTGCCCGGCAGTGTTTTCCCGCTGTCCTCTCTTGCTCCTCCTGTGCCTCCTGAACAGGACACCTCTGTGGGTTGTAAGAGGGTCCCATCCGCACCCAAGCCCAGGCCCAAGGTCACCCCCCAGACTGGGAACTCCCTCAAAGGTCCAGACAGCCTAGCACTCCAGATGCCCTTTGCAGGCAGGGACCGCAGGCCACTATGGCTTAGCAAAAAATAGAAAGTTCCAGTGCTAGCTGTCTCTGTGGCTACTGCTCCCAGTGCCACTTCTTCAGGGATTGCCAACCCTTCTGGCTGCAGCTGCTCCTTTTATCTGACTGTGCCACCACAATCCTTCAGACTGGCTCTGCACCTATCCCAGACTGCTCAATCTCAGGAGTGACTCCCAGTCCTACCGACTGTGTGAACACTTACCAGCCCTTATGCTACATCTGTGGAACTCATGGAAAATTGCCCGGAAATGTTCTCCCGCTGTCCTCTCTTGCTCCTCCTGTGCCTCCTGGTCAGGACACCTCTGTGGGTTGTAAGAGGGTCCTGTCCTCACCCGATCCCAGGCCCAAGGTCACCCCTCTCAGACTGTGGAGCTCCCTTAAAGGTTCTGATAGCCTAGCACTCCATCTTCATCTTCCACCCGATCAACTCCTCCCAAACTGGGCTGACCCTGGGTATTTAAGGAGGCTTGCTCCCTGTCAATCCAGATTTTGGATTGGTCAGGGCTTCTCAGAAACCCCAGGTGGCTCCACCTCCCTTCTCCATCTCTCTTTCCATAAAACACCAGAAGATCCTGGAAATAAGTGGGAGGTCCTAATGGCAGCACCTGTGAATCACCCAGCTCTATCCTGAGTCACTCCCTTCTCAGATCACAAAACACATCCACGCTTGGCTCCCAGCCATGCCTGGAAATTTACCTACTTTCAAAAAAAAAACACTATCACTCCTACCATACTAGAGGGTGCTACATTCTTTTTTATATTTTCATTTGGTGATCCAGACAGTGTGGGGTTGATTTACTAAAGGCAAATAGAGATTGCACTCTGCAAGAGCAGTTGCTCCCGAGCTTTGGAAATGAGCAGAAGCTCTGCTGACTTCCATCATCCAATTACACGCAAGCAAAAATGCTGTTTTTTTTTATTTTCCTTGCACGTGATTGGCTATTGTTTACAAAGTAAAGGCTTACCTCATTTACTAAGCTTTGGAGCAACTGCACGTTCAGAGTTTATTTGCCTTTAGTATATCAACCCCTAAGGCTCTTTCAAGCTCTCTTCCAAAAAATTGCTATAACTGCTTATAAAGTGTGAGTTTGGCTTCAATTTGTTTAGTGCCTCTAAATCTTCTAGTACATCTAACACTCCCCTCCCCCCAGACTAACAATGCTGGTGTCCAAAAGTACCCCCTGTGCTCCTTCATCCAGAGTGGGGCACTCTAATACAGGAGGTGTGTTATTGGCCAGATTACCAGGTGAAAACAGACTAAAAAAGGAAAACTGATGCTGCCACCACATCTAATGATTGGTAAGCTGCAGTATATTACATTTTAGGCTTTGTGTTTAATACAGCTTTAAAATTGCCGGTAAACAAAGCATGGCCACTGCTGCTTGTGTACATCCGTCAACTGTCAGACTGTAATGTTAGTGTTACGAGGGGCAGTAAAACCACAGCTCAGCCTCCTGCTCTCCTAATTCTGTTGATTATCATGCTTGACTGTGAAATAGACTGTGAATAATCATTGAACGGGGGATTTGCATATTTTCATACGGGTGCTCCTTGTTACCAAGACACACTATTTGCTACAAAAGAAATTATTTTATTTTCAACTATACAGTTTTGCCTTTTAGGCAAGTTTAGTAAGTTTGGCATAGGGTAGGTTAAAGCAATTTCTTTCAGTTAGCTACATTTGGGTTCAGTGTTTTGGGTCTGCGTGGCGGTTTCTTTTTACCATTGTCTTAGAAGAGGATGTAGTTGATAACTTGGTTTTATTTGCTTTCTAAACAGGAAAAGGATATATCCATCAGGAGAACGGCATTGCAAAAAGCCAAGAGCATCCTTTGAATGACAACAATATAGGAACACAACCAGACAAGACATCCGGAAAGTCAAACCAGAAATTATGGCAACTTAAGTGAGGAATGACCTCTAACTATAGGAGGAAGAAGGGCTCCAACTTATAAGTACAGATACGGTAACTAAAAAAACAAACGGACTGGTCTGTATACTAATCTTTTGCCCAATGACCACCCGTAAAGTGACTAATGTAACACGCGATCACTGGGGTAGATTCAGGTACGAATTGCGCCCTCTTACGGAGGCGCAGCGTACCGTTTTAACACTGCGCCTCCGTAAATTAACTGCGCTACGCTTCATTCATGAAGCAGTAGCTACGTAATTTGCGCAGGCGCTCCTTAAAACTGCCCGGTGTAAGGGCGCGTAATTTAAATGATCCCGTAGGGGGCGTGGATCATTTAAATTAGGCGCGTTCCCGCGCCGAACGTAGTGCGCATGCTCCGTCGGGAAACTTTCCCGACGTGCATTGCGGCAAATGACGTTGCAAGGACGTCTTTTGCTTTAACGTGAACGTAAATGGCGTCCAGCACCATTCACGATTCACTTACGCAAACAACGTAATTTTTTAAAATCGCGACGCGGGAACGACGGGTATACTTAGCATTGTCTGCCCCTGCTAATAGCAGGAGCAGCCTTACGCGGAACCCGACGAACGCAAACAACGTAAAATGCCTACGCAGGGCGCGCGTAGGGTTGTGAATCGGCGTTAGTATGCAATTTGCATACTCTACGCTGACCACTACGGGAACGCCACCTAGCGGCCATCGTAAGAATGCAGCCTACAATACGACGGCATAAGAGCCTTATGCTAGTCATATCTTAGGCCCCGTACTCACGACCAAACATGTCTGCTGAAACTGGTCCGCGGACCAGTTTCAGCAGACATATTTGGCCATGTGTAGGCCCGAGCGGACCATTTTCGGGCGGATCGGACAGGTTTCCAGCGGACAACTGTTTCCTGGACTTGCTTTAAAACAGTCCGCTGGAAACCTGTCCGCCCGGACATGTACGGTCGTCTGTACAGACCTACCGTACATGTCCGGCCGCCCGCCATCCCTCGCATGCGTCGAATGACTTCGACGCATGCGTGGAAGCATTTAAAAGGCAGGCCCGCCCACATCGCCGCGTCATTGTCGCGGCGACACCACGTCATCGACGCGGCGACACCGCGGACACGCCCCGCGTATTGTTTACGCGCGGACTTCTGTTCGATGGTGTGTACAGCCATCGAACAGAAGTCCCCGGGCAGACATGTCCGATGAAAACGGTCCGCGGACCGGTTTCATCGGACACGTCTGCTCGTGAGTACAAGGCCTTAGGCTGCAGTCGGCGTATCGAGCTTTCTGAATCAGGAGCAGTCGATACGCCGGCGCAACTAAGCAATTGCGCTGCGTAACTATGGTTACGCAGACGCAATTGCTTACTGAATCTACCCCACTGTATTCTCTGTGACCGTGTAACTATAACATATGATCTATTACTTCCAAATTAACTACTAATACCTCTGTAGTATGTTGTCTAGCTACACTACAGCAAAGCCGGGTACACACTACAGTTTTTTATTTTTTTGACAGCTGACAGCTCCGGTTGGAGCCGCTGTACTTACCATGCGTTCTCCCCCGCTGAGCTGTTGTATTTTGACAGGGGGCCACCCCCTTGCCTCCCCCACCAAGAACACTCCTATCAGCGCTTTCTGCCATTGGCTGACAGCGCTGATCAGGAGTTGGACGGCTGCTGGTTTTCCAGCATGCACGCCGACAGAACCAGCATATGGTTATGTTTTAGGAATCCTGTTTTGATGTGTATTTGGTCAAGCTGCGAATGACACAATAATACTTGTGCTTACTGGTCATACATTATATTTTCCCTTTAACTATCTTTTTTAATGTGTATGTAAGCCCTGGTTCACTCTGGAGCATTTTGACATGTGATTTGACATGTCAAATCTCATGTAAAATCGGTGGCAATTGCCGTCAACGGCACCGTCCTAATCAGTGCGATGACGCATCTGCGGCACAGCACCGATTTATACAAGTAGTATCTGTACTACTTTTTGTGATTTTGGGCTGCGATTTACATTGACATCTGTTTCTGCGGCCAAAATCTGGACTGACATGTGGGAGTGAAATTGAACTCGCACAATTTCATTCCCGCAGCTCAGTGGGAACCTGGGCTTAACCCTAACAATAAAGTTCTCTGATTGTGCTCCCTTGTTGTGCTGTTAAATAAACAGTTGCAATCATTTTGTTAGATTTGTTGGATAAGTGCACTCCACCCTTCCTATGTTATCCCAAACAGCCCTCCTAGCAAGTCTGGATCTAGCCTATCTGATCTGGGGGTGCAGTAAAACATGTCAGGGGGCATAACGTCAACACACTATCTTTTTTTTCTTTCAATAAGTTTTTATTAATATTTCCTATAGGATTACAGACATCATATATACTTTTTCAAAAATAGATATGGCCCCTAGGAGCAATACATAGCAGACTGCTAATAAATCTTGAAACAGTAAATACAACAAAATAAAATAATTTAATTCCTGGGGGAAAGAACAGAGGAAATATTGATTGCCCGGTAGGCTAAATAAAGTTGAAATAGTTGCTACCCTCAGGACCTAAGAAGGTCAATCCAAGTAAACTATGGCTCGGATTCGAGGGCAACTCGGGGTCCAGACCCTCAGCACCCCACTTGGGAACCTGCTGTGCTAAGGGAAGGGTCCCCGACCCCCGTTCTTCGCCATTCCCCCCCCCACTACTCTCACTAATATGGGCGGGGGGATTGCAGCGGGATAGGAAGGGTCTACCATGTACTTCCCCCCACAAAACATGCCACAAATAAATGAGTCTAACAAGATATTAAAGTGTCAATACCATCGACCGTAACCCTGTAAAGATCGCTTGGGTAAAAAATCAAGAGGATCCTGTACCAAAGGGATAGCAACATAAAGGAAAGAGATTAGGAAATAGAGAGAAGAAGAGGGATAGAGGGCAGGGAAGGGTGGGGAGCTAAGGTGTCTAACCTATATCTAGACGGCAGTCAAGCTTTGACATCAGCGGGTGCCAGAGGTACACCAATATAGTCAGCTCAAGGGCCCCAAGTTTCATGAAACCTCTCAGAAGAGTCCTCCAGTATGCTGGATAACTTTTCTTGGGTCATGACCCATGAAATTTTTTGTTTGGCTACCGAAACCAACGGCTTGGGTTGTTTCCAGGATTTTGCAATGGCAATTTTGGCCCCCAGCAGAATAAAGTGCAGTAATTTTTGAGTAGGTTTGGCCAGGAGAGGGATATGGGCATTCAGGAGAGCCACTTCTGGCGTCCTAGGAATCCGGCTCCCTGTCACTTTGAAAATCATGTTGAAGATGATTCGCCAGAAGGCGCGGATCCTAGGGCACTCCCACCATATATGTGCCATAGTGCCTCTCAGCTGGCAACCCCTGAAACAATTTGGGTCTCCACCTGGATACATGGCCGCTAATCTGGAGGGTGTGAGATACCATCTAGTGATGACTTTAACACTTGCCTCAATCAAGGACGTTCCCTGGATACCTCGAAATGATCTAAAGAATGCTTTATGCCAAGATTCTTGGTTAATGTTCATTTGAAAGTCAGCCTCCCAAGCCTCCATATAGGATGTTTTGGTTGATGGGTGAGTGAGGGTTGCGTAGATTACCGAGATACCGCCTCTCCGCTCCACGGCTTGACCGCACCAGGTCTCATACGGGGTAAAGTTAGGGGGTAGAGGCTTAGATTTCCAGATGGCATGCAGGAATTGTGAAATCTGCTGAAAGCGGGCTTTCTCCGATTCAGGAAGTTTCAGGGTGTGAATACAGAAAGATAGGGAAATAGGACCACTAGAGGTAAAATACTGTCCTATCCGATACAGCCCCTTATCCATCCACCACCTAAATTCCTCAGATCGTAATCCGGGAGGGAAATCAGGGTTGTTAAAAATATGGGCTAAAGGACGGATAGAGGAGGTAAGGCTGGTGTTTTGTCTAAGGCGATCCCATAGGGCAAAGGATTGGGACAACACTGGGGATAAGATAGCTGGGCGAGATTTGCTAGGGATCCAAAGAAGGCAGTCCAGAGGTGTAGTGGGAACCGCCTGTTCCTCTATGCTGACCCAATCTGGTATATTGTGTTTGTCATATATAGATGAGAGCTGTGCTAATCTAGCTGAGAGATAGTAACTGTGAAGATCAGGAAGTCCAAGCCCTCCTTTGCGTTTGTGTCGAAAGAGTGTGTCCTGAGGTATACGATACCCCGAAGAGCCCCAAACGAACTTAAGCAGTTTACTTTGAAAGGACTTTAAGTGATTCCTTCTGATTGGGATAGGGAGGGAGCGAAAGAAATAAAGGAGTTTAGGGAACAGGGTCATTTTGATCGAGTTGATCCTACCTATCCAGGATAGGTTAAATTTAGACCAAGTAAGCAGGTCAGTTTCTAGTTTTTTGTATATGGGGGGAAAATTAAGGTTATACAGAGCCTCGGTCTTGGCTGCTAAGGTGACGCCAAGGTATTTGATATTCGACTCACTCCAGGTGAATTTGAAGGACTGTTGGAGGCCCTGAACTTCTTGGGGACTTAGGGATATATTTAGTGCTTGCGATTTGGAGTAATTGACCGAGAGACCCGAAATTTTAGAAAAGTCGTCCAGGGTACGACATAGATTGGGGAGGGAGGAGATGGGAGAGGTCAAGAACAATAGTATGTCGTCTGCAAAGAGGGCACATTTATGGGTCTGTTCCCCACATTTGACTCCTAATATATTGGGATTCTGTCGTATGGCGATAGCAAGAGATTCTATTGCAATAGCAAACAATAATGGCGACAGAGGGCAGCCTTGTCTAGTGCCTCTCTTAATTTCTATTGGTTTGGAGTAATGACCATTAATCCGAACCAACGCCCTCGGGTGTGCATACAGGGCTCTGATAATACCCAGAAACCCGGTCCCAAATCCCCAGCGTTCAAGAACACTGAAAATGTAGGGCCAGGAAACAGAATCAAAGGCCTTCTGGAGGTCCAATGACAATAAAAAGCCCTTCTGGGGGGTCCCTCCCGTCCAATTGGTTTGTAGGATCGATATTAAATCTATTGCACGTCTAATTTGGTCTGGGCCTTGTCTGCCCGGTATAAACCCCACTTGGTTCCTGTGTACATATTGTCCAATAAACCCCGCCAGTCTGTTGGCTAGTATTTTAGTTAGGACCTTAAGGTCGTTGTTGATAAGGGAAATTGGACGGTAATTTTGGACATCTTCTGGGTTTTTGTCAGGTTTGGGTATAACTGTGATGAAAGCCGTGTTAATCTGGGGATCAAAAGGGTTGCCCATGGTTTTGGAGTTAAAGAATTTGACCATATGCGGTGTGAGTATATCCACAAAAGATTTATAATAAGGAATGGAAAGACCGTCCGGTCCTGGAGCTGACCCCTTGCGGAGACCCTTGATCACCTCCCTTACCTCATCGTCTGTAATTGGGGACTCCATTATATCCCTGTGAGCCCTCGAAAGAGAAGGAATGGGGAGACCATCAAAAAATTGTGAATGTAGATCCGTCGAGGGCGGTGTATGAGAGTCATAGAGGCTTGAATAGAAGCTGTGAAAAGCCTCTAGAGTTTTGGAGGGATTGGTCGTGGGAGGATCCCCCCCTATTTTGATTTTAGGCATGGATATTAGTTTGGTTTTAGGGGAAAGTTTAGATGCTAGCATGGAGCCTATTCTATCGGCTTTGGTAAAGAATTTGTGTGCGCCCCATCTAAGTGATTTTTCTGCACGGGTCGTCAGGGCAAGGTTCAGCGCCAGTCTGGCATTATCAAGCAGGGTAGTCGGGACCCCAGTCGGATTCTTTTTATGCAGTTCCTTAAGAGAAATATATTCCTTTTCTAATTTATCTATGTCTGCTAACCTTTCCTTTTTAACACGCGATGAGATCTGGATAAGCTTACCCCTGATAAAGGCTTTGTGGGCCGCCCAGAGTGTTTCTTCGGAGACTTCCCCAGTGTCGTTGAGCTTAAAGTAATCCAATAGGGCTGCCCCTATCTCCTTGACTCTGGCCGGCTCAGAAAGTAGCGACTCATTCAATCTCCACAACGTACGCGATCCCTCCCTGATGCCTAGCTTAAGTGAAATAAAAACTATGGAGTGGTCTGATAGAACGGAGTCCCGTATGGATGCCGACAAGACTGCCGGTAAAATGGTGGAAGGTGTAAGAATGTGGTCAATGCGAGCATAGGTAAGTTGTGGGTGGGAGAAGTGGGTGTAGTCTCTCTTAGAGGGGTTGAGTTCTCTCCAGGCGTCCGCTAGGCCAAAGCCATGCAGAAGCCTGGCTATTTTAAGACTTTCTCTCGTTGGGCGTATTAGTCTGGACCCAGGAGGTTTAGTTTTGTCCAGTCCTTGGTCCAAGGCCATGTTGGAATCCCCGCCAAATACAATAGTGCCTTCTAAATTAGGGGATAGGGCTTCTAACATTATTTTAAAGAATTTTGCTTGCCCCCTGTTAGGTGCGTAATATGATACAAATGAAAATAACTGGTCCCCTATTGTGCCTTTTATTAATAAAAACCTCCCATCCGGGTCAGAGATGTCGGAAATCTTAACAAATGCACATTTTTTGGAGAATAGAATAGCAACCCCTTTTGTTTTGTTTTCTGCACTGGCTAAATAAAATTGGGGAAAATGCTGATGAAGAAAAGTAGGGCTGTATCGGATAGGAAAGTGAGTCTCCTGTAACATGATGACATCAAAATGGAGAGTTTTATAGTGATCCAATACCTTCCTTCGTTTAATCGGGGAGTTTAAACCTTGGACATTGTGGGATGCGATGCGGAGCTTAGAATCTAAGGAGTTAGCCATGGAGTTCAGAGGCGGCCCCCCAGCACGAGCACCCCACACTCACCTGCTGCAGTGTCGGGTCCGGGAAGGTACTGGCCCCAATCACAGGCACCGTCATGAGGTCTGAACCCCCTGAGTTGAGTCGGATAACTGAGGGACTAGAAAGCATGATACATGTTAGACAAGCAAAAAGATACATAGGGATCAAGGGAAGAGGGTGGGGTAGACAGAAAAGAACAGAACCAGAAAGGTCTCCTGAAATAAGGAAAAGGAGCGCTAGGTAGGAGAAGCCCCAGTCACTCATGACAATGAATTCGAAAATAGCTCTCCCTAAATCAGGGAAAGCCATCCATCCCTCGGAGACCATAAGGCGTCCGAAGGCTGGAAGGAGGCGCATAGGAGCCAGGCCCAGACCGGGCGCCCATGAGAAAAATGTGATCATAGAAGATTAATTGAATCGGTGCACGACACACAATAATTTCTGCACAGGGGTGTAAGAGCGAAAAATCCCCGACCGCCGCCGCGGACCCCCCCAAAAAGGGGTACGGGGGGGAACCCGCCCCGGCCACCGGGGAAACCCAGCAACAGAACTTCGTTTCACCCCCATAACAATACGAAAGAGTCTTACCAACTGCGGGAGAAAAAAATAAGAAACCCCGTAATATTCCGGTAGTAAACTAAAAAAATAAAAAAAAATTTATATATGCAACCTCCCTAAGACCCAACGGGTTTAGCTTTAGTTAAAAGGCCGGTACTTAGTAATCAGGGGGGATACATATGATAAAAATAACAATTCTAGCATATCTGTGAGTATATATATCACACTTGAATCCGGAATCTACCTTACAGTAGAGACTAGAAAAAAAATAAAAAAATAATGGGAAGAGAAAAACACCACAAAATGAAGGAAACAAGGTTAGATAAGTCAAGTCAGAATATTCAGCTCAGCCAAGGCTCAGCTTGACGTTGAACAAAGACCTGCTATTCAAGCAGGTGAGGCACTACTTCAGGTTGCTCCATCATCCTTAGCCTTCTTATTTTTGTTCTTCACCCATAATGGAGATGGAGGGCTAGTAGGAATGGCTCGTTTATTAGATCCCTGTCCAGTGTTGGAAGTGTCCATATCTGCTTCTTGTGCAATGATCTTCAGGCGTAGGAGTAAGGCCTCTCCTTCTGGCAGATTGGAAAAAGCGTAGGGCTTGCCTTTAAATTCAAATTTAACTGCGAATGGGAAGGCCCATTTATATTTGATCACTTTCTGGGATAGAGCTATGAGTAGAGGTTTCAAGGATCGACGTCTCTGGATGGTGGATGGAGAAAGGTCGGTGAAAAGTTGTACCTGATGTCCCTGGCACATTATGTTCTGATTAGATCTTGCTTGCCTCATGACCTCCTCCTTTATGAAATAATGATGGGGTTTGGCAATGATGTCCCTAGGGAAACCGTCTTTCCTGGGAGGACCCAGGGCTCTATGAGCTCTATCCAGCTCCAAATGATGGGGAGCAACAGAAGGGATGAGATATTTAATAAGGTCCTGCACTGCCTCTGGCACATTTAGAATGGTCTCAGGGAGCCCGCGGATTCTTATATTCGATCTTCTCGATCTGTTCTCGAGGTCATCTATACGAGACATTGCAATGTCCAATTGGTCTTGTAGTGTTTGTATTTGGCTGAAGTTCTGTGAAGTAGCAGCCACTGTCTCCTCCATCTTGCTTTCCATAGCTTCAATTCTGGAGCCTAGGGAATGGAAGTCTGCCTTTAGGTCCCCTGTTATTTTAGCAGCAGTCTGAGACAGACCTCTCTCCAGAAGCATGGAGAATTTGAGGAATAGGTCATCCATTGATACTGCAGAGCCCTGAAGCTGCGTGTCATGGCTGAGGGAATTTTGTGTTAGTAGTATATTAGCCCCCATTAGTAAGGGAGGTGATTCAGCCCCCTCTGGCATTTTAAACAGGTTGAAGGCTTCCTGGGATAAAGAGCTCTTCTGAGGGGAACTTCCCACTGCCTCTGGGGAAAACTGCTGGGGGGAGAGGGAGGGCTGCACCGGCCTGTGTGTCCCTCTTTCAGTCAGGCTGTGTGTGAGGGCTTTAGACTGCTGCTTGGATTTACCTCACGGCTCCTCACCTCTCATAACTTCCCCAATCCTCCTCCTTTTCTTCCGCCGATGGCACCAAAATGTGCCCGCTAGCCCGAGGAGTCCGCTCGTACCGTCCACGACGAGCTACGACGGCCGTGGACCGAGCTAGGGGCGCCGCTGTCTGAGCCTGGAGCGGAGCGCACGGATCAGGCGTCCATCACCGCCGCTCGCGCATGCGCACTCCATCACACACTATCTTTTTTATCCTTTCCTCTCCTCTTCTAGTTCCCTACACTCCTACATATGGCTGCAATGAAAAGCGTATAAATTAGGCCAGCGTTTCTTTTTTTTTTAGTCATGGCACCCTTTAAAAATATGTAAAATCTGGAGACACTCCAGTACTGAACTTTATTTATTGGGCTGAAGGAAGCTGAAGTGTCCATGTTTACATCGGCATTCCCCCTTCACAGCACAAAGTGTTTCAGGGTCAGCCATCATTACATCACTGTTCCCCCAATACATTACCTCCCTCAAATCAGAGTTACCCCCATCCCATCAGAGTCCCCCTTCCTATTGGAGTTTCCCCTCACAACAACAAAGTCCCCCTATCACAACAGAGTCCCCCTATTCCCTCATCATAACCCCTATGACAAGAGAGTCCCTCCATTCTCTCATTACAAACTCTATGACAGCTGAGTCCCTCCCCTTCACAATTAACAACAAATTATGTCTAAATTGGCCAAGGCTGCCCACTGCCCCCCCAGTGTCTCTACTTCCTGATAGGGATGAGCTCCGCGTTCGATTCGAACGTATGTTCGAATCGAACATCGGTCGTTCGATCGTTCGTCGAAAATCGAACAAAACGGGTCGTTCGCGCCAAATTCGAATGACACTAAACGTCCCATAATTCACTGGGGCGTTGAGCGCTGATGATTGGCCAAGCATGCTGTATGTCCCGCATGCTTGCCCAATCACAGCGCTCAAAAAACGAAGAGCCATAATTGGCCAAAGCCAGGGTGGCTTTGGCCAATTATGGCTCAGGGGGATTAGTACACGCCCCCCACTATAAAAGGCAGCCTGCACGGCTGCCTAGTGTAGTGTGTTGGCGGTTCTAGAGAAGATCAGTCAGTCAGACAGAGAGAGATAGAGAGATAGAGACACAGGGCCATATTCTGAGTAAAGTTACGATGGAGTAACTCAGGATACTCCATCGTAACTCCCTTTTTTGACCCGTGTATCTATGCTCCTGATTCTCAGAATCAGTTTTGCATAGATACACTTAAGATCCGCCATCTGTAAGTCACTTACACTGGCGGATCTTAAATGCAATGACGCCGGCCGCCGCTAGATGGCATTTAAGTGAAGGAGTAATTTGCGTATGCAAATGATCCTTCTACGCCGATTCACGTACGAGTTCGCGTCGCGTAACCGTCGCTAACGTCGTTTGCGTAAGCGGAAACTTACCCCTGCTATATGAGGGGTAAGTTTCCGCAAGTCTCGCGTAGGCCATGTTACGGATGGCGTCGGGTCCCCGTCGTGTTTTTTCGTCGGATACGTCGTTTACGTAAGTCGTTCTTGAATACGACTTTACGTCAATGACGCACACGTCGGCGTCATTGACGTTTTCCGCCGAGAACTGGAGCATGCGCACTGGGCTTTTTGCAGCCCGGCGCATGCCCAGTTCTTTTGTATCGGGGGCGCGCTTCATTTGAATAGAAGCCGCCCCCTTGGAGATCCGCCAGGCTACGCCGGGACACTTACACTCCGCTGTCCCAACTTATGGAGCAAGTGGTTGGGGAATACAACACCTGCTCCAGTAAGTTGGGACAGCGGAGTGTAAGTGCCCTAAGCGAAGCTGGCGGAGATTTACTCAGAATATGGCCCACAGTGTCTTAACTAGATAGATAGATAGATAGATAGATAGATAGATAGATAGATAGATAGAGTAGGAAGTGTAGTCAGTATAGTTAAAAGTACAGTTTGTAGAGAATATATTCACATCCTTAGGCGTTGTCAATATATTTATAAACTGTACAGCTCAGCTAGTTTATCTATCAGGCAGGAGATTGTTCTACATGCAGCGCTCTAACGTGTTGTATTGCCTGCATTAGGGATTTACTTTAAATATAATTATTCTGTGTTATTTAACGTGTGCTAGTTAATTGCACACACAGACGCATTACCTGTTACTGCACGTGTGCAATTTATTTGCACAGAAGCGCAGTCGCTGTTAATGCAACTGGGCTATTGAATTGCACAGAAACGCAGTCGCTATTACTGCGTGCGTGCTGTTTAATAGCAACTAAAGGCAGTTGGTGTCACTGCGTGCGTGCTGTTAAATCGCATTTGACCGCAGTCGCTATTACTGCGTGCGTGCTGTTTAATAGCAACTAAAGGCAGTTGGTGTCACTGCGTGCGTGCTGTTAAATCGCATTTGACCGCAGTCGCTATTACTGCGTGCGTGCTGTTTAATAGCAACTAAAGGCAGTTGGTGTCACTGCGTGCGTGCTGTTAAATTGCATTTGACCGCAGTCGCTATTACTGCGTGCGTGCTGTTTAATAGCAACTAAAGGCAGTTGGTGTCACTGCGTGCGTGCTGTTAAATCGCATTTGACCGCAGTCGCTATTACTGCGTGCGTGCTGTTTAATAGCAACTAAAGGCAGTTGGTGTCACTGCGGCTATTTTGTTACTTCACACTTGAGCCAAGTCGCTCTTACTGTGTGGTTGCTGTTTAATACCATCTGAACGCAGTCGGTGTGACAGCGACTATTTTGTTACTTTACACTTGAGCCAAGTCGCTCTTACTGTGTGGTTGCTGTTTAATACCATCTGAAAGCAGTTGGTGTGACAGCGACTATTTTGTTACTTTACACTTGAGCCAAGTCGCTCTTACTGTGTGGTTGCTGTTTAATACCATCTGAACGCAGTTGGTGTGACAGCGACTATTTTGTTACTTTACACTTGAGCCAAGTCGCTCTTACTGTGTGGTTGCTGTTTAATACCATCTGAACGCAGTTGGTGTGACAGCGACTATTTTGTTACTTTACACTTGAGCCAAGTCGCTCTTACTGTGTGGTTGCTGTTTAATACCATCTGAACGCAGTTGGTGTGACAGCGACTATTTTGTTACTTTACACTTGAGCCAAGTCGCTCTTACTGTGTGGTTGCTGTTTAATACCATCTGAACGCAGTTGGTGTGACAGCGACTATTTTGTTACTTCACACTTGAGCCAAGTCGCTCTTACTGTGTGGTTGCTGTTTAATACCATCTGAACGCAGTTGGTGTGACTGCGACTATTTTGTTACTTTACACTTGAGCCAAGTCGCTCTTACTGTGTGGTTGCTGTTTAATACCATCTGAAAGCAGTTGGTGTGACAGCGACTATTTTGTTACTTTACACTTGAGCCAAGTCGCTCTTACTGTGTGGTTGCTGTTTAATACCATCTGAACGCAGTTGGTGTGACAGCGACTATTTTGTTACTTTACACTTGAGCCAAGTCGCTCTTACTGTGTGGTTGCTGTTTAATACCATCTGAACGCAGTTGGTGTGACAGCGACTATTTTGTTACTTTACACTTGAGCCAAGTCGCTCTTACTGTGTGGTTGCTGTTTAATACCATCTGAACGCAGTTGGTGTGACAGCGACTATTTTGTTACTTTACACTTGAGCCAAGTCGCTCTTACTGTGTGGTTGCTGTTTAATACCATCTGAAAGCAGTTGGTGTGACAGCGACTATTTTGTTACTTTACACTTGAACCAAGTCGCTCTTACTGTGTGGTTGCTGTTTAATACCATCTGAAAGCAGTTGGTGTGACAGCGACTATTTTGTTAGTTTACACTTGAACCAAGTCGCTCTTACTGTGTGGTTGCTGTTTAATACCATCTGAACGCAGTTGGTGTGACAGCGACTATTTTGTTACTTTACACTTGAGCCAAGTCGCTCTTACTGTGTGGTTGCTGTTTAATACCATCTGAAAGCAGTTGGTGTGACAGCGACTATTTTGTTACTTTACACTTGAACCAAGTCGCTCTTACTGTGTGGTTGCTGTTTAATACCATCTGAAAGCAGTTGGTGTGACAGCGACTATTTTGTTACTTTACACTTGAACCAAGTCGCTCTTACTGTGTGGTTGCTGTTTAATACCATCTGAACGCAGTTGGTGTGACAGCGACTATTTTGTTACTTTACACTTGAGCCAAGTCGCTCTTACTGTGTGGTTGCTGTTTAATACCATCTGAAAGCAGTTGGTGTGACAGCGACTATTTTGTTACATAACACCTGAACGCATAACTATGGCTGGAAGGACAAAGAGAGGCAGAGAGTCACGAGGGCAAGCAGGCTCTGCATCTAGAGGTAACGCTGGTGATGGATGTGGTGCATCCTCTTCAGCACGTGGCCGTGGCCACTCGTCCTTCTTTTCGGGAGCTGGCCGTGTTGAGCCTCAACATGCTGAGAAATTAGTTGAGTGGATGACCAAGCCGTCCTCATCCTCCTCATCCTCTCTCACACAGACTGATTATAGTTTGTCTGGCAAAGCAGCTGCCAAGGCGTCCTCTACCCTCTGCACAATGGGATCACACAATCCTTCCCTAGTCCCACCGTGTCCTCCTGAGGAGTCCCCCGAACTGTTTCAACACAGTGTTGGGTACATGCTAGCTGAAGATGCGCAGCGTTTTGAAGACTCCGATGACGGAACACTGATAGAGGAAGGCATTGATGTGAGCCCAGGGAGAGGGGGTGGCCGAGAGGGACAACAATCTGGGAGTGATGTTCCCCCAGCTGGAGCATACTGCCAGGTTGTCGCCAGTGATGATGAGGAGGGAGGGGATGATGAGGTCATTGACTCTACCTGGGTGCCTGGTAGGAGAGAGGAGGAGGAGGAAGAGGACGAGGCACAGGCACATCTTCAAAGAGGCAGGAAGCCCTCCAGGGGTCAGCTTAAGGGCAGTACACCAACTGCATTACGTGGCGCTGCTGTGTCTCAACGGTACAGCAAAAGTTCTTTGGTGTGGGCCTTTTTTGAAACCTGTTCATCAGATCCTACCTTTGCTGTTTGCAACATATGTCTCAAGCGTATCTCGCATGGCCAAAACATCACCCGCTTGGGCACCACATGCTTGTCCAGACATATGTCGACCTGCCATGCAGCTCGTTGGCAGGCATACCAGAAAGACCCACACCAAAGACCAAAGCGGTCCTCCCCTTGCCCTTCTGTGACCTCAAACCCCACTAGACCCCCAGTCCTCTCTGCAGCCTGCACCGAAGGTGTAGAAATAGGTGTGTCACAACGTAGTAGTGGTAGTACATCCGGCCAATCTACTGATATTACCAGACAAATTTCCCTGCCCCAGCTGCTGCAGCGCCGAAAGAAGTACGCTCCCAGCCATCCACATGCCCAGCGGTTGAATGCTAGCTTAGCAAAATTGCTAGCACTTCAACTGCTACCTTTTCAGTTGGTAGATTCTGCCCCCTTCCGTGAGTTTGTGAAATGTGCAGTACCTCAGTGGCAAGTACCCAAACGCCACTTTTTTTCACGGAAGGCGATTCCGGCTCTCTACCGGCATGTGGAAGGCAATGTCCATACCTCGCTGGACAGGGCGGTCAGTGGTAAGGTGCATCTTACCGCTGACTCATGGTCCAGCAGGCATGGACAGGGACGTTACCTGTCTTTTACGGCCCATTGGGTGACTCTGCTGGCAGCTGGGAAGGACGCAGGTCAAGGTACAGTAGTTTTGGAGGTTGTTCCACCACCACGCCTCCAAAACACTACAACTGCTTGTGACACACCTCTCTCCTCCACCCCCTCCTCTTCTTCTTCCTCTGTGGCCTCTTCCTGTGGTGATGTTGGCTCAGAACCAGCCGTGCTCCGTAGGCGTACGACGGGCTACGCAGGAATGCATGCCAAGAGATGCCATGCGGTCCTAGAGCTGGTGTGCTTGGGAGACAGGAGCCACACTGGGGAAGAGGTTCTTTCAGCTCTGCAGGGGCAGGCTCAGAGGTGGTTGACGCCACGCCAGCTGAAGCCTGGAATGGTGGTCAGCGATAATGGCACCAACCTCCTCTCTGCCCTGCGACGTGGAAAACTCACCCATGTGCCCTGTTTTGCGCATGTTCTCAATTTGGTGGTGCAGCGGTTCTTGGGCAGGTACCCTGGTTTACAGGATGTCCTGAGGCAGGCCAGGAAAGTCTGTGTGCATTTCCGGAGGTCATATAATGCCACTGCTCGGCTGACAGACCTCCAGAGGGAATACAACCTGCCCAAGAACCGCCTAATCTGTGACATGCCCACCAGATGGAACTCTACGTTGGCCATGCTGCAGCGGCTGCACACGCAGCAGAGGGCCATCAATGAGTACCTGTGCCAATATGGCAGCAGAACTGGCTCAGGGGAGCTTGGGTTTTTTTCACCACGCCAGTGGGCCTTGATCAGGGATGCATGCACTGTCCTGTCACCATTTGAGGAGGCCACGAGGATGGTGAGCAGTGACAGTGCATGCATCAGTGAGACTGTCCCGCTTATTCACATGTTGGAGCACACCCTACGTGGAATAATGGACAGGGCCCTTGAGGCAGAACAGAGGGAGGAAGAGGAGGACTTCCTTACCTCTCAAGGCCCCCTTTATCCAGACACTGTTCCTGCTTGCCCACCTGGAACACAGGAAGAGGAGGAGGAGGATGAGGAAGAGGAGGAGGAGGAGGATTGTATCAGCAGCATGGAGGTGGAGCCTAGCACTCAGCATCAACAGCAGCAGTCTTCAAGGGATCATTTACAGTCCCAAGGAACACGTGGACTTTTACGTGGCTGGGATGAGGTGGCTGAGGATCCTGTCGTCCTCAGTGACCCAGAGGACTGTGCCCCGAATGCCTCTGCAAACCTACGCTGCATGGCCTCCCTGATCCTGCAAAGCCTGCGTAAGGATCCTCGTGTACGTGCTATCAAGGAGAGGGATCATTACTGGCTGGCAACTCTCCTTGATCCACGTTACAAGAGTAAGGTAACGGATCTTATGTTGCCATTGCAGAGGGAGCAGAAGATGAAACTACTGCGGGAGGCCTTGCAGAAGGGTCTGTGCAATGCGTTCCCAGAACCGGGGGGATTACCAAAACCTGGCCCTGGACAACGTCTTGCTGAGGCTTCGGTGAGTCAGAGAAGGAGCGGTGGAGAAGGTGGCCGTCTGACCGATGCGTTCAGACAATTTTTTAGTCCGCAGCCCCAAGGTCTGACCGGTTCCAGCAACCATCGCCAGCGTCTGGTTTACATGGTCCGGGAATACCTAGCGGCAAGATCCGACTTGGACACCTTCCCCACGAAAAATCCTCTGGCTTACTGGGTCTTGAGGATGGATCACTGGCCAGAGCTTGCACAGTACGCAATTGAGCTACTGGCTTGCCCTGCATCCAGTGTTCTTTCAGAACGCACATTCAGTGCTGCTGGAGGCTTTGTGACCGATCACAGGGTACGCCTCTCCACCGACTCTGTTGATCGACTGACCTTCATCAAAATGAATCAGGCTTGGATCAACACCGGCTACCAAGCACCTGATGCTGATGTTACTGAATAAGAATTTTGTGTTGAAATATCAGATCCCTTTGAGACTGCTGATGCTGAGTGACTGTCCTGTTGTGCTGCTGATGGAATATCCTTCTCCTCCTCACTTTTCATGCTGTTAGCTAGTAAGAAATTTTGTTTTTCTGTGCTCCGCCACCAGTGCCTAAGGCCTAATTTTTCTGCCCCTGTTTAACAGGGGCGTCTAATAACAATTTTTGATGCAATACTTTGCACGTGGCCTAAGGCCTAATTTTTGTGCCCCTGTGTAACAGGGGCGTCTAATAACAATTTTTGATGCAATACTTTGCATGTGGCCTAAGGCACAATTTTTGTGCCCCTGTGTAACAGGGGCGTCTAATAACAATTTTTGATGCAATACTTTGCACGTGGCTCCTTGTTGCGCTCCAATTACAGATATTGGGAGGGGTTGCAGTGTTATGTTGCGCCTACGGACACATTTTTATGCCCCTGTGTAACAGGGGCGCCTAATAACAATTTTTGATGCAATACTTTGCACGTGGCTCCTTGTTGCGCTCCAATTACAGATATTGGGAGGGGTTGCAGTGTTATGTTGCGCCTACGGACACATTTTTATGCCCCTGTGTAACAGGGGCACCTAATAACAATTTTTGATGCAATACTTTGCACGTGGCTCCTTGTTGCGCTCCAATTACAGATATTGGGAGGGGTTGCAGTGTTATGTTGCGCCTATGGACACATTTTTATGCCCCTGTGTAACAAGGGCGCCTAATAACAATTTTTGATGCAATACTTTGCACGTGGCTCCTTGTTGCGCTCCAATTACAGATATTGGGAGGGGTTGCAGTGTTATGTTGCGCCTACGGACACATTTTTATGCCCCTGTGTAACAGGGGCACCTAATAACAATTTTTGATGCAATACTTTGCACGTGGCTCCTTGTTGCGCTCCAATTACAGATATTGGGAGGGGTTGCAGTGTTATGTTGCGCCTATGGACACATTTTTATGCCCCTGTGTAACAAGGGCGCCTAATAACAATTTTTGATGCAATACTTTGCACGTGGCTCCTTGTTGCGCTCCAATTACAGATATTGGGAGGGGTTGCAGTGTTATGTTGCGCCTACGGACACATTTTTATGCCCCTGTGTAACAGGGGCGCCTAATAACAATTTTTGATGCAATACTTTGCACGTGGCTCCTTGTTGCGCTCCAATTACAGATATTGGGAGGGGTTGCAGTGTTATGTTGCGCCTACGGACACATATTTATGCCCCTGTGTAACAGGGGCGCCTAATAACAATTTTTGATGCAATACTTTGCACGTGGCTCCTTGTTGCGCTCCAATTACAGATATTGGGAGGGGTTGCAGTGTTATGTTGCGCCTACGGACACATTTTTATGCCCCTGTGTAACAGGGGCGCCTAATAACAATTTTTGATGCAATACTTTGCACGTGGCTCCTTGTTGCGCTCCAATTACAGATATTGGGAGGGGTTGCAGTGTTATGTTGCGCATACGGACACATTTTTATGCCCCTGTGTAACAAGGGCGCCTAATAACAATTTTTGATGCAATACTTTGCACGTGGCTCTTTGTTGCGCTACAATTACAGTATGTTTGAGGGGTGCCCTTTTTTCTACAATTTTGCTTTCCCAAAAAGATAATGCCACCCCCCCACCACCCCTAAAATAATCGAGATATTGTTCCCACACAGCACGTGCGCAACCAGTATTAAATTACTTTGTTCTTATAATAATTTAATGTTGTGCAGGGACATTTCTAAACATGTGCCACTACTAGAGACACACAGCAGGTGTGATATTTGAAGGAATTTTTCATTTTTTTTTTTTCACTTTAAACATCATTAAAATCGCTGCTCCGCAAAAACGTCCGTTTTTAAAATATTTTTTTCGATTGATACATGTTCCCTGGGGCAAGACCCGGGTTCTGAAAGACGTTTACCAACATTAAATTGAATATTGGTCTTTAAAATGATCGTTTTTGAATTCGAACGTTCGAGTCCCATAGACTTCAATGGGGTTCTAAATGTTCGCGCGAACCCGCGGTCTGTTCGAACGTTCTGATGCGAACCGAACCCGGGTATGTTCGGCTCATCCCTACTTCCTGATACCAATGTCACTGGTCCTGGGGGGGCACCACCTCCTAGGCAAAGCCCACCCCAGCATCCCCCTAGATCTGGCTCTGCTTCCTAGTTCATATCTTGGACTACAGAATAAATAGCCTTCATGTTGAAAAAATCTGGCAGTGGGAGTGATTGAGTAGTTTAGCAAAAGACAACTGGGAAGGCTGACAACACACAATTCACAAAAGTGTTGTGTGTTGTCAGTCCACAACAGGATTTAGGAATTGAGTGCATTTTTCAGAGATCAACTTGTGTTTTTCAGTACTTTTAGGGTCTTTAAAGAGATAAAATATAAAATGTGTATGTATTAGACATGTACTGCATATGTTTTTATTTTATTTTAGCATATGTTTTAACAAAGGTGCACTTGCCTCTATCCTCTGTTTTCAGCATGGCTGGGTTCAAAATGGAAGGGGTATGTGCAGGCACAACTGACATTTTACAACCTGACAGGTTCTCATATATCTTGGGGACTTTCTGAGAGCTAGAGTTTTTGGGCCTGCATTCCTATTGTGGCCATTTAGAGGGTTATTCCTCCATGCTGGAAATGTATTTCACATATTGGATTGAAGGATAAGTTCACCTGTTGTAGCATGTTACATCCATATTCAGGTTGTAACATGTTACAAATACTCCCCCGATCGCCCAATTTGACAGTGAGCAGGGGATCTTTTCCCCCAGCTCGCTGTCACAATCTAAAAAAATGCCCGCGTGGGGCTCCGCCCGGCCGTGTCATTCATTCACAGTGTTCTGTGATCAGGAAAACTACAAGTACCGACAGCCTTTGAGGCTGTCAGCTTGAAATTCTCAATGAACTATCAGTGCACTGTTGATCGCTCTGAGTAGTTCATTGAGTTTCCTGTCAGAGTCCAACTGCCTGCCCCTATCAGAGGTACGGGCAGACAGCTACGAAGACAGTCTGCAGGACCGTGGCATTACACCCATGATCTGCTGATCGTAGGTGAAATGCTTTTTACAGATTCCTAACAAAAATAAATAATAAATGCATATTTTTTTTACTTGCAAAAAAATGTTTTTTTTTGTAAAGATTGCGAGCCAGATCCACAAAAGGGATACAACGGCGTATCTACTGATACGCCATCGTATCCCTGTTTCTATCTTTGGAACTGATCCACAGAATCAGTTTCCAAAAGATAGGGAGAAGATCCGACATGTGTAAGGGACTTACACTGTCGGATCTTAGGATGCAGTACCGCATCCGCCGCTGGGGGCATTTCGAGTCGAAATGCCGCTTCGGGTATGCAAATTAGCACTTACGGAGATCCACAAAGCTTTTACGCTTCGTTTTTTCTCCGTAAGTATTAGTTTGCAATCGTAAAATTAGGGCTGCTTTTACAAGGCCTAAACTGTTTAGGCCTTGTAAAAGTAGACCCTTCTATCCCGCGTCGCGTCTTTTTTTTTTCACATTTTTTTTTTCCCGCCGCAACTCGTATTTTTTTTTTACGCCCGCCGCGATTCTCAAAACCCGGCGCAACGTAAAACCGCGCTAAGCACGTCGGGAAAATGACGTCGTGAGCATGCGCAGTACGGCCGGTGCGGGAGCGCGCCTAATTTAAATGGGACTCGCCCCATTTGAATAGGAACGCCTTGCGCCGGCCGGATTTAAGTTACACAGCCGAAAATTTCTAGGTAAGTGCTTTGTGGATCGGGCACTTAGGTAGAAATTTTGCGGCAGTGTAACTTAAATGGCAATATTTAAGTTACGGCGGCTGGCTGTGGATCTGGCCCTGCATTATCCTTTGAGCAATAGAAGGTGCTGGGGAAAGGTGGGCAGGAACACCCAAAACTCCCAGATGGACAGGAACACAGCTGGGAAGTGTAGCCAGGAGATCTTGCTGTGTCTGTATAAATACATAAGGAGCTAAGTACTAATCCAGCCAACCATGCTGCAACTATAACTAAAATATCACTTTTTTTTACATTTAATAAAGAAAACAAAAGTACTTTTTTACTAGTTCCATAAACACTTGTCGGCGGAACTAATAAGGGGGTCCTGGCAGCTCACAACTTGTTTTAGAATAGGCAAACTCCCCTGGTTTTTGATGAGACACTAAATTTGACTACCCAGTCTGGTGCTTTGTGTTTTACTCAATACAATTCAGTTAATTTCAGTAATTTACTCTTTGGTCAATAGAGTTGAAAGGGTTGTGATGTATATGTAGTTTTTAGTATTTTGAATTAAATGAATTTCTATGTATTTTTAGCTATGAAGTTATTTTTGACCATTTTCTTTAGTGCATCTGGGAGCAGGCTGCAGACACACTACCGCTCTGTTTTTTATTAGACAGAGCCTGAACAAAGCAGCTAGTTTGGCTGGTCCACCACTCCTGTCTTTTGTAAAAGGCAATTTACAGACTTGCTTTTTGTAGCCAAGCAACTTGGAAGCTTCCTAGGATCACCATGGAGAGGATGACGCTAGCAGCGAGGAGTTATTGTTTATTTCCCCTTAACTGTATGGTGGGCAAGTAATGTGGACCATCCCCCCACTGTCCCTTTACCTATAAAGTGTCTTCGATGGTGGAGAGAACATGACACAATGATTCTTCAACTAGACAGAGACAGAGATATATCTCTAAAATGAGGCTAAGACATTGTTTTCCCTGAAAAGGAAGACAGGTACTTTCATAGAGACAGCTAGTGAACCATCAGTCCATAAATGAACTATGGCCGGTAGAGTATTTACATTTCACAAAGCCTGGGCAGCACACTCACCATAAATTCATTATAAGTTCCCCTAGAACAATACAAATTTTTAAATTAAATATTTCCACACTGTATAAATGTGATAAGGGATAGAATATTACCCTCCAAATTCTTTTAAAGAAATGCACCATATCCCCAACCTCAGGCTGATTTTAAACCTCAAATTAAAAAACAAATTATTGTTCAAGCTTCTAATCCTAGAAAAATATTTTAATTTACAAAAAGCTTTCATGAAGAGTGGCATACAATACAAAGGATCATATAACATAGCTACATTCAAATTAGAACGTGGCAGAAGAACTAGGTCCTAGTGATAATTAAGAATAACTGAGAGCATAAATATAGTGTGTGATACTGACAACCACCATATGACGTGTCTATGCGTCAGCCATGGATCCCACTTGACTTAATAATTTTGAAGAGAATCATAAATCAGGTGATGGACATGTTCCATAGGCTGAATGGAATCAACACTGTAATCATTTGTTGAAATGGGATGTTAGATAATTTTCAGTTACAGGCTATTGTCCATTTAGTGGCCCCTGTAGTATATATTAGTTTGCTGTATCCTGGTGGGAACACAGGAGAAGGAAGATACATTAGAGAATGGGCTAATGAAAGGTCCAGCATAATATTAGACAGTTGACAGATAAAGAATCTGGAGATATGGACAATTCCTATAAATATGTTTTAGGGTACTAATAATGTGTGTTAACCCCAGGATATTTAAAGTGATATTAAAGGTTAATTTTTTTTTTAAATAACAAACATGTCATACTTACCTCCACCGTGCAGTTAGTTTTGCACAGAGTGGCCCCGATCCAGCTGTTCTGGGGTGGCTCTCACGGCTCCTCCCGCATTAGATAACCACTTTAAGGAAACTCTCTCCTGAGGGGGTTACCTTGCGGGCGCACTCATGAGTAATACACTCAGCGTCCATAGACACCGAGTGTATGACTCGGCCCCACCTCCCTGGCGCTCGAGTCATTGGATTTGATTGACAGCAGCGGGAGCCAATGGTTACACTGCTATCAATCTATCCAATATAGAGCCGAGAACATGTGGAGAGAGCGGCCACGGAAATTCGGGGCTCAGGTAAGTAAAACAGGGGGGCTGGGGGGCCGGACACTGCAAGGTTTACAACCCCTTTAATGTGAAGTCTATGAAGAGTTAGGTTCCATTGAATCAAACGTTTTTTATTGCAGTCTCGTGAACATGAGCTTTTTTCTGATATTGGTAAAATTAAATTGCCACTCTTGGGGGAAAAAAAATGTCATTATTGTTAAATGTAAGCCAGTTTCCAGTCCAACATATAAGAGGTAGTGGCAGGCAGGTGAGATAAATAATATAGGTATAAAATATGAAATGAAGCTCTTAGCCCCTAATGGCTCTATGAATAGGACCTCAAACATAGCATAAGACTCAGTGGAGGATGGGCAGGGATTTTTTTTTTAAATGGATGTAAACCCTTTCATATACCCAGTGAAGTGAACAGCCTTAGGTGATACACAGAAATTAAACAAATCTCCCTATATAAGTTTTATATGTATATCTTCTGTCTTCAGCTTGCCATATTCTTTAGAAAGTGCACATCGTGTTAGAATTTTTACTTCCTTCTTGAGCAGCTGGAGGGGAGTCTTGGCATACACTGTAAGACAGCTGATTTGGCGGAAAGGCACACATCCCCCTCCCCCCTCCACATAGGCAGAGGAACGAAGAAACTTGCAGAACTGGGCAGTGAATAGATCAGCTCTCTGCTAATCTTTTTTATAGCAACCTCCCCAACATAAATTTCCAGCTGCTTTTATCTCCCGTGTCAGGGAGCTTTTCAGAAGTTATCACGCTGATAACATAGGAATGAAGCAACAGAAAGACACAGGGCTTTGGAGAGAGATAAGTAAACACTGTAGATACTGTATATGTGCCCATGTCAAATTTCATGAATCAGACTTACATCCACTTTAAGCTAGAGGTATCCATATTGCACTGAATCTATGGACAGGGTAAATGTAGGCAGATTAATTAAAATAAATGCATCTGTCATCCAAAAATCTTTAGATAAAGCTATGCTCTGTCCACCAATGGAAGTCAAGCATATTGTGAAATGCCGGAGAGTAATCAGTTATCCAAAAACCTGTGCAGGGGTATCATAAGGGAGGCCAGCTTAACGTTACAATTGTAGAATGTCCACAGATTTGACACCATACCATATAGCACTAAAGAGCTCCCCCATAAGAAATTATTTTACTGGCCATTATAAACAATACATTTTTGTACATTTGTATATACAAAAATGTATATATTTTAGGCCAGATAATTATGAAAGGTTTCACATGAATATTTTGCATTCTCTTATCCAGCCAACATGAATACATTTAGGCGTATTTTCAAGTTCTTTTATCTCATTTTGTAAACAGCCTGGGCCAGATTCAGAGAAGAGATACGACGGCGTATCTCCTGATACGCCGTCGTATCTCTGAGATACGATTGTTGTATCTATGCGACTGATTCATAGAATCAGTTACGCATATATAGCCCTAAGATCCGACAGGTGTAACGTCGGATTCTAGGCCGGCCGCTAGGTGGCGAGGCCATTGCGGTCGGCGTAGAATATGCAAATGACTAGTTACGGCGATTCACGAACGTCCGCGATGCCCGTCGATCTAAATTTACGTAGTTTCCGCAGCGATACGCGTCGTAAAGTTAAGGCTGCCTCCTAGGTGGTCTAAGCAAGTTAAGTATGGCCGTCGTTCCCGCGTCGAAATTTTAAATTTCACGTCGTTTGCGTAAGTCATCCGTGAATGGCGCTGGACGCCATTTACGTTAACGTCAAACCAATGACGTCCTTGCGACGTCATTTAGCGCAATGCACGTCGGGTAATTTGATGGACGGAGCATGCGCAGTACGCTCGGCGTGGGAACGCGCCTAATTTAAATGGTGCCCGCCCCATTTGAATTAGGCGGGCTTGCGCCGAGCGGATTTACATTACACCGCCGCAAGTTTACAGGTAAGTGCTTTGTGAATCAGGCACTTAGGCTGTAAACCTGCGGCGGTGTAACGTAAATGGGATACATTACGCCGCTGCTGCGCAACGTAATTCTTTCTGAATCTGGCCCCCTGTTGTTTCCTGAGTTCAAAAGCTCAATCTGAACATAGACAAGTACATGAATTAGAGCAGCTGCTCCTGTTCTCGATATACAGATTCATCTGGAGTTTCAATCAGAAATTCCTATGTTTGGAAAACTCACAGCACTCTGGGAATGCCGTGTCAAGGATGCAGTCTGTGTAAAACGAAGGGCGTTATATTTACATGCATACACATATAAAACAATTATAATTTTCATTTAATGTAAACTAGCTGCAAAATAAGGTACCAAAAATAGTTGGACGTTTTCAGTGGAAATACTGGATGTGACATCAACTATTCTGCAAAATATGATGCCACTCAAAGAGCCCCATTTCCCTCAGACTGATAATGTAAGGAAGAGAACCAGAAGAACAGAAGAGGGGGAGTTCAATCTGACCGAGCATGCCAGCATGTCCAGGTCACACTCATCACCATAGTAGGTTATGAGTCATACTGTAAGTATGATCTCAGAATGTCAGATTCCCATAATTCGATCCAGGTGTACCACGTGACTGTAAATTTAGAGTACAGTAAAACCTTGGTTTGCAAGCATAATTTGTCCCAGAAACATGCTTGTAATCCAAAGCACTTGTATATCAAAGATTTTTTTTTTACAGGGTATAAAAGAGAAGAGAGGCACCTCGAATGCCTTGTACACACGATCGGGCTTTCGTCCGACCAAAAGCACATCGGAATTCGGCGTAAAATAGAATATGTTCTATATTTAAACTCCAATGGAATTCATCGGAATTTCCGATGGATTTTCTCCGATGGGGCATATACACGGTTGGAATTTCCTATGGAAAAAGTCCGTCTGACTTTTTTCATCGGAAATTCCAATCGTGTGTACAAGGCATTATTGTAGCAATAAGTTGCTAAATGTTGTACCTTCATCAAATGTAAACATATTGCTACACTTAGAGGCTCCTCTTTTCTTTTTTATACTCACTTGTGATATGACGCTACTCTTGTATCAAGACATCGCTTGTATATCAAGGCAAAATGTATTAAAAAATTTTGCTTGTCTTGCAAAACGCTCTCAAACCAAGTTACTCTCAAACCAAGGTTTTACTGTATTGTTCTTGTAAAGTCACAGTGAGTTCTTGCATACAGTACATATAAGATAGTTCAGTTCGGCTAGACATTCTCTAATGGTGGGCATAACAGTGAAGTTCCAATATATGGGTTGTTTAGACCATGCTGCAATATGTAGGAAACAAGAAACCTTTTTAGCCATTTGAGGGGAACCAGGGGATACAGACAGCAGGGCTAATTCTGGTGTTGCTGAGAGGTTACATCCTGTAATATGAGTGCTAAGATGAAAGACAGCTTGCCAGAATGGCACCAACAGTGGGCATGTCCACCACAGGTGTAGTATATTGTCTGTGTCCCCACCACATCTGTCAAGGCATCTGTACCACCTAGCCAGAATTTTATAGTTACTCTCCTGGATCTGGGCTTAAAGACTTGATTTAAACAACTTTTCCCTAAAATTCATCCTGTTTTCAGAACTTTTGTGTTTGCATTACTCTTCAAACTTTTTCACTTTCATACCAATAAAGTTTCATCCCACCTACCTGGTGAATTATCCCACCTCTAACATTTCATTGAAGATGGAACATGTGAGGGAGGGGGCGCTATGTCTAACAAATAAGTAAACATATATAAACATAAATAAACATAGTGATAAATGAATAGTAGTCCATAAATGAAAACTTCCAAGTGGTGCTAGTGAAAAATAAAATAAAAATTATAAGTGGTCAAAAAATATAAATAAATGAAAAATTGGTGAAACTCTATATGAATAACAAGTGTTCACAAAAGTCCATAGGAAATAATATATCCTTAAAGTGAGATCTGTGCCTGGAGAAAAACAGTTGAAGCCTCCACCAAAAGAATAACGTTCACCCGACGTGAATAAATAGATTGGCTCCTTACCAACTTGAGTGGACCCTTTATTAAAAAGAGGTCAAATCAGCTTTGTTACACAATAGTAACCATGGAATGAGCAGGTGAAGACTGAATAGGCAAGGACATCCCGATCAACAGTAAGACAAGTGGCAGATCTCACATCCCATCCAAAATACAAAAGAAAGATCGCAATAGTATATTATCCTTTTATTTAAAAAGTAATAAAAATGACAGGACAGCCAAATGGCCTCTTACTTGGTAAAGTGCCAAAGTCCCGGCACTGAGGCTACTGCGCGTGTATCGATTGTATCGAATGTGGCAAAGAGCGGGTCCGCGTGTGTATCTGTAGGTGGCGTGCGTTCCAGCTCTCCCAACAGGACCCGGAAGTAGCGTGCGTCAGCGTAACCAGTATGCGCCTCGACGTACGTTTCGATGTGAAATCGTCATCATTGCTTGCTGAAACCTCAAACTCTACAGCCCCCATCTCTCATACTGACTTGCCTGTACCCCTGCATCTCTGGATTAGAGATCAGGCACCCCACCTCCAGAGACAATTAGGTAGATTCAGTAAGAGTTAGGCCGGCTTATCAGTAGATAAGCCGGCCTAACTCAGAATCTACGCCGACTTATGTTTAAGTGTATGCTCAAACAGAGATACGCTTAAACATATCTAAGATATGACGGCTTGCGCCGTCCTATCTTAGATTGCAATATTTCGGATGGTCGCTAGGTGGCGCTTCCATTGCGGTCGGCGTAGAATATGTAAATGAGTAGATACGCCGATTCACGAACGTACGCCTAAAGTTAGAGCTTAGCCCTACATGGAATAGTAATGTTAAGTATGGCCGCCGTTCCCACGTCGAAATTCGAAATTTTTACGTCGTTTGCGTAAGTCGTCCGTGAATCGGGATTTACGTCGTTTACGTCCACGTCAAAATCAATAGGCCCGTGCGGCGTACAAGCCGCAATGCACACTGGGAAATGTAGGCACCCGGCACATGCGCAGTAAAAAAACGTCAAAAACGTAAGGTCAAGTCTTATTACCATAAAACACGCCCCCCTTACACACATTTGAATTCGGCGCCCTTACGGCCGCCCGCTTTAGGCTACGCCGCCGTAACATAGCAGGCAAGTACATTGTGAATCATGTACTTGCCTCGCTAACTTACGGCGGCGTAGCTTAAATGCCTTAAGCTACGCCGCCGCAAAGTTGCGGCAACGTACCTGAATCTAGGCAAATTAGTTTATTTTACCCCCTTTTATTCCGTGATTAATTGCAATAAGACTCCTTATGTACCCCCCTCATTTTTCAGGACTGACCTGTAACCCTTACACACAAACATTGCATAAATACTGAGGTATATACTAGGGTTGTCCCGATACCACTTTTTTAGGACCGAGTACAAGTACCGATACTTTTTTTCAAGTAGTCGCCGATACCGAATACCGATACTTTTTTTAAATGTGTCCCCAAATGCAGCCATGTCCCCCCCATATGCAGCCATGTCCCCCACATATGCAGCCATGTCCCTCTAGCCATGTCCCCCACATATGCAGCCATGCCCCTCTAGCCATGTCCCTCACATATGCAGCCATGTCCCTCTAGCCATGTCCCTCACATATGCAGCCATGTCCCTCTAGCCATGTCCCTCACATATGCAGCCATGTCCCTCTAGCCATGTCCCTCACATATGCAGCCATGTCCCTCTAGCCATGTCCCTCACATATGCAGCAATGTCCCTCTAGCCATGTCCCTCACATATGCAGCCATGTCCCTCTAGCCATGTCCCTCACATATGCAGCAATGTCCCTCTAGCCATGTCCCTCACATATGCAGCAATGTCCCTCTAGCCATGTCCCTCGATGCGGCGGCGCAATGCGGCGGCGGGGGGGGAAAGGGGGGGGGAGTATTCTATTTAGGTATCGGGGGTATTTGCGCGAGTACGAGTACTCCCGCAAATACTCGGTATCGGTCCCGATACCGATACTGGTATCGGTATCTGGACAACCCTAGTATATACCAAAATTCTATACATTTTGTTGTATTGCGTTTGCAAAAAGATACAAACAAGATACACAAAAATTAAACATAGATCATGCGGCCCAGGGGCCAGATGTAGACATTTATTTGCCTTTACCAGGCCCTTGGGACACTAGTCCTTCCACTGATACATGGCACTGTTCCTTCTACACCAAAAAGGTGGCATAATTCCTGTCACTGATACCAAAAATTGGGCACTATTCCTACCACTAACCCCAACAACAGGACACTATTCTTCCCACTGACACCAATGATGGGACACTTCTTCCCACTGGCACCAACTGCAGGGCCCTATTCTTCCCACTGACACTAATGATGGGTCCCTATTCCTTTTCCTGAAATCAACAATGTGGCACTATTCCTCCCACTGACACCAGTGATGGGGCACTATTCCTCCCACTGACACCAGTGATGGGGCACTATTCCTCCCACTGATAGCAATGACGGGGCACTATTCCTCCCACTGATAGCACTGACAGGGCACTATTCCTTCTTCTAATACCAACTTTTCTTTCCAATGTCACCAATTATGAGGCACTATTCTTTCTAATGACACCAATGATGGGACACCATTTCTTCCCCTAACACCAATGGGGCAATATTCCTCCCACTAATACCAATGATGGGTCATTCTTTAGTCCCATTCATACTAGAGCATTTTGTACCCACACTGACCATATTCCGGCCCCTCAAAGTCTGACGGACAGTAAACCGACCCTTTGTTTATAAAGTTTGGAGACTGCTGATCTAGACAATGTGCAATATTAGGGTAGGAGACCCTGAGACTACAATCATCAAAATAATAAGTGAGAGGCCATAAAAAAAAAGGTCTCTTAATTGAATGAATGAATTAAAAGTTCTTCATGGTAGGTAGCCTCGCAGGGCTCCGGCAAGATGCATACAGTGATAGCACAGCAGTGCCAAAAGAGCATCATCAAAAAACATAAAACAAAATCAAAACCTTATGAAACAATCCAAACAAGACTGCAAAAACCTAAAATGTAACATTATTTTATAATCTGTTACAATCATGACAGTCATGCATTTCCTCCATGTAATAAAAGGGTACGTACACTTTCCCTTGTTGTAGTATTAAGCTAGACACTGGTATACTAAAATGAATTGTGTTTCTTTATCCATTTTTGACCTATGCACATCCAAACACTGTTCTGTGTTCTATTTCACTCAAAAAAACATAGTTTGAGCCTTGGAATGGTTTTATACTAATTGAGTAAGCTTATGTCTTGCTACTCAGAAGGTATCCAAAGACTACAGCCATTTTTACTTTGTAACATTGACGCTTTTCTCTTTCCTCTACTATACATTGGTAGATTTTCAAACAAATGTTTATACAAAATGTTGTTTCGAAATTGCTTTAAACATTTGCTTTTGCTATGAATGGAATTTCTCAAACTAAAACCACATACACTGTTAGAAATGTGTTTGTTCAAGAAAAAAACTCTCCATCATGCTCCTTCGAATGTTTTCAGCACTACGGTTGAAAATGACCGTCACTTTGACCTCATAACATTTCCAACAGGATTCCATTAGTGTATGGCATTTTAAAACTCAACCACATTGTCAAAATGCTAATTAATATAAAAGTTACCACTGGCATATCTTTCTCATTGAACACCAACATTCATCCGATGCAGATAACATTTAGCAGCAAACTATGCATGCTGAAGTCTCACAGAAGGTGTGGTAGATGTACACTTCTAAATAGCCATTTATTTTTACATTGATTCCTGGAACCCCCCCTGACCTGTTGTCTCTGTAGACTCCCTGATGACTGTTTGTTGAGAATGAACTCAGGGTCTCATTATTCTCTTTATTCAAGTGTAGGGAACATTTCCTGTCTGTGAAGTGTAAGCGTACCTTCGATGTGAGTGGGGTCTAAAAGGTCACAGTTTAGATCCATAACTTAGAAACGCTTCATTTATCAGAACAATGATTCAGGGGGTCCCACAGTAATCCTCCGCCCACCCCTCTCTTCTTTAGCAGCCCAGTGGGAGAGCTGAACTTTCAGGAACCAACATGCTGTGTGCTGAGAAAGTTTTCAGTAATCTTTATTCCTTGCTTACAATTAATTAGGGTGGTAGATAGTACTGAAAAATTACTATAGTGATGACTCTGGCTTTAGAAATATCATTACACATCAGAATACCATTTACATTTAGTGATATAGTACATACATTTTCATGAAATATAGAGCTAGAATTATCCCTCTGGTTATCTACTGCAATATATATTCAAAATGTTTCTACAGAACTAATTAGTGTGAAATATTTAACATGTGGCTTTGCTAAAAATGATGTACAAGT
The DNA here is from genome assembly GCF_905171775.1 of Rana temporaria. Lineage (NCBI taxonomy): Eukaryota > Metazoa > Chordata > Amphibia > Anura > Ranidae > Rana > Rana temporaria. The sequence goes on along the minus strand of NC_053489.1, from coordinate 207,934,477 downwards.
ATGTGAAGTATTAATGATGATTAAAATAACATAGTCATCCCCCAAGGTCTGTAAAAGTGTTACAAACTGCCTAGGTATACAGAGACAAAATGAAAAACAAAACAGGAATAAAAGCATTTTCTGTTCCAACTAACAACTCAAGCCTCATACACACGTACGGGTTTCCCGTCGGGAAAACTGCCATGAGAGCTTTTTACTGGGAATCCTGGCCGTGTGTATGCTCCATCACAGTTTTCCCGACAGGAAAACAGCCGGGAAAAAAAAGAGAACCAGCTCTCTTTTTTCCCCGCCGGGATTCCCAGCGGTTTTTAAGCCGGCAGTTTTCCTATGGCAAAAGACTGCGGTGGAGCATACACATGGCCGGGTTTCCCGACCAAAGCGCTCATGGCAGGTTTCCTGTCTGGAAACCTGGCCAATGTAGGGGGAAAAAGTAACCGAGCAGGTTTTCCTATGGCAAAAGACTGCGGTGGAGCATACACATGGCCGGGTTTCCCGACCAAAGCGCTCATGGCAGGTTTCCTGTCTGGAAACCTGGCCAATGTAGGGGGAAAAAGTAACCGAGCAGGTTCTCGGTTTTCCCCTCGGGTTTCTCAGCGGTAAAAAGTCCACCGGGAAACCCATACGTGTGTACTAGGCAGGGGCGTCCCTAGGGGGGGGCCAGAGGGGGCCCTGACCCCCCCAACATCATGCTGTGCCCCACCATGTGCCCCCCCAAAAAAAAAAATTTTTTTTTTTTTTTTTTTTTTTGCAATTTTTGTATTTTGCTCCCCGAGAGGGAGAGCGTCCCCAGTCAGCTCTGCGGGGGATTCCTCCCCCTCCCTGTGCTCGCCATCACTGCATAATGTGAGCGCTCACACAACCAGATATTCTAGCCTGGACCGTGTTTAAGTGTGTGCACTGCAGACTGCAGTACACTGTAATCACTGAACTACATTATCTCCATCCCTTCTCTCCCCCCATCTGTCTCCCTCCCCCTCTCCTGTTCTTTCAAAACATTCACAATTTACTTTCACTTTCAGTTAGGCAGATAATATATGGTGCACATTTCTTTCCTGCATCCACAGATTGCAGGAAAGAAACTTGCATGATTCCCCCATCAACAGACAGTGGTGACAGGGGAATATCCCTCCTGCCCAGCAATTGTATTCTCCCGACAAACAGTGATTATCACCAGTGGCTATACAGCAACCAATAGTGATAATTATAAGAGAATCTGCTCATTAATGGTTCAAATCTCAGCCAGTTTCTGCTGAACCAGCTGAGATTTAAACTGTCTATGGCTGGTCTTAGCTCTTAGGCAGCCCATACATTGATTAACACCGTGGAGTGTCGGCTTCCTGGCGTGATCGGGCATGTGGGATTTCAAACACACCCGAGCCCATCTCTATTGGTTGTAGACAGTTGAGCTTCCTGCACATTGCTTAGCAGCAGTGGACACATGCTGATCAGGATGCAATCCAGGTGATGCCCTTAGTCAAATCCTAGTCATAAATATCAGAGATTTTATTGATCAAAGCCCACACTTTACAGGCATAGAGCCCACACTTTACAGGCATAGAGCCCACATGGCTGCTGATCATACGGTTGATTATATTTATGTGGTTGTACTCTTGATGCTAATAAATACTGTGTTTATTAGATCTGACTGGGAGCATCACCTGGATCACATGCCGATCAGCATGTCAACAAAGAAGGTTATACAGCATTACTGCTGCTAGGTGACCAGCTGGGGGCTCGGCTCTCTATAACCAATAGTGCCAGCCTTCCCCTGCATGCACCCATAATGTCACCAGCACTAGGTCCTAATAGACTGCCGCCGCTGCCAAGGAGACAGATGCCAGACCAGCGCTGTAAATAGCAGGGACAGGACAGCTGGGGATCCCCACTGTGGCAGAACACCAGGGCCCGGTGGCATGACAACCTTTGCAACAATGATAGTTCTCCCACTGCTTTGGACCCTTATATTTTATTGGTGTGCTGGTGACATATATCTCTTGTTTTCTGCCACCCTGGGGGGCCCCAGTATAGTAGGAAGGGAGCTCACTGCAGAACATGTGAAAGGGCCCATAGTGGGATCGTAGTAAAGGGCCCCAGGATATATATATATATATATATATATATATATATATAATTGCATTTTATAGTTGGCCCCCCTACTTTTGTCCCTGTCCCCCCATGTGCCCCCCCTAAATATGAAAGCTGGAGACGCCACTGGTACTAGGCATTAGAGAAGCTGGCACCAGTGAAGGTAGGTAAGGGAAGAAGTATGTTATACATAAGCAGGCCTGTATTTAGACATCACTTGAATTATGATACTTTTTTATACAAGGTCCATCCTTTTTGTAATTTTCTTTTGAACTTTTACTAAAACAGAACTACTTACACAGAAGAGAACAGAAGAGAAAAAAATATGGTTTTACTATCCCTGAACTACAAAAGGCTCCCCCAAACATCCCCTAATTGTCCACTTATGGGAATCCTTTTTAATGCGTCCACAAATGTCCCTATATAACACATGCTCAGTGCAGCCCATGTTGTCTGAGTAACTTCCTAGTTCTCTGAGCTCCTGTTTGCCTAATGTTTCGTGTCTGACTTCCTGTATACCGACCCCGGCTTTGACTTCCGTTTGTGTTGGTCTGCCACCTGACCTGACCTTGGCTTGTTTCCCGGATCCTCTTCTGTCTCATGCCATCTGTACCCTGTATACGCAAGTGGTCTCTGTATCATCAACTGAGGGCTGCGACCTGGTTTCAGCTCGCTGCAAGTCCAACCCCTCCATCAGGGGCCCTGGTGAAGAAGCATGCTGGGGATTAGAGTCTGACCCCTGGAGAATGCCTGGTTGGCATTCTACAAGGGCTCACTACAGCAGAAATTTGACAGTAGCTGTGGTACCAAGTAATTGAAACAAGTTCAAGCTAATTTAAGCTGAAAAACTCACACACTGGTGTTGGCTTACTACAGAGTAGAGACTGTTCACCTTGAAAAATTAGGCTGTTCACCTTGCAAACATACTTCATCTTTTGCCTTATTGATCCTGTCTGCAGAGCTCAGCAGCTCAAGCTGAAATGTAGTCACACAAGCGAATAAGTGAGAGCAGTTAGGTCTTGTTCACACTAGCCCATCTGCCAAATTGACTCATTTAGCATATGGGCTAGTGTCTGTCTCTTTGCCAGTGGTTGAGGGCAATGTCATTAATTTTTACATCACTAGGCACAATTTACATTTTTTAACAACAGAGAAAGTTTTATTGAAAAGTGACATTTTATTAATTCCTGTTCCTGTTTTATGTGTCCATTACACACTGTAACTCTGCCTTTGAGTGGGTTGCAGTGTGTTTCAGAGAAATTCAGACATGCAGCTTTTTTCCTGTGACTGGAGTTGACTGGTGTTGATCAAGGGCAGAAAATCCCCAGTCTGTACATATACTGTGAATGAGCCCTTTACATCTGTGCAATTTGGCCACATTATTGTTTCTGGGGTCCATTCACACCTATGAACCGTGCTGTCGTACAACTTTACAAAGGGTGCAACCGTGCAAGTAGTTAGTTTGGTGCATTTTTGGCCCAATAGACTTCAATGGGAATGCATGAAAAACACGTTAAAAAACACATGAACATGCAGATACACAAGTGTGAACCTAGCCTTGCTTATTCTGCCTCTCTCATATTCCCCTGTAGGACTCTAATTAATAAATAATTATTTGATCCCTTGCAGATTTTCTAAGTTTGCCCATTTACAAAGAAATGAAGGGTCAATAACTTTTATCATAGGTGTATTTTAAATGATAGAGACAGAATATCAACTGAAAAAACAGGAATAACACATGATACAAATGTTATAAATTGAGTTGCAGTTCAATGAATAAAATAAGTATTTGATCCCCAAGCAAAACATGACGTAGTACTTGGCGGAGAAACCCTTGTTGGCAAGCACAGAGGTAAGATGTTTCTTGTAGTTGGTGACCAGGTTTGCACACATCTCAGGAGGTATTTTGATCCACTCTTCTTTACAGATCTTCTCTAAATCCTTAAGGTTTCTTGGCTGTCGCTTGGCAAGTTTCAGCTCCCTCCATACATTTTCTTGTTAGGCTAGGCCATTCCATGACCTTAATATGCTTCTTCTTCTTCTTGAGCCACTACTTTGTTGTCATGGCGGTATGTTTTGGGTTATTGTCATGCTGGAAGACCCATACACGATCAATCTTCAGTGTTCTAACTGAGGGAAGAAGGTTCTCATTCGAGATTTTATAATACATGGTCCCGTCTATTGGCCCCTTAATGGGACAAAGTCGGCCTGTACCTTTAGCAGGGAAACTGCCCAAAAACTTAATGTTTCTACCAACGTGCTTGACTGTAGGGATGGTGTTCTTAGGGTCATAGTCAGCATTTTTCTTCCTCCAAACACGGCGAATCGAGTTAATGCCAAAGAGCTTGATTTTGGGCTTATCTGACCACAATACTTTCTCCCAATCCTTCTCTGAATCATTTAGATGTTCATTGGAAAACTTCAGACAGGCCTATACATGTGCCTTCTAGAGGAGGGGAACCTTGTGGACGCTGCAGGTTTTTAATCAATGGCGGCTCATTGTGTCATCAATGGTTTGTTTGGTGACTGTGGTCCCAATTGCCTTGATATCATTTACAAGCTCCTCTCGTGTAGTTCTGGGCTGATCCCTTACTTTTCTCATGATCATCCTTACCCCATGAGGGAAATCTTGCAGGGAGCTCCAAACCGAGGGCGATTGATGGTTATTTTGTATTTCTTTCATTTGCTCCAACAGTTGTCTCCTTCTCATCAAGCTTCATGCTGATGGTCTTATAGCCCATTCCAGCCTTGTGCAGGTCTATAATCTTGTCCCTGACATCCTTTGATAGCTCGCTGGGCTTGTCCACGATGGTGGACTTGAATGGAAGAAAGATTCTGTGGACAGGTGTCTTTTATACGCATAACAAGTCATAGGAGCACCTTCCTAAATTAACAGGACTAATTGGTGTACCACGTGAGCACATACTGTAGCCAGTTTATGGGAACCAGAATTATTGTTGGTTGGTACGGGATGAAATACTAAATTTTATTTACTGAACTTCAACTAAACTTATAACATTTGTATTGTGTGTTTTTTCTAGACTTTTGGTTGAGTTTCTGTCTATCATTTAAAATACACCTATGATGAAAATTATCGACCCTTAATTTGGTGGACAAAGTGGACATATTTACAAAATCTGCAGGAGATTAAATAATTTTTTCCCCACTGTATATAGACACGCACACTGTATATATTCAACATTTTTACAAAGTAGCTTCTGTACATAAAGAATAAACTGTAAGGGTTCAGTTGAATCCTACTGGTAAAATCTCTGTGCGATGTGCCTTGCATTATCCCTGCCAATTTAGCTCAACGTGCTTAGCATGTCCACACAGCATGTGCAGCAGGCTAATCCTGGATTGGCTGGTCATGCTGGTTTTGTGTTCAGAAGTGCTAGCTGCTCAGTCATAAGTTATTCAGCCATAAGTGCTTGTATTTGATCACAGCTTGAAGTGCTTTACAAGGAAAATGTGGTAAATTCTAAAAGATGAAATCATACTTGTCGGGTGAGAAAAAATAATTAATTTGAAAATAAAAGTGCATGTACTAAGTATGACCAATAAAGTTAGAGTGTGTGGTAAGCCTACTAAAATGTAACTGCAAATCCATACAATACCCAGTGATAAACCTGAGCCTTTTTTTTATTTAACACTTAACCTCCCTGGCGGTATGGTTCTTTCAGAAAAAACATGCTGAAAGCGGTACCATTATTTGCAAGGAAATTTGGCGTTTTATATTGTAGGCCTGTAATTTTTAGAAATAACTCACTTAAATCTGACCAAACAAGATTCTAATAGGCATCCCGGGTATGACATTTTTTTAAAAACAAAATTATAAATTATAATATAATAAATAACTATAAATAATTATAACAAATAATAATATAATTATAATAAAAATTATTCAATAATGTAATCAAATCAAAATCACTGAAATTTGCTCAGTTGCAGAATTGTCGTTGTCATTATTTTTTTTTTTTTATGACAAATTTCCCCACAAATCGCTATCGCACAATTCTGCAAGTGATTATAATTTATTATCGCTGTTTTCTAGCTGATCTAAAACTATTTTTGACATAAAGGGACACTTTTGGTTGCTATGGACAATCTACAGTTTGCAGGGAGAAAAAAAGGTTTTTATTATATAAAAGTACATGCAGGACACTGGGCAGACCACTAGGGACAAGGGGGGTGTGTTTTTTTTACATACAGTACTGTAATCTATAAGATTACAGTATACTGTATGTAATGTGTTTGTTTACCTTTTTAAATTTGGCGCCGTTCTCCGTCCCCGTGCGTCGTAACGTCGCAGGGAACGGAGATCGGCGGCACAGGAGGACGCTGTGTGAATCGAGCGAGGTCCCGCTCGCTCACACAGCGCGGTGGCATTGCTGGATCCAGGGACAAGGTAAGTAAAACTCCCTGTACATCCAGCGAGGCAAGCCCGAGTCTGACTCGGGGTTACCGATCCTAGCCCAAAAATCTCACCCCGAGTCAGACTCGGGAACACCGCCCAGGAGGTTAAATCATGAAAACATCTAGAAAACAATTATTATTTTTTTCTAAGAAATTTATTGGGTTTTATGCAATTACAAACATGGCATAGAATACATTGTACAGAGCATGTTTTACAGGGCATGTTGAGAATATTATACCCGAGGAATCAAAACAGGCAAAAACAGAGTAAAACAGGGTATCATGAATCACAAAAGTTGTTTGTTGTCTAAGATCCTAACCCCTTCAAGGGGACCTACTAGGTATAGGTGTAGACTATGCTGGTCAGTAAACTTAAAACACGGGGGAATAGGGACCGGGGACTCTACAGCGTATATGGTAGAGCACTGGACCTTTAAGTGTCAACCCCACCACCGTCGACCCCGAAAGGGAACACACTGTGGGCGGAGGGGGGACTATGAAGAGCAAAACAATGAGGCACAGTTTACAGGTCCTGCAGCGAGCTGAGTCCCAACAAATCGTGGTGTAGCGAGCCAGTCAAAGAGGGTAGCGTAAGTGTATGTCCAAGAACAGACACACAAAGGTTGGTCACCTAGGGAGACAACCAGCGGGGGGAGGTTTGGACAGGTCCGATACTCGTCCTGTTGGGGAATGTACACACGTAAGTACAGATAGGGGACCGTAACGAGCGGTAGGGGGGAAGAAAGGGGAGGAGCAGGAGGAAAGAGATGTGGTGGCTGAGCTATATGGATCAAGTGTTATCTGTAGAGTCCGGCAGCACTGTGGAGAAGGGAGGCGTGGGGGGAGACACTGGGTTCAGGGTTTCCCTATAGTGTGTCCAGCAAGCCCAAGTGGGCCTGAATTTGTCATGCAGGTCTTTGGCTTGGTGGATAATCCTCTCCATCTCCTCAATCCTGTCCTAGAAAACAATTATGCCAAAAGTTACAATCACGTCCACCAGTATAAGTACATACACATGCATGGAAACTATCTGCATTGAGTGTGGATGTTCTCCCCGTGCCTGTTTAAGTTTCCTCCAGGTACTCTGATTTCCTCCCAAACTCCCAACCCGCGCTGGTAAAGTTATAGTGCCCTTTTTTTTTTTTTTTCTTTTAAATAAGGTCACTGTGTGTGAGGAACACATTGATTTAAGATACCACGGTCACTGCACCAGATACACGCTTTTCCTGACTGACTCCATGGCAGCCTACGTGTGGGTTAATCCCGCCTCCTCTCCAATGTGATAGGACCCCATACCCATAAAAGTTAACTCACCAATAGTCTCAGTGTTCCTTTTTTTTCCTCCTCCATGGATCTAAATCGTTTTCTTCAAGGAATGGAAAAGGGCACACTTTAAGCGGTGCAGCTCGGATCCCAGCCATGGGCGGGTGGAGAGCTTCCCAGCACATTTGGTTGTGGCTGTGGCGTGTGCTGAAGACATCTAGGATCGGCTGGCAAGGTCCCTTTCTCTATATTCCTCCATGGCAGCTGTTTATATTTGCCTCTGTGTTGTCTGTCTATGTGTGTAATAGCGGCTGGAGCGCTTCTGCGTTCCAGCACGCCTCTGACTTCCTGATTCCCATCGCTAGTGCCCCGCGCATGCGCCGTATCCACCCTCAGAGCGAGGCTTGGTCGCGCATACGCAGTCCGTTGGTTCCCGCGGCGGCCGCGCAGGCACCGTGGGATCGCGATCCACTGCGCAGGCGCGTTCGTGGAGGACGCGTGACGTCACCGGCGGGTGATTTAAAATCAGCTGCTCGCCTGTGTTCATTGGGTTTCCCTTCAGGCGAGCAGCTGAGTGTCTGGGTGTCTCCCCTCTGGTTGCCAGGTCAGTGAATGGTTCTTTGCTTCTGGCTAACATTGATTTTACCATGCTCTGCTATTTAACTTATGTCTATCTGCATTTATTTAATTATATTCAATTGTTTTGTCTAAATGAACTATCTTTTAATTAGTTACATTTATTTATTTATTTATTTGTGTTTTAAAAAAAAAAAAGAGAGCAGTAATGAGCAGAGAATTTCTTCTTAAGGGGACAGCATACTTTTATTTCTTATACTTTTTTATTCGGCACCATAGGTTCCTTGTTGGTTCCGAATTGTCATCCACTGTACGCAGGTCCAGAAAAATGATGGACCAGTCACCGTCTACAGGCGGCCTGCCCTCACTCACAAGGTATGTGCTGGAAAGGGATCAGGGCTAGGGGTTGCTAGTCACAATCCATGGGTGTTGACTCATTTTTCCCTAAATGTTTTTCTAGCCCTTCTAATCCAGAGCCGAATGTCGCAGACCTTGCCAGACCGCAACACTCTTCTTCCAAGTCGAGATCCAAACATAGATCTCCTTCTACTTCTTCCACCGGAGGAGAAGCTCACATTCCTCCTCAAGACACCGCTCCCACCGCCATGATAGTCGCTCTGATCGCAGAGCCTGCTGGGGATGTGACACTCGTGTCCCGGAGGGCAAGTCATTATGCGACCGATGCTACGCCCATGCGGTCAGGGAAAAAGAGACTGAAGGTCATTGTATCGAGTCTCTGGTGGAACGTGTGGTTCAACGAACTCTAAGAGAGAACATGCCCCACACGCAGATTCAGACCAACACTGACGGGTCTGTTTCCCCAAACTTGGAGATCCTAGAGGATCCAGGTCCTTCCCGGCCTCAAGCCTCCACTCCGGCTTTTCCTGAGGGTGACCTAGAGAGTGATGAAGAAGGCTTAGAATTTGACTTCGCGCAGGTGACGCCACTCGTCAAAGCGATTAAGGAGGCTCTCTTATGGGAGGAACAACCCGCTTCTCCAGCCAAGCAGAAAAAATATTTTAAGCGCTTGGGAAAAGAACGCCCTACGTTCCCGTTTCTGTCTGAACTGAAGGGTATCTTTGAAGAGGAATGGAGCAAGGTGGACAAGAAATCTTCCATGGCTAACAAAGCCTCAAGGCTCTATCCCTTCAAACAGGAGGAGGTCAAACATTTGGAGAATGTTCCTCTAGTAGATGCGGCGGTAACGAGACTTGCTAAACACGTCACTTTACCTATTGCTGACTCTGTCTCTTTCAAAGATGGCCTGGACAGAAGAATGGACCAGGACCTCAGAAGAATTTATGGTCTAGCGGGCACAGCGTGCAAACCGGCTCTAGCTTTAGCGGCATTATCAAAGGCCATGGAAGCCTGGACGGAAAACGTTGATTCTTTCCTCAAAGGCGTCTCTGAAGAACTAGCCAAGAACTCAGCCACGGCAGAGCTAAAACTGGCGGTCGCATTCCTGGGTGAAGCCTCCGTTGACTTAATCCGCCTGTTAGCTAGGGATTATGCTTTCTTCTGTGACCGCGAAACGGGCCCTCTGGCTACGCCCCTGGGTTGCTGACCCATCATCGAAGCAGAACTGGTGCAAGATTCCCTTCGAAGGGTCAACCCTGTTTGGTAACAAGCTGGATGATGCCATCTCCAAAGCCACGGGGGGCAAGTCGGGTTTCCTTCCCAGGACAAGCGCCAAACAGGAAGAAAAACACCCCAATTTCGGCGATACAGCCCGGATCGCGCTAGGGAAGCTCGCGCTTACAGACCTGGCGGAAACTACAGAAGGAATTGGAGCAGAGGTAGAGGCTCCTACCGCAAACCTACTCCAACTACTCAAGCGTCAACTGGACGCGACAAAGGGAAATCTTTTTGAGACAACGCCCGCCCAAGCGGATCGTGTTGGAGCTCGTCTACTCCTTTATCGGCACGTCTGGGCGGCCTCAATCAAGGACTTTTGGGTCATCAAGACCGTGACCTCAGGACACACATGGTCCTTTTCCAGTCCTCCCTGTCCAAAGTTCATCTCCACCCTTCTTCCAGGGTCACTGGAGCAGAGACAGGTCCTTCTAGATTACATTCACCTCCTGAAGATTCAAGGGGCAGTGGTACACGTCCCAAAAGACGAACAGTTTCTTGGGGTGTACTCCCCTCTCTTCTTAGTACAGAAGAAGAACGGTACCTGGCGTCCAGTCATAGACTTAACGTACTTGAACAAATTTATAACACACAAAAAGTTCAAGATGGAAACTTTATCAACCATCCAACAAGCAATACAGCCGGGCGACTGGATGATTTCTGTGGACCTAAAGGATGCCTATTTCCACGTCCCAGTAGCAGCAGAGCTGCACAAGTTCCTCAGGTTCTATGTCAACCAGGAACATCTTCAGTTCGTATGTCTACCCTTTGGCCTAACAACATCCCCACGGGTCTTCACCAAAGTTCTTTTGGCACTGGTAGCTCTCATCAGGCTGAAGAAGATTCGTTTGTACCATTATCTGGACGATCTCCTGGTCTTTTCCCAAGACAAAACCCTTCTCCTGGCACAGAGAGATCAGGTCATCTCGACCTTGTCCGAATTCGGGTGGCTCCTGAACCTGGCAAAAAGCCACCTAGAGCCAACTCAGTGTCTAACCTATCTGGGGGCTCAATTCGACACGGTAAGGAAGACCATCTCTCTACCAGTAGAGAAGATTCCGGTAATTCAGGGGAGGATTTCCCGGGCCTTGAGTACTCGCCACCTAAGAGCTCATCAATGCTTGAAGATCATTGGGACAATGGTATCCACAACACCAATGGTGAAATGGGCGCTTTGGAGGCTACGTCCCTTCCAATCCGGCTTTCTCAGGCAGTGGAAATCAGGGAGCATGAGTCAGCGGATCCACATTTCAACGTCAATGAGGGGCAGCCTCTTCTGGTGGCTTCAACCGAAGAATCTGCTGAATTGTCACTCCATCGCTCCAGTTTCGTGGGTCACAGAGACGACAGATGCCAGTGGCTCCGGTTGGGGGGCCTTATGCGGCACAAGCATGGCGCAAGGCAGGTGGGACGCTCGCCTCCACAATCCAGGCTCGAACACCCTGGAGCTTCGAGCGGCCTGGTGTGCCCTACAGTCCTTTTCACAACTGCTGAAAGGAAGGTCAGTAATACTAAGGATGGACAACACCACAGCAGTATCATATGTCAAGAGACAAGGCGGGACTCGGAGCTCATCCCTTCTCCAGGAAGTAGAGCCCATTATGAAATGGGCCCAAGTGAACCTGGTCAACCTGACGGCTGTTTTCATTCCAGGCATTCAGAACTCCCAAGCGGATTTCCTGTCACGAACTCAGGTGGATGTCAACGAATGGTCTCTCCACGATCAGTCCTTCCGTTGGATCTTGTCCCTGGGAGTCAATCCCCAAGTGGATCTCTTTGCTTCTCCGAACAATGCCAAATTGAAAAAATTCTACACAAGGGGTTACTACAGCCAGACAATCGGGACGGATGCCCTAACGGATCGGTGGTGGTTTCAGAGGGCGTACGCCTTTCCCCCGATCCCAATAATTCTGAAATTCCTGAAGAGACTTCTTGCGGAAGAAGTAGAAATTACAATGGTGGCTCCATACTGGCCGAACAGGCCATGGTTCCCTCTTCTAGTTCATCTGAGTCTTCAGGACCCAATTCTAATACCATGCAGACCAGACCTTCTCTCCCAGGGGACGCTCCTCCATCCCTGTCCGGCTCAAATGAAACTAGCGGTCTGGTTCTTGAAAGGGAAAGGCTAGAATCCCTTGGCTGCGCCTCTCGGGTGATCTCTACCCTTATGAGCTCAAGGAAAGGAAGCACAAATAAAGTGTATGGTAGAATATGGTCTAGTTTGTGGAATTTTCTTTAACCGCGGGCAGTTCCTTCAAGAACCCAGAAATCCAAAACATCCTAAGCTTTCTTCAATCAGGGCTAGACCTACCCCTGTCTGTAAGCTCACTAAGAGTTCAAATCTCAACCCTTTAGCCTTTTCTGGAATTCCTTGGGCAACTCATCCACTAATCAAACAGTTTTTTCGTGGAGCCTCAAGATTAAGACCTCTGAGGAAGCCAAGATTCCCCAAATGGGATTCTCCCGTTAGTACTTGGACTTTTTGAATGGACTTAGTATGTCGGGGCCCTCCCGTCCTCGTTGAAGAACTTTTGAGCCAAAGTAGCCTTTTTGGTAGCCATCACCTCGGCCAAGAGAGTGTCCGAGATCGGTTTTTCTGGGTCACAAGGAGCCATTTCTCACCTTTTTTCCAGACAGAGTGGTTCTGATACCTATGCTGGGCTCCAAACCGAAGGTCTCGTCGGTTTTCCATGAGAATCAGGAAGTAGTTCTCCCTACCTTTAAAAACCCAGATTCTGATGAGACTCACCCTCTGGATATGGGCAAGATACTCACTGAATATCTTCAAGTTACATCTACATTCAGACGTTCTGATCACCTGTTCATCCTGCATTCAGGCAAGAAAAAAGGGAAAAAGGCATCTTCAAGAACAATCGCATCCTGGATCGTCCAGACGATACAACAGGCTTATTGTGCAAAGGGCTTGGCTCCTCCGCAGGCGGTAACAGCTCACTCCACGAGAGGGGATGGCAGCTTCCTGGGCAGCAGCCCGTCATGTGGCGCCAGACGTTATTTGTAGAGCGGCCTCTTGGTCTTCTATAAACACCTTTATGTCCCATTACTGTGTTGAACCTGCAGCACTGTCTTCTGTAAATTTTGGTTTATCAGTCTTGTCGGCTGACGGGACAAATTAAATATATTTCTGTTCAGCATACCCACCCGTGTGTTGGGCTAGTTATTTCCCACACGTAGGCTGCCATGGAGTCAGTCAGGAAAAAGGAAAATTTATTATCATACTTACCGTAATTTTCCTTTCCTGATGGACTCCATGGCAGACGGAGTTCCCACCCTGAAATTATGGAGTCGGGATAGTTACGGAACACTGAGACTATTGGTGAGTTACTTTTATGGGTATGGGGTCCTATCACATTGGAGAGGAGGCGGGATTAACCCACACGTAGGCTGCCATGGAGTCCATCAGGAAAGAAAAATTACGGTAAGTATGATAATAAATTTTCCTTTTTTTTAGCACCTGCCTCCTGGGCCGGGCCTTTTGGCTAGGACCGGAGGAATTTTTTATTCCTGGCCGGAGGGCCTGGTCATTGTTGATTACAATGACCACTTCTTTTCACTCTCCTCTCCACTATCCCTTTCCCCCACTTTATTTTATGTAAGCCTATGTTTGTCACGTTTTTTATCTTATTTTTGTTTGTGCACGTTTTTGTTCACTGTGAGATTATTAGGGTGCCGGTCCTCGGGCCAGCCCTGAACGTCTTGGGAGTGGGTGGACATGGCCTTCTGGCCTAGTTCACCTGCTCTCATGGGGTTTCCCTTCGGGGAGCCCACCTAGTACTGGGAGGGTTCTGTTTCGGCAGTCCCTCCGAGGAAGTTGGGGTCCGTGTCCGGCTTCGCTTGCTCGGAACCTCAGTCCCCGTCTGGAGCCTAACGCCCCGGGGGATCAGGGTTTGGGTCCCTCGTCACAGGAGGACCACTTGACGTTGCACCCGTCTGCACGTTTTTGTGAACACTCTTTATGTGTGTGCAAGTTTTTGGGTGTGTTCACACGCCATAGGCTTTTCAAAGAAAAATAAGGTAAGCTTAGTATGTATGTATTTTGAGATAGGGACATTAGATTGTAAGCTCTCTGAGGGCAGGAACCAATGTAAATGTATGTAGTGCTACCCCCGCAGGAGCCACTAGGTTTAGCTCTTTCCTGAATAGTGCAGCGGCAGCCAGGCACACAGCAGCAATTCAGTCACTCCAATTTAAATGAACAGTATAGAGGTCTGTCTTTTTGTAATTGATTGTTGATGAATTAGTAACAGGGGAGGGGAAAAAGGGGTGTGAGATGCTCCAAAACATTAAAGGGGAGTTCCAGCCATTTGTATGTTTATTAAAAGTCAGCAGCAACAAAAAGTGTAGCTGCTGGCTTTAATAAACAGGCACTTACCTGCTCCAGCGCTCCAGCGATGCGCCGGCCGGGGGGTCCGCTCCTCTCCCCCCCTCCCCGGCCGGCGTCTTCATTTTCAGTGTGGGCACCCGGCCTTGACAGCTTTCGGCTTCACGGCCGGGGCACCCACTGCGCATGCGCGAGCGGCGCGGCACTGCGCATGCGCGAGCGGCGCGGCCCGGCCCGGCGCCGTGTAATTGGCCAGGAGATCGCCTAGGACCTGTGACGTGTCCTAGGCGATCGCCTACAGCAGCCCACTTCCTGAAGGCGATTAAGCTTAGTCGCCTACAGGAAGGAGGAAGTGGGACAGGAAGTCCCACTCGTGCTGAAGCCCCCACTCCCCCCCCAAAAAAAATGACATGCCAAATGTGGCATGTAAAGGGGGAGAGGAGTGGGGTTAAGAGGAAGTTCCAAATTTGGGTGGAACTTCTCTTTAAGCTCAGTCAGCAGAGGACACATTCTTACTCAGTAACTGTGGCAGAAATGAAAGTAGATTGCAACAGCCTTAGGTTCACAGGGAAGGACCATGAACTAATTTTAGCACAAGTCGAATGGAACAGTCTATAGTTATCACGGCTCATTCATGACAGCTAAAATTATTGCTTATACCAGTGATCATCGCTGTTATAAGAAATTATAGTGTAAAATTCCGGATCAAGTTAAACAACGTCACTATGGGGGACACTGAACTACTCTGATGACAGGATGTAAAAAAAAAAAAGATATTTTTTTAAAAAAATTGAACAAAAAATATATATATATATTTTTAAATAATGGTCTCCATTCACAAAAGGGTATCTTACCGCATCCGAGTATGCAGTAAGATACTGCACGGCATTATTTTGATTAATTTTAGGAAGTCATGCAGTATTTTAGCAGTGAAAAACATGCAAAAATGGAATGTCTGCGTAGCCGGCGTATATATTACAGTAGTAAATATGTTTGTTAAGGAGGATTGAGGGCCGCCGGGGCGTCCTTAACAACTATTAACTGTATTGGTTGTTAAGGAGCGGGGGAGCGGGTAGCCTCCATAGCAAGCGATGAGTCACCACACTAAAATTAAAAAGATAGAGCCCCCTTCCTGAACCATACTAGGCAAGATGCCCTCAACATGGGGGGTGCTTTGGGGCAGGGGGCTCCTCCCCCCCAAAAGCACGTTGTTCCTATGGTAGGCCCCTTTCACACTGGGGCGTTCTTTCGAGCGTTATTCGTGTGTTAATCGAGGCAAAGCCTCATCTTGCATTCCAATGTGCTGGTAAAGCACCACTAAGACCCTAACGTTTTAGGGCATTTTGCAGTGCCTCAGTGTGAAAGGGCAAGGCGTTTTTACAGCTCTTTCAATTCATTTCAATGGAGAGGGGCGTTTTTGGGAGCGTGTTTTTTTCAAGGCTCCGAAAGGTGCTCCAAAGATTCTGCTTGCAGGACATTTCTAAACACCCCACCAGTACAAACGCCTCCGTGTGAAATGGGCAAGGCGTTTTTACAGCGCTTTCAATTCATTTCAATGGAGAGGGGCGTTTTTGGAGCGTTTTTTTTCAGCACCCAAAGCTGCTCCAAAGATGCTGCTTGCAGGACTCAGTGTGAAAGGGTCTATTGAGAATGCATAGTGAGTGTTTTATGAGCATTTTAACCTCTTGACCACTGGGCACTTAAACCCCCTTCCTAACAAGACCAATTTTCAGCTGGCCAGAGTATGGGGGGTATGCAGAGTATTGCGCAGGGAGGGGATGGCTGGATCTGTGACTGCATTTGTCACAGATCCAGCCCACAGCAGCTGCTGCTGCTTCCGCTCTCCCCCCTCTCCTCTCACACTGTACCGATCGGTACAGAGAGGAGAGGGGAGGAACCGGCGTCATGACATGATGCCGGTTTGTTTACAAGTGATCGCTCCGTCATTTGACGGAGCGATCACGTGGGTAAACGGGCGCTATCAGCGGCAAGTTACCGCGATCTGTGATGCGCCGGGTCTTATTAAACTCCCCAGGGGGGCGCGCGAGTGAAGGATAACTCCACCGCGCTGTAGACGTCTTTTGTCTATGGCGCGGTGGGGGGAAGTGGTTAATAGCGCTATTTTTAACGCTAAAACGCTGTAAAAACGATTCAGTGTGAAAGGGGTCTAAATGGGGACAATCAGGGCTGCTGTTAGAAATCACAGTACAGCCTACCTGGCAGGCCCCCTCAAATATATCAAACCAAAGTTTTTATTTAAAATATACTCTTAGTGGACACAAAGATAACAGAGAAGCTGTGTGAATTAGACCTTTTTTAAATTTTTTTTTTTTTTTAAACAAAACATTATATTTTACAATTTTTACAAAAAAAATGTTTACAATTTTTCCAAGATTGTATTACATTTTACAGGGGTTTCCCTGCAGCAGCTGAAAGTCGTGGGAGGGAGAGAAACCGGGTTTCAGCTGTTGCAAAGAGTCACATAGGGCATCCTGTAATTGCCCCTCCACCCGACGGCACTGATTCCCTCTGCTGTATGGGCCCCTCTGTGAGCCTGGGCCCCCTACAGGAGGACTGGTGCGCCCCCCTATCAGCGGCCCTGGGGACAATGCCTCTTCCCCACAACCTGGCTGGTGGTTTTGGGGGGTCTGCGGGCTTATGAGAATCTGGAAGTCTCCTTTAATAAAGGACCCCCCAGATCCTGGCCCCTCCATGTGAATGAGTATGGGGTACATAGTACCCCTATTCATTCACCACAAAAAAGTGTAGTGTAAAAAACACAGGAGGCAGTTTTTGACAAGTTCTTTAAAATGAAAGCAAAAAATAAATAAAAATATCTCCTGGTGCAGAACCATCGTCAATCACAATGCCCACTCCACTGCCACTGCCGACCTGAAGAAAAAAAAAAAAAAAAAACGCTGTCTGGCAGTGCTTAAATAAGTAAGGGACAGTGCCATTCGGTGACACTATTGGGTGGCACCACCCTTGTGACGTGACTGATCCAGCATGCCCCCGGCTGGTGACGTCACAAGGAGGCAGTGATGTCACTGGGGTGGCACGACCCTATAGTTATTTACGGACTGTCAGACGGCATGAGAGGAGCTTTTTTTTTTTCTTCAGGTCATTGGTGGCACAGTGGCGGATCCAGAGTCTAATCTCGGGAGGGGCAACTGCCAGAAAATAAGGTGTTGCTTCAAAAACTGTATTTAACGTATGATACAGTCCGGCCACCCTGATCACTCCCCACAGAGATAGAACAGCGGTCTGCGGATGTTAAAAAAGGCAGACGCTGCTCTGTCAGGGATGAACAGAGTGATCTTGTGTTTCTTTCTGCTAACCAGGACACGGATCACTCTGTTCATCTAGTGAATCCATCCCCCACAATTACACAGAGTCTCTCTCTCTCTCGGCGCTGCATGATCGGATGATGATACTGGTGGGAGAGAGAGACTTGCAGTCAGTCAGTGATATTTTCAGGGGAGAGGAATTGCCACGTTGCCCCCCTGGATCCGCCCCTGCGGTGGGCGTTGTGATTGACGATGGGTCTACAATTTTTTTTTTTTTTTTTTTTTTAAAAGGACTTGTCAAAAACTTTCTCCTGTCTTTTTTTTTTACACTACACTCTTTTGAGGTCAATGAGTAGAGGGCACTTTGTACCCCCTACTCATTCACATGGGGGGCAGGATCTGGGGTGCGCGAAAGCACCACCCCATGTTGAGGGAATGTCGCCTGGTATGGTTCAGGAGAGGAGGGGGGGGGGGGCGATAGCAAGTCCCTGGAGAGCAGAGTGGGAACTATTAAAGAAGAAGGTTGTCTGGGACCTGTTGTCCACTATAAGGATGTTGACTTGTTGGGACACCATCATTATGACACTACCACTTTGGATTGTCCATTATGGACTTCACCCAGGGCAGCTGCAATTAGTGTTAGTTAGGGAAAGGATACTTTATCCTGTTGTACCTGTTATGCCAAGTTTACAGTAAAGTTGTTTCAACTGCCTTGAGTCAAAGAGGTGCATGTTGGGTCTTGGCATATTCTTGAAGAACATGGGTCTGTAAAAGCACTATGGGGTATGTGTTACACCACTACAAAAGGTTCATTCGCAAGGCAAGGAGAGGAAGTAGTTGCCATGGGGTAACCAAAGAAAATAACAGCTACAGTAACCAGTCGTTTGGAAGAGTACCTGGTTAGATAACAGGTCCTCTGGTAGTGAGAGGGTCGGTGAGCTGACTCCCTTCCTAGGTGTCCATCTCCTCTGGTCACCGGGAGCAGACAAGCGTTAAGAGAATCAAGGCTCATTACGAGGTATGAGAAGGAAAGAGTTAATGAGCACGCATGGGGCCTGCTATGTGCTTGGCTGAACTTTATTCTGTTACTGGGCATGAGGTGACAGAGGTACGCTGGACTGGTGTAGTGGGCGAAGGCTCTGCACGTCTCTCCTAATGCAAACAACTCAGTTTGAAGTGTGTGCTTACATGTGATAAAACATCATAACTTCTGAACCCAGGTGGCTCATCTCTGTGTTGGGGACTGCATTAATGTTTGGTCCACACATGACCACAGCCTTTTCCAGGTCCAAGGTATTGGTGACACACCTTTCAGGCGAGGTTTTACCCCATGTGTATGGACGCAGTAGAACCCGGCAACAGATGGCTATACAATCTCAGACTACGGTGGAGGCACAGACAAGGGGGAGGGGACCTTGAACAGCAGGATCAACCAGGATTTTTCCAATCTACCAAAAGCAAATGCTCTAGTGGATGAGTAAGGGGTGAACATAATATATTATAGCATGTTATTGACAGATTTTGATGATTTGGATTTATTGACACTTTAAAAGTAGAACTATGGGCATTTTTTATAGAGTAGAGGGTTATAACCCTCCAGTTTTTTTCACATACCCAAAACAGGAAGTGAGAAGAAATCCCTCTACAATAAGGGAATCCTGGTTGTCACCAGAACTAGTGAGATATTATCCCCTGTTCTGGTGGCATGTTCTTTTGCGTTCATTTTTGATAAAATGGTACAGCAATAGCGGGGAGGGTGAATCTCCCTAACAGGTATACTTTATTAGTAATTTCCTTTGAGAGCTTTCAAACATTTAGGTCCCTTTCACACCGACATGTTTTTCAGGCGGTTTAGCGCTAAAAAATAGCGCTGCTATACTGCCTGAAAAAATCATGCCCTGCAGTCTTTCAGTGTGAAAGCCCGAAGGCTTTCACACTGAAGCAGTGTGCTAGCAGGACCGGCTCCAAAAGTCTGCTAGCCGCATCTTTTGCAGCGGTGAAGGAGCGCTGTGTTTACCAATCAATGGGAAACCGTGGTATTACCGCCAGCAATGCACCTCTACAGAGGCATTATTGCGATTTTTAGCGCCGCTATACCGACGTATTTACAGCGATATTCGGGCCACTTGCGGTGCGGTTTTAACCCCCGCTAGCGGCCGAAAAGGGGTTAATACCGCACCGCAAGTGGCCAAATATCGCTGGTAAATACGTTGGTATATCGGTGCTAAAAATCGCGCCGCTATACCGCCAGCGCACCTCCTGCGCCCAGTGTGAAAGGGGCCCTACTAATTCCAGGATGGAAAACAGAAGCATTCATTTGATGACATAGGCAAAAGTATGTTTTTTTTTTTAAACCCTTTTACCATTGTTCCTTGGTACATCAGAAGGTTTTCGTTCATTTCTTTGCGACTGGTATCAATAAAAGATAAAAGAAGAAAATTAGGCCAGGGTGTCAGCTAACCCCAGGTCAGGAGAACGCATATGATCTTCGCTGTGCAAGTGTAAGATTCCTGTGCTGGTGTCAGTTATTCTGAGCTTGATAAGGTTATCCTAAACATACAGTAGATTACTGTCATCAGAGGGGGCCAACACAGCCACAGATTACAGGCCGATGTTCCTGTAGGTCTAGACGCCAACATTTGCCACTCCAAATTCAGCATAATAAGACAGTTACCTGCACTTGCTGAAATATATTCCTTACAGGGAGCATTCATCTAATGGGTTGTACCTAACTAAACTATGGGCTCCTGAGATAATTCACTGCATGGTCTGTCCGATGCTGGACAACTTTTCATAAAGTGCAGCTCCACCCTAATGACTGCATCGGATTAGATAGAGTCACTGTTTATTATACAATTTTTCACCAGGCTCCTTACATTTTTAAATCATTTGTCAAACTGGGTGGTGCCAATGGGGCCACCTGCAGCTTGAATTCAGCCAGTTCAGCAGGAAATTGCCAACATTTTAGCTTTGTTTGGTCACTGTAGGATCTGCAGCAGGGGTGTCTTCAGAAATCTCTACAAGGCATGTATAACAACGCTGTATCCTGGCTAGGCTGACAAGGCCCAGGCCTAGGGCAGCACTTTGCAGGGGGCAGCACGGAAAGAGTCCCCCGCCGGCTTGCGCTATGGGCTAAGAGGCAAATTAGTCTAGCACCCCCATAAAGTGGCTGCACTCCTTCTGGTATGCGGACAAGCGGCATTCCGCAAAAGTGGGCTTCTGAAAAGCGCCTGAAAAACACCCCAGTGTGAAAGGGGTCTTAGCGGCGCTTTACAGCATTTTTCGGGCGCTGGCAGTGTGAAAGGGCTCTAAAAAAGAGCACTCAGGCTTTCACATTGGGATTGTAGATGAGGCTTCTTTCAGGCACATGCTTTGTTTTAACGCCACAGTATGTTTTTTTTGCCGTGCTTTTCTGCTTCCTTATAATGAGCTCCCGAACTTCTCCTTTTTCCTTCCACTTCTGTTTATTTGGATGAGCAGTGCATGTTAGCTAATGGTCTTGTGGTTTTACTTTATGCAAAACTATACATTCCATTAACCATAGTCCATCTCAAGAGTGAGCAAAAGAGTGAGGCTGAGAACAATAGCAGGTACTTTTTGAGTTTAGAATTCATACTTAGGCTAGGTTCACACTGCCTGCGAATTCAAAATTGCGCGATTTTACCACGATTTTGCGGCTGTGGTTTTGCCTGCGATTTGCGGACGCGATTTTAGGGCATGCCTGTCTATATAGCTAAATTTGCATCGCACACTGATCAAACTCACACAGGACCTTTTTCCGCAGATTATATTCGTAACGCATTAATGTGGAACCGCACTAATGTTAAACTATGTAACTTAAATGGCTTGCGATTTGAGAAATTGCAACGGCTCAAATTCGCAATGAATTCGCAGCAGTGTGTACCTGGGCCTAAAACCAGAGTTTAGTGTGAATTTAACTGCTGAAAGTGACGAGTGTAAATAGACCCCGACTCTTTCTTGAATAACAGTAGCTTTCTAGTAACAATTTTCTCATTTCTGTAGCAACATTTTATACTAATGTAAGATGTATGACATGGGCTAAGCAAAAAATGTTTTCAGAAATAATATGTGTTTGTAAGCGAGAAATGCTGAAGTTTAATCAGTAAACATTTGGAGTATAAAGAAAATGTAATAGGCCCTTTCACACGGGCGGAACGTACGTCCGCTTTTTCATCCATACGTTTACGGATGAAAAAGGGACATACATTGATCCCTATGAGATAGCGGGTGTCAGCGGATGTACATCGGCTGACACCCGATCTCACCCGATTCCGCAATCCTCCGATTCTGCAGACGGGGAAAATCCTATTTTTTCCATCTGTCATCGGATCGGGTGAACACGGACAGACGGTCAGTGTTCATCCGATCCCCCCCATAGGGGAGAGCGGAGATCTGACAGGGTGGTCCCTGCACAGTGTGCGGGGACCGCCCTGTCATCCGCCGGCTCAGTGGGGATCAGCGGCGCAATCCCAGCTGAGCAAGCGGAGGTTCACAGGGCGGATCATAACGGATCCGTCCCGTGTGAAAGAGCCCTAAGTGTCACTGAGCAGGGCTCCTGATAAGGCAGTACAGACAGCCCTTCTCTACACGGCCCTAGCCCCATCAATTCAAAAGGGGGACTTGGGTACCTGCTGAGCAGGAGGGCCACCTGTATTGCCTTTCTGCAGACACCGATCCTCTTCTGCCTCCTCCTGCAGCACTGCAGGCTTCTCCTCTGCTCCCTCCCTCCAGCTGTGCGGTTCTAGCATCTGCACCCCCCTATGTGCCCCTTTTTTCTGCAGCGTTTACGGCTTCCCTCTTTTCCGCTGGCAGCTGCTGTAGGCACACAAGAGGATGTTTCAGGATGGAGAGCGGGGAAAGGGGCCAGTAAATGTGCCATAAATTAATGATTTTAGTGTATTTTTATTTTTTATATTTATTTAGTATTTTCTGGGGGGGTTGGAGCGGGGCCCTGTCATGTAAGCAGTATGGGGCCCCATGATTTTTAACTACAGCCCTGTCAATAAGGCTTAGGCTTAGGCTCAGGAATTATGATGGCAGCTACTTAAATGCTTGTTTCTTGGAATTAATTACTGCTTACTATATCAAGTCTCCATGGCAATGGCAGTATACAAATATGTACATTTTCTCGCCTAGGTAATAATACATATTACTTAACACTTGCTCTGCCCTGCAATCAAATGTGAAAATACAAATCACATTGAATACAAGTGATGATGAAAACAATATTACGTAGAGAACATCATATTATAAAGTGGAGGTCCGGCAGTTTCGATTTTTTTTTTTTAAAGTCAGCAGCTACAAACACTGTAGCTGCTGACTTTTAATAAGCACACCTGTCCAGGGTGCCCGTGATGTTGGCCGCCTGAGGCCAATCCATCCCTCGGATCAGGTGCTGGCGCTGCCATTCTCACTAAAGGAAACAGGCAGCCCATTTCCTACTGCACATGCGCGAGTCGCGCAGCGCTTTGTGAATGGGCGGCTGTCTCCTGGGACACACACAAGGTCCCAGAAGCTCCCGCTCCCCATTTCCCAGGAGGCAACGCACGGACGAGATGAGAGAAGACTACCGCAGAAGCGGAAGTCGCAGATTAGGATGATCTGCATAGCAACAGCCATTTCTGGTAAGTATAAAAAAAAAATTAAAAACATTTTTGTAGCCTTTTTGGCTATTTTTATTTTTTTAGGGTGGACCTCCGCTTTAAGTAGGTAAGATGATTTTTAGTGTATCAGTGTATTTATTAATATACACTATGGGCCAGATTCTCGTACATCGGCGTATCTATAGGCGGGCGTAACGTATCCGATTTACGTTACACCTCTGCAACTTAGACGGGCAAGTGCAGTATTCTCAAAGCACTTGCTCTGTAAGTTGCAGCGGCGTAGCGTAAATCGGCCGCCGTAAGCCCGCCTAATTCAAATGTGGAACAGGGGGGCGTGTTTTATGTAAAATAACCATGACCCGACGTGATTGATGTTTTTTTTTGGACATATCCCAGTGTGCATTGCTCCAAATACGCGGCAAGGACGTATTGGTTTTGACGTGAACGTAAATTACGTCCAGCCCCATTCACGGACGACTTACGCAAGCGACGTAAAATATTCAAAATTCGACGCGGGAACGACGTCCATACTTAACATTGGTACGCCGCATGTACGCCACCATATAGCAGGGGTAACTTTACGCCGGGAAAAGCCTAGCGTAAACGGCGTATCTGTACTGCGTCGGCCAGGCGTACGTTCGTGAATTCGCGTATCTAGCTGATTTACATATTTCTAGGCGTAAATCAGCGTACACGCCCCTAGCGGCCAGGGTAAATATACAGTTACGATCCGACGGCGTAAGAGACTTACGCCGGATCTAATAGAAATCTATGCGTAACTGATTCTAAGAATCAGGCGCATAGATACGATGGCACAACTCAGAGATACGACGGCGTATCTGGAGATACGCCGTCGTATCTCCTTTGTGAATCTGGCCCTATATTACCAAAAGTATTGTGATGCCTGCCTTTACACGTACATGAACTTTAGGCTCCATGCACACTGGGCTTAAAAAAAGGTCTGTTCTCTTGGGAATAAAAAGCGCTCATATAGCGCATTTTCTGTACAAAGTCTAGACAAGTTTAGAAGAGTTTTACGTTTTTTCTGCCAGTGAGCTCCAATCAGAAACGTGAACCAGAAGGTTTTTTCTTCCTGTTTCTAATCAAACTCAAAATATGCCTGTAAACGTCCTAATGTGTATGGACACAAAGGATAACATTGAGTTGCTTTTACAGGCAGAACACAAAACTCCTGAAGCAACGTTTTTTTATGCCAGTGTGCATGGAGCCTTATGACATCACAGTCTTAGTCTGGACTGGGGATGAGATACATAGTGAAGAGGCTCTCCACAATGTAACTCATCTCCACCCAGAGTCATCCTCATTCATTTTCCACAATGCAACTCAATCATGCCAGCTTCTTAGCCTTGGCACTCAGCCTGGTGTCCCATCCAAGGAGAAGTAGATTACATAAAGTCCTAATAGACAAAGGCACCACAGGGGGCACAGCAGCGCACACAACTTTTTTGACTTACCCTCCATGCTGCTCTCTGGAATCTAACTGCACCTTATAGGGCTAAGTCACTGCACTGACCACACCTCTTGACCTTGCCCCAGCCAATCAAGGTGTAAACTAACCTAGCAGCAGCCAGCCGGCTCCGCCTCAGCAGGGAAGGAAGAGGAGCTAGTGCTGGCCGCGATCACCTGCTGAGGGGGGTTGCTAGTTAGAAAGGCGATGGCCAGCGGAGGCTCGGGCTTGATCTAAGTAATACTTTTCTCTACTTCTTCTGTAAAGCCGGGGGAGGGGGTTGCTATTGAAAGGAGTCTTTTATGCTAGAATATGGGCACCGTGGCAGTGCAGTTGAAAGATTTGATGTGCTGCTGTGCGCTGTAGGTGGAGCGGGCCCTGGACAGCCGGACCCCTTGGGACGATCGTGTCCCTTACTTAAAGGGGAGTTCCACCCACAATTTCACTTTTTAAATATAAATACCCCTGTAATACACAAGCTTAATGTATTCTAGTAAAGTTAGTCTGTAAACTAAGGCCCGTTTTGTTAGGTTGTTACAGCATTTAGATAGTTTATAATCTAGAAATAGACCGTGGCCATCTAAAGTGTGGGCATCAATATAGCCAGACTGTATGACTTCCTGGATTTCAGCTTTGCACATGCTCAGTGCACAAGCAATGTAATAGGTTTCAGTCAGGTTTGCAAGGACTACTGGGTAACATGATGCCTATCCCAGAAACCATTGCAAATAGCCTAGGCAAATAAGGAGGAGGAAGTAATGAAGGACTACAAAATAAAGGTATTTACAAGCAACAAATTAAATAAAAATTGTCCATTCTGAACACTATGAGATTAGAGCATGCAGCACAGACAAACATAAAAAAATGGGTGGAACTCCACTTTAAGTACTGTCTGTACCACCCTGATGGCGGCCCTGGGGTTCTATATTGAATTGGCCCACTCTTTGCAGCTACAAAAGCTTCAACTCTTCTGGGAAGGCTGTAAACAAGGTATAGGAGTGTTTCTATAGAATTTTTTGCCCATTTTTCCAGAAGCACATTTGTGAGGTCAGGCACTGCTGTTGGACGAGAAGGCCTGGCTTGCAGTCTCTGCTGTAATTCATCCCAAAGGTGGTGTAATCGTTCAAGGTCAGGACTCTGTGCAGGTGAGTCAGGTTCCTCCACTCCAAACTCACTCATCCATGTCTTTATTGACCTTTCTTTGTGCACTGGCCCAAATCATTTGGTGAAGGGGGGATTATGGTGTGGGTTGTTTTTCCGGGGGGTGGCTTGGCCCCTCAGTTTAACTGAAGGGAACTCTTAAGTCATCAGCATACCAAGACATTTTGGAACATTTCATGCTCCCAACTTTGTGGGAACAGTTTGGGGTTGGCCCCTTCCTGTTCCAACATGACTGTGCACCAGTGATAACATAATAGATCTAGAATTAGTGTCTGAGTCTGCCCCAATACTAGCCTAGTGTAATCATAGAGGGTGAGATGGGCAGCACTAGGGGCCAGTTAGACACTATTGCTTTGTACATTGCTGTCTGTGAACACGCTTGTAGAAGGACAGGACAGAAGGATGCCTTTATCTGCATGCTACTGTCTCTGGCTGTGTCCAGTTACAGGCTATGATATGTTCTGGATGAGATTTTGTTACTTAAAGTGGAACTTTAGTCAGAAAATAAAATCCTGTTGGGTCAATTCAGGATGGCCCCTTTTGCAGTATAGCTATGTAAAACATTGAAAATAAGTGTCTATACTGTTTAATATCCAGTAATACACTGTCTCAGGTAAAAAAGGGGTGATAAGCGCTATAGCAATAGCAACGAGAAGAACATCAAACTTGTCTGGAAAATAGACACCAAAGTGGTGGACTTTTTGGATTTGAGTATAATACTGGAAGGTAATAAAATTATTACCAAAACCTACTTCAAAACGGTTGACACCAACAGTTATCTGTCCGTTGAAAGTTGCCATCACAAACCTTGGCTGTACAACATCCCGAAAGGCCAATTAGTCAGGCTAAAGAGAAACTGCACCAAGGAGGAAGACTTCAGTGAGCAGGCCCAATTTATTGGGAAAAGATTCGAAGATAAAGGGTATGATATTTCCTGGCTAAAAGAACAAGTAAGGAATGTACAAAAACTGGACAGAAAACTCATGCTGGAGAACAAGACAGCCAACAAAGAACTACCTAATAATATGGCACCAAGTCTTATATTAGACTACAATGTTCAGCACAAAGAAATAAACAAACTCATCCAACGGCACTGGCATGTGCTATTGGGTGATAAAGATCTTCAGACAATTCTCCCCAATAAACCCAAAATCATTTACAAACGGGCTCCCACTCTAAGAGACATACTAGTCAAATCGGTAATTGCCTCGCCCCCCAAACCAATGTTTTCCTTTTTCGCAGGAAAAGGATTCTATCCGTGTAGGAATTGCTTTGCTTGCAGACATGCAAAACCATTTCAAGATAAACGACTAGACTTTAGTGGCACAAGACAGGACAAACTTATCTAATAAGAGACTTCATTGGATGTCACACGGAGGGCGTTATCTATGTGCTCCAATGTAGTTGTAACCTGCAATATGTGGGTAGGACAAAAAGGAAATTAAAATTTAGAATAGAAGAGCATGTACGAAACATAACCAATGGCTACCCCAAACATAGTGTATCACGCCACTTTGCGAAAGTGCACAATCAAGACCCCACTATGCTGCAATTTTGGGGCATAGAAAAATATAAAGCATCCTGGAGAGGTAGCCATAAAATACGTGTCATCAGTCAGAAAGAATCACGCTGGATACATACACTAAATACACTCACTCCAGGAGGTATGAATGTGGACTTTGACTTGAATTGCTTTTTAAATAATTTTTAATTATTATTTTTTGAATCATTATTAATGAATTAATTCATTCTGTTCTTCAGCAATATATAGTATCCATTCTACATTACTCATTGCCATATGTCAACTGTAAATTCATCTCATTATGTCACCCAAAGGGTTCTGATGGACTTAGGCTTGTGGGAGTATCGGTTTAGTCATCTTTATATAGATTGATACCCATGGGCACTACATAGACATCTAGACTCTAGATGTTTTTGCAGTGTGGGGCTTCCTTCGCCATTTGCCCCTATACCTACCTCACCTAGTTGGAAAGATATCTGGTCTCCCAACCACGCATATTATATCCAAAGCTCCAGGTTTAGTTTTGTACACGACAAGACTTTTGTCCTTACGTGCTTATACGTGAAACAGCAGCTAGGATGAAACGCATCACCCATGACTCCTACGCCACCTACACCTTCATCCCATATACATATAGTCCACTATTATATTATATATAAAACCCAAACAGGCACTCTTTTTACCCTTTAGGGCAATTCTGTCTATTAGCCCATCGGGTCCGAGAAACCTACACCTATTTTGGTATTGATGCACTTTATCATGCGTCACCCATTGCCCTATATGGCTTTTAATTTTTTAATTTTTATAATTTTAACTTTTAATTTGTTATATTTTTCTATAACTTTTTAACTCCAATATCATTGGTAACTATATGGAGTTTTTACCTCTCACTGTTCTAAATTAAACTATATATGTTTGTTTGCATTTGAATAATTAACTATCCATTATTATAAATGACCGATCTTTTCATTGTCTCCCACTAATGACGAGGAGACTGCAACCGTTTTATATGAGGTTTCCTCTATAAACATCAACGCTAAGTTTAGCAGTGTTGCACTTAGTGTATGCAGAAAACGGGATGCCTATTACTTGTTTAGGCATCTATTTTCACTCCAGTCACGTCCCAATAGCAGCCCCAATTGAAACACACTATGTCCACTAACATGGACTTCAAAAAAATGGAAGTCTGTTTACTTCCGGTTTGGGCGTATTTAGCCGGCGGCCCGACAGCCAATAGCAATCCCCTGATGAAGTCACGAGGTACGTGACGTAACGACGTAGGGAACTGAAAGTCGAGACCGAGGAATACACTCGCACAAGCCGGAGGCCATCGGACGCAAGGCGGTAATTTCAAAACGCCACGTCTGCACTGTCACACAAACGCTGTCTGTCATTGTTAAAGCGGATGTGCCACTAAAAAAACATATTAAAAGCCAGCAGCTACAAATACTGCAGCTGCTGACTTTTAATAAGGACACTTACCTGTCCTGGAGTCCAGCGGTGATCGCAGCAGATGACGAGCCGATCGCTCGTCACCCTGCTGCTCCCCCCCCCTCCACGGTGAGGGAACCAGGAAGTGAAGCGCTCCGGCTTCACTGCCCGGTTCCCTACGGCGCATGCGCGAGTCGCGCTGCGCCCGACGATTGGCTCCCGCTGTGTGCTGGGAGCCGAGTGTTCCCAGCATACAACGGGGGACGGACGGGAAACGAGGAAAAAACCCGTCTTTTGCCTGTATCGTAGGGCCGGAAGTGGGTGCAGATACCTGTCTGTAGACAGGTATCTGCACCCCCCTCCCCCTGAAAGGTGTCAAATGTGACACCGGAGGGGGGAGGGTGCCGATCAGCGGGACTCCACTTTAGAGTGGAGATCCGCTTTAAGCGCTTTTAACGCTACCTGCTTTTTACCTGATTTTTTACTACAATAAATATCCTTGGATTTCCAAACTTACTACACTATTGGAGGCAATTTT